>NC_084462.1:38448002-39070178 GCF_027409185.1 Cynocephalus volans
CTCAGCCGACAGAAAGACCAAACGGACTGGGTCGTCTTCAAGGACGACCCACGTCCCTCACCCTGCAGCACTCAGGGCACACTCGCACCCGTAGGCCTTCTCAGCCCTTGCCCCTGTGCAAAGTGGTGGTCAGTCACACAGCACAGCTGACCCAATCCTCACCCCCATGCCAGCAACCCAACACTCCCGAGACACGACCTCAACGACAACGTGCACGTCTTCTACCTCAGCTGGAGGACGACAGGGGCCCATCGTCTCAACCTTCCCTGAGCCCACCCCACGAAATCCAACCTTTCATCCCCAAAGTGCCACACTACCAACGACAGCGGGCTAGGAGAGCGACAGCGGCATAACCACCCAAACTCAAAGGGGACCCCAACAGGTCACACCTGAAGCACTAGGACATGCCCACGCATCCACGGACCGGAGAAGCTCTCTCCGGGACGCCTTCCATGACACTGCACTGGAGGTGCCTGCGCTGTGCCAACCGCTCTCCGAGGATGAACATGGCCGTGGGCGGGCCCAGTGAGAGACACCCGTGCCAGTGGATCGCAACTGCCACCCTCCATGCATGGACCCTGGGAGGGGCGACTGTGGACCCACAGGCACAGGGGCCAAGGCCAGGTGGAGCCCGAGAGTCTGGCCCGCAAAGGCACTTCACGGGCCCTCGGCGAGGCACGGCTACGACCGCCCACCATGGAGCGCCCTGCTCCGCGAGGAAGAATCCTGGGCATGACAAGGTCCTGTGCGGGAGCACCGTGCTCCCCCACGTTGAAACCTCTCCACGCAGTCCCCTCTCGGACACCTATCGCTGCCCGGACAACTCCGAGGACAGAGAAGCCAGGACGGAAGCTGCACAGAGGAGACGATCCACGACACGCACGCGTGTGCATGCACGCGCTGACCCTACCCTTGGCTTTCCCTTCCCGCCGAGGCCGTCGGCCACCTGCATATCTGGACCTCAGGGCAGGGGGCACGGGAGGAGGTGGTGGAAATCCTCATGGCCCCATTCTGGGTGCAGGGGACACGGAGAGCGGCCGCCAGCCGCGTCCCCCAACCTCTATTCCTTCGACCCCATCACCACTGCCACTCACCTCTCCTCACCAATCACAAAAGCAACTCCCACGTGTGCCTGAAGCCCCGGCCTCGGGTCCTCATCAGCGAAAGCAGGGCCGTCTCCTGCCCTCAGACACAGGCCGCGAGGGGCCCCGTCGTAAGGTCCACCGGGGCAAAACACGCCCGCCCTATCGGCTCACCAAGCCTAGGCCTCCTGCACACTCCCCACTGCTACCGCACGCACGCCTCCATTCAGGACCACCGCCTCACCGGACAGGGGCCATTCAGCCAGGGACCGACTCTCCTCCCGTGCCCTCACACATCCAACTAGGGGAATGTCCCTCTCGCCCACAAGATGGGAGACCCTGCGCTGCTGAAGGCCCGGCAGCTGCAGCACATGTGAACCAGTGGAGCTGTCCCTCACTCCTGCAGTCCCCGCTCCAGGCAACGTGCTGGACCTCAGTTCCGATGAGAACGACGGTAGTGAGTTTTCACTCATTTTGTTCAGCTTTTCCAAGGAATGTTTTTATGGGGGAGTCATCATCGATCCAAGCACACTCGAGGCCGCTGGACGGTGGGCAGCGCACGCTGGGCAGTGGGCGAGCCGATGGCCTCAGACGCCTCCGGCGCCCTGGAGCACCCAGGCTCGCGCCACCGAGCAGCAGCAACACACAGTCTGCTCGAGCGGTGCACCCGGGCGTGCCACGGGTGGCCTGCGGAGAAGTAGGACCGGGCAGGCCTGCGAAACCCTAAAGACCCCATCAACGGGCTGGGCACAGGAAAGCTTACCGTCCTGAGCGGTCCTCCAGCCTCGGGCGCCCCACCGGACGCACAGATTCCAGGACTCCCAAACGCCTCCGCTCCTCGGGGGAAACCCAGGTGTTCCTTCCTTCCCCGCAGACGGCACGCCTACCAGGGCAACTCCCCCTGAGAAGTGTAGAGACAGATCACATGCACGCTTGAGAAAAGGGCCCAGGGACACTGGTCGAATCCTTCAGTGCCAAAGCGTCCCGCCGGGTCAACTCTCGCATCTGCTTCCCATCTCCTCGCACTAGATCTCTTCATCTCACTGAACACGTGTCCCTCCTGCTAGATCCCTGTGCAGCACGTGGGGGGACTCGGGTCCGTGCGAGCCTGTGCGTCGCTTCCTAGGGTGCACGTGTGGACCTCCACACCTTCACGAGCCCCTCGGTCACTGCGTATGGCTCCCAGGCCTCCCACACCCCTCTGCAGACCTACTGCTCACGAACAGGCCTTCTCTCCAATGGACGTCACCTCTGACCCCTCCCTCACCGTCGCTCAGACAGTCCAGATGCTCCTTCTCTAACAGCCTCACGTGTGGTAAAAGCACACACCAACTGCCTGTGCACGCTCCTCCTCACCTGGGCTCCCAAGTCCACGGGGAGATACTGTCTCCGAGAGCCCCCCGGGGCAAAGCCCACTTGGCTGACAACCAACCACCCACAGCTGCACAAACCACCGCTACAACAGCCCGTGTGCACGTCTCTCGGGGACACGGCCTCAAGGGCAGAGCCGGACCACCCCTGGGGCTCAGGCTTCTTCACACCACCGGCGTCCTCCGGTCAGCTACCTCCGCGGGCCCTCGCTCAGCCGACAGAAAGACCAAACGGACTGGGTCGTCTTCAAGGACGACCCACGTCCCTCACCCTGCAGCACTCAGGGCACACTCGCACCCGTAGGCCTTCTCAGCACTTGCCCCTGTGCAAAGTGGTGGTCAGTCACACAGCACAGCTGACCCAATCCTCACCCCCATGCCAGCAACCCAACACTCCCGAGACACGACCTCAACGACAACGTGCACGTCTTCTACCTCAGCTGGAGGACGACAGGGGCCCATCGTCTCAACCTTCCCTGAGCCCACCCCACGAAATCCAACCTTTCATCCCCAAAGTGCCACACTACCAACGACAGCGGGCTAGGAGAGCGACAGCGGCATAACCACCCAAACTCAAAGGGGACCCCAACAGGTCACACCTGAAGCACTAGGACATGCCCACGCATCCACGGACCGGAGAAGCTCTCTCCGGGACGCCTTCCATGACACTGCACTGGAGGTGCCTGCGCTGTGCCAACCGCTCTCCGAGGATGAACATGGCCGTGGGCGGGCCCAGTGAGAGACACCCGTGCCAGTGGATCGCAACTGCCACCCTCCATGCATGGACCCTGGGAGGGGCGACTGTGGACCCACAGGCACAGGGGCCAAGGCCAGGTGGAGCCCGAGAGTCTGGCCCGCAAAGGCACTTCACGGGCCCTCGGCGAGGCACGGCTACGACCGCCCACCATGGAGCGCCCTGCTCCGCGAGGAAGAATCCTGGGCATGACAAGGTCCTGTGCGGGAGCACCGTGCTCCCCCACGTTGAAACCTCTCCACGCAGTCCCCTCTCGGACACCTATCGCTGCCCGGACAACTCCGAGGACAGAGAAGCCAGGACGGAAGCTGCACAGAGGAGACGATCCACGACACGCACGCGTGTGCATGCACGCGCTGACCCTACCCTTGGCTTTCCCTTCCCGCCGAGGCCGTCGGCCACCTGCATATCTGGACCTCAGGGCAGGGGGCACGGGAGGAGGTGGTGGAAATCCTCATGGCCCCATTCTGGGTGCAGGGGACACGGAGAGCGGCCGCCAGCCGCGTCCCCCAACCTCTATTCCTTCGACCCCATCACCACTGCCACTCACCTCTCCTCACCAGTCACAAAAGCAACTCCCACGTGTGCCTGAGGCCCCGGCCTCGGGTCCTCATCAGCGAAAGCAGGGCCGTCTCCTGCCCTCAGACACAGGCCGCGAGGGGCCCCGTCGTAAGGTCCACCGGGGCAAAACACGCCCGCCCTATCGGCTCACCAAGCCTAGGCCTCCTGCACACTCCCCACTGCTACCGCACGCACGCCTCCATTCAGGACCACCGCCTCACCGGACAGGGGCCATTCAGCCAGGGACCGACTCTCCTCCCGTGCCCTCACACATCCAACTAGGGGAATGTCCCTCTCGCCCACAAGATGGGAGACCCTGCGCTGCTGAAGGCCCGGCAGCTGCAGCACATGTGAACCAGTGGAGCTGTCCCTCACTCCTGCAGTCCCCGCTCCAGGCAACGTGCTGGACCTCAGTTCCGATGAGAACGACGGTAGTGAGTTTTCACTCATTTTGTTCAGCTTTTCCAAGGAATGTTTTTATGGGGGAGTCATCATCGATCCAAGCACACTCGAGGCCGCTGGACGGTGGGCAGCGCACGCTGGGCAGTGGGCGAGCCGATGGCCTCAGACGCCTCCGGCGCCCTGGAGCACCCAGGCTCGCGCCACCGAGCAGCAGCAACACACAGTCTGCTCGAGCGGTGCACCCGGGCGTGCCACGGGTGGCCTGCGGAGAAGTAGGACCGGGCAGGCCTGCGAAACCCTAAAGACCCCATCAACGGGCTGGGCACAGGAAAGCTTACCGTCCTGAGCGGTCCTCCAGCCTCGGGCGCCCCACCGGACGCACAGATTCCAGGACTCCCAAACGCCTCCGCTCCTCGGGGGAAACCCAGGTGTTCCTTCCTTCCCCGCAGACGGCACGCCTACCAGGGCAACTCCCCCTGAGAAGTGTAGAGACAGATCACATGCACGCTTGAGAAAAGGGCCCAGGGACACTGGTCGAATCCTTCAGTGCCAAAGCGTCCCGCCGGGTCAACTCTCGCATCTGCTTCCCATCTCCTCGCACTAGATCTCTTCATCTCACTGAACACGTGTCCCTCCTGCTAGATCCCTGTGCAGCACGTGGGGGGACTCGGGTCCGTGCGAGCCTGTGCGTCGCTTCCTAGGGTGCACGTGTGGACCTCCACACCTTCACGAGCCCCTCGGTCACTGCGTATGGCTCCCAGGCCTCCCACACCCCTCTGCAGACCTACTGCTCACGAACAGGCCTTCTCTCCAATGGACGTCACCTCTGACCCCTCCCTCACCGTCGCTCAGACAGTCCAGATGCTCCTTCTCTAACAGCCTCACGTGTGGTAAAAGCACACACCAACTGCCTGTGCACGCTCCTCCTCACCTGGGCTCCCAAGTCCACGGGGAGATACTGTCTCCGAGAGCCCCCCGGGGCAAAGCCCACTTGGCTGACAACCAACCACCCACAGCTGCACAAACCACCGCTACAACAGCCCGTGTGCACGTCTCTCGGGGACACGGCCTCAAGGGCAGAGCCGGACCACCCCTGGGGCTCAGGCTTCTTCACACCACCGGCGTCCTCCGGTCAGCTACCTCCGCGGGCCCTCGCTCAGCCGACAGAAAGACCAAACGGACTGGGTCGTCTTCAAGGACGACCCACGTCCCTCACCCTGCAGCACTCAGGGCACACTCGCACCCGTAGGCCTTCTCAGCCCTTGCCCCTGTGCAAAGTGGTGGTCAGTCACACAGCACAGCTGACCCAATCCTCACCCCCATGCCAGCAACCCAACACTCCCGAGACACGACCTCAACGACAACGTGCACGTCTTCTACCTCAGCTGGAGGACGACAGGGGCCCATCGTCTCAACCTTCCCTGAGCCCACCCCACGAAATCCAACCTTTCATCCCCAAAGTGCCACACTACCAACGACAGCGGGCTAGGAGAGCGACAGCGGCATAACCACCCAAACTCAAAGGGGACCCCAACAGGTCACACCTGAAGCACTAGGACATGCCCACGCATCCACGGACCGGAGAAGCTCTCTCCGGGACGCCTTCCATGACACTGCACTGGAGGTGCCTGCGCTGTGCCAACCGGTCTCCGAGGATGAACATGGCCGTGGGCGGGCCCAGTGAGAGACACCCGTGCCAGTGGATCGCAACTGCCACCCTCCATGCATGGACCCTGGGAGGGGCGACTGTGGACCCACAGGCACAGGGGCCAAGGCCAGGTGGAGCCCGAGAGTCTGGCCCGCAAAGGCACTTCACGGGCCCTCGGCGAGGCACGGCTACGACCGCCCACCATGGAGCGCCCTGCTCCGCGAGGAAGAATCCTGGGCATGACAAGGTCCTGTGCGGGAGCACCGTGCTCCCCCACGTTGAAACCTCTCCACGCAGTCCCCTCTCGGACACCTATCGCTGCCCGGACAACTCCGAGGACAGAGAAGCCAGGACGGAAGCTGCACAGAGGAGACGATCCACGACACGCACGCGTGTGCATGCACGCGCTGACCCTACCCTTGGCTTTCCCTTCCCGCCGAGGCCGTCGGCCACCTGCATATCTGGACCTCAGGGCAGGGGGCACGGGAGGAGGTGGTGGAAATCCTCATGGCCCCATTCTGGGTGCAGGGGACACGGAGAGCGGCCGCCAGCCGCGTCCCCCAACCTCTATTCCTTCGACCCCATCACCACTGCCACTCACCTCTCCTCACCAATCACAAAAGCAACTCCCACGTGTGCCTGAGGCCCCGGCCTCGGGTCCTCATCAGCGAAAGCAGGGCCGTCTCCTGCCCTCAGACACAGGCCGCGAGGGGCCCCGTCGTAAGGTCCACCGGGGCAAAACACGCCCGCCCTATCGGCTCACCAAGCCTAGGCCTCCTGCACACTCCCCACTGCTACCGCACGCACGCCTCCATTCAGGACCACCGCCTCACCGGACAGGGGCCATTCAGACAGGGACCGACTCTCCTCCCGTGCCCTCACACATCCAACTAGGGGAATGTCCCTCTCGCCCACAAGATGGGAGACCCTGCGCTGCTGAAGGCCCGGCAGCTGCAGCACATGTGAACCAGTGGAGCTGTCCCTCACTCCTGCAGTCCCCGCTCCAGGCAACGTGCTGGACCTCAGTTCCGATGAGAACGACGGTAGTGAGTTTTCACTCATTTTGTTCAGCTTTTCCAAGGAATGTTTTTATGGGGGAGTCATCATCGATCCAAGCACACTCGAGGCCGCTGGACGGTGGGCAGCTCACGCTGGGCAGTGGGCGAGCCGATGGCCTCAGACGCCTCCGGCGCCCTGGAGCACCCAGGCTCGCGCCACCGAGCAGCAGCAACACACAGTCTGCTCGAGCGGTGCACCCGGGCGTGCCACGGGTGGCCTGCGGAGAAGTAGGACCGGGCAGGCCTGCGAAACCCTAAAGACCCCATCAACGGGCTGGGCACAGGAAAGCTTACCGTCCTCAGCGGTCCTCCAGCCTCGGGCGCCCCACCGGACGCACAGATTCCAGGACTCCCAAACGCCTCCGCTCCTCGGGGGAAACCCAGGTGTTCCTTCCTTCCCCGCAGACGGCACGCCTACCAGGGCAACTCCCCCTGAGAAGTGTAGAGACAGATCACATGCACGCTTGAGAAAAGGGCCCAGGGACACTGGTCGAATCCTTCAGTGCCAAAGCGTCCCGCCGGGTCAACTCTCGCATCTGCTTCCCATCTCCTCGCACTAGATCTCTTCATCTCACTGAACACGTGTCCCTCCTGCTAGATCCCTGTGCAGCACGTGGGGGGACTCGGGTCCGTGCGAGCCTGTGCGTCGCTTCCTAGGGTGCACGTGTGGACCTCCACACCTTCACGAGCCCCTCGGTCACTGCGTATGGCTCCCAGGCCTCCCACACCCCTCTGCAGACCTACTGCTCGCGAACAGGCCTTCTCTCCAATGGACGTCACCTCTGACCCCTCCCTCACCGTCGCTCAGACAGTCCAGATGCTCCTTCTCTAACAGCCTCACGTGTGGTAAAAGCACACACCAACTGCCTGTGCACGCTCCTCCTCACCTGGGCTCCCAAGTCCACGGGGAGATACTGTCTCCGAGAGCCCCCCGGGGCAAAGCCCACTTGGCTGACAACCAACCACCCACAGCTGCACAAACCACCGCTACAACAGCCCGTGTGCACGTCTCTCGGGGACACGGCCTCAAGGGCAGAGCCGGACCACCCCTGGGGCTCAGGCTTCTTCACACCACCGGCGTCCTCCGGTCAGCTACCTCCGCGGGCCCTCGCTCAGCCGACAGAAAGACCAAACGGACTGGGTCGTCTTCAAGGACGACCCACGTCCCTCACCCTGCAGCACTCAGGGCACACTCGCACCCGTAGGCCTTCTCAGCCCTTGCCCCTGTGCAAAGTGGTGGTCAGTCACACAGCACAGCTGACCCAATCCTCACCCCCATGCCAGCAACCCAACACTCCCGAGACACGACCTCAACGACAACGTGCACGTCTTCTACCTCAGCTGGAGGACGACAGGGGCCCATCGTCTCAACCTTCCCTGAGCCCACCCCACGAAATCCAACCTTTCATCCCCAAAGTGCCACACTACCAACGACAGCGGGCTAGGAGAGCGACAGCGGCATAACCACCCAAACTCAAAGGGGACCCCAACAGGTCACACCTGAAGCACTAGGACATGCCCACGCATCCACGGACCGGAGAAGCTCTCTCCGGGACGCCTTCCATGACACTGCACTGGAGGTGCCTGCGCTGTGCCAACCGCTCTCCGAGGATGAACATGGCCGTGGGCGGGCCCAGTGAGAGACACCCGTGCCAGTGGATCGCAACTGCCACCCTCCATGCATGGACCCTGGGAGGGGCGACTGTGGACCCACAGGCACAGGGGCCAAGGCCAGGTGGAGCCCGAGAGTCTGGCCCGCAAAGGCACTTCACGGGCCCTCGGCGAGGCACGGCTACGACCGCCCACCATGGAGCGCCCTGCTCCGCGAGGAAGAATCCTGGGCATGACAAGGTCCTGTGCGGGAGCACCGTGCTCCCCCACGTTGAAACCTCTCCACGCAGTCCCCTCTCGGACACCTATCGCTGCCCGGACAACTCCGAGGACAGAGAAGCCAGGACGGAAGCTGCACAGAGGAGACGATCCACGACACGCACGCGTGTGCATGCACGCGCTGACCCTACCCTTGGCTTTCCCTTCCCGCCGAGGCCGTCGGCCACCTGCATATCTGGACCTCAGGGCAGGGGGCACGGGAGGAGGTGGTGGAAATCCTCATGGCCCCATTCTGGGTGCAGGGGACACGGAGAGCGGCCGCCAGCCGCGTCCCCCAACCTCTATTCCTTCGACCCCATCACCACTGCCACTCACCTCTCCTCACCAATCACAAAAGCAACTCCCACGTGTGCCTGAGGCCCCGGCCTCGGGTCCTCATCAGCGAAAGCAGGGCCGTCTCCTGCCCTCAGACACAGGCCGCGAGGGGCCCCGTCGTAAGGTCCACCGGGGCAAAACACGCCCGCCCTATCGGCTCACCAAGCCTAGGCCTCCTGCACACTCCCCACTGCTACCGCACGCACGCCTCCATTCAGGACCACCGCCTCACCGGACAGGGGCCATTCAGCCAGGGACCGACTCTCCTCCCGTGCCCTCACACATCCAACTAGGGGAATGTCCCTCTCGCCCACAAGATGGGAGACCCTGCGCTGCTGAAGGCCCGGCAGCTGCAGCACATGTGAACCAGTGGAGCTGTCCCTCACTCCTGCAGTCCCCGCTCCAGGCAACGTGCTGGACCTCAGTTCCGATGAGAACGACGGTAGTGAGTTTTCACTCATTTTGTTCAGCTTTTCCAAGGAATGTTTTTATGGGGGAGTCATCATCGATCCAAGCACACTCGAGGCCGCTGGACGGTGGGCAGCGCACGCTGGGCAGTGGGCGAGCCGATGGCCTCAGACGCCTCCGGCGCCCTGGAGCACCCAGGCTCGCGCCACCGAGCAGCAGCAACACACAGTCTGCTCGAGCGGTGCACCCGGGCGTGCCACGGGTGGCCTGCGGAGAAGTAGGACCGGGCAGGCCTGCGAAACCCTAAAGACCCCATCAACGGGCTGGGCACAGGAAAGCTTACCGTCCTGAGCGGTCCTCCAGCCTCGGGCGCCCCACCGGACGCACAGATTCCAGGACTCCCAAACGCCTCCGCTCCTCGGGGGAAACCCAGGTGTTCCTTCCTTCCCCGCAGACGGCACGCCTACCAGGGCAACTCCCCCTGAGAAGTGTAGAGACAGATCACATGCACGCTTGAGAAAAGGGCCCAGGGACACTGGTCGAATCCTTCAGTGCCAAAGCGTCCCGCCGGGTCAACTCTCGCATCTGCTTCCCATCTCCTCGCACTAGATCTCTTCATCTCACTGAACACGTGTCCCTCCTGCTAGATCCCTGTGCAGCACGTGGGGGGACTCGGGTCCGTGCGAGCCTGTGCGTCGCTTCCTAGGGTGCACGTGTGGACCTCCACACCTTCACGAGCCCCTCGGTCACTGCGTATGGCTCCCAGGCCTCCCACACCCCTCTGCAGACCTACTGCTCACGAACAGGCCTTCTCTCCAATGGACGTCACCTCTGACCCCTCCCTCACCGTCGCTCAGACAGTCCAGATGCTCCTTCTCTAACAGCCTCACGTGTGGTAAAAGCACACACCAACTGCCTGTGCACGCTCCTCCTCACCTGGGCTCCCAAGTCCACGGGGAGATACTGTCTCCGAGAGCCCCCCGGGGCAAAGCCCACTTGGCTGACAACCAACCACCCACAGCTGCACAAACCACCGCTACAACAGCCCGTGTGCACGTCTCTCGGGGACACGGCCTCAAGGGCAGAGCCGGACCACCCCTGGGGCTCAGGCTTCTTCACACCACCGGCGTCCTCCGGTCAGCTACCTCCGCGGGCCCTCGCTCAGCCGACAGAAAGACCAAACGGACTGGGTCGTCTTCAAGGACGACCCACGTCCCTCACCCTGCAGCACTCAGGGCACACTCGCACCCGTAGGCCTTCTCAGCCCTTGCCCCTGTGCAAAGTGGTGGTCAGTCACACAGCACAGCTGACCCAATCCTCACCCCCATGCCAGCAACCCAACACTCCCGAGACACGACCTCAACGACAACGTGCATGTCTTCTACCTCAGCTGGAGGACGACAGGGGCCCATCGTCTCAACCTTCCCTGAGCCCACCCCACGAAATCCAACCTTTCATCCCCAAAGTGCCACACTACCAACGACAGCGGGCTAGGAGAGCGACAGCGGCATAACCACCCAAACTCAAAGGGGACCCCAACAGGTCACACCTGAAGCACTAGGACATGCCCACGCATCCACGGACCGGAGAAGCTCTCTCCGGGACGCCTTCCATGACACTGCACTGGAGGTGCCTGCGCTGTGCCAACCGCTCTCCGAGGATGAACATGGCCGTGGGCGGGCCCAGTGAGAGACACCCGTGCCAGTGGATCGCAACTGCCACCCTCCATGCATGGACCCTGGGAGGGGCGACTGTGGACCCACAGGCACAGGGGCCAAGGCCAGGTGGAGCCCGAGAGTCTGGCCCGCAAAGGCACTTCACGGGCCCTCGGCGAGGCACGGCTACGACCGCCCACCATGGAGCGCCCTGCTCCGCGAGGAAGAATCCTGGGCATGACAAGGTCCTGTGCGGGAGCACCGTGCTCCCCCACGTTGAAACCTCTCCACGCAGTCCCCTCTCGGACACCTATCGCTGCCCGGACAACTCCGAGGACAGAGAAGCCAGGACGGAAGCTGCACAGAGGAGACGATCCACGACACGCACGCGTGTGCATGCACGCGCTGACCCTACCCTTGGCTTTCCCTTCCCGCCGAGGCCGTCGGCCACCTGCATATCTGGACCTCAGGGCAGGGGGCACGGGAGGAGGTGGTGGAAATCCTCATGGCCCCATTCTGGGTGCAGGGGACACGGAGAGCGGCCGCCAGCCGCGTCCCCCAACCTCTATTCCTTCGACCCCATCACCACTGCCACTCACCTCTCCTCACCAATCACAAAAGCAACTCCCACGTGTGCCTGAGGCCCCGGCCTCGGGTCCTCATCAGCGAAAGCAGGGCCGTCTCCTGCCCTCAGACACAGGCCGCGAGGGGCCCCGTCGTAAGGTCCACCGGGGCAAAACACGCCCGCCCTATCGGCTCACCAAGCCTAGGCCTCCTGCACACTCCCCACTGCTACCGCACGCACGCCTCCATTCAGGACCACCGCCTCACCGGACAGGGGCCATTCAGCCAGGGACCGACTCTCCTCCCGTGCCCTCACACATCCAACTAGGGGAATGTCCCTCTCGCCCACAAGATGGGAGACCCTGCGCTGCTGAAGGCCCGGCAGCTGCAGCACATGTGAACCAGTGGAGCTGTCCCTCACTCCTGCAGTCCCCGCTCCAGGCAACGTGCTGGACCTCAGTTCCGATGAGAACGACGGTAGTGAGTTTTCACTCATTTTGTTCAGCTTTTCCAAGGAATGTTTTTATGCGGGAGTCATCATCGATCCAAGCACACTCGAGGCCGCTGGACGGTGGGCAGCGCACGCTGGGCAGTGGGCGAGCCGATGGCCTCAGACGCCTCCGGCGCCCTGGAGCACCCAGGCTCGCGCCACCGAGCAGCAGCAACACACAGTCTGCTCGAGCGGTGCACCCGGGCGTGCCACGGGTGGCCTGCGGAGAAGTAGGACCGGGCAGGCCTGCGAAACCCTAAAGACCCCATCAACGGGCTGGGCACAGGAAAGCTTACCGTCCTGAGCGGTCCTCCAGCCTCGGGCGCCCCACCGGACGCACAGATTCCAGGACTCCCAAACGCCTCCGCTCCTCGGGGGAAACCCAGGTGTTCCTTCCTTCCCCGCAGACGGCACGCCTACCAGGGCAACTCCCCCTGAGAAGTGTAGAGACAGATCACATGCACGCTTGAGAAAAGGGCCCAGGGACACTGGTCGAATCCTTCAGTGCCAAAGCGTCCCGCCGGGTCAACTCTCGCATCTGCTTCCCATCTCCTCGCACTAGATCTCTTCATCTCACTGAACACGTGTCCCTCCTGCTAGATCCCTGTGCAGCACGTGGGGGGACTCGGGTCCGTGCGAGCCTGTGCGTCGCTTCCTAGGGTGCACGTGTGGACCTCCACACCTTCACGAGCCCCTCGGTCACTGCGTATGGCTCCCAGGCCTCCCACACCCCTCTGCAGACCTACTGCTCACGAACAGGCCTTCTCTCCAATGGACGTCACCTCTGACCCCTCCCTCACCGTCGCTCAGACAGTCCAGATGCTCCTTCTCTAACAGCCTCACGTGTGGTAAAAGCACACACCAACTGCCTGTGCACGCTCCTCCTCACCTGGGCTCCCAAGTCCACGGGGAGATACTGTCTCCGAGAGCCCCCCGGGGCAAAGCCCACTTGGCTGACAACCAACCACCCACAGCTGCACAAACCACCGCTACAACAGCCCGTGTGCACGTCTCTCGGGGACACGGCCTCAAGGGCAGAGCCGGACCACCCCTGGGGCTCAGGCTTCTTCACACCACCGGCGTCCTCCGGTCAGCTACCTCCGCGGGCCCTCGCTCAGCCGACAGAAAGACCAAACGGACTGGGTCGTCTTCAAGGACGACCCACGTCCCTCACCCTGCAGCACTCAGGGCACACTCGCACCCGTAGGCCTTCTCAGCCCTTGCCCCTGTGCAAAGTGGTGGTCAGTCACACAGCACAGCTGACCCAATCCTCACCCCCATGCCAGCAACCCAACACTCCCGAGACACGACCTCAACGACAACGTGCACGTCTTCTACCTCAGCTGGAGGACGACAGGGGCCCATCGTCTCAACCTTCCCTGAGCCCACCCCACGAAATCCAACCTTTCATCCCCAAAGTGCCACACTACCAACGACAGCGGGCTAGGAGAGCGACAGCGGCATAACCACCCAAACTCAAAGGGGACCCCAACAGGTCACACCTGAAGCACTAGGACATGCCCACGCATCCACGGACCGGAGAAGCTCTCTCCGGGACGCCTTCCATGACACTGCACTGGAGGTGCCTGCGCTGTGCCAACCGCTCTCCGAGGATGAACATGGCCGTGGGCGGGCCCAGTGAGAGACACCCGTGCCAGTGGATCGCAACTGCCACCCTCCATGCATGGACCCTGGGAGGGGCGACTGTGGACCCACAGGCACAGGGGCCAAGGCCAGGTGGAGCCCGAGAGTCTGGCCCGCAAAGGCACTTCACGGGCCCTCGGCGAGGCACGGCTACGACCGCCCACCATGGAGCGCCCTGCTCCGCGAGGAAGAATCCTGGGCATGACAAGGTCCTGTGCGGGAGCACCGTGCTCCCCCACGTTGAAACCTCTCCACGCAGTCCCCTCTCGGACACCTATCGCTGCCCGGACAACTCCGAGGACAGAGAAGCCAGGACGGAAGCTGCACAGAGGAGACGATCCACGACACGCACGCGTGTGCATGCACGCGCTGACCCTACCCTTGGCTTTCCCTTCCCGCCGAGGCCGTCGGCCACCTGCATATCTGGACCTCAGGGCAGGGGGCACGGGAGGAGGTGGTGGAAATCCTCATGGCCCCATTCTGGGTGCAGGGGACACGGAGAGCGGCCGCCAGCCGCGTCCCCCAACCTCTATTCCTTCGACCCCATCACCACTGCCACTCACCTCTCCTCACCAATCACAAAAGCAACTCCCACGTGTGCCTGAGGCCCCGGCCTCGGGTCCTCATCAGCGAAAGCAGGGCCGTCTCCTGCCCTCAGACACAGGCCGCGAGGGGCCCCGTCGTAAGGTCCACCGGGGCAAAACACGCCCGCCCTATCGGCTCACCAAGCCTAGGCCTCCTGCACACTCCCCACTGCTACCGCACGCACGCCTCCATTCAGGACCACCGCCTCACCGGACAGGGGCCATTCAGCCAGGGACCGACTCTCCTCCCGTGCCCTCACACATCCAACTAGGGGAATGTCCCTCTCGCCCACAAGATGGGAGACCCTGCGCTGCTGAAGGCCCGGCAGCTGCAGCACATGTGAACCAGTGGAGCTGTCCCTCACTCCTGCAGTCCCCGCTCCAGGCAACGTGCTGGACCTCAGTTCCGATGAGAACGACGGTAGTGAGTTTTCACTCATTTTGTTCAGCTTTTCCAAGGAATGTTTTTATGGGGGAGTCATCATCGATCCAAGCACACTCGAGGCCGCTGGACGGTGGGCAGCGCACGCTGGGCAGTGGGCGAGCCGATGGCCTCAGACGCCTCCGGCGCCCTGGAGCACCCAGGCTCGCGCCACCGAGCAGCAGCAACACACAGTCTGCTCGAGCGGTGCACCCGGGCGTGCCACGGGTGGCCTGCGGAGAAGTAGGACCGGGCAGGCCTGCGAAACCCTAAAGACCCCATCAACGGGCTGGGCACAGGAAAGCTTACCGTCCTGAGCGGTCCTCCAGCCTCGGGCGCCCCACCGGACGCACAGATTCCAGGACTCCCAAACGCCTCCGCTCCTCGGGGGAAACCCAGGTGTTCCTTCCTTCCCCGCAGACGGCACGCCTACCAGGGCAACTCCCCCTGAGAAGTGTAGAGACAGATCACATGCACGCTTGAGAAAAGGGCCCAGGGACACTGGTCGAATCCTTCAGTGCCAAAGCGTCCCGCCGGGTCAACTCTCGCATCTGCTTCCCATCTCCTCGCACTAGATCTCTTCATCTCACTGAACACGTGTCCCTCCTGCTAGATCCCTGTGCAGCACGTGGGGGGACTCGGGTCCGTGCGAGCCTGTGCGTCGCTTCCTAGGGTGCACGTGTGGACCTCCACACCTTCACGAGCCCCTCGGTCACTGCGTATGGCTCCCAGGCCTCCCACACCCCTCTGCAGACCTACTGCTCACGAACAGGCCTTCTCTCCAATGGACGTCACCTCTGACCCCTCCCTCACCGTCGCTCAGACAGTCCAGATGCTCCTTCTCTAACAGCCTCACGTGTGGTAAAAGCACACACCAACTGCCTGTGCACGCTCCTCCTCACCTGGGCTCCCAAGTCCACGGGGAGATACTGTCTCCGAGAGCCCCCCGGGGCAAAGCCCACTTGGCTGACAACCAACCACCCACAGCTGCACAAACCACCGCTACAACAGCCCGTGTGCACGTCTCTCGGGGACACGGCCTCAAGGGCAGAGCCGGACCACCCCTGGGGCTCAGGCTTCTTCACACCACCGGCGTCCTCCGGTCAGCTACCTCCGCGGGCCCTCGCTCAGCCGACAGAAAGACCAAACGGACTGGGTCGTCTTCAAGGACGACCCACGTCCCTCACCCTGCAGCACTCAGGGCACACTCGCACCCGTAGGCCTTCTCAGCCCTTGCCCCTGTGCAAAGTGGTGGTCAGTCACACAGCACAGCTGACCCAATCCTCACCCCCATGCCAGCAACCCAACACTCCCGAGACACGACCTCAACGACAACGTGCACGTCTTCTACCTCAGCTGGAGGACGACAGGGGCCCATCGTCTCAACCTTCCCTGAGCCCACCCCACGAAATCCAACCTTTCATCCCCAAAGTGCCACACTACCAACGACAGCGGGCTAGGAGAGCGACAGCGGCATAACCACCCAAACTCAAAGGGGACCCCAACAGGTCACACCTGAAGCACTAGGACATGCCCACGCATCCACGGACCGGAGAAGCTCTCTCCGGGACGCCTTCCATGACACTGCACTGGAGGTGCCTGCGCTGTGCCAACCGCTCTCCGAGGATGAACATGGCCGTGGGCGGGCCCAGTGAGAGACACCCGTGCCAGTGGATCGCAACTGCCACCCTCCATGCATGGACCCTGGGAGGGGCGACTGTGGACCCACAGGCACAGGGGCCAAGGCCAGGTGGAGCCCGAGAGTCTGGCCCGCAAAGGCACTTCACGGGCCCTCGGCGAGGCACGGCTACGACCGCCCACCATGGAGCGCCCTGCTCCGCGAGGAAGAATCCTGGGCATGACAAGGTCCTGTGCGGGAGCACCGTGCTCCCCCACGTTGAAACCTCTCCACGCAGTCCCCTCTCGGACACCTATCGCTGCCCGGACAACTCCGAGGACAGAGAAGCCAGGACGGAAGCTGCACAGAGGAGACGATCCACGACACGCACGCGTGTGCATGCACGCGCTGACCCTACCCTTGGCTTTCCCTTCCCGCCGAGGCCGTCGGCCACCTGCATATCTGGACCTCAGGGCAGGGGGCACGGGAGGAGGTGGTGGAAATCCTCATGGCCCCATTCTGGGTGCAGGGGACACGGAGAGCGGCCGCCAGCCGCGTCCCCCAACCTCTATTCCTTCGACCCCATCACCACTGCCACTCACCTCTCCTCACCAATCACAAAAGCAACTCCCACGTGTGCCTGAGGCCCCGGCCTCGGGTCCTCATCAGCGAAAGCAGGGCCGTCTCCTGCCCTCAGACACAGGCCGCGAGGGGCCCCGTCGTAAGGTCCACCGGGGCAAAACACGCCCGCCCTATCGGCTCACCAAGCCTAGGCCTCCTGCACACTCCCCACTGCTACCGCACGCACGCCTCCATTCAGGACCACCGCCTCACCGGACAGGGGCCATTCAGCCAGGGACCGACTCTCCTCCCGTGCCCTCACACATCCAACTAGGGGAATGTCCCTCTCGCCCACAAGATGGGAGACCCTGCGCTGCTGAAGGCCCGGCAGCTGCAGCACATGTGAACCAGTGGAGCTGTCCCTCACTCCTGCAGTCCCCGCTCCAGGCAACGTGCTGGACCTCAGTTCCGATGAGAACGACGGTAGTGAGTTTTCACTCATTTTGTTCAGCTTTTCCAAGGAATGTTTTTATGGGGGAGTCATCATCGATCCAAGCACACTCGAGGCCGCTGGACGGTGGGCAGCGCACGCTGGGCAGTGGGCGAGCCGATGGCCTCAGACGCCTCCGGCGCCCTGGAGCACCCAGGCTCGCGCCACCGAGCAGCAGCAACACACAGTCTGCTCGAGCGGTGCACCCGGGCGTGCCACGGGTGGCCTGCGGAGAAGTAGGACCGGGCAGGCCTGCGAAACCCTAAAGACCCCATCAACGGGCTGGGCACAGGAAAGCTTACCGTCCTGAGCGGTCCTCCAGCCTCGGGCGCCCCACCGGACGCACAGATTCCAGGACTCCCAAACGCCTCCGCTCCTCGGGGGAAACCCAGGTGTTCCTTCCTTCCCCGCAGACGGCACGCCTACCAGGGCAACTCCCCCTGAGAAGTGTAGAGACAGATCACATGCACGCTTGAGAAAAGGGCCCAGGGACACTGGTCGAATCCTTCAGTGCCAAAGCGTCCCGCCGGGTCAACTCTCGCATCTGCTTCCCATCTCCTCGCACTAGATCTCTTCATCTCACTGAACACGTGTCCCTCCTGCTAGATCCCTGTGCAGCACGTGGGGGGACTCGGGTCCGTGCGAGCCTGTGCGTCGCTTCCTAGGGTGCACGTGTGGACCTCCACACCTTCACGAGCCCCTCGGTCACTGCGTATGGCTCCCAGGCCTCCCACACCCCTCTGCAGACCTACTGCTCACGAACAGGCCTTCTCTCCAATGGACGTCACCTCTGACCCCTCCCTCACCGTCGCTCAGACAGTCCAGATGCTCCTTCTCTAACAGCCTCACGTGTGGTAAAAGCACACACCAACTGCCTGTGCACGCTCCTCCTCACCTGGGCTCCCAAGTCCACGGGGAGATACTGTCTCCGAGAGCCCCCCGGGGCAAAGCCCACTTGGCTGACAACCAACCACCCACAGCTGCACAAACCACCGCTACAACAGCCCGTGTGCACGTCTCTCGGGGACACGGCCTCAAGGGCAGAGCCGGACCACCCCTGGGGCTCAGGCTTCTTCACACCACCGGCGTCCTCCGGTCAGCTACCTCCGCGGACCCTCGCTCAGCCGACAGAAAGACCAAACGGACTGGGTCGTCTTCAAGGACGACCCACGTCCCTCACCCTGCAGCACTCAGGGCACACTCGCACCCGTAGGCCTTCTCAGCCCTTGCCCCTGTGCAAAGTGGTGGTCAGTCACACAGCACAGCTGACCCAATCCTCACCCCCATGCCAGCAACCCAACACTCCCGAGACACGACCTCAACGACAACGTGCACGTCTTCTACCTCAGCTGGAGGACGACAGGGGCCCATCGTCTCAACCTTCCCTGAGCCCACCCCACGAAATCCAACCTTTCATCCCCAAAGTGCCACACTACCAACGACAGCGGGCTAGGAGAGCGACAGCGGCATAACCACCCAAACTCAAAGGGGACCCCAACAGGTCACACCTGAAGCACTAGGACATGCCCACGCATCCACGGACCGGAGAAGCTCTCTCCGGGACGCCTTCCATGACACTGCACTGGAGGTGCCTGCGCTGTGCCAACCGCTCTCCGAGGATGAACATGGCCGTGGGCGGGCCCAGTGAGAGACACCCGTGCCAGTGGATCGCAACTGCCACCCTCCATGCATGGACCCTGGGAGGGGCGACTGTGGACCCACAGGCACAGGGGCCAAGGCCAGGTGGAGCCCGAGAGTCTGGCCCGCAAAGGCACTTCACGGGCCCTCGGCGAGGCACGGCTACGACCGCCCACCATGGAGCGCCCTGCTCCGCGAGGAAGAATCCTGGGCATGACAAGGTCCTGTGCGGGAGCACCGTGCTCCCCCACGTTGAAACCTCTCCACGCAGTCCCCTCTCGGACACCTATCGCTGCCCGGACAACTCCGAGGACAGAGAAGCCAGGACGGAAGCTGCACAGAGGAGACGATCCACGACACGCACGCGTGTGCATGCACGCGCTGACCCTACCCTTGGCTTTCCCTTCCCGCCGAGGCCGTCGGCCACCTGCATATCTGGACCTCAGGGCAGGGGGCACGGGAGGAGGTGGTGGAAATCCTCATGGCCCCATTCTGGGTGCAGGGGACACGGAGAGCGGCCGCCAGCCGCGTCCCCCAACCTCTATTCCTTCGACCCCATCACCACTGCCACTCACCTCTCCTCACCAATCACAAAAGCAACTCCCACGTGTGCCTGAGGCCCCGGCCTTGGGTCCTCATCAGCGAAAGCAGGGCCGTCTCCTGCCCTCAGACACAGGCCGCGAGGGGCCCCGTCGTAAGGTCCACCGGGGCAAAACACGCCCGCCCTATCGGCTCACCAAGCCTAGGCCTCCTGCACACTCCCCACTGCTACCGCACGCACGCCTCCATTCAGGACCACCGCCTCACCGGACAGGGGCCATTCAGACAGGGACCGACTCTCCTCCCGTGCCCTCACACATCCAACTAGGGGAATGTCCCTCTCGCCCACAAGATGGGAGACCCTGCGCTGCTGAAGGCCCGGCAGCTGCAGCACATGTGAACCAGTGGAGCTGTCCCTCACTCCTGCAGTCCCCGCTCCAGGCAACGTGCTGGACCTCAGTTCCGATGAGAACGACGGTAGTGAGTTTTCACTCATTTTGTTCAGCTTTTCCAAGGAATGTTTTTATGGGGGAGTCATCATCGATCCAAGCACACTCGAGGCCGCTGGACGGTGGGCAGCTCACGCTGGGCAGTGGGCGAGCCGATGGCCTGAGACGCCTCCGGCGCCCTGGAGCACCCAGGCTCGCGCCACCGAGCAGCAGCAACACACAGTCTGCTCGAGCGGTGCACCCGGGCGTGCCACGGGTGGCCTGCGGAGAAGTAGGACCGGGCAGGCCTGCGAAACCCTAAAGACCCCATCAACGGGCTGGGCACAGGAAAGCTTACCGTCCTGAGCGGTCCTCCAGCCTCGGGCGCCCCACCGGACGCACAGATTCCAGGACTCCCAAACGCCTCCGCTCCTCGGGGGAAACCCAGGTGTTCCTTCCTTCCCCGCAGACGGCACGCCTACCAGGGCAACTCCCCCTGAGAAGTGTAGAGACAGATCACATGCACGCTTGAGAAAAGGGCCCAGGGACACTGGTCGAATCCTTCAGTGCCAAAGCGTCCCGCCGGGTCAACTCTCGCATCTGCTTCCCATCTCCTCGCACTAGATCTCTTCATCTCACTGAACACGTGTCCCTCCTGCTAGATCCCTGTGCAGCACGTGGGGGGACTCGGGTCCGTGCGAGCCTGTGCGTCGCTTCCTAGGGTGCACGTGTGGACCTCCACACCTTCACGAGCCCCTCGGTCACTGCGTATGGCTCCCAGGCCTCCCACACCCCTCTGCAGACCTACTGCTCACGAACAGGCCTTCTCTCCAATGGACGTCACCTCTGACCCCTCCCTCACCGTCGCTCAGACAGTCCAGATGCTCCTTCTCTAACAGCCTCACGTGTGGTAAAAGCACACACCAACTGCCTGTGCACGCTCCTCCTCACCTGGGCTCCCAAGTCCACGGGGAGATACTGTCTCCGAGAGCCCCCCGGGGCAAAGCCCACTTGGCTGACAACCAACCACCCACAGCTGCACAAACCACCGCTACAACAGCCCGTGTGCACGTCTCTCGGGGACACGGCCTCAAGGGCAGAGCCGGACCACCCCTGGGGCTCAGGCTTCTTCACACCACCGGCGTCCTCCGGTCAGCTACCTCCGCGGGCCCTCGCTCAGCCGACAGAAAGACCAAACGGACTGGGTCGTCTTCAAGGACGACCCACGTCCCTCACCCTGCAGCACTCAGGGCACACTCGCACCCATAGGCCTTCTCAGCACTTGCCCCTGTGCAAAGTGGTGGTCAGTCACACAGCACAGCTGACCCAATCCTCACCCCCATGCCAGCAACCCAACACTCCCGAGACACGACCTCAACGACAACGTGCACGTCTTCTACCTCAGCTGGAGGACGACAGGGGCCCATCGTCTCAACCTTCCCTGAGCCCACCCCACGAAATCCAACCTTTCATCCCCAAAGTGCCACACTACCAACGACAGCGGGCTAGGAGAGCGACAGCGGCATAACCACCCAAACTCAAAGGGGACCCCAACAGGTCACACCTGAAGCACTAGGACATGCCCACGCATCCACGGACCGGAGAAGCTCTCTCCGGGACGCCTTCCATGACACTGCACTGGAGGTGCCTGCGCTGTGCCAACCGCTCTCCGAGGATGAACATGGCCGTGGGCGGGCCCAGTGAGAGACACCCGTGCCAGTGGATCGCAACTGCCACCCTCCATGCATGGACCCTGGGAGGGGCGACTGTGGACCCACAGGCACAGGGGCCAAGGCCAGGTGGAGCCCGAGAGTCTGGCCCGCAAAGGCACTTCACGGGCCCTCGGCGAGGCACGGCTACGACCGCCCACCATGGAGCGCCCTGCTCCGCGAGGAAGAATCCTGGGCATGACAAGGTCCTGTGCGGGAGCACCGTGCTCCCCCACGTTGAAACCTCTCCACGCAGTCCCCTCTCGGACACCTATCGCTGCCCGGACAACTCCGAGGACAGAGAAGCCAGGACGGAAGCTGCACAGAGGAGACGATCCACGACACGCACGCGTGTGCATGCACGCGCTGACCCTACCCTTGGCTTTCCCTTCCCGCCGAGGCCGTCGGCCACCTGCATATCTGGACCTCAGGGCAGGGGGCACGGGAGGAGGTGGTGGAAATCCTCATGGCCCCATTCTGGGTGCAGGGGACACGGAGAGCGGCCGCCAGCCGCGTCCCCCAACCTCTATTCCTTCGACCCCATCACCACTGCCACTCACCTCTCCTCACCAATCACAAAAGCAACTCCCACGTGTGCCTGAGGCCCCGGCCTCGGGTCCTCATCAGCGAAAGCAGGGCCGTCTCCTGCCCTCAGACACAGGCCGCGAGGGGCCCCGTCGTAAGGTCCACCGGGGCAAAACACGCCCGCCCTATCGGCTCACCAAGCCTAGGCCTCCTGCACACTCCCCACTGCTACCGCACGCACGCCTCCATTCAGGACCACCGCCTCACCGGACAGGGGCCATTCAGCCAGGGACCGACTCTCCTCCCGTGCCCTCACACATCCAACTAGGGGAATGTCCCTCTCGCCCACAAGATGGGAGACCCTGCGCTGCTGAAGGCCCGGCAGCTGCAGCACATGTGAACCAGTGGAGCTGTCCCTCACTCCTGCAGTCCCCGCTCCAGGCAACGTGCTGGACCTCAGTTCCGATGAGAACGACGGTAGTGAGTTTTCACTCATTTTGTTCAGCTTTTCCAAGGAATGTTTTTATGGGGGAGTCATCATCGATCCAAGCACACTCGAGGCCGCTGGACGGTGGGCAGCGCACGCTGGGCAGTGGGCGAGCCGATGGCCTCAGACGCCTCCGGCGCCCTGGAGCACCCAGGCTCGCGCCACCGAGCAGCAGCAACACACAGTCTGCTCGAGCGGTGCACCCGGGCGTGCCACGGGTGGCCTGCGGAGAAGTAGGACCGGGCAGGCCTGCGAAACCCTAAAGACCCCATCAACGGGCTGGGCACAGGAAAGCTTACCGTCCTGAGCGGTCCTCCAGCCTCGGGCGCCCCACCGGACGCACAGATTCCAGGACTCCCAAACGCCTCCGCTCCTCGGGGGAAACCCAGGTGTTCCTTCCTTCCCCGCAGACGGCACGCCTACCAGGGCAACTCCCCCTGAGAAGTGTAGAGACAGATCACATGCACGCTTGAGAAAAGGGCCCAGGGACACTGGTCGAATCCTTCAGTGCCAAAGCGTCCCGCCGGGTCAACTCTCGCATCTGCTTCCCATCTCCTCGCACTAGATCTCTTCATCTCACTGAACACGTGTCCCTCCTGCTAGATCCCTGTGCAGCACGTGGGGGGACTCGGGTCCGTGCGAGCCTGTGCGTCGCTTCCTAGGGTGCACGTGTGGACCTCCACACCTTCACGAGCCCCTCGGTCACTGCGTATGGCTCCCAGGCCTCCCACACCCCTCTGCAGACCTACTGCTCACGAACAGGCCTTCTCTCCAATGGACGTCACCTCTGACCCCTCCCTCACCGTCGCTCAGACAGTCCAGATGCTCCTTCTCTAACAGCCTCACGTGTGGTAAAAGCACACACCAACTGCCTGTGCACGCTCCTCCTCACCTGGGCTCCCAAGTCCATGGGGAGATACTGTCTCCGAGAGCCCCCCGGGGCAAAGCCCACTTGGCTGACAACCAACCACCCACAGCTGCACAAACCACCGCTACAACAGCCCGTGTGCACGTCTCTCGGGGACACGGCCTCAAGGGCAGAGCCGGACCACCCCTGGGGCTCAGGCTTCTTCACACCACCGGCGTCCTCCGGTCAGCTACCTCTGCGGGCCCTCGCTCAGCCGACAGAAAGACCAAACGGACTGGGTCGTCTTCAAGGACGACCCACGTCCCTCACCCTGCAGCACTCAGGGCACACTCGCACCCGTAGGCCTTCTCAGCCCTTGCCCCTGTGCAAAGTGGTGGTCAGTCACACAGCACAGCTGACCCAATCCTCACCCCCATGCCAGCAACCCAACACTCCCGAGACACGACCTCAACGACAACGTGCACGTCTTCTACCTCAGCTGGAGGACGACAGGGGCCCATCGTCTCAACCTTCCCTGAGCCCACCCCACGAAATCCAACCTTTCATCCCCAAAGTGCCACACTACCAACGACAGCGGGCTAGGAGAGCGACAGCGGCATAACCACCCAAACTCAAAGGGGACCCCAACAGGTCACACCTGAAGCACTAGGACATGCCCACGCATCCACGGACCGGAGAAGCTCTCTCCGGGACGCCTTCCATGACACTGCACTGGAGGTGCCTGCGCTGTGCCAACCGCTCTCCGAGGATGAACATGGCCGTGGGCGGGCCCAGTGAGAGACACCCGTGCCAGTGGATCGCAACTGCCACCCTCCATGCATGGACCCTGGGAGGGGCGACTGTGGACCCACAGGCACAGGGGCCAAGGCCAGGTGGAGCCCGAGAGTCTGGCCCGCAAAGGCACTTCACGGGCCCTCGGCGAGGCACGGCTACGACCGCCCACCATGGAGCGCCCTGCTCCGCGAGGAAGAATCCTGGGCATGACAAGGTCCTGTGCGGGAGCACCGTGCTCCCCCACGTTGAAACCTCTCCACGCAGTCCCCTCTCGGACACCTATCGCTGCCCGGACAACTCCGAGGACAGAGAAGCCAGGACGGAAGCTGCACAGAGGAGACGATCCACGACACGCACGCGTGTGCATGCACGCGCTGACCCTACCCTTGGCTTTCCCTTCCCGCCGAGGCCGTCGGCCACCTGCATATCTGGACCTCAGGGCAGGGGGCACGGGAGGAGGTGGTGGAAATCCTCATGGCCCCATTCTGCGTGCAGGGGACACGGAGAGCGGCCGCCAGCCGCGTCCCCCAACCTCTATTCCTTCGACCCCATCACCACTGCCTCTCACCTCTCCTCACCAATCACAAAAGCAACTCCCACGTGTGCCTGAGGCCCCGGCCTCGGGTCCTCATCAGCGAAAGCAGGGCCGTCTCCTGCCCTCAGACACAGGCCGCGAGGGGCCCCGTCGTAAGGTCCACCGGGGCAAAACACGCCCGCCCTATCGGCTCACCAAGCCTAGGCCTCCTGCACACTCCCCACTGCTACCGCACGCACGCCTCCATTCAGGACCACCGCCTCACCGGACAGGGGCCATTCAGACAGGGACCGACTCTCCTCCCGTGCCCTCACACATCCAACTAGGGCAATGTCCCTCTCGCCCACAAGATGGGAGACCCTGCGCTGCTGAAGGCCCGGCAGCTGCAGCACATGTGAACCAGTGGAGCTGTCCCTCACTCCTGCAGTCCCCGCTCCAGGCAACGTGCTGGACCTCAGTTCCGATGAGAACGACGGTAGTGAGTTTTCACTCATTTTGTTCAGCTTTTCCAAGGAATGTTTTTATGGGGGAGTCATCATCGATCCAAGCACACTCGAGGCCGCTGGACGGTGGGCAGCTCACGCTGGGCAGTGGGCGAGCCGATGGCCTCAGACGCCTCCGGCGCCCTGGAGCACCCAGGCTCGCGCCACCGAGCAGCAGCAACACACAGTCTGCTCGAGCGGTGCACCCGGGCGTGCCACGGGTGGCCTGCGGAGAAGTAGGACCGGGCAGGCCTGCGAAACCCTAAAGACCCCATCAACGGGCTGGGCACAGGAAAGCTTACCGTCCTGAGCGGTCCTCCAGCCTCGGGCGCCCCACCGGACGCACAGATTCCAGGACTCCCAAACGCCTCCGCTCCTCGGGGGAAACCCAGGTGTTCCTTCCTTCCCCGCAGACGGCACGCCTACCAGGGCAACTCCCCCTGAGAAGTGTAGAGACAGATCACATGCACGCTTGAGAAAAGGGCCCAGGGACACTGGTCGAATCCTTCAGTGCCAAAGCGTCCCGCCGGGTCAACTCTCGCATCTGCTTCCCATCTCCTCGCACTAGATCTCTTCATCTCACTGAACACGTGTCCCTCCTGCTAGATCCCTGTGCAGCACGTGGGGGGACTCGGGTCCGTGCGAGCCTGTGCGTCGCTTCCTAGGGTGCACGTGTGGACCTCCACACCTTCACGAGCCCCTCGGTCACTGCGTATGGCTCCCAGGCCTCCCACACCCCTCTGCAGACCTACTGCTCACGAACAGGCCTTCTCTCCAATGGACGTCACCTCTGACCCCTCCCTCACCGTCGCTCAGACAGTCCAGATGCTCCTTCTCTAACAGCCTCACGTGTGGTAAAAGCACACACCAACTGCCTGTGCACGCTCCTCCTCACCTGGGCTCCCAAGTCCACGGGGAGATACTGTCTCCGAGAGCCCCCCGGGGCAAAGCCCACTTGGCTGACAACCAACCACCCACAGCTGCACAAACCACCGCTACAACAGCCCGTGTGCACGTCTCTCGGGGACACGGCCTCAAGGGCAGAGCCGGACCACCCCTGGGGCTCAGGCTTCTTCACACCACCGGCGTCCTCCGGTCAGCTACCTCCGCGGGCCCTCGCTCAGCCGACAGAAAGACCAAACGGACTGGGTCGTCTTCAAGGACGACCCACGTCCCTCACCCTGCAGCACTCAGGGCACACTCGCACCCGTAGGCCTTCTCAGCACTTGCCCCTGTGCAAAGTGGTGGTCAGTCACACAGCACAGCTGACCCAATCCTCACCCCCATGCCAGCAACCCAACACTCCCGAGACACGACCTCAACGACAACGTGCACGTCTTCTACCTCAGCTGGAGGACGACAGGGGCCCATCGTCTCAACCTTCCCTGAGCCCACCCCACGAAATCCAACCTTTCATCCCCAAAGTGCCACACTACCAACGACAGCGGGCTAGGAGAGCGACAGCGGCATAACCACCCAAACTCAAAGGGGACCCCAACAGGTCACACCTGAAGCACTAGGACATGCCCACGCATCCACGGACCGGAGAAGCTCTCTCCGGGACGCCTTCCATGACACTGCACTGGAGGTGCCTGCGCTGTGCCAACCGCTCTCCGAGGATGAACATGGCCGTGGGCGGGCCCAGTGAGAGACACCCGTGCCAGTGGATCGCAACTGCCACCCTCCATGCATGGACCCTGGGAGGGGCGACTGTGGACCCACAGGCACAGGGGCCAAGGCCAGGTGGAGCCCGAGAGTCTGGCCCGCAAAGGCACTTCACGGGCCCTCGGCGAGGCACGGCTACGACAGCCCACCATGGAGCGCCCTGCTCCGCGAGGAAGAATCCTGGGCATGACAAGGTCCTGTGCGGGAGCACCGTGCTCCCCCACGTTGAAACCTCTCCACGCAGTCCCCTCTCGGACACCTATCGCTGCCCGGACAACTCCGAGGACAGAGAAGCCAGGACGGAAGCTGCACAGAGGAGACGATCCACGACACGCACGCGTGTGCATGCACGCGCTGACCCTACCCTTGGCTTTCCCTTCCCGCCGAGGCCGTCGGCCACCTGCATATCTGGACCTCAGGGCAGGGGGCACGGGAGGAGGTGGTGGAAATCCTCATGGCCCCATTCTGGGTGCAGGGGACACGGAGAGCGGCCGCCAGCCGCATCCCACAACCTCTATTCCTTCGACCCCATCACCACTGCCACTCACCTCTCCTCACCAATCACAAAAGCAACTCCCACGGGTGCCTGAGGCCCCGGCCTCGGGTCCTCATCAGCGAAAGCAGGGCCGTCTCCTGCCCTCAGACACAGGCCGTGAGGGGCCCCGTCGTAAGGTCCACCGGGGCAAAACACGCCCGCCCTATCGGCTCACCAAGCCTAGGCCTCCTGCACACTCCCCACTGCTACCGCACGCACGCTTCCATTCAGGACCACCGCCTCACCGGACAGAGGCCATTCAGCCAGGGACCGACTCTCCTCCCGTGCCCTCACACATCCAACTGGGGGAATGTCCCTCTCGCCCACAAGATGGGAGACCCTGCGCTGCTGAAGGCCTGGCAGCTGCAGCACATGTGAACCAGTGGAGCTGTCCCTCACTCCTGCAGTCCCCGCTCCAGGCAACGTGCTGGACCTCAGTTCCGATGAGAACGACGGTAGTGAGTTTTCACTCATTTTGTTCAGCTTTTCCAAGGAATGTTTTTATGGGGGAGTCATCATCGATCCAAGCACACTCGAGGCCGCTGGACGGTGGGCAGCGCACGCTGGGCAGTGGGCGAGCCGATGGCCTCAGACGCCTCCGGCGCCCTGGAGCACCCAGGCTCGCGCCACCAAGCAGCAGCAACACACAGTCTGCTCGAGCGGTGCACCCGGGCGTGCCACGGGTGGCCTGCGGAGAAGTAGGACCGGGCAGGCCTGCGAAACCCTAAAGACCCCATCAACGGGCTGGGCACAGGAAAGCTTACCGTCCTGAGCGGTCCTCCAGCCTCGGGCGCCCCACCGGACGCACAGATTCCAGGACTCCCAAACGCCTCCGCTCCTCGGGGGAAACCCAGGTGTTCCTTCCTTCCCCGCAGACGGCACGCCTACCAGGGCAACTCCCCCTGAGAAGTGTAGAGACAGATCACATGCACGCTTGAGAAAAGGGCCCAGGGACACTGGTCGAATCCTTCAGTGCCAAAGCGCCCCGCTGGGTCAACTCTCGCATCTGCTTCCCATCTCCTCGCACTAGATCTCTTCATCTCACTGAACACGTGTCCCTCCTGCTAGATCCCTGTGCAGCACGTGGGGGGACTCGGGTCCGTGCGAGCCTGTGCTTCACTTCCTAGGGTGCACGTGTGGACCTCCACACCTTCACGAGCCCCTCGGTCACTGCGTATGGCTCCCAGGCCTCCCACACCCCTCTGCAGACCTACTGCTCACGAACAGGCCTTCTCTCCAATGGACGTCACTTCTGACCCCTCCCTCACCGTCGCTCAGACAGTCCAGATGCTCCTTCTCTAACAGCCTCACGTGTGGTAAAAGCACACACCAACTGCCTGTGCACGCTCCTCCTCACCTGGGCTCCCAAGTCCACGGGGAAATACTGTCTCCGAGAGCCCCCCGGGGCAAAGCCCACTTGGCTGACAACCAACCACACACAGCTGCACAAACCACCGCTACAACAGCCCGTGTGCACGTCTCTCGGGGACACGGCCTCAAGGGCAGAGCCGGACCACCCCTGGGGCTCAGGCTTCTTCACACCACCGGCGTCCTCCGGTCAGCAACCTCCGCAGGCCCTCGCTCAGCCGACAGAAAGACCAAACGGACTGGGTCGTCTTCAAGGACGACCCAAGTCCCTCACCCTGCAGCACTCAGGGCACACTCGCACCCGTAGGCCTTCTCAGCACTTGCCCCTGTGCAAAGTGGTGGTCAGTCACACAGCACAGCTGACCCAATCCTCACCCCCATGCCAGCAACCCAACACTCCCGAGACACGACCTCAACGACAACGTGCACGTCTTCTACCTCAGCTGGAGGACGACAGGGGCCCATCGTCTCAACCTTCCCTGAGCCCACCCCACGAAATCCAACCTTTCATCCCCAAAGTGCCACACTACCAACGACAGCGGGCTAGGAGAGCGACAGCGGCATAACCACCCAAACTCAAAGGGGACCCCAACAGGTCACACCTGAAGCACTAGGACATGCCCACGCATCCACGGACCGGAGAAGCTCTCTCCGGGACGCCTTCCATGACACTGCACTGGAGGTGCCTGCGCTGTGCCAACCGCTCTCCGAGGATGAACATGGCCGTGGGCGGGCCCAGTGAGAGACACCCGTGCCAGTGGATCGCAACTGCCACCCTCCATGCATGGACCCTGGGAGGGGCGACTGTGGACCCACAGGCACAGGGGCCAAGGCCAGGTGGAGCCCGAGAGTCTGGCCCGCAAAGGCACTTCACGGGCCCTCGGCGAGGCACGGCTACGACCGCCCACCATGGAGCGCCCTGCTCCGCGAGGAAGAATCCTGGGCATGACAAGGTCCTGTGCGGGAGCACCGTGCTCCCCCACGTTGAAACCTCTCCACGCAGTCCCCTCTCGGACACCTATCGCTGCCCGGACAACTCCGAGGACAGAGAAGCCAGGACGGAAGCTGCACAGAGGAGACGATCCACGACACGCACGCGTGTGCATGCACGCGCTGACCCTACCCTTGGCTTTCCCTTCCCGCCGAGGCCGTCGGCCACCTGCATATCTGGACCTCAGGGCAGGGGGCACGGGAGGAGGTGGTGGAAATCCTCATGGCCCCATTCTGGGTACAGGGGACACGGAGAGCGGCCGCCAGCCGCGTCCCCCAACCTCTATTCCTTCGACCCCATCACCACTGCCACTCACCTCTCCTCACCAATCACAAAAGCAACTCCCACGGGTGCCTGAGACCCCGGCCTCGGGTCCTCATCAGCGAAAGCAGGGCCGTCTCCTGCCCTCAGACACAGGCCGCGAGGGGCCCCGTCGTAAGGTCCACCGGGGCAAAACACGCCCGCCCTATCGGCTCACCAAGCCTAGGCCTCCTGCACACTCCCCACTGCTACCGCACGCACGCCTCCATTCAGGACCACCGCCTCACTGGACAGGGGCCATTCAGCCAGGGACCGACTCTCCTCCCGTGCCCTCACACATCCAACTGGGGGAATGTCCCTCTCGCCCACAAGATGGGAGACCCTGCGCTGCTGAAGGCCCGGCAGCTGCAGCACATGTGAACCAGTGGAGCTGTCCCTCACTCCTGCAGTCCCCGCTCCAGGCAACGTGCTGGACCTCAGTTCCGATGAGAACGACGGTAGTGAGTTTTCACTCATTTTGTTCAGCTTTTCCAAGGAATGTTTTTATGGGGGAGTCATCATCGATCCAAGCACACTCGAGGCCGCTGGACGGTGGGCAGCGCACGCTGGGCAGTGGGCAAGCCGATGGCCTCAGACGCCTCCGGCGCCCTGGAGCACCCAGGCTCGCGCCACCGAGCAGCAGCAACACACAGTCTGCTCGAGCGGTGCACCCGGGCGTGCCACGGGTGGCCTGCGGAGAAGTAGGACCGGGCAGGCCTGCGAAACCCTAAAGACCCCATCAACGGGCTGGGCACAGGAAAGCTTACCGTCCTGAGCGGTCCTCCAGCCTCGGGCGCCCCACCGGACGCACAGATTCCAGGACTCCCAAACGCCTCCGCTCCTCGGGGGAAACCCAGGTGTTCCTTCCTTCCCCGCAGACGGCACGCCTACCAGGGCAACTCCCCCTGAGAAGTGTAGAGACAGATCACATGCACGCTTGAGAAAAGGGCCCAGGGACACTGGTCGAATCCTTCAGTGCCAAAGCGTCCCGCCGGGTCAACTCTCGCATCTGCTTCCCATCTCCTCGCACTAGATCTCTTCATCTCACTGAACACGTGTCCCTCCTGCTAGATCCCTGTGCAGCACGTGGGGGGACTCGGGTCCGTGCGAGCCTGTGCGTCGCTTCCTAGGGTGCACGTGTGGACCTCCACACCTTCACGAGCCCCTCGGTCACTGCGTATGGCTCCCAGGCCTCCCACACCCCTCTGCAGACCTACTGCTCACGAACAGGCCTTCTCTCCAATGGACGTCACCTCTGACCCCTCCCTCACCGTCGCTCAGACAGTCCAGATGCTCCTTCTCTAACAGCCTCACGTGTGGTAAAAGCACACACCAACTGCCTGTGCACGCTCCTCCTCACCTGGGCTCCCAAGTCCACGGGGAGATACTGTCTCCGAGAGCCCCCCGGGGCAAAGCCCACTTGGCTGACAACCAACCACCCACAGCTGCACAAACCACCGCTACAACAGCCCGTGTGCATGTCTCTCGAGGAAACGGCCTCAAGGGCAGAGCCGGACCACCCCTGGGGCTCAGGCTTCTTCACACCACCGGCGTCCTCCGGTCAGCTACCTCCGCGGGCCCTCGCTCAGCCGACAGAAAGACCAAACGGACTGGGTCGTCTTCAAGGACGACCCACGTCCCTCACCCTGCAGCACTCAGGGCACACTCGCACCCGTAGGCCTTCTCAGCCCTTGCCCCTGTGCAAAGTGGTGGTCAGTCACACAGCACAGCTGACCCAATCCTCACCCCCATGCCAGCAACCCAACACTCCCGAGACACGACCTCAACGACAACGTGCACATCTTCTACCTCAGCTGGAGGACGACAGGGGCCCATCGTCTCAACCTTCCCTGAGCCCACCCCACGAAATCCAACCTTTCATCCCCAAAGTGCCACACTACCAACGACAGCGGGCTAGGAGAGCGACAGCGGCATAACCACCCAAACTCAAAGGGGACCCCAACAGGTCACACCTGAAGCACTAGGACATGCCCACGCATCCACGGACCGGAGAAGCTCTCTCCGGGACGCCTTCCATGACACTGCACTGGAGGTGCCTGCGCTGTGCCAACCGCTCTCCGAGGATGAACATGGCCGTGGGCGGGCCCAGTGAGAGACACCCGTGCCAGTGGATCGCAACTGCCACCCTCCATGCATGGACCCTGGGAGGGGCGACTGTGGACCCACAGGCACAGGGGCCAAGGCCAGGTGGAGCCCGAGAGTCTGGCCCGCAAAGGCACTTCACGGGCCCTCGGTGAGGCACGGCTACGACCGCCCACCATGGAGCGCCCTGCTCCGCGAGGAAGAATCCTGGGCATGACAAGGTCCTGTGCGGGAGCACCGTGCTCCCCCACGTTGAAACCTCTCCACGCAGTCCCCTCTCGGACACCTATCGCTGCCTGGACAACTCCGAGGACAGAGAAGCCAGGACGGAAGCTGCACAGAGGAGACGATCCACGACACGCACGCGTGTGCATGCACGCGCTGACCCTACCCTTGGCTTTCCCTTCCCGCCGAGGCCGTCGGCCACCTGCATATCTGGACCTCAGGGCAGGGGGCACGGGAGGAGGTGGTGGAAATCCTCATGGCCCCATTCTGGGTGCAGGGGACACGGAGAGCGGCCGCCAGCCGCGTCCCCCAACCTCTATTCCTTCGACCCCATCACCACTGCCACTCACCTCTCCTCACCAATCACAAAAGCAACTCCCACGTGTGCCTGAGGCCCCGGCCTCGGGTCCTCATCAGCGAAAGCAGGGCCGTCTCCTGCCCTCAGACACAGGCCGCGAGGGGCCCCGTCGTAAGGTCCACCGGGGCAAAACACGCCCGCCCTATCGGCTCACCAAGCCTAGGCCTCCTGCACACTCCCCACTGCTACCGCACGCACGCCTCCATTCAGGACCACCGCCTCACCGGACAGGGGCCATTCAGCCAGGGACCGACTCTCCTCCCGTGCCCTCACACATCCAACTGGGGGAATGTCCCTCTCGCCCACAAGATGGGAGACCCTGCGCTGCTGAAGGCCCGGCAGCTGCAGCACATGTGAACCAGTGGAGCTGTCCCTCACTCCTGCAGTCCCCGCTCCAGGCAACGTGCTGGACCTCAGTTCCGATGAGAACGACGGTAGTGAGTTTTCACTCATTTTGTTCAGCTTTTCCAAGGAATGTTTTTATGGGGGAGTCATCATCGATCCAAGCACACTCGAGGCCGCTGGACGGTGGGCAGCGCACGCTGGGCAGTGGGCGAGCCGATGGCCTCAGACGCCTCCGGCGCCCTGGAGCACCCAGGCTCGCGCCACCGAGCAGCAGCAACACACAGTCTGCTCGAGCGGTGCACCCGGGTGTGCCACGGGTGGCCTGCGGAGAAGTAGGACCGGGCAGGCCTGCGAAACCCTAAAGACCCCATCAACGGGCTGGGCACAGGAAAGCTTACCGTCCTGAGCGGTCCTCCAGCCTCGGGCGCCCCACCGGACGCACAGATTCCAGGACTCCCAAACGCCTCCGCTCCTCGGGGGAAACCCAGGTGTTCCTTCCTTCCCCGCAGACGGCACGCCTACCAGGGCAACTCCCCCTGAGAAGTGTAGAGACAGATCACATGCACGCTTGAGAAAAGGGCCCAGGGACACTGGTCGAATCCTTCAGTGCCAAAGCGTCCCGCCGGGTCAACTCTCGCATCTGCTTCCCATCTCCTCGCACTAGATCTCTTCATCTCACTGAACACGTGTCCCTCCTGCTAGATCCCTGTGCAGCACGTGGGGGGACTCGGGTCCGTGCGAGCCTGTGCGTCGCTTCCTAGGGTGTACGTGTGGACCTCCACACCTTCACGAGCCCCTCGGTCACTGCGTATGGCTCCCAGGCCTCCCACACCCCTCTGCAGACCTACTGCTCACGAACAGGCCTTCTCTCCAATGGACGTCACCTCTGACCCCTCCCTCACCGTCGCTCAGACAGTCCAGATGCTCCTTCTCTAACAGCCTCACGTGTGGTAAAAGCACACACCAACTGCCTGTGCACGCTCCTCCTCACCTGGGCTCCCAAGTCCACGGGGAGATACTGTCTCCGAGAGCCCCCCGGGGCAAAGCCCACTTGGCTGACAACCAACCACCCACAGCTGCACAAACCACCGCTACAACAGCCCGTGTGCACGTCTCTCGGGGACACGGCCTCAAGGGCAGAGCCGGACCACCCCTCGGGCTCAGGCTTCTTCACACCACCGGCGTCCTCCGGTCAGCTACCTCCGCGGGCCCTCGCTCAGCCGACAGAAAGACCAAACGGACTGGGTCGTCTTCAAGGACGACCCACGTCCCTCACCCTGCAGCACTCAGGGCACACTCGCACCCGTAGGCCTTCTCAGCCCTTGCCCCTGTGCAAAGTGGTGGTCAGTCACACAGCACAGCTGACCCAATCCTCACCCCCATGCCAGCAACCCAACACTCCCGAGACACGACCTCAACGACAACGTGCACGTCTTCTACCTCAGCTGGAGGACGACAGGGGCCCATCGTCTCAACCTTCCCTGAGCCCACCCCACGAAATCCAACCTTTCTTCCCCAAAGTGCCACACTACCAACGACAGCAGGCTAGGAGAGCGACAGCGGCATAACCACCCAAACTCAAAGGGGACCCCAACAGGTCACACCTGAAGCACTAGGACATGCCCACGCATCCACGGACCGGAGAAGCTCTCTCCGGGACGCCTTCCATGACACTGCACTGGAGGTGCCTGCGCTGTGCCAACCGCTCTCCGAGGATGAACATGGCCGTGGGCGGGCCCAGTGAGAGACACCCGTGCCAGTGGATCGCAACTGCCACCCTCCATGCATGGACCCTGGGTGGGGTGACTGTGGACCCACAGGCACAGGGGCCAAGGCCAGGTGGAGCCCGAGAGTCTGGCCCGCAAAGGCACTTCACGGGCCCTCGGCGAGGCACGGCTACGACCGCCCACCATGGAGCGCCCTGCTCCGCGAGGAAGAATCCTGGGCATGACAAGGTCCTGTGCGGGAGCACCGTGCTCCCCCACGTTGAAACCTCTCCACGCAGTCCCCTCTCGGACACCTATCGCTGCCCGGACAACTCCGAGGACAGAGAAGCCAGGACGGAAGCTGCACAGAGGAGACGATCCACGACACACACGCGTGTGCATGCACGCGCTGACCCTACCCTTGGCTTTCCCTTCCCGCCGAGGCCGTCGGCCACCTGCATATCTGGACCTCAGGGCAGGGGGCACGGGAGGAGGTGGTGGAAATCCTCATGGCCCCATTCTGCGTGCAGGGGACACAAAGAGCGGCCGCCAGCCGCGTCCCCCAACCTCTATTCCTTCGACCCCATCACCACTGCCACTCACCTCTCCTCACCAATCACAAAAGCAACTCCCACGTGTGCCTGAGGCCCCGGCCTCGGGTCCTCATCAGCGAAAGCAGGGCCGTCTCCTGCCCTCAGACACAGGCCGCGAGGGGCCCCGTCGTAAGGTCCACCGGGGCAAAACACGCCCGCCCTATCGGCTCACCAAGCCTAGGCCTCCTGCACACTCCCCACTGCTACCGCACGCACGCCTCCATTCAGGACCACCGCCTCACCGGACAGGGGCCATTCAGCCAGGGACCGACTCTCCTCCCGTGCCCTCACACATCCAACTGGGGGAATGTCCCTCTCGCCCACAAGATGGGAGACCCTGCGCTGCTGAAGGCCCGGCAGCTGCAGCACATGTGAACCAGTGGAGCTGTCCCTCACTCCTGCAGTCCCCGCTCCAGGCAACGTGCTGGACCTCAGTTCCGATGAGAACGACGGTAGTGAGTTTTCACTCATTTTGTTCAGCTTTTCCAAGGAATGTTTTTATGGGGGAGTCATCATCGATCCAAGCACACTCGAGGCCGCTGGACGGTGGGCAGCGCACGCTGGGCAGTGGGCGAGCCGATGGCCTCAGACGCCTCCGGCGCCCTGGAGCACCCAGGCTCGCGCCACCGAGCAGCAGCAACACACAGTCTGCTCGAGCGGTGCACCCGGGCGTGCCACGGGTGGCCTGCGGAGAAGTAGGACCGGGCAGGCCTGCGAAACCCTAAAGACCCCATCAACGGGCTGGGCACAGGAAAGCTTACCGTCCTGAGCGGTCCTCCAGCCTCGGGCGCCCCACCGGACGCACAGATTCCAGGACTCCCAAACGCCTCCGCTCCTCGGGGGAAACCCAGGTGTTCCTTCCTTCCCCGCAGACGGCACGCCTACCAGGGCAACTCCCCCTGAGAAGTGTAGAGACAGATCACATGCACGCTTGAGAAAAGGGCCCAGGGACACTGGTCGAATCCTTCAGTGCCAAAGCGTCCCGCCGGGTCAACTCTCGCATCTGCTTCCCATCTCCTCGCACTAGATCTCTTCATCTCACTGAACACGTGTCCCTCCTGCTAGATCCCTGTGCAGCACGTGGGGGGACTCGGGTCCATGCGAGCCTCTGCGTCGCTTCCTAGGGTGCACGTGTGGACCTCTACACCTTCACGAGCCCCTCGGTCACTGCGTATGGCTCCCAGGCCTCCCACACCCCTCTGCAGACCTACTGCTCACGAACAGGCCTTCTCTCCAATGGACGTCACCTCTGACCCCTCCCTCACCGTCGCTCAGACAGTCCAGATGCTCCTTCTCTAATAGCCTCACGTGTGGTAAAAGCACACACCAACTGCCTGTGCACGCTCCTCCTCACCTGGGCTCCCAAGTCCACGGGGAGATACTGTCTCCGAGAGCCCCCCGGGGCAAAGCCCACTTGGCTGACAACCAACCACCCACAGCTGCACAAACCACCGCTACAACAGCCCGTGTGCACGTCTCTCGGGGACACGGCCTCAAGGGCAGAGCCGGACCACCCCTGGGGCTCAGGCTTCTTCACACCACCGGCGTCCTCCGGTCAGCTACCTCCGCGGGCCCTCGCTCAGCCGACAGAAAGACCAAACGGACTGGGTCGTCTTCAAGGACGACCCACGTCCCTCACCCTGCAGCACTCAGGGCACACTCGCACCCGTAGGCCTTCTCAGCACTTGCCCCTGTGCAAAGTGGTGGTCAGTCACACAGCACAGCTGACCCAATCCTCACCCCCATGCCAGCAACCCAACACTCCCGAGACACGACCTCAACGACAACGTGCACGTCTTCTACCTCAGCTGGAGGACGACAGGGGCCCATCGTCTCAACCTTCCCTGAGCCCACCCCACGAAATCCAACCTTTCATCCCCAAAGTGCCACACTACCAACGACAGCGGGCTAGGAGAGCGACAGCGGCATAACCACCCAAACTCAAAGGGGACCCCAACAGGTCACACCTGAAGCACTAGGACATGCCCACGCATCCACGGACCGGAGAAGCTCTCTCCGGGACGCCTTCCATGACACTGCACTGGAGGTGCCTGCGCTGTGCCAACCGCTCTCCGAGGATGAACATGGCCGTGGGCGGGCCCAGTGAGAGACACCCGTGCCAGTGGATCGCAACTGCCACCCTCCATGCATGGACCCTGGGAGGGGCGACTGTGGACCCACAGGCACAGGGGCCAAGGCCAGGTGGAGCCCGAGAGTCTGGCCCGCAAAGGCACTTCACGGGCCCTCGGCGAGGCACGGCTACGACCGCCCACCATGGAGCGCCCTGCTCCGCGAGGAAGAATCCTGGGCATGACAAGGTCCTGTGCGGGAGCACCGTGCTCCCCCACGTTGAAACCTCTCCACGCAGTCCCCTCTCGGACACCTATCGCTGCCCGGACAACTCCGAGGACAGAGAAGCCAGGACGGAAGCTGCACAGAGGAGACGATCCACGACACGCACGCGTGTGCATGCACGCGCTGACCCTACCCTTGGCTTTCCCTTCCCGCCGAGGCCGTCGGCCACCTGCATATCTGGACCTCAGGGCAGGGGGCACGGGAGGAGGTGGTGGAAATCCTCATGGCCCCATTCTGGGTACAGGGGACACGGAGAGCGGCCGCCAGCCGCGTCCCCCAACCTCTATTCCTTCGACCCCATCACCACTGCCACTCACCTCTCCTCACCAATCACAAAAGCAACTCCCACGTGTGCCTGAGGCCCCGGCCTCGGGTCCTCATCAGCGAAAGCAGGGCCGTCTCCTGCCCTCAGACACAGGCCGCGAGGGGCCCCGTCGTAAGGTCCACCGGGGCAAAACACGCCCGCCCTATCGGCTCACCAAGCCTAGGCCTCCTGCACACTCCCCACTGCTACCGCACGCACGCCTCCATTCAGGACCACCGCCTCACTGGACAGGGGCCATTCAGCCAGGGACCGACTCTCCTCCCGTGCCCTCACACATCCAACTGGGGGAATGTCCCTCTCGCCCACAAGATGGGAGACCCTGCGCTGCTGAAGGCCCGGCAGCTGCAGCACATGTGAACCAGTGGAGCTGTCCCTCACTCCTGCAGTCCCCGCTCCAGGCAACGTGCTGGACCTCAGTTCCGATGAGAACGACGGTAGTGAGTTTTCACTCATTTTGTTCAGCTTTTCCAAGGAATGTTTTTATGGGGGAGTCATCATCGATCCAAGCACACTCGAGGCCGCTGGACGGTGGGCAGCGCACGCTGGGCAGTGGGCGAGCCGATGGCCTCAGACGCCTCCGGCGCCCTGGAGCACCCAGGCTCGCGCCACCGAGCAGCAGCAACACACAGTCTGCTCGAGCGGTGCACCCGGGCGTGCCACGGGTGGCCTGCGGAGAAGTAGGACCGGGCAGGCCTGCGAAACCCTAAAGACCCCATCAACGGGCTGGGCACAGGAAAGCTTACCGTCCTGAGCGGTCCTCCAGCCTCGGGCGCCCCACCGGACGCACAGATTCCAGGACTCCCAAACGCCTCCGCTCCTCGGGGGAAACCCAGGTGTTCCTTCCTTCCCCGCAGACGGCACGCCTACCAGGGCAACTCCCCCTGAGAAGTGTAGAGACAGATCACATGCACGCTTGAGAAAAGGGCCCAGGGACACTGGTCGAATCCTTCAGTGCCAAAGCGTCCCGCCGGGTCAACTCTCGCATCTGCTTCCCATCTCCTCGCACTAGATCTCTTCATCTCACTGAACACGTGTCCCTCCTGCTAGATCCCTGTGCAGCACGTGGGGGGACTCGGGTCCGTGCGAGCCTGTGCGTCGCTTCCTAGGGTGCACGTGTGGACCTCCACACCTTCACGAGCCCCTCGGTCACTGCGTATGGCTCCCAGGCCTCCCACACCCCTCTGCAGACCTACTGCTCACGAACAGGCCTTCTCTCCAATGGACGTCACCTCTGACCCCTCCCTCACCGTCGCTCAGACAGTCCAGATGCTCCTTCTCTAACAGCCTCACGTGTGGTAAAAGCACACACCAACTGCCTGTGCACGCTCCTCCTCACCTGGGCTCCCAAGTCCACGGGGAGATACTGTCTCCGAGAGCCCCCCGGGGCAAAGCCCACTTGGCTGACAACCAACCACCCACAGCTGCACAAACCACCGCTACAACAGCCCGTGTGCATGTCTCTCGAGGAAACGGCCTCAAGGGCAGAGCCGGACCACCCCTGGGGCTCAGGCTTCTTCACACCACCGGCGTCCTCCGGTCAGCTACCTCCGCGGGCCCTCGCTCAGCCGACAGAAAGACCAAACGGACTGGGTCGTCTTCAAGGACGACCCACGTCCCTCACCCTGCAGCACTCAGGGCACACTCGCACCCGTAGGCCTTCTCAGCCCTTGCCCCTGTGCAAAGTGGTGGTCAGTCACACAGCACAGCTGACCCAATCCTCACCCCCATGCCAGCAACCCAACACTCCCGAGACACGACCTCAACGACAACGTGCACATCTTCTACCTCAGCTGGAGGACGACAGGGGCCCATCGTCTCAACCTTCCCTGAGCCCACCCCACGAAATCCAACCTTTCATCCCCAAAGTGCCACACTACCAACGACAGCGGGCTAGGAGAGCGACAGCGGCATAACCACCCAAACTCAAAGGGGACCCCAACAGGTCACACCTGAAGCACTAGGACATGCCCACGCATCCACGGACCGGAGAAGCTCTCTCCGGGACGCCTTCCATGACACTGCACTGGAGGTGCCTGCGCTGTGCCAACCGCTCTCCGAGGATGAACATGGCCGTGGGCGGGCCCAGTGAGAGACACCCGTGCCAGTGGATCGCAACTGCCACCCTCCATGCATGGACCCTGGGAGGGGCGACTGTGGACCCACAGGCACAGGGGCCAAGGCCAGGTGGAGCCCGAGAGTCTGGCCCGCAAAGGCACTTCACGGGCCCTCGGTGAGGCACGGCTACGACCGCCCACCATGGAGCGCCCTGCTCCGCGAGGAAGAATCCTGGGCATGACAAGGTCCTGTGCGGGAGCACCGTGCTCCCCCACGTTGAAACCTCTCCACGCAGTCCCCTCTCGGACACCTATCGCTGCCTGGACAACTCCGAGGACAGAGAAGCCAGGACGGAAGCTGCACAGAGGAGACGATCCACGACACGCACGCGTGTGCATGCACGCGCTGACCCTACCCTTGGCTTTCCCTTCCCGCCGAGGCCGTCGGCCACCTGCATATCTGGACCTCAGGGCAGGGGGCACGGGAGGAGGTGGTGGAAATCCTCATGGCCCCATTCTGGGTGCAGGGGACACGGAGAGCGGCCGCCAGCCGCGTCCCCCAACCTCTATTCCTTCGACCCCATCACCACTGCCACTCACCTCTCCTCACCAATCACAAAAGCAACTCCCACGTGTGCCTGAGGCCCCGGCCTCGGGTCCTCATCAGCGAAAGCAGGGCCGTCTCCTGCCCTCAGACACAGGCCGCGAGGGGCCCCGTCGTAAGGTCCACCGGGGCAAAACACGCCCGCCCTATCGGCTCACCAAGCCTAGGCCTCCTGCACACTCCCCACTGCTACCGCACGCACGCCTCCATTCAGGACCACCGCCTCACCGGACAGGGGCCATTCAGCCAGGGACCGACTCTCCTCCCGTGCCCTCACACATCCAACTGGGGGAATGTCCCTCTCGCCCACAAGATGGGAGACCCTGCGCTGCTGAAGGCCCGGCAGCTGCAGCACATGTGAACCAGTGGAGCTGTCCCTCACTCCTGCAGTCCCCGCTCCAGGCAACGTGCTGGACCTCAGTTCCGATGAGAACGACGGTAGTGAGTTTTCACTCATTTTGTTCAGCTTTTCCAAGGAATGTTTTTATGGGGGAGTCATCATCGATCCAAGCACACTCGAGGCCGCTGGACGGTGGGCAGCGCACGCTGGGCAGTGGGCGAGCCGATGGCCTCAGACGCCTCCGGCGCCCTGGAGCACCCAGGCTCGCGCCACCGAGCAGCAGCAACACACAGTCTGCTCGAGCGGTGCACCCGGGTGTGCCACGGGTGGCCTGCGGAGAAGTAGGACCGGGCAGGCCTGCGAAACCCTAAAGACCCCATCAACGGGCTGGGCACAGGAAAGCTTACCGTCCTGAGCGGTCCTCCAGCCTCGGGCGCCCCACCGGACGCACAGATTCCAGGACTCCCAAACGCCTCCGCTCCTCGGGGGAAACCCAGGTGTTCCTTCCTTCCCCGCAGACGGCACGCCTACCAGGGCAACTCCCCCTGAGAAGTGTAGAGACAGATCACATGCACGCTTGAGAAAAGGGCCCAGGGACACTGGTCGAATCCTTCAGTGCCAAAGCGTCCCGCCGGGTCAACTCTCGCATCTGCTTCCCATCTCCTCGCACTAGATCTCTTCATCTCACTGAACACGTGTCCCTCCTGCTAGATCCCTGTGCAGCACGTGGGGGGACTCGGGTCCGTGCGAGCCTGTGCGTCGCTTCCTAGGGTGTACGTGTGGACCTCCACACCTTCACGAGCCCCTCGGTCACTGCGTATGGCTCCCAGGCCTCCCACACCCCTCTGCAGACCTACTGCTCACGAACAGGCCTTCTCTCCAATGGACGTCACCTCTGACCCCTCCCTCACCGTCGCTCAGACAGTCCAGATGCTCCTTCTCTAACAGCCTCACGTGTGGTAAAAGCACACACCAACTGCCTGTGCACGCTCCTCCTCACCTGGGCTCCCAAGTCCACGGGGAGATACTGTCTCCGAGAGCCCCCCGGGGCAAAGCCCACTTGGCTGACAACCAACCACCCACAGCTGCACAAACCACCGCTACAACAGCCCGTGTGCACGTCTCTCGGGGACACGGCCTCAAGGGCAGAGCCGGACCACCCCTCGGGCTCAGGCTTCTTCACACCACCGGCGTCCTCCGGTCAGCTACCTCCGCGGGCCCTCGCTCAGCCGACAGAAAGACCAAACGGACTGGGTCGTCTTCAAGGACGACCCACGTCCCTCACCCTGCAGCACTCAGGGCACACTCGCACCCGTAGGCCTTCTCAGCCCTTGCCCCTGTGCAAAGTGGTGGTCAGTCACACAGCACAGCTGACCCAATCCTCACCCCCATGCCAGCAACCCAACACTCCCGAGACACGACCTCAACGACAACGTGCACGTCTTCTACCTCAGCTGGAGGACGACAGGGGCCCATCGTCTCAACCTTCCCTGAGCCCACCCCACGAAATCCAACCTTTCTTCCCCAAAGTGCCACACTACCAACGACAGCAGGCTAGGAGAGCGACAGCGGCATAACCACCCAAACTCAAAGGGGACCCCAACAGGTCACACCTGAAGCACTAGGACATGCCCACGCATCCACGGACCGGAGAAGCTCTCTCCGGGACGCCTTCCATGACACTGCACTGGAGGTGCCTGCGCTGTGCCAACCGCTCTCCGAGGATGAACATGGCCGTGGGCGGGCCCAGTGAGAGACACCCGTGCCAGTGGATCGCAACTGCCACCCTCCATGCATGGACCCTGGGTGGGGCGACTGTGGACCCACAGGCACAGGGGCCAAGGCCAGGTGGAGCCCGAGAGTCTGGCCCGCAAAGGCACTTCACGGGCCCTCGGCGAGGCACGGCTACGACCGCCCACCATGGAGCGCCCTGCTCCGCGAGGAAGAATCCTGGGCATGACAAGGTCCTGTGCGGGAGCACCGTGCTCCCCCACGTTGAAACCTCTCCACGCAGTCCCCTCTCGGACACCTATCGCTGCCCGGACAACTCCGAGGACAGAGAAGCCAGGACGGAAGCTGCACAGAGGAGACGATCCACGACACACACGCGTGTGCATGCACGCGCTGACCCTACCCTTGGCTTTCCCTTCCCGCCGAGGCCGTCGGCCACCTGCATATCTGGACCTCAGGGCAGGGGGCACGGGAGGAGGTGGTGGAAATCCTCATGGCCCCATTCTGCGTGCAGGGGACACGGAGAGCGGCCGCCAGCCGCGTCCCCCAACCTCTATTCCTTCGACCCCATCACCACTGCCACTCACCTCTCCTCACCAATCACAAAAGCAACTCCCACGTGTGCCTGAGGCCCCGGCCTCGGGTCCTCATCAGCGAAAGCAGGGCCGTCTCCTGCCCTCAGACACAGGCCGCGAGGGGCCCCGTCGTAAGGTCCACCGGGGCAAAACACGCCCGCCCTATCGGCTCACCAAGCCTAGGCCTCCTGCACACTCCCCACTGCTACCGCACGCACGCCTCCATTCAGGACCACCGCCTCACCGGACAGGGGCCATTCAGCCAGGGACCGACTCTCCTCCCGTGCCCTCACACATCCAACTGGGGGAATGTCCCTCTCGCCCACAAGATGGGAGACCCTGCGCTGCTGAAGGCCCGGCAGCTGCAGCACATGTGAACCAGTGGAGCTGTCCCTCACTCCTGCAGTCCCCGCTCCAGGCAACGTGCTGGACCTCAGTTCCGATGAGAACGACGGTAGTGAGTTTTCACTCATTTTGTTCAGCTTTTCCAAGGAATGTTTTTATGGGGGAGTCATCATCGATCCAAGCACACTCGAGGCCGCTGGACGGTGGGCAGCGCACGCTGGGCAGTGGGCGAGCCGATGGCCTCAGACGCCTCCGGCGCCCTGGAGCACCCAGGCTCGCGCCACCGAGCAGCAGCAACACACAGTCTGCTCGAGCGGTGCACCCGGGCGTGCCACGGGTGGCCTGCGGAGAAGTAGGACCGGGCAGGCCTGCGAAACCCTAAAGACCCCATCAACGGGCTGGGCACAGGAAAGCTTACCGTCCTGAGCGGTCCTCCAGCCTCGGGCGCCCCACCGGACGCACAGATTCCAGGACTCCCAAACGCCTCCGCTCCTCGGGGGAAACCCAGGTGTTCCTTCCTTCCCCGCAGACGGCACGCCTACCAGGGCAACTCCCCCTGAGAAGTGTAGAGACAGATCACATGCACGCTTGAGAAAAGGGCCCAGGGACACTGGTCGAATCCTTCAGTGCCAAAGCGTCCCGCCGGGTCAACTCTCGCATCTGCTTCCCATCTCCTCGCACTAGATCTCTTCATCTCACTGAACACGTGTCCCTCCTGCTAGATCCCTGTGCAGCACGTGGGGGGACTCGGGTCCATGCGAGCCTCTGCGTCGCTTCCTAGGGTGCACGTGTGGACCTCTACACCTTCACGAGCCCCTCGGTCACTGCGTATGGCTCCCAGGCCTCCCACACCCCTCTGCAGACCTACTGCTCACGAACAGGCCTTCTCTCCAATGGACGTCACCTCTGACCCCTCCCTCACCGTCGCTCAGACAGTCCAGATGCTCCTTCTCTAATAGCCTCACGTGTGGTAAAAGCACACACCAACTGCCTGTGCACGCTCCTCCTCACCTGGGCTCCCAAGTCCACGGGGAGATACTGTCTCCGAGAGCCCCCCGGGGCAAAGCCCACTTGGCTGACAACCAACCACCCACAGCTGCACAAACCACCGCTACAACAGCCCGTGTGCACGTCTCTCGGGGACACGGCCTCAAGGGCAGAGCCGGACCACCCCTGGGGCTCAGGCTTCTTCACACCACCGGCGTCCTCCGGTCAGCTACCTCCGCGGGCCCTCGCTCAGCCGACAGAAAGACCAAACGGACTGGGTCGTCTTCAAGGACGACCCACGTCCCTCACCCTGCAGCACTCAGGGCACACTCGCACCCGTAGGCCTTCTCAGCACTTGCCCCTGTGCAAAGTGGTGGTCAGTCACACAGCACAGCTGACCCAATCCTCACCCCCATGCCAGCAACCCAACACTCCCGAGACACGACCTCAACGACAACGTGCACGTCTTCTACCTCAGCTGGAGGACGACAGGGGCCCATCGTCTCAACCTTCCCTGAGCCCACCCCACGAAATCCAACCTTTCATCCCCAAAGTGCCACACTACCAACGACAGCGGGCTAGGAGAGCGACAGCGGCATAACCACCCAAACTCAAAGGGGACCCCAACAGGTCACACCTGAAGCACTAGGACATGCCCACGCATCCACGGACCGGAGAAGCTCTCTCCGGGACGCCTTCCATGACACTGCACTGGAGGTGCCTGCGCTGTGCCAACCGCTCTCCGAGGATGAACATGGCCGTGGGCGGGCCCAGTGAGAGACACCCGTGCCAGTGGATCGCAACTGCCACCCTCCATGCATGGACCCTGGGAGGGGCGACTGTGGAACCACAGGCACAGGGGCCAAGGCCAGGTGGAGCCCGAGAGTCTGGCCCGCAAAGGCACTTCACGGGCCCTCGGCGAGGCACGGCTACGACCGCCCACCATGGAGCGCCCTGCTCCGCGAGGAAGAATCCTGGGCATGACAAGGTCCTGTGCGGGAGCACCGTGCTCCCCCACGTTGAAACCTCTCCTCGCAGTCCCCTCTCGGACACCTATCGCTGCCCGGACAACTCCGAGGACAGAGAAGCCAGGACGGAAGCTGCACAGAGGAGACGATCCACGACACGCACGCGTGTGCATGCACGCGCTGACCCTACCCTTGGCTTTCCCTTCCCGCCGAGGCCGTCGGCCACCTGCATATCTGGACCTCAGGGCAGGGGGCACGGGAGGAGGTGGTGGAAATCCTCATGGCCCCATTCTGGGTGCAGGGGACACGGAGAGCGGCCGCCAGCTGCGTCCCCCAACCTCTATTCCTTCGACCCCATCACCACTGCCACTCACCTCTCCTCACCAATCACAAAAGCAACTCCCACGGGTGCCTGAGGCCCCGGCCTCGGGTCCTCATCAGCGAAAGCAGGGCCGTCTCCTGCCCTCAGACACAGGCCGCGAGGGGCCCCGTCGTAAGGTCCACCGGGGCAAAACACGCCCGCCCTATCGGCTCACCAAGCCTAGGCCTCCTGCACACTCCCCACTGCTACCGCACGCACGCCTCCATTCAGGACCACCGCCTCACCGGACAGGGGCCATTCAGCCAGGGACCGACTCTCCTCCCGTGCCCTCACACATCCAACTGGGGGAATGTCCCTCTCGCCCACAAGATGGGAGACCCTGCGCTGCTGAAGGCCCGGCAGCTGCAGCACATGTGGACCAGTGGAGCTGTCCCTCACTCCTGCAGTCCCCGCTCCAGGCAACGTGCTGGACCTCAGTTCCGATGAGAACGACGGTAGTGAGTTTTCACTCATTTTGTTCAGCTTTTCCAAGGAATGTTTTTATGGGGGAGTCATCATCGATCCAAGCACACTCGAGGCCGCTGGACGGTGGGCAGCGCACGCTGGGCAGTGGGCGAGCCGATGGCCTCAGACGCCTCCGGCGCCCTGGAGCACCCAGGCTCACGCCACCGAGCAGTAGCAACACACAGTCTGCTCGAGCGGTGCACCCGGGCGTGCCACGGGTGGCCTGCGGAGAAGTAGGACCGGGCAGGCCTGCGAAACCCTAAAGACCCCATCAATGGGCTGGGCACAGGAAAGCTTACCGTCCTGAGCGGTCCTCCAGCCTCGGGCGCCCCACCGGACGCACAGATTCCAGGACTCCCAAACGCCTCCGCTCCTCGGGGGAAACCCAGGTGTTCCTTCCTTCCCCGCAGACGGCACGCCTACCAGGGCAACTCCCCCTGAGAAGTGTAGAGACAGATCACATGCACGCTTGAGAAAAGGGCCCAGGGACACTGGTCGAATCCTTCAGTGCCAAAGCGTCCCGCCGGGTCAACTCTCGCATCTGCTTCCCATCTCCTCGCACTAGATCTCTTCATCTCACTGAACACGTGTCCCTCCTGCTAGATCCCTGTGCAGCACGTGGGGGGACTCGGGTCCGTGCGAGCCTGTGCGTCGCTTCCTAGGGTGCACGTGTGGACCTCCACACCTTCACGAGCCCCTCGGTCACTGCGTATGGCTCCCAGGCCTCCCACACCCCTCTGCAGACCTACTGCTCACGAACAGGCCTTCTCTCCAATGGACGTCACCTCTGACCCCTCCCTCACCGTCGCTCAGACAGTCCAGATGCTCCTTCTCTAACAGCCTCACGTGTGGTAAAAGCACACACCAACTGCCTGTGCACGCTCCTCCTCACCTGGGCTCCCAAGTCCACGGGGAGATACTGTCTCCGAGAGCCCCCCGGGGCAAAGCCCACTTGGCTGACAACCAACCACCCACAGCTGCACAAACCACCGCTACAACAGCCCGTGTGCACGTCTCTCGGGGACACGGCCTCAAGGGCAGAGCCGGACCACCCCTGGGGCTCAGGCTTCTTCACACCACCGGCGTCCTCCGGTCAGCTACCTCCGCGGGCCCTCGCTCAGCCGACAGAAAGACCAAACGGACTGGGTCGTCTTCAAGGACGACCCACGTCCCTCACCCTGCAGCACTCAGGGCACACTCGCACCCGTAGGCCTTCTCAGCCCTTGCCCCTGTGCAAAGTGGTGGTCAGTCACACAGCACAGCTGACCCAATCCTCACCCCCATGCCAGCAACCCAACACTCCCGAGACACGACCTCAACGACAACGTGCACGTCTTCTACCTCAGCTGGAGGACGACAGGGGCCCATCGTCTCAACCTTCCCTGAGCCCACCCCACGAAATCCAACCTTTCTTCCCCAAAGTGCCACACTACCAACGACAGCGGGCTAGGAGAGCGACAGCGGCATAACCACCCAAACTCAAAGGGGACCCCAACAGGTCACACCTGAAGCACTAGGACATGCCCACGCATCCACGGACCGGAGAAGCTCTCTCCGGGACGCCTTCCATGACACTGCACTGGAGGTGCCTGCACTGTGCCAACCGCTCTCCGAGGATGAACATGGCCGTGGGCGGGCCCAGTGAGAGACACCCGTGCCAGTGGATCGCAACTGCCACCCTCCATGCATGGACCCTGGGAGGGGCGACTGTGGACCCACAGGCACAGGGGCCAAGGCCAGGTGGAGCCCGAGAGTCTGGCCCGCAAAGGCACTTCACGGGCCCTCGGCGAGGCACGGCTACGACCGCCCACCATGGAGCGCCCTGCTCCGCGAGGAAGAATCCTGGGCATGACAAGGTCCTGTGCGGGAGCACCGTGCTCCCCCACGTTGAAACCTCTCCACGCAGTCCCCTCTCGGACACCTATCGCTGCCCGGACAACTCCGAGGACAGAGAAGCCAGGACGGAAGCTGCACAGAGGAGACGATCCACGACACGCACGCGTGTGCATGCACGCGCTGACCCTACCCTTGGCTTTCCCTTCCCGCCGAGGCCGTCGGCCACCTGCATATCTGGACCTCAGGGCAGGGGGCACGGGAGGAGGTGGTGGAAATCCTCATGGCCCCATTCTGGGTGCAGGGGACACGGAGAGCGGCCGCCAGCCGCGTCCCCCAACCTCTATTCCTTCGACCCCATCACCACTGCCACTCACCTCTCCTCACCAATCACAAAAGCAACTCCCACGGGTGCCTGAGGCCCCGGCCTCGGGTCCTCATCAGCGAAAGCAGGGCCGTCTCCTGCCCTCAGACACAGGCCGCGAGGGGCCCCGTCGTAAGGTCCACCGGGGCAAAACACGCCCGCCCTATCGGCTCACCAAGCCTAGGCCTCCTGCACACTCCCCACTGCTACCGCACGCACGCCTCCATTCAGGACCACCGCCTCACCGGACAGGGGCCATTCAGCCAGGGACCGACTCTCCTCCCGTGCCCTCACACATCCAACTGGGGCAATGTCCCTCTCGCCCACAAGATGGGAGACCCTGCGCTGCTGAAGGCCCGGCAGCTGCAGCACATGTGAACCAGTGGAGCTGTCCCTCACTCCTGCAGTCCCCGCTCCAGGCAACGTGCTGGACCTCAGTTCCGATGAGAACGACGGTAGTGAGTTTTCACTCATTTTGTTCAGCTTTTCCAAGGAATGTTTTTATGGGGGAGTCATCATCGATCCAAGCACACTCGAGGCCGCTGGACGGTGGGCAGCGCACGCTGGGCAGTGGGCGAGCCGGCGGCCTCAGACGCCTCCGGCGCCCTGGAGCACCCAGGCTCGCGCCACCGAGCAGCAGCAACACACAGTCTGCTCGAGCGGTGCACCCGGGCGTGCCACGGGTGGCCTGCGGAGAAGTAGGACCGGGCAGGCCTGCGAAACCCTAAAGACCCCATCAACGGGCTGGGCACAGGAAAGCTTACCGTCCTGAGCGGTCCTCCAGCCTCGGGCGCCCCACCGGACGCACAGATTCCAGGACTCCCAAACGCCTCCGCTCCTCGGGGGAAACCCAGGTGTTCCTTCCTTCCCCGCAGACGGCACGCCTACCAGGGCAACTCCCCCTGAGAAGTGTAGAGACAGATCACATGCACGCTTGAGAAAAGGGCCCAGGGACACTGGTCGAATCCTTCAGTGCCAAAGCGTCCCGCCGGGTCAACTCTCGCATCTGCTTCCCATCTCCTCGCACTAGATCTCTTCATCTCACTGAACACGTGTCCCTCCTGCTAGATCCCTGTGCAGCACGTGGGGGGACTCGGGTCCGTGCGAGCCTGTGCGTCGCTTCCTAGGGTGCACGTGTGGACCTCCACACCTTCACGAGCCCCTCGGTCACTGCGTATGGCTCCCAGGCCTCCCACACCCCTCTGCAGACCTACTGCTCACGAACAGGCCTTCTCTCCAATGGACGTCACCTCTGACCCCTCCCTCACCGTCGCTCAGACAGTCCAGATGCTCCTTCTCTAACAGCCTCACGTGTGGTAAAAGCACACACCAACTGCCTGTGCACGCTCCTCCTCACCTGGGCTCCCAAGTCCACGGGGAGATACTGTCTCCGAGAGCCCCCCGGGGCAAAGCCCACTTGGCTGACAACCAACCACCCACAGCTGCACAAACCACCGCTACAACAGCCCGTGTGCACGTCTCTCGGGGACACGGCCTCAAGGGCAGAGCCGGACCACCCCTGGGGCTCAGGCTTCTTCACACCACCGGCGTCCTCCGGTCAGCTACCTCCGCGGGCCCTCGCTCAGCCGACAGAAAGACCAAACGGACTGGGTCGTCTTCAAGGACGACCCACGTCCCTCACCCTGCAGCACTCAGGGCACACTCGCACCCGTAGGCCTTCTCAGCACTTGCCCCTGTGCAAAGTGGTGGTCAGTCACACAGCACAGCTGACCCAATCCTCACCCCCATGCCAGCAACCCAACACTCCCGAGACACGACCTCAACGACAACGTGCACGTCTTCTACCTCAGCTGGAGGACGACAGGGGCCCATCGTCTCAACCTTCCCTGAGCCCACCCCACGAAATCCAACCTTTCTTCCCCAAAGTGCCACACTACCAGCGACAGCGGGCTAGGAGAGCGACAGCGGCATAACCACCCAAACTCAAAGGGGACCCCAAGAGGTCACACCTGAAGCACTAGGACATGCCCACGCATCCACGGACCGGAGAAGCTCTCTCCGGGACGCCTTCCATGACACTGCACTGGAGGTGCCTGCGCTGTGCCAACCGCTCTCCGAGGATGAACATGGCCGTGGGCGGGCCCAGTGAGAGACACCCGTGCCAGTGGATCGCAACTGCCACCCTCCATGCATGGACCCTGGGAGGGGCGACTGTGGACCCACAGGCACAGGGGCCAAGGCCAGGTGGAGCCCGAGAGTCTGGCCCGCAAAGGCACTTCACGGGCCCTCGGCGAGGCACGGCTACGACCGCCCACCATGGAGCGCCCTGCTCCGCGAGGAAGAATCCTGGGCATGACAAGGTCCTGTGCGGGAGCACCGTGCTCCCCCACGTTGAAACCTCTCCACGCAGTCCCTTCCCGGACACCTATCGCTGCCCGGACAACTCCGAGGACAGAGAAGCCAGGACGGAAGCTGCACAGAGGAGACGATCCACGACACGCACGCGTGTGCATGCACGCGCTGACCCTACCCTTGGCTTTCCCTTCCCGCCGAGGCCGTCGGCCACCTGCATATCTGGACCTCAGGGCAGGGGGCACGGGAGGAGGTGGTGGAAATCCTCATGGCCCCATTCTGGGTGCAGGGGACACGGAGAGCGGCCGCCAGCCGCGTCCCCCAACCTCTATTCCTTCGACCCCATCACCACTGCCACTCACCTCTCCTCACCAATCACAAAAGCAACTCCCACGGGTGCCTGAGGCCCCGGCCTCGGGTCCTCATCAGCGAAAGCAGGGCCGTCTCCTGCCCTCAGACACAGGCCGCGAGGGGCCCCGTCGTAAGGTCCACCGGGGCAAAACACGCCCGCCCTATCGGCTCACCAAGCCTAGGCCTCCTGCACACTCCCCACTGCTACCGCACGCACGCCTCCATTCAGGACCACCGCCTCACCGGACAGGGGCCATTCAGCCAGGGACCGACTCTCCTCCCGTGCCCTCACACATCCAACTGGGGGAATGTCCCTCTCGCCCACAAGATGGGAGACCCTGCGCTGCTGAAGGCCTGGCAGCTGCAGCACATGTGAACCAGTGGAGCTGTCCCTCACTCCTGCAGTCCCCGCTCCAGGCAACGTGCTGGACCTCAGTTCCGATGAGAACGACGGTAGTGAGTTTTCACTCATTTTGTTCAGCTTTTCCAAGGAATGTTTTTATGGGGGAGTCATCATCGATCCAAGCACACTCGAGGCCGCTGGACGGTGGGCAGCGCACGCTGGGCAGTGGGCGAGCCGATGGCCTCAGACGCCTCCGGCGCCCTGGAGCACCCAGGCTCGCGCCACCGAGCAGCAGCAACACACAGTCTGCTCGAGCGGTGCACCCGGGCGTGCCACGGGTGGCCTGCGGAGAAGTAGGACCGGGCAGGCCTGCGAAACCCTAAAGACCCCATCAACGGGCTGGGCACAGGAAAGCTTACCGTCCTGAGCGGTCCTCCAGCCTCGGGCGCCCCACCGGACGCACAGATTTCAGGACTCCAAACGCCTCCGCTCCTCGGGGGAAACCCAGGTGTTCCTTCCTTCCCCGCAGACGGCACGCCTACCAGGGCAACTCCCCCTGAGAAGTGTAGAGACAGATCACATGCACGCTTGAGAAAAGGGCCCAGGGACACTGGTCGAATCCTTCAGTGCCAAAGCGTCCCGCCGGGTCAACTCTCGCATCTGCTTCCCATCTCCTCGCACTAGATCTCTTCATCTCACTGAACACGTGTCCCTCCTGCTAGATCCCTGTGCAGCACGTGGGGGGACTCGGGTCCGTGCGAGCCTGTGCGTCGCTTCTTAGGGTGCACGTGTGGACCTCCACACCTTCACGAGCCCCTCGGTCACTGCGTATGGCTCCCAGGCCTCCCACACCCCTCTGCAGACCTACTGCTCACGAACAGGCCTTCTCTCCAATGGACGTCTCCTCTGACCCCTCCCTCACCGTCGCTCAGACAGTCCAGATGCTCCTTCTCTAACAGCCTCACGTGTGGTAAAAGCACACACCAACTGCCTGTGCACGCTCCTCCTCACCTGGGCTCCCAAGTCCACGGGGAGATACTGTCTCCGAGAGCCCCCCGGGGCAAAGCCCACTTGGCTGACAACCAACCACCCACAGCTGCACAAACCACCGCTACAACAGCCCGTGTGCACGTCTCTCGGGGACACGGCCTCAAGGGCAGAGCCGGACCACCCCTGGGGCTCAGGCTTCTTCACACCACCGGCGTCCTCCGGTCAGCTACCTCCGCGGGCCCTCGCTCAGCCAACAGAAAGACCAAACGGACTGGGTCGTCTTCAAGGACGACCCACGTCCCTCACCCTGCAGCACTCAGGGCACACTCGCACCCGTAGGCCTTCTCAGCCCTTGCCCCTGTGCAAAGTGGTGGTCAGTCACACAGCACAGCTGACCCAATCCTCACCCCCATGCCAGCAACCCAACACTCCCGAGACACGACCTCAACGACAACGTGCACGTCTTCTACCTCAGCTGGAGGACGACAGGGCCCCATCGTCTCAACCTTCCCTGAGCCCACCCCACGAAATCCAACCTTTCATCCCCAAAGTGCCACACTACCAACGACAGCGGGCTAGGAGAGCGACAGCGGCATAACCACCCAAACTCAAAGGGGACCCCAACAGGTCACACCGGAAGCACTAGGACATGCCCACGCATCCACGGACCGGAGAAGCTCTCTCCGGGACGCCTTCCATGACACTGCACTGGAGGTGCCTGCGCTGTGCCAACCGCTCTCCGAGGATGAACATGGCCGTGGGCGGGCCCAGTGAGAGACACCCGTGCCAGTGGATCGCAACTGCCACCCTCCATGCATGGACCCTGGGAGGGGCGACTGTGGACCCACAGGCACAGGGGCCAAGGCCAGGTGGAGCCCGAGAGTCTGGCCCGCAAAGGCACTTCACGGGCCCTCGGCGAGGCACGGCTACGACCGCCCACCATGGAGCGCCCTGCTCCGCGAGGAAGAATCCTGGGCATGACAAGGTCCTGTGCGGGAGCACCGTGCTCCCCCACGTTGAAACCTCTCCACGCAGTCCCCTCTCGGACACCTATCGCTGCCCGGACAACTCCGAGGACAGAGAAGCCAGGACGGAAGCTGCACAGAGGAGACGATCCACGACACGCACGCGTGTGCATGCACGCGCTGACCCTACCCTTGGCTTTCCCTTCCCGCCGAGGCCGTCGGCCACCTGCATATCTGGACCTCAGGGCAGGGGGCACGGGAGGAGGTGGTGGAAATCCTCATGGCCCCATTCTGGGTGCAGGGGACACGGAGAGCGGCCGCCAGCCGCGTCCCCCAACCTCTATTCCTTCGACCCCATCACCACTGCCACTCACCTCTCCTCACCAATCACAAAAGCAACTCCCACGTGTGCCTGAGGCCCCGGCCTCGGGTCCTCATCAGCGAAAGCAGGGCCGTCTCCTGCCCTCAGACACAGGCCGCGAGGGGCCCCGTCGTAAGGTCCACCGGGGCAAAACACGCCCGCCCTATCGGCTCACCAAGCCTAGGCCTCCTGCACACTCCCCACTGCTACCGCACGCACGCCTCCATTCAGGACCACCGCCTCACCGGACAGGGGCCATTCAGCCAGGGACCGACTCTCCTCCCGTGCCCTCACACATCCAACTGGGGGAATGTCCCTCTCGCCCACAAGATGGGAGACCCTGCGCTGCTGAAGGCCTGGCAGCTGCAGCACATGTGAACCAGTGGAGCTGTCCCTCACTCCTGCAGTCCCCGCTCCAGGCAACGTGCTGGACCTCAGTTCCGATGAGAACGACGGTAGTGAGTTTTCACTCATTTTGTTCAGCTTTTCCAAGGAATGTTTTTATGGGGGAGTCATCATCGATCCAAGCACACTCGAGGCCGCTGGACGGTGGGCAGCGCACGCTGGGCAGTGGGCGAGCCGATGGCCTCAGACGCCTCCGGCGCCCTGGAGCACCCAGGCTCGCGCCACCGAGCAGCAGCAACACACAGTCTGCTCGAGCGGTGCACCAGGGCATGCCACGGGTGGCCTGCGGAGAAGTAGGACCGGGCAGGCCTGCGAAACCCTAAAGACCCCATCAACGGGCTGGGCACAGGAAAGCTTACCGTCCTGAGCGGTCCTCCAGCCTCGGGCGCCCCACCGGACGCACAGATTCCAGGACTCCCAAACGCCTCCGCTCCTCGGGGGAAACCCAGGTGTTCCTTCCTTCCCCGCAGACGGCACGCCTACCAGGGCAACTCCCCCTGAGAAGTGTAGAGACAGATCACATGCACGCTTGAGAAAAGGGCCCAGGGACACTGGTCGAATCCTTCAGTGCCAAAGCGTCCCGCCGGGTCAACTCTCGCATCTGCTTCCCATCTCCTCGCACTAGATCTCTTCATCTCACTGAACACGTGTCCCTCCTGCTAGATCCCTGTGCAGCACGTGGGGGGACTCGGGTCCGTGCGAGCCTGTGCGTCGCTTCCTAGGGTGCACGTGTGGACCTCCACACCTTCACGAGCCCCTCGGTCACTGCGTATGGCTCCCAGGCCTCCCACACCCCTCTGCAGACCTACTGCTCACGAACAGGCCTTCTCTCCAATGGACGTCACCTCTGACCCCTCCCTCACCGTCGCTCAGACAGTCCAGATGCTCCTTCTCTAACAGCCTCACGTGTGGTAAAAGCACACACCAACTGCCTGTGCACGCTCCTCCTCACCTGGGCTCCCAAGTCCACGGGGAGATACTGTCTCCGAGAGCCCCCCGGGGCAAAGCCCACTTGGCTGACAACCAACCACCCACAGCTGCACAAACCACCGCTACAACAGCCCGTGTGCACGTCTCTCGGGGACACGGCCTCAAGGGCAGAGCCGGACCACCCCTGGGGCTCAGGCTTCTTCACACCACCGGCGTCCTCCGGTCAGCTACCTCCGCGGGCCCTCGCTCAGCCGACAGAAAGACCAAACGGACTGGGTCGTCTTCAAGGACGACCCACGTCCCTCACCCTGCAGCACTCAGGGCACACTCGCACCCGTAGGCCTTCTCAGCACTTGCCCCTGTGCAAAGTGGTGGTCAGTCACACAGCACAGCTGACCCAATCCTCACCCCCATGCCAGCAACCCAACACTCCCGAGACACGACCTCAACGACAACGTGCACGTCTTCTACCTCAGCTGGAGGACGACAGGGGCCCATCGTCTCAACCTTCCCTGAGCCCACCCCACGAAATCCAACCTTTCTTCCCCAAAGTGCCACACTACCAGCGACAGCGGGCTAGGAGAGCGACAGCGGCATAACCACCCAAACTCAAAGGGGACCCCAAGAGGTCACACCTGAAGCACTAGGACATGCCCACGCATCCACGGACCGGAGAAGCTCTCTCCGGGACGCCTTCCATGACACTGCACTGGAGGTGCCTGCGCTGTGCCAACCGCTCTCCGAGGATGAACATGGCCGTGGGCGGGCCCAGTGAGAGACACCCGTGCCAGTGGATCGCAACTGCCACCCTCCATGCATGGACCCTGGGAGGGGCGACTGTGGACCCACAGGCACAGGGGCCAAGGCCAGGTGGAGCCCGAGAGTCTGGCCCGCAAAGGCACTTCACGGGCCCTCGGCGAGGCACGGCTACGACCGCCCACCATGGAGCGCCCTGCTCCGCGAGGAAGAATCCTGGGCATGACAAGGTCCTGTGCGGGAGCACCGTGCTCCCCCACGTTGAAACCTCTCCACGCAGTCCCTTCCCGGACACCTATCGCTGCCCGGACAACTCCGAGGACAGAGAAGCCAGGACGGAAGCTGCACAGAGGAGACGATCCACGACACGCACGCGTGTGCATGCACGCGCTGACCCTACCCTTGGCTTTCCCTTCCCGCCGAGGCCGTCGGCCACCTGCATATCTGGACCTCAGGGCAGGGGGCACGGGAGGAGGTGGTGGAAATCCTCATGGCCCCATTCTGGGTGCAGGGGACACGGAGAGCGGCCGCCAGCCGCGTCCCCCAACCTCTATTCCTTCGACCCCATCACCACTGCCACTCACCTCTCCTCACCAATCACAAAAGCAACTCCCACGGGTGCCTGAGGCCCCGGCCTCGGGTCCTCATCAGCGAAAGCAGGGCCGTCTCCTGCCCTCAGACACAGGCCGCGAGGGGCCCCGTCGTAAGGTCCACCGGGGCAAAACACGCCCGCCCTATCGGCTCACCAAGCCTAGGCCTCCTGCACACTCCCCACTGCTACCGCACGCACGCCTCCATTCAGGACCACCGCCTCACCGGACAGGGGCCATTCAGCCAGGGACCGACTCTCCTCCCGTGCCCTCACACATCCAACTGGGGGAATGTCCCTCTCGCCCACAAGATGGGAGACCCTGCGCTGCTGAAGGCCTGGCAGCTGCAGCACATGTGAACCAGTGGAGCTGTCCCTCACTCCTGCAGTCCCCGCTCCAGGCAACGTGCTGGACCTCAGTTCCGATGAGAACGACGGTAGTGAGTTTTCACTCATTTTGTTCAGCTTTTCCAAGGAATGTTTTTATGGGGGAGTCATCATCGATCCAAGCACACTCGAGGCCGCTGGACGGTGGGCAGCGCACGCTGGGCAGTGGGCGAGCCGATGGCCTCAGACGCCTCCGGCGCCCTGGAGCACCCAGGCTCGCGCCACCGAGCAGCAGCAACACACAGTCTGCTCGAGCGGTGCACCCGGGCGTGCCACGGGTGGCCTGCGGAGAAGTAGGACCGGGCAGGCCTGCGAAACCCTAAAGACCCCATCAACGGGCTGGGCACAGGAAAGCTTACCGTCCTGAGCGGTCCTCCAGCCTCGGGCGCCCCACCGGACGCACAGATTTCAGGACTCCAAACGCCTCCGCTCCTCGGGGGAAACCCAGGTGTTCCTTCCTTCCCCGCAGACGGCACGCCTACCAGGGCAACTCCCCCTGAGAAGTGTAGAGACAGATCACATGCACGCTTGAGAAAAGGGCCCAGGGACACTGGTCGAATCCTTCAGTGCCAAAGCGTCCCGCCGGGTCAACTCTCGCATCTGCTTCCCATCTCCTCGCACTAGATCTCTTCATCTCACTGAACACGTGTCCCTCCTGCTAGATCCCTGTGCAGCACGTGGGGGGACTCGGGTCCGTGCGAGCCTGTGCGTCGCTTCTTAGGGTGCACGTGTGGACCTCCACACCTTCACGAGCCCCTCGGTCACTGCGTATGGCTCCCAGGCCTCCCACACCCCTCTGCAGACCTACTGCTCACGAACAGGCCTTCTCTCCAATGGACGTCTCCTCTGACCCCTCCCTCACCGTCGCTCAGACAGTCCAGATGCTCCTTCTCTAACAGCCTCACGTGTGGTAAAAGCACACACCAACTGCCTGTGCACGCTCCTCCTCACCTGGGCTCCCAAGTCCACGGGGAGATACTGTCTCCGAGAGCCCCCCGGGGCAAAGCCCACTTGGCTGACAACCAACCACCCACAGCTGCACAAACCACCGCTACAACAGCCCGTGTGCACGTCTCTCGGGGACACGGCCTCAAGGGCAGAGCCGGACCACCCCTGGGGCTCAGGCTTCTTCACACCACCGGCGTCCTCCGGTCAGCTACCTCCGCGGGCCCTCGCTCAGCCAACAGAAAGACCAAACGGACTGGGTCGTCTTCAAGGACGACCCACGTCCCTCACCCTGCAGCACTCAGGGCACACTCGCACCCGTAGGCCTTCTCAGCCCTTGCCCCTGTGCAAAGTGGTGGTCAGTCACACAGCACAGCTGACCCAATCCTCACCCCCATGCCAGCAACCCAACACTCCCGAGACACGACCTCAACGACAACGTGCACGTCTTCTACCTCAGCTGGAGGACGACAGGGCCCCATCGTCTCAACCTTCCCTGAGCCCACCCCACGAAATCCAACCTTTCATCCCCAAAGTGCCACACTACCAACGACAGCGGGCTAGGAGAGCGACAGCGGCATAACCACCCAAACTCAAAGGGGACCCCAACAGGTCACACCGGAAGCACTAGGACATGCCCACGCATCCACGGACCGGAGAAGCTCTCTCCGGGACGCCTTCCATGACACTGCACTGGAGGTGCCTGCGCTGTGCCAACCGCTCTCCGAGGATGAACATGGCCGTGGGCGGGCCCAGTGAGAGACACCCGTGCCAGTGGATCGCAACTGCCACCCTCCATGCATGGACCCTGGGAGGGGCGACTGTGGACCCACAGGCACAGGGGCCAAGGCCAGGTGGAGCCCGAGAGTCTGGCCCGCAAAGGCACTTCACGGGCCCTCGGCGAGGCACGGCTACGACCGCCCACCATGGAGCGCCCTGCTCCGCGAGGAAGAATCCTGGGCATGACAAGGTCCTGTGCGGGAGCACCGTGCTCCCCCACGTTGAAACCTCTCCACGCAGTCCCCTCTCGGACACCTATCGCTGCCCGGACAACTCCGAGGACAGAGAAGCCAGGACGGAAGCTGCACAGAGGAGACGATCCACGACACGCACGCGTGTGCATGCACGCGCTGACCCTACCCTTGGCTTTCCCTTCCCGCCGAGGCCGTCGGCCACCTGCATATCTGGACCTCAGGGCAGGGGGCACGGGAGGAGGTGGTGGAAATCCTCATGGCCCCATTCTGGGTGCAGGGGACACGGAGAGCGGCCGCCAGCCGCGTCCCCCAACCTCTATTCCTTCGACCCCATCACCACTGCCACTCACCTCTCCTCACCAATCACAAAAGCAACTCCCACGTGTGCCTGAGGCCCCGGCCTCGGGTCCTCATCAGCGAAAGCAGGGCCGTCTCCTGCCCTCAGACACAGGCCGCGAGGGGCCCCGTCGTAAGGTCCACCGGGGCAAAACACGCCCGCCCTATCGGCTCACCAAGCCTAGGCCTCCTGCACACTCCCCACTGCTACCGCACGCACGCCTCCATTCAGGACCACCGCCTCACCGGACAGGGGCCATTCAGCCAGGGACCGACTCTCCTCCCGTGCCCTCACACATCCAACTGGGGGAATGTCCCTCTCGCCCACAAGATGGGAGACCCTGCGCTGCTGAAGGCCTGGCAGCTGCAGCACATGTGAACCAGTGGAGCTGTCCCTCACTCCTGCAGTCCCCGCTCCAGGCAACGTGCTGGACCTCAGTTCCGATGAGAACGACGGTAGTGAGTTTTCACTCATTTTGTTCAGCTTTTCCAAGGAATGTTTTTATGGGGGAGTCATCATCGATCCAAGCACACTCGAGGCCGCTGGACGGTGGGCAGCGCACGCTGGGCAGTGGGCGAGCCGATGGCCTCAGACGCCTCCGGCGCCCTGGAGCACCCAGGCTCGCGCCACCGAGCAGCAGCAACACACAGTCTGCTCGAGCGGTGCACCAGGGCATGCCACGGGTGGCCTGCGGAGAAGTAGGACCGGGCAGGCCTGCGAAACCCTAAAGACCCCATCAACGGGCTGGGCACAGGAAAGCTTACCGTCCTGAGCGGTCCTCCAGCCTCGGGCGCCCCACCGGACGCACAGATTCCAGGACTCCCAAACGCCTCCGCTCCTCGGGGGAAACCCAGGTGTTCCTTCCTTCCCCGCAGACGGCACGCCTACCAGGGCAACTCCCCCTGAGAAGTGTAGAGACAGATCACATGCACGCTTGAGAAAAGGGCCCAGGGACACTGGTCGAATCCTTCAGTGCCAAAGCGTCCCGCCGGGTCAACTCTCGCATCTGCTTCCCATCTCCTCGCACTAGATATCTTCATCTCACTGAACACGTGTCCCTCCTGCTAGATCCCTGTGCAGCACGTGGGGGGACTCGGGTCCGTGCGAGCCTGTGCGTCGCTTCCTAGGGTGCACGTGTGGACCTCTACACCTTCACGAGCCCCTCGGTCACTGCGTATGGCTCCCAGGCCTCCCACACCCCTCTGCAGACCTACTGCTCACGAACAGGCCTTCTCTCCAATGGACGTCACCTCTGACCCCTCCCTCACCGTCGCTCAGACAGTCCAGATGCTCCTTCTCTAACAGCCTCACGTGTGGTAAAAGCACACACCAACTGCCTGTGCACGCTCCTCCTCACCTGGGCTCCCAAGTCCACGGGGAGATACTGTCTCCGAGAGCCCCCCGGGGCAAAGCCCACTTGGCTGACAACCAACCACCCACAGCTGCACAAACCACCGCTACAACAGCCCGTGTGCACGTCTCTCGGGGACACGGCCTCAAGGGCAGAGCCGGACCACCCCTGGGGCTCAGGCTTCTTCACACCACCGGCGTCCTCCGGTCAGCTACCTCCGCGGGCCCTCGCTCAGCCGACAGAAAGACCAAACGGACTGGGTCGTCTTCAAGGACGACCCACGTCCCTCACCCTGCAGCACTCAGGGCACACTCGCACCCGTAGGCCTTCTCAGCACTTGCCCCTGTGCAAAGTGGTGGTCAGTCACACAGCACAGCTGACCCAATCCTCACCCCCATGCCAGCAACCCAACACTCCCGAGACACGACCTCAACGACAACGTGCACGTCTTCTACCTCAGCTGGAGGACGACAGGGACCCATCGTCTCAACCTTCCCTGAGCCCACCCCACGAAATCCAACCTTTCTTCCCCAAAGTGCCACACTACCAACGACAGCGGGCTAGGAGAGCGACAGCGGCATAACCACCCAAACTCAAAGGGGACCCCAACAGGTCACACCTGAAGCACTAGGACATGCCCACGCATCCACGGACCGGAGAAGCTCTCTCCGGGACGCCTTCCATGACACTGCACTGGAGGTGCCTGCGCTGTGCCAACCGCTCTCCGAGGATGAACATGGCCGTGGGCGGGCCCAGTGAGAGACACCCGTGCCAGTGGATCGCAACTGCCACCCTCCATGCATGGACCCTGGGAGGGGCGACTGTGGACCCACAGGCACAGGGGCCAAGGCCAGGTGGAGCCCGAGAGTCTGGCCCGCAAAGGCACTTCACGGGCCCTCGGCGAGGCACGGCTACGACCGCCCACCATGGAGCGTCCTGCTCCGCGAGGAAGAATCCTGGGCATGACAAGGTCCTGTGCGGGAGCACCGTGCTCCCCCACGTTGAAACCTCTCCACGCAGTCCCCTCTCGGACACCTATCGCTGCCCGGACAACTCCGTGGACAGAGAAGCCAGGACGGAAGCTGCACAGAGGAGACGATCCACGACACACACGCGTGTGCATGCACGCGCTGACCCTACCCTTGGCTTTCCCTTCCCGCCGAGGCCGTCGGCCACCTGCATATCTGGACCTCAGGGCAGGGGGCACGGGAGGAGGTGGTGGAAATCCTCATGGCCCCATTCTGCGTGCAGGGGACACGGAGAGCGGCCGCCAGCCGCGTCCCCCAACCTCTATTCCTTCGACCCCATCACCACTGCCACTCACCTCTCCTCACCAATCACAAAAGCAACTCCCACGGGTGCCTGAGGCCCCGGCCTCGGGTCCTCATCAGCGAAAGCAGGGCCGTCTCCTGCCCTCAGACACAGGCCGCGAGGGGCCCCGTCGTAAGGTCCACCGGGGCAAAACACGCCCGCCCTATCGGCTCACCAAGCCTAGGCCTCCTGCACACTCCCCACTGCTACCGCACGCACGCCTCCATTCAGGACCACCGCCTCACCGGACAGGGGCCATTCAGCCAGGGACCGACTCTCCTCCCGTGCCCTCACACATCCAACTGGGGGAATGTCCCTCTCGCCCACAAGATGGGAGACCCTGCGCTGCTGAAGGCCCGGCAGCTGCAGCACATGTGGACCAGTGGAGCTGTCCCTCACTCCTGCAGTCCCCGCTCCAGGCAACGTGCTGGACCTCAGTTCCGATGAGAACGACGGTAGTGAGTTTTCACTCATTTTGTTCAGCTTTTCCAAGGAATGTTTTTATGGGGGAGTCATCATCGATCCAAGCACACTCGAGGCCGCTGGACGGTGGGCAGCGCACGCTGGGCAGTGGGCGAGCCGATGGCCTCAGACGCCTCCGGCGCCCTGGAGCACCCAGGCTCGCGCCACCGAGCAGTAGCAACACACAGTCTGCTCGAGCGGTGCACCCGGGCGTGCCACGGGTGGCCTGCGGAGAAGTAGGACCAGGCAGGCCTGCGAAACCCTAAAGACCCCATCAACGGGCTGGGCACAGGAAAGCTTACCGTCCTGAGCGGTCCTCCAGCCTCGGGCGCCCCACCGGACGCACAGATTCCAGGACTCCCAAACGCCTCCGCTCCTCGGGGGAAACCCAGGTGTTCCTTCCTTCCCCGCAGACGGCACGCCTACCAGGGCAACTCCCCCTGAGAAGTGTAGAGACAGATCACATGCACGCTTGAGAAAAGGGCCCAGGGACACTGGTCGAATCCTTCAGTGCCAAAGCGTCCCGCCGGGTCAACTCTCGCATCTGCTTCCCATCTCCTCGCACTAGATCTCTTCATCTCACTGAACACGTGTCCCTCCTGCTAGATCCCTGTGCAGCACGTGGGGGGACTCGGGTCCGTGCGAGCCTGTGCGTCGCTTCCTAGGGTGCACGTGTGGACCTCCACACCTTCACGAGCCCCTCGGTCACTGCGTATGGCTCCCAGGCCTCCCACACCCCTCTGCAGACCTACTGCTCACGAACAGGCCTTCTCTCCAATGGACGTCACCTCTGACCCCTCCCTCACCGTCGCTCAGACAGTCCAGATGCTCCTTCTCTAACAGCCTCACGTGTGGTAAAAGCACACACCAACTGCCTGTGCACGCTCCTCCTCACCTGGGCTCCCAAGTCCACGGGGAGATACTGTCTCCGAGAGCCCCCCGGGGCAAAGCCCACTTGGCTGACAACCAACCACCCACAGCTGCACAAACCACCGCTACAACAGCCCGTGTGCACGTCTCTCGGGGACACGGCCTCAAGGGCAGAGCCGGACCACCCCTGGGGCTCAGGCTTCTTCACACCACCGGCGTCCTCCGGTCAGCTACCTCCGCGGGCCCTCGCTCAGCCGACAGAAAGACCAAACGGACTGGGTCGTCTTCAAGGACGACCCACGTCCCTCACCCTGCAGCACTCAGGGCACACTCGCACCCGTAGGCCTTCTCAGCCCTTGCCCCTGTGCAAAGTGGTGGTCAGTCACACAGCACAGCTGACCCAATCCTCACCCCCATGCCAGCAACCCAACACTCCCGAGACACGACCTCAACGACAACGTGCACGTCTTCTACCTCAGCTGGAGGACGACAGGGGCCCATCGTCTCAACCTTCCCTGAGCCCACCCCACGAAATCCAACCTTTCTTCCCCAAAGTGCCACACTACCAACGACAGCGGGCTAGGAGAGCGACAGCGGCATAACCACCCAAACTCAAAGGGGACCCCAACAGGTCACACCTGAAGCACTAGGACATGCCCACGCATCCACGGACCGGAGAAGCTCTCTCCGGGACGCCTTCCATGACACTGCACTGGAGGTGCCTGCGCTGTGCCAACCGCTCTCCGAGGATGAACATGGCCGTGGGCGGGCCCAGTGAGAGACACCCGTGCCAGTGGATCGCAACTGCCACCCTCCATGCATGGACCCTGGGAGGGGCGACTGTGGACCCACAGGCACAGGGGCCAAGGCCAGGTGGAGCCCGAGAGTCTGGCCCGCAAAGGCACTTCACGGGCCCTCGGCGAGGCACGGCTACGACCGCCCACCATGGAGCGCCCTGCTCCGCGAGGAAGAATCCTGGGCATGACAAGGTCCTGTGCGGGAGCACCGTGCTCCCCCACGTTGAAACCTCTCCACGCAGTCCCCTCTCGGACACCTATCGCTGCCCGGACAACTCCGAGGACAGAGAAGCCAGGACGGAAGCTGCACAGAGGAGACGATCCACGACACGCACGCGTGTGCATGCACGCGCTGACCCTACCCTTGGCTTTCCCTTCCCGCCGAGGCCGTCGGCCACCTGCATATCTGGACCTCAGGGCAGGGGGCACGGGAGGAGGTGGTGGAAATCCTCATGGCCCCATTCTGGGTGCAGGGGACACGGAGAGCGGCCGCCAGCCGCGTCCCCCAACCTCTATTCCTTCGACCCCATCACCACTGCCACTCACCTCTCCTCACCAATCACAAAAGCAACTCCCACGGGTGCCTGAGGCCCCGGCCTCGGGTCCTCATCAGCGAAAGCAGGGCCGTCTCCTGCCCTCAGACACAGGCCGCGAGGGGCCCCGTCGTAAGGTCCACCGGGGCAAAACACGCCCGCCCTATCGGCTCACCAAGCCTAGGCCTCCTGCACACTCCCCACTGCTACCGCACGCACGCCTCCATTCAGGACCACCGCCTCACCGGACAGGGGCCATTCAGCCAGGGACCGACTCTCCTCCCGTGCCCTCACACATCCAACTGGGGGAATGTCCCTCTCGCCCACAAGATGGGAGACCCTGCGCTGCTGAAGGCCCGGCAGCTGCAGCACATGTGAACCAGTGGAGCTGTCCCTCACTCCTGCAGTCCCCGCTCCAGGCAACGTGCTGGACCTCAGTTCCGATGAGAACGACGGTAGTGAGTTTTCACTCATTTTGTTCAGCTTTTCCAAGGAATGTTTTTATGGGGGAGTCATCATCGATCCAAGCACACTCGAGGCCGCTGGACGGTGGGCAGCGCACGCTGGGCAGTGGGCGAGCCGGCGGCCTCAGACGCCTCCGGCGCCCTGGAGCACCCAGGCTCGCGCCACCGAGCAGCAGCAACACACAGTCTGCTCGAGCGGTGCACCCGGGCGTACCACGGGTGGCCTGCGGAGAAGTAGGACCGGGCAGGCCTGCGAAACCCTAAAGACCCCATCAACGGGCTGGGCACAGGAAAGCTTACCGTCCTGAGCGGTCCTCCAGCCTCGGGCGCCCCACCGGACGCACAGATTCCAGGACTCCCAAACGCCTCCGCTCCTCGGGGGAAACCCAGGTGTTCCTTCCTTCCCCGCAGACGGCACGCCTACCAGGGCAACTCCCCCTGAGAAGTGTAGAGACAGATCACATGCACGCTTGAGAAAAGGGCCCAGGGACACTGGTCGAATCCTTCAGTGCCAAAGCGTCCCGCCGGGTCAACTCTCGCATCTGCTTCCCATCTCCTCGCACTAGATCTCTTCATCTCACTGAACACGTGTCCCTCCTGCTAGATCCCTGTGCAGCACGTGGGGGGACTCGGGTCCGTGCGAGCCTGTGCGTCGCTTCCTAGGGTGCACGTGTGGACCTCCACACCTTCACGAGCCCCTCGGTCACTGCGTATGGCTCCCAGGCCTCCCACACCCCTCTGCAGACCTACTGCTCACGAACAGGCCTTCTCTCCAATGGACGTCACCTCTGACCCCTCCCTCACCGTCGCTCAGACAGTCCAGATGCTCCTTCTCTAACAGCCTCACGTGTGGTAAAAGCACACACCAACTGCCTGTGCACGCTCCTCCTCACCTGGGCTCCCAAGTCCACGGGGAGATACTGTCTCCGAGAGCCCCCCGGGGCAAAGCCCACTTGGCTGACAACCAACCACCCACAGCTGCACAAACCTCCGCTACAACAGCCCGTGTGCACGTCTCTCGGGGACACGGCCTCAAGGGCAGAGCCGGACCACCCCTGGGGCTCAGGCTTCTTCACACCACCGGCGTCCTCCGGTCAGCTACCTCCGCGGGCCCTCGCTCAGCCGACAGAAAGACCAAACGGACTGGGTCGTCTTCAAGGACGACCCACGTCCCTCACCCTGCAGCACTCAGGGCACACTCGCACCCGTAGGCCTTCTCAGCCCTTGCCCCTGTGCAAAGTGGTGGTCAGTCACACAGCACAGCTGACCCAATCCTCACCCCCATGCCAGCAACCCAACACTCCCGAGACACGACCTCAACGACAACGTGCACGTCTTCTACCTCAGCTGGAGGACGACAGGGGCCCATCGTCTCAACCTTCCCTGAGCCCACCCCACGAAATCCAACCTTTCTTCCCCAAAGTGCCACACTACCAGCGACAGCGGGCTAGGAGAGCGACAGCGGCATAACCACCCAAACTCAAAGGGGACCCCAAGAGGTCACACCTGAAGCACTAGGACATGCCCACGCATCCACGGACCGGAGAAGCTCTCTCCGGGACGCCTTCCATGACACTGCACTGGAGGTGCCTGCGCTGTGCCAACCGCTCTCCGAGGATGAACATGGCCGTGGGCGGGCCCAGTGAGAGACACCCGTGCCAGTGGATCGCAACTGCCACCCTCCATGCATGGACCCTGGGAGGGGCGACTGTGGACCCACAGGCACAGGGGCCAAGGCCAGGTGGAGCCCGAGAGTCTGGCCCGCAAAGGCACTTCACGGGCCCTCGGCGAGGCACGGCTACGACCGCCCACCATGGAGCGCCCTGCTCCGCGAGGAAGAATCCTGGGCATGACAAGGTCCTGTGCGGGAGCACCGTGCTCCCCCACGTTGAAACCTCTCCACGCAGTCCCCTCTCGGACACCTATCGCTGCCCGGACAACTCCGAGGACAGAGAAGCCAGGACGGAAGCTGCACAGAGGAGACGATCCACGACACGCACGCGTGTGCATGCACGCGCTGACCCTACCCTTGGCTTTCCCTTCCCGCCGAGGCCGTCGGCCACCTGCATATCTGGACCTCAGGGCAGGGGGCACGGGAGGAGGTGGTGGAAATCCTCATGGCCCCATTCTGGGTGCAGGGGACACGGAGAGCGGCCGCCAGCCGCGTCCCCCAACCTCTATTCCTTCGACCCCATCACCACTGCCACTCACCTCTCCTCACCAATCACAAAAGCAACTCCCACGGGTGCCTGAGGCCCCGGCCTCGGGTCCTCATCAGCGAAAGCAGGGCCGTCTCCTGCCCTCAGACACAGGCCGCGAGGGGCCCAGTCGTAAGGTCCACCGGGGCAAAACACGCCCGCCCTATCGGCTCACCAAGCCTAGGCCTCCTGCACACTCCCCACTGCTACCGCACGCACGCCTCCATTCAGGACCACCGCCTCACCGGACAGGGGCCATTCAGCCAGGGACCGACTCTCCTCCCGTGCCCTCACACATCCAACTGGGGGAATGTCCCTCTCGCCCACAAGATGGGAGACCCTGCGCTGCTGAAGGCCCGGCAGCTGCAGCACATGTGAACCAGTGGAGCTGTCCCTCACTCCTGCAGTCCCCGCTCCAGGCAACGTGCTGGACCTCAGTTCCGATGAGAACGACGGTAGTGAGTTTTCACTCATTTTGTTCAGCTTTTCCAAGGAATGTTTTTATGGGGGAGTCATCATCGATCCAAGCACACTCGAGGCCGCTGGACGGTGGGCAGCGCACTCTGGGCAGTGGGCGAGCCGATGGCCTCAGACGCCTCCGGCGCCCTGGAGCACCCAGGCTCGCGCCACCGAGCAGCAGCAACACACAGTCTGCTCGAGCGGTGCACCCAGGCGTGCCACGGGTGGCCTGCGGAGAAGTAGGACCGGGCAGGCCTGCGAAACCCTAAAGACCCCATCAACGGGCTGGGCACAGGAAAGCTTACCGTCCTGAGCGGTCCTCCAGCCTCGGGCGCCCCACCGGACGCACAGATTCCAGGACTCCCAAACGCCTCCGCTCCTCGGGGGAAACCCAGGTGTTCCTTCCTTCCCCGCAGACGGCACGCCTACCAGGGCAACTCCCCCTGAGAAGTGTAGAGACAGATCACATGCACGCTTGAGAAAAGGGCCCAGGGACACTGGTCGAATCCTTCAGTGCCAAAGCGTCCCGCCGGGTCAACTCTCGCATCTGCTTCCCATCTCCTCGCACTAGATCTCTTCATCTCACTGAACACGTGTCCCTCCTGCTAGATCCCTGTGCAGCACGTGGGGGGACTCGGGTCCGTGCGAGCCTGTGCGTCGCTTCCTAGGGTGCACGTGTGGACCTCCACACCTTCACGAGCCCCTCGGTCACTGCGTATGGCTCCCAGGCCTCCCACACCCCTCTGCAGACCTACTGCTCACGAACAGGCCTTCTCTCCAATGGACGTCACCTCTGACCCCTCCCTCACCGTCGCTCAGACAGTCCAGATGCTCCTTCTCTAACAGCCTCACGTGTGGTAAAAGCACACACCAACTGCCTGTGCACGCTCCTCCTCACCTGGGCTCCCAAGTCCACGGGGAGATACTGTCTCCGAGAGCCCCCCGGGGCAAAGCCCACTTGGCTGACAACCAACCACCCACAGCTGCACAAACCACCGCTACAACAGCCCGTGTGCACGTCTCTCGGGGACACGGCCTCAAGGGCAGAGCCGGACCACCCCTGGGGCTCAGGCTTCTTCACACCACCGGCGTCCTCCGGTCAGCTACCTCCGCGGGCCCTCGCTCAGCCGACAGAAAGACCAAACGGACTGGGTCGTCTTCAAGGACGACCCACGTCCCTCACCCTGCAGCACTCAGGGCACACTCGCACCCGTAGGCCTTCTCAGCCCTTGCCCTGTGCAAAGTGGTGGTCAGTCACACAGCACAGCTGACCCAATCCTCACCCCCATGCCAACAACCCAACACTCCCGAGACACGACCTCAACGACAACGTGCACGTCTTCTACCTCAGCTGGAGGACGACAGGGGCCCATCGTCTCAACCTTCCCTGAGCCCACCCCACGAAATCCAACCTTTCTTCCCCAAAGTGCCACACTACCAACGACAGCGGGCTAGGAGAGCGACAGCGGCATAACCACCCAAACTCAAAGGGGACCCCAACAGGTCACACCTGAAGCACTAGGACATGCCCACGCATCCACGGACCGGAGAAGCTCTCTCCGGGACGCCTTCCATGACACTGCACTGGAGGTGCCTGCGCTGTGCCAACCGCTCTCCGAGGATGAACATGGCCGTGGGCGGGCCCAGTGAGAGACACCCGTGCCAGTGGATCGCAACTGCCACCCTCCATGCATGGACCCTGGGAGGGGCGACTGTGGACCCACAGGCACAGGGGCCAAGGCCAGGTGGAGCCCGAGAGTCTGGCCCGCAAAGGCACTTCACGGGCCCTCGGCGAGGCACGGCTACGACCGCCCACCATGGAGCGTCCTGCTCCGCGAGGAAGAATCCTGGGCATGACAAGGTCCTGTGCGGGAGCACCGTGCTCCCCCACGTTGAAACCTCTCCACGCAGTCCCCTCTCGGACACCTATCGCTGCCCGGACAACTCCGTGGACAGAGAAGCCAGGACGGAAGCGGCACAGAGGAGACGATCCATGACACGCACGCGTGTGCATGCACGCGCTGACCGTACCCTTGGCTTTCCCTTCCCGCCGAGGCCGTCGGCCACCTGCATATCTGGACCTCAGGGCAGGGGGCACGGGAGGAGGTGGTGGAAATCCTCATGGCCCCATTCTGGGTGCAGGGGACACGGAGAGCGGCCGCCAGCCGCGTCCCCCAACCTCTATTCCTTCGACCCCATCACCACTGCCACTCACCTCTCCTCACCAATCACAAAAGCAACTCCCACGGGTGCCTGAGGCCCCGGCCTCGGGTCCTCATCAGCGAAAGCAGGGCCGTCTCCTGCCCTCAGACACAGGCTGCGAGGGGCCCAGTCGTAAGGTCCACCGGGGCAAAACACGCCCGCCCTATCGGCTCACCAAGCCTAGGCCTCCTGCACACTCCCCACTGCTACCGCACGCACGCCTCCATTCAGGACCACCGCCTCACCGGACAGGGGCCATTCAGCCAGGGACCGACTCTCCTCCCGTGCCCTCACACATCCAACTGGGGGAATGTCCCTCTCGCCCACAAGATGGGAGACCCTGCGCTGCTGAAGGCCCGGCAGCTGCAGCACATGTGAACCAGTGGAGCTGTCCCTCACTCCTGCAGTCCCCGCTCCAGGCAACGTGCTGGACCTCAGTTCCGATGAGAACGACGGTAGTGAGTTTTCACTCATTTTGTTCAGCTTTTCCAAGGAATGTTTTTATGGGGGAGTCATCATCGATCCAAGCACACTCGAGGCCGCTGGACGGTGGGCAGCGCACTCTCGGCAGTGGGCGAGCCGATGGCCTCAGACGCCTCCGGCGCCCTGGAGCACCCAGGCTCGCGCCACCGAGCAGCAGCAACACACAGTCTGCTCGAGCGGTGCACCCAGGCGTGCCACGGGTGGCCTGCGGAGAAGTAGGACCGGGCAGGCCTGCGAAACCCTAAAGACCCCATCAACGGGCTGGGCACAGGAAAGCTTACCGTCCTGAGCGGTCCTCCAGCCTCGGGCGCCCCACCGGACGCACAGATTCCAGGACTCCCAAACGCCTCCGCTCCTCGGGGGAAACCCAGGTGTTCCTTCCTTCCCCGCAGACGGCACGCCTACCAGGGCAACTCCCCCTGAGAAGTGTAGAGACAGATCACATGCACGCTTGAGAAAAGGGCCCAGGGACACTGGTCGAATCCTTCAGTGCCAAAGCGTCCCGCCGGGTCAACTCTCGCATCTGCTTCCCATCTCCTCGCACTAGATCTCTTCATCTCACTGAACACGTGTCCCTCCTGCTAGATCCCTGTGCAGCACGTGGGGGGACTCGGGTCCGTGCGAGCCTGTGCGTCGCTTCCTAGGGTGCACGTGTGGACCTCCACACCTTCACGAGCCCCTCGGTCACTGCGTATGGCTCCCAGGCCTCCCACACCCCTCTGCAGACCTACTGCTCACGAACAGGCCTTCTCTCCAATGGACGTCACCTCTGACCCCTCCCTCACCGTCGCTCAGACAGTCCAGATGCTCCTTCTCTAACAGCCTCACGTGTGGTAAAAGCACACACCAACTGCCTGTGCACGCTCCTCCTCACCTGGGCTCCCAAGTCCACGGGGAGATACTGTCTCCGAGAGCCCCCCGGGGCAAAGCCCACTTGGCTGACAACCAACCACCCACAGCTGCACAAACCACCGCTACAACAGCCCGTGTGCACGTCTCTCGGGGACACGGCCTCAAGGGCAGAGCCGGACCACCCCTGGGGCTCAGGCTTCTTCACACCACCGGCGTCCTCCGGTCAGCTACCTCCGCGGGCCCTCGCTCAGCCGACAGAAAGACCAAACGGACTGGGTCGTCTTCAAGGACGACCCACGTCCCTCACCCTGCAGCACTCAGGGCACACTCGCACCCGTAGGCCTTCTCAGCACTTGCCCCTGTGCAAAGTGGTGGTCAGTCACACAGCACAGCTGACCCAATCCTCACCCCCATGCCAGCAACCCAACACTCCCGAGACACGACCTCAACGACAACGTGCACGTCTTCTACCTCAGCTGGAGGACGACAGGGGCCCATCGTCTCAACCTTCCCTGAGCCCACCCCACGAAATCCAACCTTTCTTCCCCAAAGTGCCACACTACCAACGACAGCGGGCTAGGAGAGCGACAGCGGCATAACCACCCAAACTCAAAGGGGACCCCAACAGGTCACACCTGAAGCACTGGGACATGCCCACGCATCCACGGACCGGAGAAGCTCTCTCCGGGACGCCTTCCATGACACTGCACTGGAGGTGCCTGCGCTGTGCCAACCGCTCTCCGAGGATGAACATGGCCGTGGGCGGGCCCAGTGAGAGACACCCGTGCCAGTGGATCGCAACTGCCACCCTCCATGCATGGACCCTGGGAGGGGCGACTGTGGACCCACAGGCACAGGGGCCAAGGCCAGGTGGAGCCCGAGAGTCTGGCCCGCAAAGGCACTTCACGGGCCCTCGGCGAGGCACGGCTACGACCGCCCACCATGGAGCGCCCTGCTCCGCGAGGAAGAATCCTGGGCATGACAAGGTCCTGTGCGGGAGCACCGTGCTCCCCCACGTTGAAACCTCTCCACGCAGTCCCCACTCGGACACCTATCGCTGCCCGGACAACTCCGAGGACAGAGAAGCCAGGACGGAAGCTGCACAGAGGAGACGATCCATGACACGCACGCGTGTGCATGCACGCGCTGACCCTACCCTTGGCTTTCCCTTCCCGCCGAGGCCGTCGACCACCTGCATATCTGGACCTCAGGGCAGGGGGCACGGGAGGAGGTGGTGGAAATCCTCATGGCCCCATTCTGGGTGCAGGGGACACGGAGAGCGGCCGCCAGCCGCGTCCCCCAACCTCTATTCCTTCGACCCCATCACCACTGCCACTCACCTCTCCTCACCAATCACAAAAGCAACTCCCACGGGTGCCTGAGGCCCCGGCCTCGGGTCCTCATCAGCGAAAGCAGGGCCGTCTCCTGCCCTCAGACACAGGCCGCGAGGGGCCCCGTCGTAAGGTCCACCGGGGCAAAACACGCCCGCCCTATCGGCTCACCAAGCCTAGGCCTCCTGCACACTCCCCACTGCTACCGCACGCACGCCTCCCTTCAGGACCACCGCCTCACCGGACAGGGGCCATTCAGCCAGGGACCGACTCTCCTCCCGTGCCCTCACACATCCAACTGGGGGAATGTCCCTCTCGCCCACAAGATGGGAGACCCTGCGCTGCTGAAGGCCCGGCAGCTGCAGCACATGTGAACCAGTGGAGCTGTCCCTCACTCCTGCAGTCCCCGCTCCAGGCAACGTGCTGGACCTCAGTTCCGATGAGAACGACGGTAGTGAGTTTTCACTCATTTTGTTCAGCTTTTCCAAGGAATGTTTTTATGGGGGAGTCATCATCGATCCAAGCACACTCGAGGCCGCTGGACGGTGGGCAGCGCACTCTCGGCAGTGGGCGAGCCGATGGCCTCAGACGCCTCCGGCGCCCTGGAGCACCCAGGCTCACGCCACCGAGCAGCAGCAACACACAGTCTGCTCGAGCGGTGCACCCGGGCGTGCCACGGGTGGCCTGCGGAGAAGTAGGACCGGGCAGGCCTGCGAAACCCTAAAGACCCCATCAACGGGCTAGGCACAGGAAAGCTTACCGTCCTGAGCGGTCCTCCAGCCTCGGGCGCCCCACCGGACGCACAGATTCCAGGACTCCCAAACGCCTCCGCTCCTCGGGGGAAACCCAGGTGTTCCTTCCTTCCCCGCAGACGGCACGCCTACCATGGCAACTCCCCCTGAGAAGTGTAGAGACAGATCACATGCACGCTTGAGAAAAGGGCCCAGGGACACTGGTCGAATCCTTCAGTGCCAAAGCGTCCCGCCGGGTCAACTCTCGCATCTGCTTCCCATCTCCTCGCACTAGATCTCTTCATCTCACTGAACACGTGTCCCTCCTGCTAGATCCCTGTGCAGCACGTGGGGGGACTCGGGTCCGTGCGAGCCTGTGCGTCGCTTCCTAGGGTGCACGTGTGGACCTCCACACCTTCACGAGCCCCTCGGTCACTGCGTATGGCTCCCAGGCCTCCCACACCCCTCTGCAGACCTACTGCTCACGAACAGGCCTTCTCTCCAATGGACATCACCTCTGACCCCTCCCTCACCGTCGCTCAGACAGTCCAGATGCTCCTTCTCTAACAGCCTCACGTGTGGTAAAAGCACACACCAACTGCCTGTGCACGCTCCTCCTCACCTGGGCTCCCAAGTCCACGGGGAGATACTGTCTCCGAGAGCCCCCCGGGGCAAAGCCCACTTGGCTGACAACCAACCACCCACAGCTGCACAAACCACCGCTACAACAGCCCGTGTGCACGTCTCTCGGGGACACGGCCTCAAGGGCAGAGCCGGACCACCCCTGGGGCTCAGGCTTCTTCACACCACCGGCGTCCTCCGGTCAGCTACCTCCGCGGGCCCTCGCTCAGCCGACAGAAAGACCAAACGGACTGGGTCGTCTTCAAGGACGACCCACGTCCCTCACCCTGCAGCACTCAGGGCACACTCGCACCCGTAGGCCTTCTCAGCCCTTGCCCCTGTGCAAAGTGGTGGTCAGTCACACAGCACAGCTGACCCAATCCTCACCCCCATGCCAGCAACCCAACACTCCCGAGACACGACCTCAACGACAACGTGCACGTCTTCTACCTCAGCTGGAGGACGACAGGGGCCCATCGTCTCAACCTTCCCTGAGCCCACCCCACGAAATCCAACCTTTCTTCCCCAAAGTGCCACACTACCAACGACAGCGGGCTAGGAGAGCGACAGCGGCATAACCACCCAAACTCAAAGGGGACCCCAACAGGTCACACCTGAAGCACTAGGACATGCCCACGCATCCACGGACCGGAGAAGCTCTCTCCGGGACGCCTTCCATGACACTGCACTGGAGGTGCCTGCGCTGTGCCAACCGCTCTCCGACGATGAACATGGCCGTGGGCAGGCCCAGTGAGAGACACCCGTGCCAGTGGATCGCAACTGCCACCCTCCATGCATGGACCCTGGGAGGGGCGACTGTGGACCCACAGGCACAGGGGCCAAGGCCAGGTGGAGCCCGAGAGTCTGGCCCGCAAAGGCACTTCACGGGCCCTCGGCGAGGCACGGCTACGACCGCCCACCATGGAGCGCCCTGCTCCGCGAGGAAGAATCCTGGGCATGACAAGGTCCTGTGCGGGAGCACCGTGCTCCCCCACGTTGAAACCTCTCCACGCAGTCCCCTCTCGGACACCTATCGCTGCCCGGACAACTCCGAGGACAGAGAAGCCAGGACGGAAGCTGCACAGAGGAGACGATCCACGACACGCACGCGTGTGCATGCACGCGCTGACCCTACCCTTGGCTTTCCCTTCCCGCCGAGGCCGTCGGCCACCTGCATATCTGGACCTCAGGGCAGGGGGCACGGGAGGAGGTGGTGGAAATCCTCATGGCCCCATGCTGGGTGCAGGGGACACGGAGAGCGGCCGCCAGCCGCGTCCCCCAACCTCTATTCCTTCGACCCCATCACCACTGCCACTCACCTCTCCTCACCAATCACAAAAGCAACTCCCACGGGTGCCTGAGGCCCCGGCCTCGGGTCCTCATCAGCGAAAGCAGGGCCGTCTCCTGCCCTCAGACACAGGCCGCGAGGGGCCCCGTCGTAAGGTCCACCGGGGCAAAACACGCCCGCCCTATCGGCTCACCAAGCCTAGGCCTCCTGCACACTCCCCACTGCTACCGCACGCACGCCTCCCTTCAGGACCACCGCCTCACCGGACAGGGGCCATTCAGCCAGGGACCGACTATCTTCCCGTGCCCTCACACATCCAACTGGGGGAATGGCCCTCTCGCCCACAAGATGGGAGACCCTGCGCTGCTGAAGGCCCGGCAGCTGCAGCACATGTGAACCAGTGGAGCTGTCCCTCACTCCTGCAGTCCCCGCTCCAGGCAACGTGCTGGACCTCAGTTCCGATGAGAACGACGGTAGTGAGTTTTCACTCATTTTGTTCAGCTTTTCCAAGGAATGTTTTTATGGGGGAGTCATCATCGATCCAAGCACACTCGAGGCCGCTGGACGGTGGGCAGCGCACGCTGGGCAGTGGGCGAGCCGATGGCCTCAGACGCCTCCGGCGCCCTGGAGCACCCAGGCTCGCGCCACCGAGCAGCAGCAACACACAGTCTGCTCGAGCGGTGCACCCGGGCGTGCCACGGGTGGCCTGCGGAGAAGTAGGACCGGGCAGGCCTGCAAAACCCTAAAGACCCCATCAACGGGCTGGGCACAGGAAAGCTTACCGTCCTGAGCGGTCCTCCAGCCTCGGGCGCCCCACCGGACGCACAGATTCCAGGACTCCCAAACGCCTCCGCTCCTCGCGGGAAACCCAGGTGTTCCTTCCTTCCCCGCAGACGGCACGCCTACCAGGGCAACTCCCCCTGAGAAGTGTAGAGACAGATCACATGCACGCTTGAGAAAAGGGCCCAGGGACACTGGTCGAATCCTTCAGTGCCAAAGCGTCCCGCCGGGTCAACTCTCGCATCTGCTTCCCATCTCCTCGCACTAGATCTCTTCATCTCACTGAACACGTGTCCCTCCTGCTAGATCCCTGTGCAGCACGTGGGGGGACTCGGGTCCGTGCGAGCCTGTGCGTCGCTTCCTAGGGTGCACGTGTGGACCTCCACACCTTCACGAGCCCCTCGGTCACTGCGTATGGCTCCCAGGCCTCCCACACCCCTCTGCAGACCTACTGCTCACGAACAGGCCTTCTCTCCAATGGACGTCACCTCTGACCCCTCCCTCACCGTCGCTCAGACAGTCCAGATGCTCCTTCTCTAACAGCCTCACGTGTGGTAAAAGCACACACCAACTGCCTGTGCACGCTCCTCCTCACCTGGGCTCCCAAGTCCACGGGGAGATACTGTCTCCGAGAGCCCCCCGGGGCAAAGCCCACTTGGCTGACAACCAACCACCCACAGCTGCACAAACCACCGCTACAACAGCCCGTGTGCACGTCTCTCGGGGACACGGCCTCAAGGGCAGAGCCGGACCACCCCTGGGGCTCAGGCTTCTTCACACCACCGGCGTCCTCCGGTCAGCTACCTCCGCGGGCCCTCGCTCAGCCGACAGAAAGACCAAACGGACTGGGTCGTCTTCAAGGACGACCCACGTCCCTCACCCTGCAGCACTCAGGGCACACTCGCACCCGTAGGCCTTCTCAGCCCTTGCCCCTGTGCAAAGTGGTGGTCAGTCACACAGCACAGCTGACCCAATCCTCACCCCCATGCCAGCAACCCAACACTCCCGAGACACGACCTCAACGACAACGTGCACGTCTTCTACCTCAGCTGGAGGACGACAGGGGCCCATCGTCTCAACCTTCCCTGAGCCCACCCCACGAAATCCAACCTTTCTTCCCCAAAGTGCCACACTACCAACGACAGCGGGCTAGGAGAGCGACAGCGGCATAACCACCCAAACTCAAAGGGGACCCCAACAGGTCACACCTGAAGCACTAGGACATGCCCACGCATCCACGGACCGGAGAAGCTCTCTCCGGGACGCCTTCCATGACACTGCACTGGAGGTGCCTGCGCTGTGCCAACCGCTCTCCGAGGATGAACATGGCCGTGGGCGGGCCCAGTGAGAGACACCCGTGCCAGTGGATCGCAACTGCCACCCTCCATGCATGGACCCTGGGAGGGGCGACTGTGGACCCACAGGCACAGGGGCCAAGGCCAGGTGGAGCCCGAGAGTCTGGCCCGCAAAGGCACTTCACGGGCCCTCGGCGAGGCACGGCTACGACCGCCCACCATGGAGCGCCCTGCTCCGCGAGGAAGAATCCTGGGCATGACAAGGTCCTGTGCGGGAGCACCGTGCTCCCCCACGTTGAAACCTCTCCACGCAGTCCCCTCTCGGACACCTATCGCTGCCCGGACAACTCCGAGGACAGAGAAGCCAGGACGGAAGCTGCACAGAGGAGACGATCCACGACACGCACGCGTGTGCATGCACGCGCTGACCCTACCCTTGGCTTTCCCTTCCCGCCGAGGCCGTCGGCCACCTGCATATCTGGACCTCAGGGCAGGGGGCACGGGAGGAGGTGGTGGAAATCCTCATGGCCCCATTCTGGGTGCAGGGGACACGGAGAGCGGCCGCCAGCCGCGTCCCCCAACCTCTATTCCTTCGACCCCATCACCACTGCCACTCACCTCTCCTCACCAATCACAAAAGCAACTCCCACGGGTGCCTGAGGCCCCGGCCTCGGGTCCTCATCAGCGAAAGCAGGGCCGTCTCCTGCCCTCAGACACAGGCCGCGAGGGGCCCCGTCGTAAGGTCCACCGGGGCAAAACACGCCCGCCCTATCGGCTCACCAAGCCTAGGCCTCCTGCACACTCCCCACTGCTACCGCACGCACGCCTCCCTTCAGGACCACCGCCTCACCGGACAGGGGCCATTCTGCCAGGGACCGACTCTCCTCCCGTGCCCTCACACATCCAACTGGGGGAATGTCCCTCTCGCCCACAAGATGGGAGACCCTGCGCTGCTGAAGGCCTGGCAGCTGCAGCACATGTGAACCGGTGGAGCTGTCCCTCACTCCTGCAGTCCCCGCTCCAGGCAACGTGCTGGACCTCAGTTCCGATGAGAACGACGGTAGTGAGTTTTCACTCATTTTGTTCAGCTTTTCCAAGGAATGTTTTTATGGGGGAGTCATCATCGATCCAAGCACACTCGAGGCCGCTGGACGGTGGGCAGCGCACGCTGGGCAGTGGGCGAGCCGATGGCCTCAGACGCCTCCGGCGCCCTGGAGCACCCAGGCTCGCGCCACCGAGCAGCAGCAACACACAGTCTGCTCGAGCGGTGCACCCGGGCGTGCCACGGGTGGCCTGCGGAGAAGTAGGACCGGGCAGGCCTGCGAAACCCTAAAGACCCCATCAACGGGCTGGGCACAGGAAAGCTTACCGTCCTGAGCGGTCCTCCAGCCTCGGGCGCCCCACCGGACGCACAGATTCCAGGACTCCCAAACGCCTCCGCTCCTCGGGGGAAACCCAGGTGTTCCTTCCTTCCCCGCAGACGGCACGCCTACCAGGGCAACTCCCCCTGAGAAGTGTAGAGACAGATCACATGCACGCTTGAGAAAAGGGCCCAGGGACACTGGTCGAATCCTTCAGTGCCAAAGCGTCCCGCCGGGTCAACTCTCGCATCTGCTTCCCATCTCCTCGCACTAGATCTCTTCATCTCACTGAACACGTGTCCCTCCTGCTAGATCCCTGTGCAGCACGTGGGGGGACTCGGGTCCGTGCGAGCCTGTGCGTCGCTTCCTAGGGTGCACGTGTGGACCTCCACACCTTCACGAGCCCCTCGGTCACTGCGTATGGCTCCCAGGCCTCCCACACCCCTCTGCAGACCTACTGCTCACGAACAGGCCTTCTCTCCAATGGACGTCACCTCTGACCCCTCCCTCACCGTCGCTCAGACAGTCCAGATGCTCCTTCTCTAACAGCCTCACGTGTGGTAAAAGCACACACCAACTGCCTGTGCACGCTCCTCCTCACCTGGGCTCCCAAGTCCACGGGGAGATACTGTCTCCGAGAGCCCCCCGGGGCAAAGCCCACTTGGCTGACAACCAACCACCCACAGCTGCACAAACCACCGCTACAACAGCCCGTGTGCACGTCTCTCGGGGACACGGCCTCAAGGGCAGAGCCGGACCACCCCTGGGGCTCAGGCTTCTTCACACCACCGGCGTCCTCCGGTCAGCTACCTCCGCGGGCCCTCGCTCAGCCGACAGAAAGACCAAACGGACTGGGTCGTCTTCAAGGACGACCCACGTCCCTCACCCTGCAGCACTCAGGGCACACTCGCACCCGTAGGCCTTCTCAGCCCTTGCCCCTGTGCAAAGTGGTGGTCAGTCACACAGCACAGCTGACCCAATCCTCACCCCCATGCCAGCAACCCAACACTCCCGAGACACGACCTCAACGACAACGTGCACGTCTTCTACCTCAGCTGGAGGACGACAGGGGCCCATCGTCTCAACCTTCCCTGAGCCCACCCCACGAAATCCAACCTTTCTTCCCCAAAGTGCCACACTACCAACGACAGCAGGCTAGGAGAGCGACAGCGGCATAACCACCCAAACTCAAAGGGGACCCCAACAGGTCACACCTGAAGCACTAGGACATGCCCACGCATCCACGGACCGGAGAAGCTCTCTCCGGGACGCCTTCCATGACACTGCACTGGAGGTGCCTGCGCTGTGCCAACCGCTCTCCGAGGATGAACATGGCCGTGGGCGGGCCCAGTGAGAGACACCCGTGCCAGTGGATCGCAACTGCCACCCTCCATGCATGGACCCTGGGAGGGGCGACTGTGGACCCACAGGCACAGGGGCCAAGGCCAGGTGGAGCCCGAGAGTCTGGCCCGCAAAGGCACTTCACGGGCCCTCGGCGAGGCACGGCTACGACCGCCCACCATGGAGCGCCCTGCTCCGCGAGGAAGAATCCTGGGCATGACAAGGTCCTGTGCGGGAGCACCGTGCTCCCCCACGTTGAAACCTCTCCACGCAGTCCCCTCTCGGACACCTATCGCTGCCCGGACAACTCCGAGGACAGAGAAGCCAGGAAGGAAGCTGCACAGAGGAGACGATCCACGACACGCACGCGTGTGCATGCACGCGCTGACCCTACCCTTGGCTTTCCCTTCCCGCCGAGGCCGTCGGCCACCTGCATATCTGGACCTCAGGGCAGGGGGCACGGGAGGAGGTGGTGGAAATCCTCATGGCCCCATTCTGGGTGCAGGGGACACGGAGAGCGGCCGCCAGCCGCGTCCCCCAACCTCTATTCCTTCGACCCCATCACCACTGCCACTCACCTCTCCTCACCAATCACAAAAGCAACTCCCACGGGTGCCTGAGGCCCCGGCCTCGGGTCCTCATCAGCGAAAGCAGGGCCGTCTCCTGCCCTCAGACACAGGCCGCGAGGGGCCCCGTCGTAAGGTCCACCGGGGCAAAACACGCCCGCCCTATCGGCTCACCAAGCCTAGGCCTCCTGCACACTCCCCACTGCTACCGCACGCACGCCTCCCTTCAGGACCACCGCCTCACCGGACAGGGGCCATTCTACCAGGGACCGACTCTCCTCCCGTGCCCTCACACATCCAACTGGGGGAATGTCCCTCTCGCCCACAAGATGGGAGACCCTGCGCTGCTGAAGGCCTGGCAGCTGCAGCACATGTGAACCAGTGGAGCTGTCCCTCACTCCTGCAGTCCCCGCTCCAGGCAACGTGCTGGACCTCAGTTCCGATGAGAACGACGGTAGTGAGTTTTCACTCATTTTGTTCAGCTTTTCCAAGGAATGTTTTTATGGGGGAGTCATCATCGATCCAAGCACACTCGAGGCCGCTGGACGGTGGGCAGCGCACGCTGGGCAGTGGGCGAGCCGATGGCCTCAGACGCCTCCGGCGCCCTGGAGCACCCAGGCTCGCGCCACCGAGCAGCAGCAACACACAGTCTGCTCGAGCGGTGCACCAGGGCGTGCCACGGGTGGCCTGCGGAGAAGTAGGACCGGGCAGGCCTGCGAAACCCTAAAGACCCCATCAACGGGCTGGGCACAGGAAAGCTTACCGTCCTGAGCGGTCCTCCAGCCTCGGGCGCCCCACCGGACGCACAGATTCCAGGACTCCCAAACGCCTGCGCTCCTCGGGGGAAACCCAGGTGTTCCTTCCTTCCCCGCAGACGGCACGCCTACCAGGGCAACTCCCCCTGAGAAGTGTAGAGACAGATCACATGCACGCTTGAGAAAAGGGCCCAGGGACACTGGTCGAATCCTTCAGTGCCAAAGCGTCCCGCCGGGTCAACTCTCGCATCTGCTTCCCATCTCCTCGCACTAGATCTCTTCATCTCACTGAACACGTGTCCCTCCTGCTAGATCCCTGTGCAGCACGTGGGGGGACTCGGGTCCGTGCGAGCCTGTGCGTCGCTTCCTAGGGTGCACGTGTGGACCTCTACACCTTCACGAGCCCCTCGGTCACTGCTTATGGCTCCCAGGCCTCCCACACCCCTCTGCAGACCTACTGCTCACGAACAGGCCTTCTCTCCAATGGACGTCACCTCTGACCCCTCCCTCACCGTCGCTCAGACAGTCCAGATGCTCCTTCTCTAACAGCCTCACGTGTGGTAAAAGCACACACCAACTGCCTGTGCACGCTCCTCCTCACCTGGGCTCCCAAGTCCACGGGGAGATACTGTCTCCGAGAGCCCCCCGGGGCAAAGCCCACTTGGCTGACAACCAACCACCCACAGCTGCACAAACCACCGCTACAACAGCCCGTGTGCACGTCTCTCGGGGACACGGCCTCAAGGGCAGAGCCGGACCACCCCTGGGGCTCAGGCTTCTTCACACCACCGGCGTCCTCCGGTCAGCTACCTCCGCGGGCCCTCGCTCAGCCGACAGAAAGACCAAACGGACTGGGTCGTCTTCAAGGACGACCCACGTCCCTCACCCTGCAGCACTCAGGGCACACTCGCACCCGTAGGCCTTCTCAGCCCTTGCCCCTGTGCAAAGTGGTGGTCAGTCACACAGCACAGCTGACCCAATCCTCACCCCCATGCCAGCAACCCAACACTCCCGAGACACGACCTCAACGACAACGTGCACGTCTTCTACCTCAGCTGGAGGACGACAGGGGCCAATCGTCTCAACCTTCCCTGAGCCCACCCCACGAAATCCAACCTTTCTTCCCCAAAGTGCCACACTACCAGCGACAGCGGGCTAGGAGAGCGACAGCGGCATAACCACCCAAACTCAAAGGGGACCCCAACAGGTCACACCTGAAGCACTAGGACATGCCCATGCATCCACGGACCGGAGAAGCTCTCTCCGGGACGCCTTCCATGACACTGCACTGGAGGTGCCTGCGCTGTGCCAACCGCTCTCCGAGGATGAACATGGCCGTGGGCGGGCCCAGTGAGAGACACCCGTGCCAGTGGATCGCAACTGCCACCCTCCATGCATGGACCCTGGGAGGGGCGACTGTGGACCCACAGGCACAGGGGCCAAGGCCAGGTGGAGCCCGAGAGTCTGGCCCGCAAAGGCACTTCACGGGCCCTCGGCGAGGCACGGCTACGACCGCCCACCATGGAGCGCCCTGCTCCGCGAGGAAGAATCCTGGGCATGACAAGGTCCTGTGCGGGAGCACCGTGCTCCCCCACGTTGAAACCTCTCCACGCAGTCCCCTCTCGGACACCTATCGCTGCCCGGACAACTCCGAGGACAGAGAAGCCAGGACGGAAGCTGCACAGAGGAGACGATCCACGACACGCACGCGTGTGCATGCACGCGCTGACCCTACCCTTGGCTTTCCCTTCCCGCCGAGGCCGTCGGCCACCTGCATATCTGGACCTCAGGGCAGGGGGCACGGGAGGAGGTGGTGGAAATCCTCATGGCCCCATTCTGGGTGCAGGGGACACGGAGAGCGGCCGCCAGCCGCGTCCCCCAACCTCTATTCCTTCGACCCCATCACCACTGCCACTCACCTCTCCTCACCAATCACAAAAGCAACTCCCACGGGTGCCTGAGGCCCCGGCCTCGGGTCCTCATCAGCGAAAGCAGGGCCGTCTCCTGCCCTCAGACACAGGCCGCGAGGGGCCCCGTCGTAAGGTCCACCGGGGCAAAACACGCCCGCCCTATCGGCTCACCAAGCCTAGGCCTCCTGCACACTCCCCACTGCTACCGCACGCACGCCTCCATTCAGGACCACCGCCTCACCGGACAGGGGCCATTCAGCCAGGGACCGACTCTCCTCCCGTGCCCTCACACATCCAACTGGGGGAATGTCCCTCTCGCCCACAAGATGGGAGACCCTGCGCTGCTGAAGGCCTGGCAGCTGCAGCACATGTGAACCAGTGGAGCTGTCCCTCACTCCTGCAGTCCCCGCTCCAGGCAACGTGCTGGACCTCAGTTCCGATGAGAACGACGGTAGTGAGTTTTCACTCATTTTGTTCAGCTTTTCCAAGGAATGTTTTTATGGGGGAGTCATCATCGATCCAAGCACACTCGAGGCCGCTGGACGGTGGGCAGCGCACGCTGGGCAGTGGGCGAGCCGGTGGCCTCAGACGCCTCCGGCGCCCTGGAGCACCCAGGCTCGCGCCACCGAGCAGCAGCAACACACAGTCTGCTCGAGCGGTGCACCCGGGCGTGCCACGGGTGGCCTGCGGAGAAGTAGGACCGGGCAGGCCTGCGAAACCCTAAAGACCCCATCAACGGGCTGGGCACAGGAAAGCTTACCGTCCTGAGCGGTCCTCCAGCCTCGGGCGCCCCACCGGACGCACAGATTCCAGGACTCCAAACGCCTCCGCTCCTCGGGGGAAACCCAGGTGTTCCTTCCTTCCCCGCAGACGGCACGCCTACCAGGGCAACTCCCCCTGAGAAGTGTAGAGACAGATCACATGCACGCTTGAGAAAAGGGCCCAGGGACACTGGTCGAATCCTTCAGTGCCAAAGCGTCCCGCCGGGTCAACTCTCGCATCTGCTTCCCATCTCCTCGCACTAGATCTCTTCATCTCACTGAACACGTGTCCCTCCTGCTAGATCCCTGTGCAGCACGTGGGGGGACTCGGGTCCGTGCGAGCCTGTGCGTCGCTTCCTAGGGTGCACGTGTGGACCTCTACACCTTCACGAGCCCCTCGGTCACTGCGTATGGCTCCCAGGCCTCCCACACCCCTCTGCAGACCTACTGCTCACGAACAGGCCTTCTCTCCAATGGACGTCACCTCTGACCCCTCCCTCACCGTCGCTCAGACAGTCCAGATGCTCCTTCTCTAACAGCCTCACGTGTGGTAAAAGCACACACCAACTGCCTGTGCACGCTCCTCCTCACCTGGGCTCCCAAGTCCACGGGGAGATACTGTCTCCGAGAGCCCCCCGGGGCAAAGCCCACTTGGCTGACAACCAACCACCCACAGCTGCACAAACCACCGCTACAACAGCCCGTGTGCACGTCTCTCGGGGACACGGCCTCAAGGGCAGAGCCGGACCACCCCTGGGCCTCAGGCTTCTTCACACCACCGGCGTCCTCCGGTCAGCTACCTCCGCGGGCCCTCGCTCAGCCAACAGAAAGACCAAACGGACTGGGTCGTCTTCAAGGACGACCCACGTCCCTCACCCTGCAGCACTCAGGGCACACTCGCACCCGTAGGCCTTCTCAGCCCTTGCCCCTGTGCAAAGTGGTGGTCAGTCACACAGCACAGCTGACCCAATCCTCACCCCCATGCCAGCAACCCAACACTCCCGAGACACGACCTCAACGACAACGTGCACGTCTTCTACCTCAGCTGGAGGACGACAGGGGCCAATCGTCTCAACCTTCCCTGAGCCCACCCCACGAAATCCAACCTTTCTTCCCCAAAGTGCCACACTACCAACGACAGCGGGCTAGGAGAGCGACAGCGGCATAACCACCCAAACTCAAAGGGGACCCCAACAGGTCACACCTGAAGCACTAGGACATGCCCACGCATCCACGGACCGGAGAAGCTCTCTCCGGGACGCCTTCCATGACACTGCACTGGAGGTGCCTGCGCTGTGCCAACCGCTCTCCGAGGATGAACATGGCCGTGGGCGGGCCCAGTGAGAGACACCCGTGCCAGTGGATCGCAACTGCCACCCTCCATGCATGGACCCTGGGAGGGGCGACTGTGGACCCACAGGCACAGGGGCCAAGGCCAGGTGGAGCCCGAGAGTCTGGCCCGCAAAGGCACTTCACGGGCCCTCGGCGAGGCACGGCTACGACCGCCCACCATGGAGCGCCCTGCTCCGCGAGGAAGAATCCTGGGCATGACAAGGTCCTGTGCGGGAGCACCGTGCTCCCCCACGTTGAAACCTCTCCACGCAGTCCCCTCTCGGACACCTATCGCTGCCCGGACAACTCCGAGGACAGAGAAGCCAGGACGGAAGCTGCACAGAGGAGACGATCCACGACACGCACGCGTGTGCATGCACGCGCTGACCCTACCCTTGGCTTTCCCTTCCCGCCGAGGCCGTCGGCCACCTGCATATCTGGACCTCAGGGCAGGGGGCACGGGAGGAGGTGGTGGAAATCCTCATGGCCCCATTCTGGGTGCAGGGGACACGGAGAGCGGCCGCCAGCCGCGTCCCCCAACCTCTATTCCTTCGACCCCATCACCACTGCCACTCACCTCTCCTCACCAATCACAAAAGCAACTCCCACGGGTGCCTGAGGCCCCGGCCTCGGGTCCTCATCAGCGAAAGCAGGGCCGTCTCCTGCCCTCAGACACAGGCCGCGAGGGGCCCCGTCGTAAGGTCCACCGGGGCAAAACACGCCCGCCCTATCGGCTCACCAAGCCTAGGCCTCCTGCACACTCCCCACTGCTACCGCACGCACGCCTCCATTCAGGACCACCGCCTCACCGGACAGGGGCCATTCAGCCAGGGACCGACTCTCCTCCCGTGCCCTCACACATCCAACTGGGGGAATGTCCCTCTCGCCCACAAGATGGGAGACCCTGCGCTGCTGAAGGCCTGGCAGCTGCAGCACATGTGAACCAGTGGAGCTGTCCCTCACTCCTGCAGTCCCCGCTCCAGGCAACGTGCTGGACCTCAGTTCCGATGAGAACGACGGTAGTGAGTTTTCACTCATTTTGTTCAGCTTTTCCAAGGAATGTTTTTATGGGGGAGTCATCATCGATCCAAGCACACTCGAGGCCGCTGGACGGTGGGCAGCGCACGCTGGGCAGTGGGCGAGCCGATGGCCTCAGACGCCTCCGGCGCCCTGGAGCACCCAGGCTCGCGCCACCGAGCAGCAGCAACACACAGTCTGCTCGAGCGGTGCACCCGGGCGTGCCACGGGTGGCCTGCGGAGAAGTAGGACCGGGCAGGCCTGCGAAACCCTAAAGACCCCATCAACGGGCTGGGCACAGGAAAGCTTACCGTCCTGAGCGGTCCTCCAGCCTCGGGCGCCCCACCGGACGCACAGATTCCAGGACTCCCAAACGCCTCCGCTCCTCGGGGGAAACCCAGGTGTTCCTTCCTTCCCCGCAGACGGCACGCCTACCAGGGCAACTCCCCCTGAGAAGTGTAGAGACAGATCACATGCACGCTTGAGAAAAGGGCCCAGGGACACTGGTCGAATCCTTCAGTGCCAAAGCGTCCCGCCGGGTCAACTCTCGCATCTGCTTCCCATCTCCTCGCACTAGATCTCTTCATCTCACTGAACACGTGTCCCTCCTGCTAGATCCCTGTGCAGCACGTGGGGGGACTCGGGTCCGTGCGAGCCTGTGCGTCGCTTCCTAGGGTGCACGTGTGGACCTCCACACCTTCACGAGCCCCTCGGTCACTGCGTATGGCTCCCAGGCCTCCCACACCCCTCTGCAGACCTACTGCTCACGAACAGGCCTTCTCTCCAATGGACGTCACCTCTGACCCCTCCCTCACCGTCGCTCAGACAGTCCAGATGCTCCTTCTCTAACAGCCTCACGTGTGGTAAAAGCACACACCAACTGCCTGTGCACGCTCCTCCTCACCTGGGCTCCCAAGTCCACGGGGAGATACTGTCTCCGAGAGCCCCCCGGGGCAAAGCCCACTTGGCTGACAACCAACCACCCACAGCTGCACAAACCACCGCTACAACAGCCCGTGTGCACGTCTCTCGGGGACACGGCCTCAAGGGCAGAGCCGGACCACCCCTGGGGCTCAGGCTTCTTCACACCACCGGCGTCCTCCGGTCAGCTACCTCCGCGGGCCCTCGCTCAGCCGACAGAAAGACCAAACGGACTGGGTCGTCTTCAAGGACGACCCACGTCCCTCACCCTGCAGCACTCAGGGCACACTCGCACCCGTAGGCCTTCTCAGCACTTGCCCCTGTGCAAAGTGGTGGTCAGTCACACAGCACAGCTGACCCAATCCTCACCCCCATGCCAGCAACCCAACACTCCCGAGACACGACCTCAACGACAACGTGCACGTCTTCTACCTCAGCTGGAGGACGACAGGGGCCCATCGTCTCAACCTTCCCTGAGCCCACCCCACGAAATCCAACCTTTCTTCCCCAAAGTGCCACACTACCAACGACAGCGGGCTAGGAGAGCGACAGCGGCATAACCACCCAAACTCAAAGGGGACCCCAACAGGTCACACCTGAAGCACTAGGACATGCCCACGCATCCACGGACCGGAGAAGCTCTCTCCGGGACGCCTTCCATGACACTGCACTGGAGGTGCCTGCGCTGTGCCAACCGCTCTCCGAGGATGAACATGGCCGTGGGCGGGCCCAGTGAGAGACACCCGTGCCAGTGGATCGCAACTGCCACCCTCCATGCATGGACCCTGGGAGGGGCGACTGTGGACCCACAGGCACAGGGGCCAAGGCCAGGTGGAGCCCGAGAGTCTGGCCCGCAAAGGCACTTCACGGGCCCTCGGCGAGGCACGGCTACGACCGCCCACCATGGAGCGTCCTGCTCCGCGAGGAAGAATCCTGGGCATGACAAGGTCCTGTGCGGGAGCACCGTGCTCCCCCACGTTGAAACCTCTCCACGCAGTCCCCTCTCGGACACCTATCGCTGCCCGGACAACTCCGTGGACAGAGAAGCCAGGACGGAAGCTGCACAGAGGAGACGATCCATGACACGCACGCGTGTGCATGCACGCGCTGACCGTACCCTTGGCTTTCCCTTCCCGCCGAGGCCGTCGGCCACCTGCATATCTGGACCTCAGGGCAGGGGGCACGGGAGGAGGTGGTGGAAATCCTCATGGCCCCATTCTGGGTGCAGGGGACACGGAGAGCGGCCGCCAGCCGCGTCCCCCAACCTCTATTCCTTCGACCCCATCACCACTGCCACTCACCTCTCCTCACCAATCACAAAAGCAACTCCCACGGGTGCCTGAGGCCCCGGCCTCGGGTCCTCATCAGCGAAAGCAGGGCCGTCTCCTGCCCTCAGACACAGGCCGCGAGGGGCCCAGTCGTAAGGTCCACCGGGGCAAAACACGCCCGCCCTATCGGCTCACCAAGCCTAGGCCTCCTGCACACTCCCCACTGCTACCGCACGCACGCCTCCATTCAGGACCACCGCCTCACCGGACAGGGGCCATTCAGCCAGGGACCGACTCTCCTCCCGTGCCCTCACACATCCAACTGGGGGAATGTCCCTCTCGCCCACAAGATGGGAGACCCTGCGCTGCTGAAGGCCCGGCAGCTGCAGCACATGTGAACCAGTGGAGCTGTCCCTCACTCCTGCAGTCCCCGCTCCAGGCAACGTGCTGGACCTCAGTTCCGATGAGAACGACGGTAGTGAGTTTTCACTCATTTTGTTCAGCTTTTCCAAGGAATGTTTTTATGGGGGAGTCATCATCGATCCAAGCACACTCGAGGCCGCTGGACGGTGGGCAGCGCACTCTGGGCAGTGGGCGAGCCGATGGCCTCAGACGCCTCCGGCGCCCTGGAGCACCCAGGCTCGCGCCACCGAGCAGCAGCAACACACAGTCTGCTCGAGCGGTGCACCCGGGCGTGCCACGGGTGGCCTGCGGAGAAGTAGGACCGGGCAGGCCTGCGAAACCCTAAAGACCCCATCAACGGGCTGGGCACAGGAAAGCTTACCGTCCTGAGCGGTCCTCCAGCCTCGGGCGCCCCACCGGACGCACAGATTCCAGGACTCCCAAACGCCTCCGCTCCTCGGGGGAAACCCAGGTGTTCCTTCCTTCCCCGCAGACGGCACGCCTACCAGGGCAACTCCCCCTGAGAAGTGTAGAGACAGATCACATGCACGCTTGAGAAAAGGGCCCAGGGACACTGGTCGAATCCTTCAGTGCCAAAGCGTCCCGCCGGGTCAACTCTCGCATCTGCTTCCCATCTCCTCGCACTAGATCTCTTCATCTCACTGAACACGTGTCCCTCCTGCTAGATCCCTGTGCAGCACGTGGGGGGACTCGGGTCCGTGCGAGCCTGTGCGTCGCTTCCTAGGGTGCACGTGTGGACCTCCACACCTTCACGAGCCCCTCGGTCACTGCGTATGGCTCCCAGGCCTCCCACACCCCTCTGCAGACCTACTGCTCACGAACAGGCCTTCTCTCCAATGGACGTCACCTCTGACCCCTCCCTCACCGTCGCTCAGACAGTCCAGATGCTCCTTCTCTAACAGCCTCACGTGTGGTAAAAGCACACACCAACTGCCTGTGCACGCTCCTCCTCACCTGGGCTCCCAAGTCCACGGGGAGATACTGTCTCCGAGAGCCCCCCGGGGCAAAGCCCACTTGGCTGACAACCAACCACCCACAGCTGCACAAACCACCGCTACAACAGCCCGTGTGCACGTCTCTCGGGGACACGGCCTCAAGGGCAGAGCCGGACCACCCCTGGGGCTCAGGCTTCTTCACACCACCGGCGTCCTCCGGTCAGCTACCTCCGCGGGCCCTCGCTCAGCCGACAGAAAGACCAAACGGACTGGGTCGTCTTCAAGGACGACCCACGTCCCTCACCCTGCAGCACTCAGGGCACACTCGCACCCGTAGGCCTTCTCAGCCCTTGCCCCTGTGCAAAGTGGTGGTCAGTCACACAGCACAGCTGACCCAATCCTCACCCCCATGCCAGCAACCCAACACTCCCGAGACACGACCTCAACGACAACGTGCACGTCTTCTACCTCAGCTGGAGGACGACAGGGGCCCATCGTCTCAACCTTCCCTGAGCCCACCCCACGAAATCCAACCTTTCTTCCCCAAAGTGCCACACTACCAACGACAGCGGGCTAGGAGAGCGACAGCGGCATAACCACCCAAACTCAAAGGGGACCCCAACAGGTCACACCTGAAGCACTAGGACATGCCCACGCATCCACGGACCGGAGAAGCTCTCTCCGGGACGCCTTCCATGACACTGCACTGGAGGTGCCTGCGCTGTGCCAACCGCTCTCCGACGATGAACATGGCCGTGGGCAGGCCCAGTGAGAGACACCCGTGCCAGTGGATCGCAACTGCCACCCTCCATGCATGGACCCTGGGAGGGGCGACTGTGGACCCACAGGCACAGGGGCCAAGGCCAGGTGGAGCCCGAGAGTCTGGCCCGCAAAGGCACTTCACGGGCCCTCGGCGAGGCACGGCTACGACCGCCCACCATGGAGCGCCCTGCTCCGCGAGGAAGAATCCTGGGCATGACAAGGTCCTGTGCGGGAGCACCGTGCTCCCCCACGTTGAAACCTCTCCACGCAGTCCCCTCTCGGACACCTATCGCTGCCCGGACAACTCCGAGGACAGAGAAGCCAGGACGGAAGCTGCACAGAGGAGACGATCCACGACACGCACGCGTGTGCATGCACGCGCTGACCCTACCCTTGGCTTTCCCTTCCCGCCGAGGCCGTCGGCCACCTGCATATCTGGACCTCAGGGCAGGGGGCACGGGAGGAGGTGGTGGAAATCCTCATGGCCCCATGCTGGGTGCAGGGGACACGGAGAGCGGCCGCCAGCCGCGTCCCCCAACCTCTATTCCTTCGACCCCATCACCACTGCCACTCACCTCTCCTCACCAATCACAAAAGCAACTCCCACGGGTGCCTGAGGCCCCGGCCTCGGGTCCTCATCAGCGAAAGCAGGGCCGTCTCCTGCCCTCAGACACAGGCCGCGAGGGGCCCCGTCGTAAGGTCCACCGGGGCAAAACACGCCCGCCCTATCGGCTCACCAAGCCTAGGCCTCCTGCACACTCCCCACTGCTACCGCACGCACGCCTCCCTTCAGGACCACCGCCTCACCGGACAGGGGCCATTCAGCCAGGGACCGACTATCTTCCCGTGCCCTCACACATCCAACTGGGGGAATGGCCCTCTCGCCCACAAGATGGGAGACCCTGCGCTGCTGAAGGCCCGGCAGCTGCAGCACATGTGAACCAGTGGAGCTGTCCCTCACTCCTGCAGTCCCCGCTCCAGGCAACGTGCTGGACCTCAGTTCCGATGAGAACGACGGTAGTGAGTTTTCACTCATTTTGTTCAGCTTTTCCAAGGAATGTTTTTATGGGGGAGTCATCATCGATCCAAGCACACTCGAGGCCGCTGGACGGTGGGCAGCGCACTCTGGGCAGTGGGCGAGCCGATGGCCTCAGACGCCTCCGGCGCCCTGGAGCACCCAGGCTCGCGCCACCGAGCAGCAGCAACACACAGTCTGCTCGAGCGGTGCACCCAGGCGTGCCACGGGTGGCCTGCGGAGAAGTAGGACCGGGCAGGCCTGCGAAACCCTAAAGACCCCATCAACGGGCTGGGCACAGGAAAGCTTACCGTCCTGAGCGGTCCTCCAGCCTCGGGCGCCCCACCGGACGCACAGATTCCAGGACTCCCAAACGCCTCCGCTCCTCGGGGGAAACCCAGGTGTTCCTTCCTTCCCCGCAGACGGCACGCCTACCAGGGCAACTCCCCCTGAGAAGTGTAGAGACAGATCACATGCACGCTTGAGAAAAGGGCCCAGGGACACTGGTCGAATCCTTCAGTGCCAAAGCGTCCCGCCGGGTCAACTCTCGCATCTGCTTCCCATCTCCTCGCACTAGATCTCTTCATCTCACTGAACACGTGTCCCTCCTGCTAGATCCCTGTGCAGCACGTGGGGGGACTCGGGTCCGTGCGAGCCTGTGCGTCGCTTCCTAGGGTGCACGTGTGGACCTCCACACCTTCACGAGCCCCTCGGTCACTGCGTATGGCTCCCAGGCCTCCCACACCCCTCTGCAGACCTACTGCTCACGAACAGGCCTTCTCTCCAATGGACGTCACCTCTGACCCCTCCCTCACCGTCGCTCAGACAGTCCAGATGCTCCTTCTCTAACAGCCTCACGTGTGGTAAAAGCACACACCAACTGCCTGTGCACGCTCCTCCTCACCTGGGCTCCCAAGTCCACGGGGAGATACTGTCTCCGAGAGCCCCCCGGGGCAAAGCCCACTTGGCTGACAACCAACCACCCACAGCTGCACAAACCACCGCTACAACAGCCCGTGTGCACGTCTCTCGGGGACACGGCCTCAAGGGCAGAGCCGGACCACCCCTGGGGCTCAGGCTTCTTCACACCACCGGCGTCCTCCGGTCAGCTACCTCCGCGGGCCCTCGCTCAGCCGACAGAAAGACCAAACGGACTGGGTCGTCTTCAAGGACGACCCACGTCCCTCACCCTGCAGCACTCAGGGCACACTCGCACCCGTAGGCCTTCTCAGCCCTTGCCCCTGTGCAAAGTGGTGGTCAGTCACACAGCACAGCTGACCCAATCCTCACCCCCATGCCAGCAACCCAACACTCCCGAGACACGACCTCAACGACAACGTGCACGTCTTCTACCTCAGCTGGAGGACGACAGGGGCCCATCGTCTCAACCTTCCCTGAGCCCACCCCACGAAATCCAACCTTTCTTCCCCAAAGTGCCACACTACCAACGACAGCGGGCTAGGAGAGCGACAGCGGCATAACCACCCAAACTCAAAGGGGACCCCAACAGGTCACACCTGAAGCACTAGGACATGCCCACGCATCCACGGACCGGAGAAGCTCTCTCCGGGACGCCTTCCATGACACTGCACTGGAGGTGCCTGCGCTGTGCCAACCGCTCTCCGACGATGAACATGGCCGTGGGCAGGCCCAGTGAGAGACACCCGTGCCAGTGGATCGCAACTGCCACCCTCCATGCATGGACCCTGGGAGGGGCGACTGTGGACCCACAGGCACAGGGGCCAAGGCCAGGTGGAGCCCGAGAGTCTGGCCCGCAAAGGCACTTCACGGGCCCTCGGCGAGGCACGGCTACGACCGCCCACCATGGAGCGCCCTGCTCCGCGAGGAAGAATCCTGGGCATGACAAGGTCCTGTGCGGGAGCACCGTGCTCCCCCACGTTGAAACCTCTCCACGCAGTCCCCTCTCGGACACCTATCGCTGCCCGGACAACTCCGAGGACAGAGAAGCCAGGACGGAAGCTGCACAGAGGAGACGATCCACGACACGCACGCGTGTGCATGCACGCGCTGACCCTACCCTTGGCTTTCCCTTCCCGCCGAGGCCGTCGGCCACCTGCATATCTGGACCTCAGGGCAGGGGGCACGGGAGGAGGTGGTGGAAATCCTCATGGCCCCATGCTGGGTGCAGGGGACACGGAGAGCGGCCGCCAGCCGCGTCCCCCAACCTCTATTCCTTCGACCCCATCACCACTGCCACTCACCTCTCCTCACCAATCACAAAAGCAACTCCCACGGGTGCCTGAGGCCCCGGCCTCGGGTCCTCATCAGCGAAAGCAGGGCCGTCTCCTGCCCTCAGACACAGGCCGCGAGGGGCCCCGTCGTAAGGTCCACCGGGGCAAAACACGCCCGCCCTATCGGCTCACCAAGCCTAGGCCTCCTGCACACTCCCCACTGCTACCGCACGCACGCCTCCCTTCAGGACCACCGCCTCACCGGACAGGGGCCATTCAGCCAGGGACCGACTATCTTCCCGTGCCCTCACACATCCAACTGGGGGAATGGCCCTCTCGCCCACAAGATGGGAGACCCTGCGCTGCTGAAGGCCCGGCAGCTGCAGCACATGTGAACCAGTGGAGCTGTCCCTCACTCCTGCAGTCCCCGCTCCAGGCAACGTGCTGGACCTCAGTTCCGATGAGAACGACGGTAGTGAGTTTTCACTCATTTTGTTCAGCTTTTCCAAGGAATGTTTTTATGGGGGAGTCATCATCGATCCAAGCACACTCGAGGCCGCTGGACGGTGGGCAGCGCACTCTGGGCAGTGGGCGAGCCGATGGCCTCAGACGCCTCCGGCGCCCTGGAGCACCCAGGCTCGCGCCACCGAGCAGCAGCAACACACAGTCTGCTCGAGCGGTGCACCCAGGCGTGCCACGGGTGGCCTGCGGAGAAGTAGGACCGGGCAGGCCTGCGAAACCCTAAAGACCCCATCAACGGGCTGGGCACAGGAAAGCTTACCGTCCTGAGCGGTCCTCCAGCCTCGGGCGCCCCACCGGACGCACAGATTCCAGGACTCCCAAACGCCTCCGCTCCTCGGGGGAAACCCAGGTGTTCCTTCCTTCCCCGCAGACGGCACGCCTACCAGGGCAACTCCCCCTGAGAAGTGTAGAGACAGATCACATGCACGCTTGAGAAAAGGGCCCAGGGACACTGGTCGAATCCTTCAGTGCCAAAGCGTCCCGCCGGGTCAACTCTCGCATCTGCTTCCCATCTCCTCGCACTAGATCTCTTCATCTCACTGAACACGTGTCCCTCCTGCTAGATCCCTGTGCAGCACGTGGGGGGACTCGGGTCCGTGCGAGCCTGTGCGTCGCTTCCTAGGGTGCACGTGTGGACCTCCACACCTTCACGAGCCCCTCGGTCACTGCGTATGGCTCCCAGGCCTCCCACACCCCTCTGCAGACCTACTGCTCACGAACAGGCCTTCTCTCCAATGGACGTCACCTCTGACCCCTCCCTCACCGTCGCTCAGACAGTCCAGATGCTCCTTCTCTAACAGCCTCACGTGTGGTAAAAGCACACACCAACTGCCTGTGCACGCTCCTCCTCACCTGGGCTCCCAAGTCCACGGGGAGATACTGTCTCCGAGAGCCCCCCGGGGCAAAGCCCACTTGGCTGACAACCAACCACCCACAGCTGCACAAACCACCGCTACAACAGCCCGTGTGCACGTCTCTCGGGGACACGGCCTCAAGGGCAGAGCCGGACCACCCCTGGGGCTCAGGCTTCTTCACACCACCGGCGTCCTCCGGTCAGCTACCTCCGCGGGCCCTCGCTCAGCCGACAGAAAGACCAAACGGACTGGGTCGTCTTCAAGGACGACCCACGTCCCTCACCCTGCAGCACTCAGGGCACACTCGCACCCGTAGGCCTTCTCAGCCCTTGCCCCTGTGCAAAGTGGTGGTCAGTCACACAGCACAGCTGACCCAATCCTCACCCCCATGCCAGCAACCCAACACTCCCGAGACACGACCTCAACGACAACGTGCACGTCTTCTACCTCAGCTGGAGGACGACAGGGGCCCATCGTCTCAACCTTCCCTGAGCCCACCCCACGAAATCCAACCTTTCTTCCCCAAAGTGCCACACTACCAACGACAGCGGGCTAGGAGAGCGACAGCGGCATAACCACCCAAACTCAAAGGGGACCCCAACAGGTCACACCTGAAGCACTAGGACATGCCCACGCATCCACGGACCGGAGAAGCTCTCTCCGGGACGCCTTCCATGACACTGCACTGGAGGTGCCTGCGCTGTGCCAACCGCTCTCCGAGGATGAACATGGCCGTGGGCGGGCCCAGTGAGAGACACCCGTGCCAGTGGATCGCAACTGCCACCCTCCATGCATGGACCCTGGGAGGGGCGACTGTGGACCCACAGGCACAGGGGCCAAGGCCAGGTGGAGCCCGAGAGTCTGGCCCGCAAAGGCACTTCACGGGCCCTCGGCGAGGCACGGCTACGACCGCCCACCATGGAGCGCCCTGCTCCGCGAGGAAGAATCCTGGGCATGACAAGGTCCTGTGCGGGAGCACCGTGCTCCCCCACGTTGAAACCTCTCCACGCAGTCCCCTCTCGGACACCTATCGCTGCCCGGACAACTCCGAGGACAGAGAAGCCAGGACGGAAGCTGCACAGAGGAGACGATCCACGACACGCACGCGTGTGCATGCACGCGCTGACCCTACCCTTGGCTTTCCCTTCCCGCCGAGGCCGTCGGCCACCTGCATATCTGGACCTCAGGGCAGGGGGCACGGGAGGAGGTGGTGGAAATCCTCATGGCCCCATGCTGGGTGCAGGGGACACGGAGAGCGGCCGCCAGCCGCGTCCCCCAACCTCTATTCCTTCGACCCCATCACCACTGCCACTCACCTCTCCTCACCAATCACAAAAGCAACTCCCACGGGTGCCTGAGGCCCCGGCCTCGGGTCCTCATCAGCGAAAGCAGGGCCGTCTCCTGCCCTCAGACACAGGCCGCGAGGGGCCCCGTCGTAAGGTCCACCGGGGCAAAACACGCCCGCCCTATCGGCTCACCAAGCCTAGGCCTCCTGCACACTCCCCACTGCTACCGCACGCACGCCTCCCTTCAGGACCACCGCCTCACCGGACAGGGGCCATTCAGCCAGGGACCGACTATCTTCCCGTGCCCTCACACATCCAACTGGGGGAATGGCCCTCTCGCCCACAAGATGGGAGACCCTGCGCTGCTGAAGGCCCGGCAGCTGCAGCACATGTGAACCAGTGGAGCTGTCCCTCACTCCTGCAGTCCCCGCTCCAGGCAACGTGCTGGACCTCAGTTCCGATGAGAACGACGGTAGTGAGTTTTCACTCATTTTGTTCAGCTTTTCCAAGGAATGTTTTTATGGGGGAGTCATCATCGATCCAAGCACACTCGAGGCCGCTGGACGGTGGGCAGCGCACTCTGGGCAGTGGGCGAGCCGATGGCCTCAGACGCCTCCGGCGCCCTGGAGCACCCAGGCTCGCGCCACCGAGCAGCAGCAACACACAGTCTGCTCGAGCGGTGCACCCGGGCGTGCCACGGGTGGCATGCGGAGAAGTAGGACCGGGCAGGCCTGCGAAACCCTGAAGACCCCATCAACGGGCTGGGCACAGGAAAGCTTACCGTCCTGAGCGGTCCTCCAGCCTCGGGCGCCCCACCGGACGCACAGATTCCAGGACTCCCAAACGCCTGCGCTCCTCGGGGGAAACCCAGGTGTTCCTTCCTTCCCCGCAGACGGCACGCCTACCAGGGCAACTCCCCCTGAGAAGTGTAGAGACAGATCACATGCACGCTTGAGAAAAGGGCCCAGGGACACTGGTCGAATCCTTCAGTGCCAAAGCGTCCCGCCGGGTCAACTCTCGCATCTGCTTCCCATCTCCTCGCACTAGATCTCTTCATCTCACTGAACACGTGTCCCTCCTGCTAGATCCCTGTGCAGCACGTGGGGGGACTCGGGTCCGTGCGAGCCTGTGCGTCGCTTCCTAGGGTGCACGTGTGGACCTCCACACCTTCACGAGCCCCTCGGTCACTGCGTATGGCTCCCAGGCCTCCCACACCCCTCTGCAGACCTACTGCTCACGAACAGGCCTTCTCTCCAATGGACGTCACCTCTGACCCCTCCCTCACCGTCGCTCAGACAGTCCAGATGCTCCTTCTCTAACAGCCTCACGTGTGGTAAAAGCACACACCAACTGCCTGTGCACGCTCCTCCTCACCTGGGCTCCCAAGTCCACGGGGAGATACTGTCTCCGAGAGCCCCCCGGGGCAAAGCCCACTTGGCTGACAACCAACCACCCACAGCTGCACAAACCACCGCTACAACAGCCCGTGTGCACGTCTCTCGGGGACACGGCCTCAAGGGCAGAGCCGGACCACCCCTGGGGCTCAGGCTTCTTCACACCACCGGCGTCCTCCGGTCAGCTACCTCCGCGGGCCCTCGCTCAGCCGACAGAAAGACCAAACGGACTGGGTCGTCTTCAAGGACGACCCACGTCCCTCACCCTGCAGCACTCAGGGCACACTCGCACCCGTAGGCCTTCTCAGCCCTTGCCCCTGTGCAAAGTGGTGGTCAGTCACACAGCACAGCTGACCCAATCCTCACCCCCATGCCAGCAACCCAACACTCCCGAGACACGACCTCAACGACAACGTGCACGTCTTCTACCTCAGCTGGAGGACGACAGGGGCCCATCGTCTCAACCTTCCCTGAGCCCACCCCACGAAATCCAACCTTTCTTCCCCAAAGTGCCACACTACCAACGACAGCGGGCTAGGAGAGCGACAGCGGCATAACCACCCAAACTCAAAGGGGACCCCAACAGGTCACACCTGAAGCACTAGGACATGCCCACGCATCCACGGACCGGAGAAGCTCTCTCCGGGACGCCTTCCATGACACTGCACTGGAGGTGCCTGCGCTGTGCCAACCGCTCTCCGAGGATGAACATGGCCGTGGGCGGGCCCAGTGAGAGACACCCGTGCCAGTGGATCGCAACTGCCACCCTCCATGCATGGACCCTGGGAGGGGCGACTGTGGACCCACAGGCACAGGGGCCAAGGCCAGGTGGAGCCCGAGAGTCTGGCCCGCAAAGGCACTTCACGGGCCCTCGGCGAGGCACGGCTACGACCGCCCACCATGGAGCGCCCTGCTCCGCGAGGAAGAATCCTGGGCATGACAAGGTCCTGTGCGGGAGCACCGTGCTCCCCCACGTTGAAACCTCTCCACGCAGTCCCCTCTCGGACACCTATCGCTGCCCGGACAACTCCGAGGACAGAGAAGCCAGGACGGAAGCTGCACAGAGGAGACGATCCACGACACGCACGCGTGTGCATGCACGCGCTGACCCTACCCTTGGCTTTCCCTTCCCGCCGAGGCCGTCGGCCACCTGCATATCTGGACCTCAGGGCAGGGGGCACGGGAGGAGGTGGTGGAAATCCTCATGGCCCCATTCTGGGTGCAGGGGACACGGAGAGCGGCCGCCAGCCGCGTCCCCCAACCTCTATTCCTTCGACCCCATCACCACTGCCACTCACCTCTCCTCACCAATCACAAAAGCAACTCCCACGGGTGCCTGAGGCCCCGGCCTCGGGTCCTCATCAGCGAAAGCAGGGCCGTCTCCTGCCCTCAGACACAGGCCGCGAGGGGCCCCGTCGTAAGGTCCACCGGGGCAAAACACGCCCGCCCTATCGGCTCACCAAGCCTAGGCCTCCTGCACACTCCCCACTGCTACCGCACGCACGCCTCCATTCAGGACCACCGCCTCACCGGACAGGGGCCATTCAGCCAGGGACCGACTCTCCTCCCGTGCCCTCACACATCCAACTGGGGGAATGTCCCTCTCGCCCACAAGATGGGAGACCCTGCGCTGCTGAAGGCCTGGCAGCTGCAGCACATGTGAACCAGTGGAGCTGTCCCTCACTCCTGCAGTCCCCGCTCCAGGCAACGTGCTGGACCTCAGTTCCGATGAGAACGACGGTAGTGAGTTTTCACTCATTTTGTTCAGCTTTTCCAAGGAATGTTTTTATGGGGGAGTCATCATCGATCCAAGCACACTCGAGGCCGCTGGACGGTGGGCAGCGCACGCTGGGCAGTGGGCGAGCCGATGGCCTGAGACGCCTCCGGCGCCCTGGAGCACCCAGGCTCGCGCCACCGAGCAGCAGCAACACACAGTCTGCTCGAGCGGTGCACCCGGGCGTGCCACGGGTGGCCTGCGGAGAAGTAGGACCGGGCAGGCCTGTGAAACCCTAAAGACCCCATCAACGGGCTGGACACAGGAAAGCTTACCGTCCTGAGCGGTCCTCCAGCCTCGGGCGCCCCACCGGACGCACAGATTCCAGGACTCCCAAACGCCTCCGCTCCTCGGGGGAAACCCAGGTGTTCCTGCCTTCCCCGCAGACGGCACGCCTACCAGGGCAACTCCCCCTGAGAAGTGTAGAGACAGATCACATGCACGCTTGAGAAAAGGGCCCAGGGACACTGGTCGAATCCTTCAGTGCCAAAGCGTCCCGCCGGGTCAACTCTCGCATCTGCTTCCCATCTCCTCGCACTAGATCTCTTCATCTCACTGAACACGTGTCCCTCCTGCTAGATCCCTGTGCAGCACGTGGGGGGACTCGGGTCCGTGCGAGACTGTGCGTCGCTTCCTAGGGTGCACGTGTGGACCTCCACAACTTCACGAGCCCCTCGGTCACTGCGTATGGCTCCCAGGCCTCCCACACCCCTCTGCAGACCTACTGCTCACGAACAGGCCTTCTCTCCAATGGACGTCACCTCTGACCCCTCCCTCACCGTCGCTCAGACAGTCCAGATGCTCCTTCTCTAACAGCCTCACGTGTGGTAAAAGCACACACCAACTGCCTGTGCACGCTCCTCCTCACCTGGGCTCCCAAGTCCACGAGGAGATACTGTCTCTGAGAGCCCCCCGGGGCAAAGCCCACTTGGCTGACAACCAACCACCCACAGCTGCACAAACCACCGCTACAACAGCCCGTGTGCACGTCTCTCGGGGACACGGCCTCAAGGGCAGAGCCGGACCACCCCTGGGGCTCAGGCTTCTTCACACCACCGGCGTCCTCCGGTCAGCTACCTCCGCGGGCCCTCGCTCAGCCGACAGAAAGACCAAACGGACTGGGTCGTCTTCAAGGACGACCCACGTCCCTCACCCTGCAGCACTCAGGGCACACTCGCACCCGTAGGCCTTCTCAGCACTTGCCCCTGTGCAAAGTGGTGGTCAGTCACACAGCACAGCTGACCCAATCCTCACCCCCATGCCAGCAACCCAACACTCCCGAGACACGACCTCAACGACAACGTGCACGTCTTCTACCTCAGCTGGAGGACGACAGGGGCCCATCGTGTCAACCTTCCCTGAGCCCACCCCACGAAATCCAACCTTTCATCCCCAAAGTGCCACACTACCAACGACAGCGGGCTAGGAGAGCGACAGCGGCATAACCACCCAAACTCAAAGGGGACCCCAACAGGTCACACCTGAAGCACTAGGACATGCCCACGCATCCACGGACCGGAGAAGCTCTCTCCGGGACGCCTTCCATGACACTGCACTGGAGGTGCCTGCGCTGTGCCAACCGCTCTCCGAGGATGAACATGGCCGTGGGCGGGCCCAGTGAGAGACACCCGTGCCAGTGGATCGCAACTGCCACCCTCCATGCATGGACCCTGGGAGGGGCGACTGTGGACCCACAGGCACAGGGGCCAAGGCCAGGTGGAGCCCGAGAGTCTGGCCCGCAAAGGCACTTCACGGGCCCTCGGCGAGGCACGGCTACGACCGCCCACCATGGAGCGCCCTGCTCCGCGAGGAAGAATCCCGGGCATGACAAGGTCCTGTGCGGGAGCACCGTGCTCCCCCACGTTGAAATCTCTCCTCGCAGTCCCCTCTCGGACACCTATCGCTGCCCGGGCAACTCCGAGGACAGAGAAGCCAGGACGGAAGCTGCACAGAGGAGACGATCCACGACACGCACGCGTGTGCATGCACGCGCTGACCCTACCCTTGGCTTTCCCTTCCCGCCGAGGCCGTCGGCCACCTGCATATCTGGACCTCAGGGCAGGGGGCACGGGAGGAGGTGGTGGAAATCCTCATGGCCCCATTCTGGGTGCAGGGGACACGGAGAGCGGCCGCCAGCCGCGTCCCCCAACCTCTATTCCTTCGACCCCATCACCACTGCCACTCACCTCTCCTCACCAATCACAAAAGCAACTCCCACGGGTGCCTGAGGCCCCGGCCTCGGGTCCTCATCAGCGAAAGCAGGGCCGTCTCCTGCCCTCAGACACAGGCCGCGAGGGGCCCCGTCGTAAGGTCCACCGGGGCAAAACACGCCCGCCCTATCGGCTCACCAAGCCTAGGCCTCCTGCACACTCCCCACTGCTACCGCACGCACGCCTCCATTCAGGACCACCGCCTCACCGGACAGGGGCCATTCAGCCAGGGACCGACTCTCCTCCCGTGCCCTCACACATCCAACTGGGGGAATGTCCCTCTCGCCCACAAGATGGGAGACCCTGCGCTGCTGAAGGCCTGGCAGCTGCAGCACATGTGAACCAGTGGAGCTGTCCCTCACTCCTGCAGTCCCCGCCCCAGGCAACGTGCTGGACCTCAGTTCCGATGAGAACGACGGTAGTGAGTTTTCACTCATTTTGTTCAGCTTTTCCAAGGAATGTTTTTATGGGGGAGTCATCATCGATCCAAGCACACTCGAGGCCGCTGGACGGTGGGCAGCGCACGCTGGGCAGTGGGCGAGCCGATGGCCTCAGACGCCTCCGGCGCCCTGGAGCACCCAGGCTCGCGCCACCGAGCAGCAGCAACACACAGTCTGCTCGAGCGGTGCACCCGGGCGTGCCACGGGTGGCCTGCGGAGAAGTAGGACCGGGCAGGCCTGCGAAACCCTAAAGACCCCATCAACGGGCTGGGCACAGGAAAGCTTACCGTCCTGAGCGGTCCTCCAGCCTCAGGCGCCCCACCGGACGCACAGATTCCAGGACTCCCAAACGCCTCCGCTCCTCGGGGGAAACCCAGGTGTTCCTTCCTTCCCCGCAGACGGCATGCCTACCAGGGCAACTACCCCTGAGAAGTGTAGAGACAGATCACATGCACGCTTGAGAAAAGGGCCCAGGGACACTGGTCGAATCATTCAGTGCCAAAGCGTCCCGCCGGGTCAACTCTCGCATCTGCTTCCCATCTCCTCGCACTAGATCTCTTCATCTCACTGAACACGTGTCCCTCCTGCTAGATCCCTGTGCAGCACGTGGGGGGACTCGGGTCCGTGCGAGCCTGTGCGTCGCTTCCTAGGGTGCACGTGTGGACCTCTACACCTTCACGAGCCCCTCGGTCACTGCATATGGCTCCCAGGCCTCCCACACCCCTCTGCAGACCTACTGCTCACGAACAGGCCTTCTCTCCAATGGACGTCACCTCTGACCCCTCCCTCACCGTCGCTCAGACAGTCCAGATGCTCCTTCTCTAACAGCCTCACGTGTGGTAAAAGCACACACCAACTGCCTGTGCACGCTCCTCCTCACCTGGGCTCCCAAGTCCATGGGGAGATACTGTTTCCGAGAGCCCCCAGGGGCAAAGCCCGCTTGGCTGACAACCAACCACCCACAGCTGCACAAACCACCGTTACAACAGACCGTGTGCACGTCTCTCGGGGACACGGCCTCAAGGGCAGAGCCGGACCACCCCTGTGGCTCAGGCTTCTTCACACCACCGGCGTCCTCCGGTCAGCGACCTCCGCGGGCCCTCGCTCAGCCGACAGAAAGACCAAACGGACTGGGTCGTCTTCAAGGAGGAACCACGTCCCTCACCCTGCCGCACTCAGGGCACACTCGCACCCGTAGGCCTTCTCAGCACTTGCCCCTGAGGAAAGTGGTGGTCAGTCACACAGCACAGCTGACCCAATCCTCACCCCCATGCCAGCAACCCAACAAGCCCGAGACACGACCTCAACGACAACGTGCACGTCTTCTACCTCAGCTGGAGGACGACAGGGGCCCATCGTCTCAACCTTCCCTGAGCCCACCCCACGAAATCCAACCTTTCATCCCAACAGTGCCACACTACCACCGACAGCAGGCTAGGAGAGCGACAGCGGCATAACCACCCAAACTCAAAGGGGACCCCAACAGGTCACACCTGAAGCACTAGGACAATGCCACGCATCCACGGACCGGAGAAGCTCTCTCCGGGACGCCTTCCATGACACTGCACTGGAGGTGCCTGTGCTGTGCCAACCGCTCTTCGAGGATGAACATGGCCGTGGGCGGGCCCAGTGAGAGACACCCGTGCCAGTGGATCTCAACGGCCACCCTCCATGTATAGACCCTGGGAGGGGCGACTGTGGACCCACAGGCACAGGGGCCAAGGCCAGGTGGAGCCCGAGATTCTGGCCCGCAAAGGCACTTCATGGGCCCTCGGCGAGGCATGGCTACGACCGCCCACCATGGAGCGCCCTGCTCCGCGAGGAAGAATCCTGGGCATGACAAGGTCCTGTGCGGGAGCACCGTGCTCCCCCACATTGAAACCTCTCCTCGCAGTCCCCTCTTGGACACCTATCGCTGCCCGGAGAACTCCGAGGACAGAGAAGCCAGGACGGAAGCTGCACAGAGGAGACGATCCACGACACGCACGCGAGTGCATGCACGCGCTGACCCTACCCTTGGCTTTCCCTTCCCGCCGAGGCTGTCAGCCACCTGCATATCTGGACCTCAGGGCAGGGGGCGCGGGAGGAGTTGGTGGAAATCCTCATGGCCCCATTCTGGGTGCAGGGGACCCGGAGAGTGGCCGCCAGCCGCGTCCCCCAACCTCTATTCCTTCGACCCCATCACCACTGCCACTCACCTCTCCTCACCAATCACAAAAGCAACTCCCACGTGTGCCTGAGGCCCCGGCCTCGGGTCCTCATCAGCGAAAGCAGGGCCGTCTCCTGCCCTCAGACACAGGCCGCGAGGGGCCCCGTCGTAAGGTCCACCGGGGCAAAACACGCCCGCCCTATCGGCTCACCAAGCCTAGGCCTCCTGCACACTCCCCACTGCTACCGCACGCACGCCTCCATTCAGGACCACCGCCTCACCGGACAGGGGCCATTCAGCCAGGGACCGACTCTCCTCCCGTGCCCTCACACATCCAACTGGGGGAATGTCCCTCTCGCCCACAAGATGGGAGACCCTGCGCTGCTGAAGGCCTGGCAGCTGCAGCACATGTGAACCAGTGGAGCTGTCCCTCACTCCTGCAGTCCCCGCTCCAGGCAACGTGCTGGACCTCAGTTCCGATGAGAACGACGGTAGTGAGTTTTCACTCATTTTGTTCAGCTTTTCCAAGGAATGTTTTTATGGGGGAGTCATCATCGATCCAAGCACATTCGAGGCCGCTGGATGGTGGGCAGCGCACGCTGGGCAGTGGGTGAGCCGATGGCCTCAGACGCCTCCGGCGCCCTGGAAGACCCAGTGTCTCGCCACCGAGCAGCAGCAACACACAGTCTGCTCGAGTGGTGCACCTGGGTGTGCCTCAAGTGGCCTGTAGAGAAGTTGGTCCTGCAGACCTGCAAAACCCTAAAGTCCGCATCCGCAGTCTGGGCACAGGCTTTTCAGTGTTGTCTGTGAGTTTTTTATATACGACTCTCAACTTCCTTCCATTCCTATTTTGCTGAATTTTATAATGAACTGATTTCGTATTTTGTGAAATACATTTCTGCATCTGTTGGATGATATTGGTTTTTTGTCTTTCATTGTGTAAATATAGTATATGTAGTATATCATACAGAATGATTTTCAATTGTTGACCCATCCTTTCATCCCAAAGATAAGTCCTACTTGTTTGTGGTATATGATCTATCTTGCCTGGCTGTGTACTGAGGGTGATGCTGATTTCATAACATTAGTTCAGGAGTGTTCTCTCTTCCTTTTGGAATTGTCATCTGATGAGTGCATAAGGAAACTGTGGTACATCTACACAATGGAATGCAACTCTGCTATAAATAAGAATAAATTACTACCATTTGCAACAACGAAAATTGTATTAAGTGAAACAAGTCTAGCACAGAATGAGAAGTACCATATTTTCTCACTTATTTTGAGTAGGTAAAAATAAATAGAGAAATAAGCGACAATGAATATTTGGGTGAGTGGGGGTGAAGAAAACAGAATAACCACAAAAATTCCTTGAACTATTTAAGTCGAATGAACAGATACAACGTGGAGTTAGAGGCGAGGGGGTGGAGAGGAATGGGTAAAGGGGCATGAAAATCAACTACAATGTATTTTGTGAAGTAAAATAAAAATAAATAAATAAAAAGAAAAAAACATTATAACACCATAATCAATTGGGAAATACTGAAAATCACAGGCATCAAAATTCAAGAAAAAAAAATGTTGGGTTACATCAAACTAAAAAGCTTCTGTAGAGCAAAGGAAACAATCATAAAAATGAAAAGGCAATATACAGAATAGGAGAAAATATTTGCAAACCAAGTACACAACAAGGGGTTAAATTTTTAAATATGTAAGGAGCTTTTAAAACTCAGTTATGTATAAAAAAAAACTTGTCAAAAAAATAGTGCAAGTACTTGAATAGACTTTTCTCCAAAGATATACAAATGGCTAACAGATAAATGAAGACATTCTCAACGTCACTAATGCAAATCAAAACCACAGTGTGATATCACCTCACACATATTAGGAAGACCATTATCAGAAAGATGAGAGATAACAAGTGTTGGTGAGGTTGTGAATAAAAGGGAACTCTTGCACAATGTTGGTGGAAATGTAAATTCATACAGCCAATGGAAAACATTATGGTGGTTCCTAAAAATTTTAAAACAGAACTATTATATAATCCAGCAATCCTACTTCTGGGTATATATCTGAAGAAAACAAAATCATTAACTGAAGAAGATATGTACACTCCCATGTTCACTGCAGCATTATTCACAATAGTAAGAACACGAAAACTATCTAAGAGTCCATCAATGGATGAGTGAATAAAGAAATTGTGGTACATTTACGTGACAGAATAATGCAGCAACAAAAAAGAAGAAAATACTGCCATTTGCAAAAACATAGATGAACCTCGAGGACATAATGCTACATAAAATAAGTCAAAAAGAGAAAGACAAATATTATATAGTGAAACTCACAAAAACAGTAGAACAATGGTTGCCAGTTACTGGGGGTTAGGAAAATTGGGAGATTTTAATTAAAGGATACAACCTTTCAATTGTTATGCAATGTATACATATATCAAATCATCACTTTGTGCACCTTAAATATATACAATCTTTATTGTCAACTAAATATTTTGAAGTAAAATTAAATATATTTATTTAAAAAAATTTTTTTAAATTTTATTTTGTCGATATACATTGTGATTGATTATTGTTTCCCCATCACCAAAACCTCCCTCCCTCCTCCCTCCCCCCAAAATTAAATTTAAATAAAAATCAATAGCATTTCTATACACCAAGAATGAAATATCTGAAAGGGAAATTAAGAAAATAATACCATGTATATAAGCAATAACAAACAAAAAATGTTTAGAAATTAACTTAACCAAAGAGGTAAGAGACCTGTATGCTGAAAATTATAAAACATTAATGAGGGAAATTTTAGAAGACTCAATTCAATGGAAAGATATCCCATGTTTACAGATTCAAAAAATTAATCTTGCCAAAATGTCCATATCACCCAAAATGATCTACAGATTCAATGCACACCCTATAAAAATCCTGATGGCATTTTTTACAGAAATAGAAAAAATCCTAAAATTCATATGAAACCACAAAATACCCCAAATAGCCAAAGTGATCTTGAGCTGCAAGAACAAAGCTAGAGGCATCACACTTTCTGATTTCAAAGTATATGACAAAGCCATAGTAACCAAAATAGCATGGTCTTGGCATAAAGACAGACATATAATCTAATGAAACAGTATAGAAAATCAAGAAATAAACCCGTATAGTCAACTGACCTTTGACAAGGGTGCCAAGAACACACAATAGGGAAAACATAGTCTCTCTTAAGCTGATGGTGTTAGAAACTGGATATCCATGTATTAAAAAATAAAATTGGATCCCCATCTTACACCATCCACAAAAATCAACTCAATATGGATTATACACTGAAACATAAAACATGACACCATAATACTCCTAGACATTCTTCACATTGGTCTTGGGAATCATTTTTAGATAAGACACCAAAAGCACAGGCAACAAAAGCAACTATACACAATGGGACTACATCAATCTTAAAAACTTCTGCACATCAAATAAACACTCAGTGTAATGAAAAGACAACCTACAAAATGGAGAAAAAAGTCATAAATCATATATCTAAAATGAGGTAAATATCCAGAATACGGGGTTACTTCAAAAAGTTCACAGAAAAATAGAATAAAAAGATAATACAAATCTTTCCATAAACTTTTTGAGGCACCCTCATATATAAAGAACTCCTGCAATTCAACAACAAAAACCTGATCTAAAAATGGGCAAAAGAATTGAATAGGCATTTCACCAAAGAAGATACACAAATGTCCAGAAAGATGCTCAACATCACTAATCACTAATCACTATAGAAATGCAAATCATAATTATAATGAGTTATTATCTCATATCCTTTAGAATAGTCACTGAAAACAAACAAACAGAAAATAACAAGTGTTGACAAGAATGTTGAGAAATTGGAACCCTTCCACACAGCTGGTGCAGAAAGTAAAATGGCGCAGCCTCCATGAAAAACTATATGGAGGTTCCTCAAAAAAATCAAAAATAGAATTACCATATGATCCAGTAACCCCACTTCTTAGTATGTATTCAAAAGAATTCAAAGCAGGATCTTGGACAGGTATTTGCACATTCATGTTCATTACAGTATTATTCAGAATAGCCAAGAGGTGGAAGCAACCCAAACATCCATTGGCAGGTGAATAGTTAAAGAAAATGTGGTATATACACATAAATGGAATATTATTCAGCTTTAAAAAGGAAATTCTGTTACATGTTACAATGGGTAAAATTTGAGGATATTTTTCTAAGTGAAATAAGCCAGTCCCCAAAAGATAAATATTGTAATGATTACTCCTATATGAGGTATCTAAAGTAATCAAAATTACAGCAACAGATAGTACAATGGTGGTTAACATGGGCTGGTTGTAGAGGGACATAGGGAGTTTTTGTTCAATAGGTATAGAGTTTCAGTTTTCTAAGACAAAAAAGTTATATAAATCTGTTGCATAAGAATATAAATACAGTTAACACTGTTGAACTGCATACTTAAAAATGATTAAATTGTTACATTTTATGTTATGTGGTTTCTACCACAATAACATTTTTAAATAAAATATTTTTAAATAAAATAAAATAAAATAAATAAATGAATAACAGAATCATTTGAATTTTCCCTTAATGTTAGATACAGAATTTTTATTCTTTCTCTTTAAACACAAAAAATAAATAAAATTGAAAGTGCCCTATAAAACTGATAGAACTATAAGAATAAACAGACAAGTCCACTATTATAATTGGAGACGTTGACATGCTTCTTTGAGTAACTGATAGATCGAGTACTCAGAAAATTAGTAAGGATAAAGTTGACCTGAATAGCACTATCAGTTAGCTTTATCTGACATTTTTGAAATAGTCCATCCAACAAGAACAGAGTACAAATTCTCTTCAATCTCACATGGAATATTACCAAAACAGACCACATTCTGGGCCATAAGATGCACCTTAACAAACTTGAAAGAACAGAGATAATACAAAATATTTTATCAGTCCATAATAGAATAAAACTAGAAATTCAAAACAGAAAAATAGCTGAAAAACCTAAAATAATTAGATATTTAACCTCTCACACCTAAGTAACACATGGGTTAAAGAAGAGGTCTCTAAAGAAATGAAAAAGTATTTTTAACTAAATGAAAGTGAATAAGCAAGTTACCAAAATTTGTGGAATGCAGCAAAAGTAGTGCACAGAGAAAAAGTTACAGTATTAAATGTATACATTAGAAAATATACATTAGAAAAGAAGAAAGATCTAAATCAGTAATCTAAGCTTATACATTAGAAAACTAAAGAGAAATATAAACCTTAAGCCGAGAGAAGAAAATAAGTCATAAAATTAGAGCACAATTCAATGAAATTGCCAACCAGAAAATAATAATAAAGAAACTCAAACAAACCAAAAGCAGATTCTTTGAAAAGGTCAATAAAATTAATAAAAATGTAGCCAACTCTAACTCACAAATTTGATAATTTAGATGAAATGAACCAGTTCCTTCTAAAACAGTGTAATGGTGTAAATGCCAATCCTCCTTAAAAAGAAAAGAAAAGAAAAGAAACATGCATCCACCTGGAACCTATGATTGTGACCTTATTTGTAAAGTGAGTCTTTTCAGATGTAATTAAATTAAGAGTCCAGAAAAGAGATCATCCTGGATTGTGGGGTGGGGTAGGGGCTAAATATAGTAACAAGTGTCCTTAGAAGAGAAATGGAGAAGACAGAGATACTTAAGGGAAGGCCATATGAAGATGGAGGCAAAGTTTAAAATAATGCATCTGCTACAAGCCAAGGAAAGCCAGAGTACAGGCATAGAACAGATTCTCTCTCAGAGCCTCCAGAAGGAGCCAACCATAGTTTGTGCACAAACCATGGCTACCACCTTCATGGAGCTCAAAACTAAAGCCAAGATGCCTATCATTGGCCTGGCCACTTGGAAGCCTCCCCCAGGCAAAATCAAAGAGGCTGTGATGGTAGCAATTGATGTAAGATGTTGCTGCATCGACTGTGCCTGCATCTACCAGAATGAGAATTAGGTGAGGGAAACTATCCAATAGAAGACGTAAGATAAATTTGTGAAGCAAGGGGGCTTATTTATTGTCAGCAAGTTACGGGACAACTTTTGGAGAGGCCCCTAGAGAAGGAGTATATTATGAGAGACGTGTTATGCTATAAGGTGGATGATAGCTACAAGACCCACTGAAACACTTGGCAGGTCCAACAATATGTGTCACTTAGCAATATGATGCAACCTGGCGTGTAGATTACCAGCCCTGGCCTAGGAATTATCAGGAGACAATACCAGCTCAGCATAGATGCAACTTTCATAACCTAAGGTTACCCTTACAAGAATTGCCTAAACTCCCTTTATGAAATAAAAACTGACCCAATAATTATCACTGACTAAATATAGGTATAAGAAATGGGGAAGAATACTCCAAACTCTGAGAATGGTGTCTAGTCAGAAACCCTCCAGTCAGTCAGTCATCTGGCCCCCTGACTGCCTCTGGCCAGTGTCACCAATCTGCTCCCACTGCTTTGTAAGAGGACTGCCAGAATAAACTGCTTGAACATCTGCTGGTGTCTAAGATTCACCTCTGATGCAAATCAGACTGAAGGGGAAAAGTAACCCCTGGGGAAGCTAATTAATTAAGACTACCTGAGAAATTAATCTCATTTGTACCCTAATTAAAGAGGACCAATGATTAACAGCAGAAACAAAAGTCAACACTACATACATCTCAACTGGTTCACCTAACACAGTTCTGACTGAAAAATTACAATTGTGCAAACTTTCTGCTCAATGGGTGCCAAAACTGTTGTGCCCAGATAAGGTGCAGAAAAAGCAGAGGTTTCAATGGAAAGTTTAAACAAGTGGGATCAAGATCCTCAAGCATTTCTTTGAAGAATTATAACAATGAAATGTGGTTTTACCAGTACAATCCCGAAGACAAAACACAAGCAAAGCCATGATTACCAAAAGGTGGAAGTGGTTCAGTCAAAGCAAAATGTGGACCAGCCAAGAGCAAAGGTTATGGCAATAGTTTTGGGGATGCTCAAGGCATTTTTCTTGCTGACTTTCTGGAGGGCCAAAGAACTATAATATCTGATTATTATGAGTGTGTTTTGAGAAAAACAAAGCTTTAGCAGAAAAAAGCCTCGGAAAGCTTCACCAGACAGCCCTTCCCCACCATAACAATGTTCCTGCTCATTCCTCTCATCAAACAAGGTCAATTTTGTGAGAGTTTCTATGAAAAATCATTAAAGGACAAAAAATGCAACATCTCTCTATCTTGATTATGGTCATGGCCACATAAATCTTCATATATTTTAAAATTCAAAGAAATGCACATCAAAAGAACAAAATAGTAAAATTTACTGTTTGATAACTTAAAAAAAAGATTTTTAATCTCAAAGAGAATTACAGGAATAAAATGCCTTCAATATTTAGGGCTGTCAATTATTTAGCACATTTTCATAAAAGAAAAATAGGTAAGAAAAATGTAAATAAACACGTAAAAAACACACAAATATGTAAAAATATAAATACATAAATAGTTACTTCTTAATATGATTTGCTGAAAATGTCTGTCTAAAGAACACTCTCGACCTATTCTGAGGACATCAATCATAACACCCTAAGTAACCCATAATCTACTTGTAGTGGATTGAATTATGTCTCCCAGAACTCACTGGAGCTTGAACTATGTTCCCCAAGTTTTATGTATTAGAAACTTAACCCCCACTATGACTGTTAAGGGGGTGGGAAATCCTATCGTGGTAATAGAAATGTGGAGCCTTGAAGAGGTGATTGGATTGTAGGACCATGCAGTAGTGAATGGATTAAAAATGGTGGTCAAGGGCATGGTTCTGAGGGCTTTAAAAGAAGAAGAGAGTCTGTCTTTCTCTTTCTGCTCTCTCTGCTTCCACCATCTTGCAATGTGAGACCTCTAGGTCACTCTCACCAACACCAGATGGACTTTGGGCTTCCCAGCCTTGGGAAACTGTAAGCAATAAATTACGTTTTTCTTTATAAATCACTCAGTTGCAGGTATTGTGTGATAAGCAACAAAAACAGACTAATACCCTACTGGACAACACGTCCTAGGAAATGTATTAACCAATATTTGGACTAATTTAGTGGGATATTTCTAACTTCCTATTGAGGGATAATACATATACAGTAAAATGAATGCACTAAAATTACACACCTCGATAAATCTGCACCATCCAAACGCAGCAAGTAATCAACCCAAATCAAGAAGGAAACACTACCAACATTCCAGAAACTACCCAGATGTCTTATTTCCATTACAATCTCCCACATATATCACATTATCTTCCTTGACCTATTTATCATTTCGTTCACCAACATACTACCTTCCTTTTATGTAGCTTTATAGTAAGCCTTAAAATAAGGTAGTCCACTCCTCTGACTTTCTTGTTCTTTTTCAGAATCTTTTTTGCTATTCTAGTTCTTGTGCCTTTCCATATGAATTTTAGAATCAACTTGCCAGTATCTACAAATAAGCCTGTAACGATTATTGTAGATGAAACAAATCTACAGATGAAATTGGAGATAACTCACAACTTAGCAATACTGAGACTGCTAATCCTGAACACAGTATATACATATACATTTATTTATACCTTCTTTGATAATTTTCATCAGTGCCTTGTAGTTTTCAGAGACTGCACATCTTACTAGATTTACACTTAATATATTTTTGTACTATTACCAATGCTATTTATTTCAGATTTCAATTTTTTATTGCTGGCACATAGTTGACTAGCATATATTATTGACTTTTACATATTAACCTTGTATCTTGCAAACTTGCTAAACTCAGTTTTTAGTTCTAGGAGTGTTACTTATTCTTTGGGATTTTCTAACATAGACAATTGTGTCATCTGCAAAGAGAGCTTTGTTTCTTCCTTTCTAATCTTTATGACCCTTATTTTCCTTTTCTCATCCTGTTGCATGGGGTAGGACTTTGTAGAATAATATAAACAGAAATATTAAGACAGGCCATCCTTGTTTTGTCTCCAATCTTACGAAGAAAGCACTTCTTTTTAAAACATTGGGCTGTACATTTTTAATACTTGCAATTTATAGCATATTATATGTCAATATACTTCTATACTCTGTGAACTGAGAGAGCAGTCATGATGCCACAAATCTATTTATGTATTAATATGGACAAGACTATGTGTATTAGACAAAAAGATGTCCCAGTGCTCCTCCCTTTCACGTTCATCCTCAAAAGATTTTTAATGATAGAGATTCTAGAGTAAATCTCAGTATGTGGTAGGGCTCTTTTCCTCCTATATCTTACAACTCTTAACTGTTCATGGCTATTTTATTAATTGTTATTGAGCTCATTTGAACTACCTTGCTTGGTTCTGGAGAAATTAATACACACATTAAAATATGTATATACATAAATTTAAAATAAACTCCAAAGCAACTGCTATTTGAAAGAGTTTATGACAAGACATTTGTCAAGAGAAAGAGTTTACCTATTCCTAAAGAACTGAACACTAGGCCCCAGGTAACATAAAATCTGCATAATCATGCTGAGGAATATACAAACTATTTTTTTTTAATAGATGCATGTTTCAATTTTAACAACAAATAATAATAATTCCATATATAAAATTTAATTATATCTCCACTTGATTAATCCAACTTAACATCCTTTGTGAGGCTAACACAGTATGAAAAATTAAACATTTTTATGTTTCAAAAGAAGGAAAGGCTTCATGATTCTTTATCATTTGAAATCTTCATGGCCTTAAAAAGATCTCACAAAATTTAACATATGATTTTCCATATCAAGAAATGTAAAAATAACTAATTAATTAATTAAAGTAAAAACTCAGTGATTAAAAGAGTAGCAATAATGATCCATAATGATCTTATAAATCTGGCCAAAATGATCTGATGATAATAATCTTAATCATAAAGTTAACATGCTGTACTCACAATAACTTGTTGAGAAAACCGCTAAGCATAATTAAATTTAACAAAAGGATATGTCATTATAATATGAAGCTGTAAAGTAAATAAAAATCAACAATTCCCCCAAATTCTACATTGTAATTCCATATAAAAATCAGATAAAATAAAATAAAAATTTAAAAGGTAATGATTCAGAAACAAAGGTGGAGACAATCACCAAAAGAAAAAGGCACACTATGTAGATATTATCATAAGCCACTGAAAAGATGAACACAAAGACCTCATGATGTGGCACGGAACACATAATGTATGAATTCCAAAAGATGCTACTCACCCCTATTTTCTGAATTGGACTCCACATTCCAGCCCTCCTCTACCTCAGTAAAACAAAACAGAAAGAAGAGAAAAGAGACAGTCTCAGAAAATACTCAATGGTAAAAATAACAAAGCCCTGAAATTGGTTCCATTGTCAATATTTAATACTGGTATGACGTGTTCCTTTCTTTAGCCCAACACTAATGAGATTTTCAGTACCCATCACTGTTGCTTGACCCCTTCTTCATTCAATCTCTCTAATTTCCTCACTCATTACTCAAGAACATATTGCCTATATACAAGTATCTATCTACAGCTCTTTATTCAAAGTAAGCAACATGAAGCAAGTCTTGAGTCACTAAGCATATTAAAGGTGCATATTACCTTATTAGATAGGAAGCTAACACCATGTTCTGAGAGAAAGAAAAGTCATGCTCACAGTGGGTCACTGAAGGGTTGCCAAATAGAGCCAGGCTCTGAGAGTCTTATTTGTCCTATTAGAGGACCACACATCTGGACCTCAGATTGACATCTGGAATGAGTCCCTCAGCATCCTCAGACAATTATGCTCATCATTGATCCAGACAAGCATCCTCCCAACAAATAAGCATTTTCATAGCCCGGCTTATTTTGTGCGGGTTTATCTACTGCATTATGAATGAACAGTAAGCATATAGTAGACATTATTTAGTATCTGAATAATGGAACTCTCATATATGTAATGTAAAAAAAAAATGTGACTTTAGATTGTTCTAATAACATGAGAGAAAATCTACTAGGAATATTTTTTTTTAAAAAAACCTTTAATCAACTAAAATTTTAAGGAGAAAGTAAGGTAGCAAAAACAATATATGTTATGATAACAGTACAAATGTGAATAGAAACAACTATGTTCTGAATGTACCAGATAAAGAAAAAAAAATGACTATTTAGCACACTTGAATTTCACTACAAGATTCTTTTCACCCACCACAAAATGGTGAACAAAGGAAATATTTCAATAATCCTCTCAAATTATTCAGGTTACTTCAAAAAGAGATTTTCAAACAGACAAAAGAAAAAAGAGGATTCCTTGAGAAAATCAGGAACACTCATGGGGAAAAATCTATCATAAAAATATTCTCTTTTGTGCCTCTGAAATCATGAACTCACAGATCTCAAAGTTCTGACATCACTGGCCACAACACACAAACAATTTCAAAAGGACCACAGTAGCTTCTCACCTCTCTTCACTAAAGCACTGTAACTCGTTCTAGACTTTGACCTGCAAGAAAATATCACAAAGAAAATAAATCAGATCAGAAAATTTAAAAAAAAATCATTAAAAAATAAAATACAACAATTGATTCTGTATAATTATTTATCATACACCCATCCCCACAAAAGTCACAGTTGTTTGGTCCTTTGTCACCTTTGTCACTTAATTTCTTCACTTATTTCCTCCCAGAATTCCTTACTCTTTAAATACTCAATAATCCTCTCTACCATGCAATGCAAATTAGTGGCATGGCAATTTTCTCTTTGAATCAGAGGTTCTAAAGTTGTATTTCACCAAATAAAGACTTTATGAAAATGCCCTGTGATGGGTAAAATGAAAGTCACATGGCAGGAGTGTTGTTAAGACCAATATTCTGCAAATAAGAGATAAGAACTTAGAAAATCTATTTTAACAGTGTATAAAAATCTATACAATACAAAGAATTTTAAAATCTACTTAAAAACATTATATAGAATATGATAGAAAAATGGCATGCACATAAAAGATAGGTGAAAATTTTGTTAGATAAATGGAAATTATTAAAAAGAACAAAATGTAATAGGACATTACAGAGGTAAGACATAAGAGGAATAAGATGGAGTGAGCATGGTCCACCTTTACACAAACATGGAATTCAGTTAAGACTCCCAAGAGGAATGCATGGATATGCTAGTAGAGGACTCTGAATGATTAATGTTTAAAGGTGAACTGGGGAACTCAAAGTGCTGTGCAACACCAGTGAGTTTCATATTTTTCCTTTTCTATGATAACTCTGGAAAAACAGAACATAAAATTGCTTGTCAAGTACAAAAATCGAGACCCAACTATATGCTGTTGACAACAAAACAACTTAAAAACATAATGATGTAGGCAGGTTAAAAGTAACAGAATGTAGTAGAAAGGTTACCATGCAAGCACAACTCAAAAGGAAGCTGTAGTGGCAATATTTATGTCAGAAAAAGTAGATCAGAGCAAGGAAAGTCTCAAGGATAACAAAGGACACTGCATGAGTCAATTCACCAAGAAGATATAGCAGTCCCAAATGTGTATGCAACGAATGACAGAGCTTCATCATGCAAGAAGCAAAAACAGATAGATGTGAAAGCCACAACTGTAGAGGGAGAATTCAACACTCTTCTCTCATTAATCAATAGAATGAGTACACAGAAAATCTCCAAATATAAAGAACTGAAAGACCGACACCATAAAAATTTAGATCTAACCTTCCATAAAATATTTCATGCAAGAAAAGTAGAATACAATAAATAATTTTTAAATGCACATGGAACATTTAGCAAGATAAACCCTATCTTGGGCCATAAAACAAACCTTAGCAAATTTAAAAGAATTTAAGGTATGCAGAATATATTTTCTGACCAAAAGAAAAACAGAAATGTAACCGGAAAATCATGCAAATACTGCAAGCTAAGCGACACACTTCTAAATAATCCACGTGGTTAACATAAGTCTCGTGGGAAATTAGAAAATATTTTTAACTAAACAAAAATGAAAATAGAATGTATCAAAATTTGTGGGATGCATCTAAAGCAGAGCTTAGAGGAATATTTATAAAACTAAAATCCTTAGATTCGAAAAGAAGGATCTCAAATCAACAATCTAAACTTCTGAAATAAGGCACTAGAATAAAAGCCAAGGAAACACAAAGCAACAGATGGCAGGAAAAAATAGATTAGAGCTGAATTCAGTAAAACTGAAAATCAATAGAGAAAAATTAATGAAAGCAAAAGCTGGTTCTCTGTAAAGACCAATAAAACTGTACACCTGCAGCCAGCACAACCAAAAATAAATAAATAAATAAGTAGAGAAGACAAAAATTACAAATATTAGGAATAGAAAAAGGGCTACATCCATGACAGACATTGTCGTACAGACTTCAAATAAGACTAGTAAGGGAATACTACAAATAGCTCTACAAATATACATTCAACAACTTGGTCACCAACAGTACTATCCATAAAAGAAAAAGAAAATTAGATAAATTAGACTTCATGAAAGTTAAAAATACTTATTCATTTATCCTGTGAAAGACCCTAATAATTATAAGACAGGATAAAAACTAGGATAAAATATTTGAAAATCACATCCATAAAAAACCTTTTACCCAGAATATGTAAAGAACTTACTAAACTCAACAGTAAAGGGGGAAAAAATAAAATCCCACTAGAAAATTGGAATAAGACCTGAACAGACAATTCTCCAAAGAGGATATGTGAAAGGCAAATAAACATACAAAATGTCCAACATTCTTAGTCATTAGCAAAATGCAAATTAAAACCACAAGATAACTCCACATCCTTACTCACATTGCTAAAATAAAAAATAATGGCATTACCAAGATCAATTAGCAATGCAAAGCAACTGGGTTCCTTAAACATTTCTGTGAAATTACACAGCTACTCTGGAAAGACTGCAGTTTCTTATAAAATCAAACATATACTTACTGCATTATACTCCTGCACATTTATCCTAGAGAAATGAAAATTTATGTTCACACAAAATTCTTCCATTAATGTTTATACCAACTGTATTTGTAATTGCCCCCAAAATGAAACAACCCAAATATCCTTAAACAGAATACTGGACAAACTTTGTACATTCCTACCATGGAATACTATTTGGCTATTAAAACAAAGGAAGAAATTACTGATATAAAAAAAAAAACATAGATGGCAACCTCAGATGCCCCTTGATGGGTGAAAGGAGCCAGACTTCAGAGGCTATGTATTGTTTGTTTCCATTTTAGTTAAAGGCAAAACTACACAGACAGTGGTCACAAGGGATTCTGAGTCAGGCGGGGTTGACACAAGGGGATTTGGGGTGGATGGAACTCCTCTGTATCCTGATTGTGGTATTAGATACAACATTCTATGCATATGTCGAAACCCATAGAACTGTATACTAAAAAGGGTGAATTTTACTACATATGCAATAAAAAGAAATCATATAAAAGGATTAAAGACTTAAGTATAAGACCCAAAACCATAAAGGTACTAAAAGAAAACATAGGAGAAACACTTCAGGAAATAGAATTGGGCAAAGACTTTATGAGTAAGATCCCAAAAGCACAAGCAACAAAAGAAAAAATAAACAAATGGGATTATACCAGACTAAAAAGCTTCTGCATAGCAAAGGAAGCAATCAACAGAGCAGAAAGACAACCTATGGAAAGTATTTGCAAACTATACATCAAACAAGAGATTAATATCCAGAATATGTAAGGAACTCAAATGACTTCACAGTAAAAAATCAAATAATCCAATTTAAAAATGGGCAAAGGAGCTGAATAGACATTTCTCAAAGGAAGACATACGATGGCCAACAAATACATGAAAAAATGCTCAACATCATTAATCATCAGGGAAAGGCAAATCAGAACTACATTGAGATATCATCTCACCCCAATAAGACTGGCCGGTATTAACAGACCAAGAATAACAAATGCTGGCAAGGATGTGGAGAAAGGGGAACCCTGCCACACTTTTGATGGGACTGTAAATTAGCACAGCCATGATGGAAAACAGTATGGAGGTTTCTGAAATAACTGCAGGTAGAATTATCATATGATCCAGCAATTCCACTTCTGGGTACATACCCAAAGGAATGGAAATCATCATGTCGAAGGGATCCCTGCACTCCCATGTTCATCACAGCTCTATTGACAATAGCCAAAATATGGAACCAACCTAAATGTCCATCAATGGATAACTGGATAAGGAAATTGTGGTATATATACACCGTGGAATACCACAGCCATATAAAAGAATGAAATTCTGACATTTGCAACAATATAGATGAGCTTGGAGAAAATCGTGTTAAGTGAAATAAGCCAGACACAGAAAGAGAACAGGACATGTCCTCACTCATAAGTGGGAGGGAGGGAGGGAGGGAGGGAGGGAGGGAGGAAGGAAGGAAGGAAGGAAGGAAGGAAGGAAGGAAGGAAGGAAGGAAGGAAGGAAAGAACAGACCACAATAATATGTTGATCTTTCAGGAGGGGAGAACAAATCTGTGGTTACTAGAGGTGGGGGGAAGGAGAGAAGGGGATGGGGGGAGATCGGGTAAGGGGCATGAAGAATAATTACAATTTGTAATAATAAACATACTAATAATGTTGATTTGATCAACACATATTGTACATTGGTGATGGTAGTCAATGTGGTACCCAAATAAATACGTATAATCAATCATGTTTCAATTTTAAAAAATTAAAAAATAAACTTTTGCTATTACAGATAATGCTGCAATAAATAACATGATTTGTATGTAGAATATCCATGAGATAAATTTTCAGAGGTGAAATTACAGAGTCAGAAAGTACATATTTTATAATTTTGATAGTCACAAATTACTCTGTTCTGCCAATTTGAACTCTCACCAATGATGTATAAAAGTACTAACTGTCAAATGAATAATAGTCTGTCATGCATTTTAAATTTGAATTTCTCATACTGAGTGAAATTATGAAAAATGAGTGAATAAAAAAATAAAAGGCAAAATATAAAACTGAAAAAAACGCTGGAACAGAACTTAGGTTTAGTGTGCATGTACAATCTCCACAATCTCTCATGTATTAAGACTGTATGTTTGCTAGCAGACATGCACTCAAAGAAATACCATTTAACCAAGGAATCAGATATTCAGAGGTTAAATGTTTAATCCTGTACATGCAAGACTGGTAGCATTCAAAGCCCCCAAAACTGTGGGATAGCACTAAAATGAGTAAGAGGAAATCCACATTCACTTGCTTAAAATAGAAACACTGTACTGTTCAACAACAGCGATTTTGCCCCTCATTTTCTCCAGATTTCCCACAATATGTGAATGTATGATCCAGGCACATTCACTCAAAGGGCACTACTGCCCGCTGCATGTGAGAAAGGACCACTCCCAAAGTCACACAAACACATCAATAACCCTAGAGAAAACTGGGCCATTTGCTTTACACATGGGAAAAATGAAGATCATAATGAATGAAGGAGGATGTAGATCATAATGAATGAAGGAGGATGTATCAGCTATTAGGCCTGCTGTAGACTGGATGCCCCCCCAACCTCACTGAAGTTTAACCCGCACTGTAACCTTCGAGGGCGGGAAATCCTATTATGGTAATTGCAAGGTGGGGCCTTGAAGAGGTGATTAGATTGTAGTACCACGCCACAGTGAATGGATTAAGAATGGCAGTCATGGGTGTGTTTCTGAGGGCTTTAAAAAGGGAGTGAATGAGAGACTATCTCTTGCTCCCTCTCTGCTCCACTATTTTCACCATGTGATACTCTGCTGTCACATCACCACCACCAAGACCCTCACCAAAAGTGTTCCCTGGACTTTGGATTTCCCAGCCTCTGAAAGTGTAAGCAATAAATTTCATTTTCTTTGTAAAATGCCCAGTTCTGTGTATTTTGTTATAAGTAACAGAAATGGATTAAGAGAAGGCCCAAGAGACAAAGTTTCTGACTGAAGTTCTACATAAACATTATGAGGAAAATATGTATATTTCTGTGGTAAAATTGTAGCAACTTAAACTATCCTACTATCCTTGTGTACTATATAATGTACTTATTCTAGATATCTTTTCTTCTTTCTGCATCTTAAGCAATGTTGAAGGGCAAGAAGTATTTTTTATTCAAACCAACATTGATTCTATGATATTTCCAACTGAGATGCCAAAAGCAAAAATGAATAATGTTGAAAAATATCCATATCCATACCCATTGGATCAATCAGGTATGAGTCAATGGACTGTTTGTAACTTGCTCTTTCAATTTATTTAATCATCTTTACAAGAAGAGGAGTTTGCACCAATATTCAATAGAATATTCATTGTGTAGACTATTGTCTGCATTCAAATGAAGCAAAAATAATCTTAAAAATCCCTGCCAGATGGTTCCTCAAAATGTTAAACACAGTTATTATATTCTCACCACTATTAGAACTGAAAACATATACACACGTGAAGACCTCCACACAAATTTTCCTAGCAGGATTATTCACCATAGCCAAAAAGCTGAAAAATGTATAAATAAAATGTGGTATATCCATACAAAAGAATATCAATCATCCACTAAAAGTAATGGAGTTCTGATGCATGCTACAACATGGCTGAACCTTGAAAACATTATGTGAGGTGAAAGAGTTCAGGGTAAAAAAGATTCCTTCTAATGTAAATGATTCAAATGCAGGTATCCACAAGACCCGCTGGTTATCACAGTATTCATGCATTTATCCCACACTTTCCTATTTCCTCATGCATGTATTCTTGAAACAATATGCTCAAACTATTCTGCTTTTTAGATATTCTTTTCTATTATTATTTTGACCTAATTTCAGACTCACTGAGCAGATGCAAGTGTATCTATTAACTCCTGGATAATTTTGTCTGGATCTCTTATTTGCTAATATTCACATATTATTTTATCCAAACATTTTGAAAACTGCAGCAATGATATTGTGAAAGCTGGTTATACAAATTGGGTCATTCTTATCATACTCAAACTAAATCAGAGCAGAGGATCCAGGAGTAAAAAGCACTTGGGGCACATAGCACATGCTGCAAGAAGAATTTTCTACAAGTCCAGCTGCCGAAACAGCCTGCACAACCCTAAGACTAGTTTTTACCCAGTAGCTGCTGAAATGACCTGTCATGACTCTAAAACTAATTTGATCTACTGCCATCACTCAATAGTCAAAGCCTGACAACTCCCAAAAACCTTGCCAGTGCCAATGAGCTTTCTTTCAAAACAATATGTAGAATTTTTCATTCTAATAAATCCCAACCCTTTCTTTGTTCTTTGAACACACTGGAGATCACCCTGGTCTGTATGTGTGCCCCAAATTGCAACCCTCTTTTCCCAAATAAACTGTTCTCTTAGAGACTCATCTTTATATTTTTATTTGACTTTAACAATGTCCCTGTACCATCTAAATCTTTTTATTTTTATTTCTTAAAAACAAGAATTTCTGTAGCCTCAGTATTATTAGCAAAGTTAGGTAATTAATACTCATGTAACACTATAATCTATTTAACAGACTTTCTTCGAGTTTTGCCGACTTTCCTTTTCATGTCCTTTATATCAATCCTGAATCAACGTTGTATTCAGTTCTCATGTCTATTTAGTCTGACATAGTCTGTCTGGAATATTTCCTCAGTGATATTAATATGCTTGAAGACTAAAAGTAGAATGTCACTCAACTTGGGTTTGATGTTTCCTCACAAGTAGATCCAGGTTTATGCACTTTTGTCCGTTTTACTACAGAAATGAGGCCGAGTTCTTGTCAGTACATCCCATCAGTGCTGCCAGGTGTTCCCATTTCTTTCACCAGTTTAATTTAGGTGGTGTCTACTAGGTTCTCCACCACAAAGTTACTATTTTCTCTTTGTAACTGTTAAGTATCTCATGCAGAAGAAAATTTCAGACTATATTCTTTCTCTGCAACTTCTTTCCAAGTCTTAGCATCTTCTGATGGCTCCTTGTTGAAACAACTATAATTATTGCCAAATATTGATTTTTCATATCCTGTCATTCCTTCCATGTTTACTAAGGCTATCTGTTGTAAAGAAGAGCATTACTTTCTACCCTATTAATTCATTCAAATATTAGTTTAATATTATAAACATCTTACCACCATTAATCAGTTTTTTATCCTCTAAGAGATTTACTGTATCCAAATATCCCCAAATGGTGACATTCAAAACCAGAGGTGGTTCACTGCTAGGCATTACAGCAGTCTTCTTGGAGAGCTGCAGCTTCACCCGTCTCTTACTGCTTTCACCCTCTCTACTCATCTTCCTCCTTCAGTGTTCTCAACGTTCCAGAATCCCAAGTGCAAGAACCTCAGTCAGTTTTCCCTCCAAAATAACAGAAGATAAAAAGGCAAAGTTAGAATAGCAGAACACATTCCTTACATTATAAACTAGTCAAAGTTCTATATACTCCAGCCACTGCTTCAGCATAGCAAAGGAAAATTTATGTCACAATTCCCTGTGCTTATCTTTTTTTTTTTTTTTTTTTTTTTTTTCATGACCGGCACTCAGCCAGTGAGTGCACCGGTCATTCCTATATAGGATCCGAACCCGCGGCGGGAGCGTCGCCGCGCCCCCAGCACAGCACTCTACCAAGTGTGCCACGGGCTCGGCCCAGTGCTTATCATTTTAACCAACATTTCAGTTACTATTGAGAACTGCTAAGTAATTTCACTTGCAAGACACAAAATGTTGTCTTCAGAAAAGGGTTAGAATGAATAAAGATGACTGGAGAAAGTGAACTCATTATAGAACACATATTCAAATGGGGGAGGTTGTTTAGAATCCAAACCATATGGTCGTAAATTATAATTGGAAATATATTCCAACAGGAGGTTATGACATGTAAATCGTCATCAGTTGGCAATTGTTTCTCCACTCAAAGATTCCCGTTGGCCTTTTCCCTGCTATTTGCAGTCTTTATATCTTGATATTAACTGTCATCAGGTCAATTCCAAAGTCAGCTTCTTCCATTTAGTGATCCTCTTTTTATTGACTGTTTCTCCTTGAACTTTGTTCTGTTCACCCAAAGCATCCAGTGCTTTGTCTATAAAATGGAACACAGTGTTACATCTCCTAAGCAATGATACCCTATATTTCTAGAGATAACTACTTGAAGGTTTATACCATAAAATTTTCCACAAACCAATATTCTATTCCTCTTTTTCTCCTATTCCTGCGATATCCCAACATTTACACTTTCTACCCTGAGAAGATACACTTAATAATTCTCATGCCTCTGACTTAAAAGACACTGGGAAATGAATATGATCTTTGAAATGTGCATTCTTCCCCTCAACATGTTTTTTTCCTCAATGGATTTGGCAAACTAGAAGTATTTTTAATTATCTTTCAAAGGCTGTGACACCATTGAAAACCTCTTTCTTAAAGCTGCAAATAGGGATGAATTACATGATCAAACTCAAATTCTGCCTCAATTTATGTATCTTTAGAAAAAGAATAAATGCCCTACTCCATATGGTTATTACAAGCATTAAATGAGATAATTCATGTATAGTGTTTATCTCCACATGTGCTACATATACTAAGAACTCAAAAAATGCACAGATAATTGAAATATATGTGTATTTGAAACTACACACGCACATGAAACAGTAAAATAATGACCAGAACTCATAATGAACATTTTGTGAGTATTCTTCCTATAAAATTGGTTTATTGACCATATCAGAACAAGCACGTACATACATCATTTCACATGAATAAAATACAATGTTAATACCTCAAATACAGTTGGTGCTCAAACACTGGTGGATAAATAAACTTTTGAAAGCTGTATTTCATATCAATTAAAATGAACATACATTACCATATTAACTAAATATAATCCAATTAAATAAATCCAAATAAATGTATCATCACTAATTTCTCTAGAATTATGATTTGATAAACATTTATTATTTTAAAGTAGAATTACCACTGCAATGAGTACCCTTGAGTTTATATACATCTTTGAACACTTCCTATCACCTACAGGCAAATTTCTAAAAATTAAATTATTGGTCAAAATGTGCTAATTTCTATATGATACATATTTTTCACTGTCTTCTCTAAAGATTATAACACATCAGGAATTCTAAATTCTCTAGTTTAACACAGGTACCTCTTAATCTGATAGGTGAAAAAAAGACAAATAATTGTCGATTTATTTCCTACATATATATTTTATATATATGTCTCATATATATACACAAATTTCATTATTATAAAGATTGATATGGTTGAGCATATTTTTATGAGTATATGCTCTTGTCACAAAGCTTTCCTTTTATGAATTGTTCTTTTATGTGCTTTCCCGTTTTCTACTGGGATGCTTCTCTTTTTCTAATTGATTTGGATGGGACTTTCATATAATATTAACACTAAATTTGTCATATGTTTTGAGTAAATGCACATATATATTCAAAATAAACTGCAAAGTAAGAAATAGCCCAAATTTAATTTTAAGTTAGCGGATTATAGATTCTCTCTTCCTCTCCCTTAAATCCTCCAGTGCAGATATCATGAAGAAACAAGAGCAAGTTTGGAAAACACAAGTTTAATTAGATCAAATTTTTACTGTAACAGTTATAAGAGGTCTTCAAAAAGTTAATGGAAAGATTTGTATTATCCTTTGATTCTATTTTTCCACAAACTTTTTGAAGTACTCTCATATAATCAAAAGAAGGCAGGCAAGGCTTGGGTCACTAATCCCTTGGGAATTTTACAGATAAAATGTGAAAGAAATAGGTTCAATTTTGAAATATAACTTATCAGCTGTAACTAGACAGGGGTTCATATCACTCAAATTCCTTATATTTTACATTGTTTAGGTTATGATGATGGTATGTGGTAGTCATTTATATCACTCTCTTATGAATGGGACGTGGCAAAAATGCTAAAAACAATTTTCATGAAAATGAAATGATGAAATAATTCTCAGATATTTTCACCATGTGACTGAGTTAATTTGATTATTTTTCAGGTTCCATTTATCCAATGCTCTAGTAAACTCTAGCCCACAATTTGCTGTCATAAATACAATTTTATTGAAACACAGCCACAACATGCTCATCCAATTATACATTGTCTATAGCTGCTTTCACACTACAATAGTAGAGTAGGTTAGCTGCAACAGGGACCATAAGGCCTTCAAAACTGAAAATGTTTATTTGACCCTTTACAGAAAAGGTTTGCCAATGCATAGTCTAGTCTAACACAGGCTGAGGTGGTAATTCCATATATTTGAAACTGAGCTTTAAAATATGTACGTATAGGAAGACTGAAAAAGCAGAGTCATTATATTTATGTTTTCTTGAGCCAAGATGACACAGAATGTCACCTCTGTTTTGACTGTTCATATTCAAGAATAGTAACACGGCCAGAGTTCCTGCTGGCCAGTGTTCCTCAGTTAGCGGCTTTCCAGTCCTCATGCTATCTTCTTGCTTTCTCCTTCTATACATCCTCACCTCACAGACCACTATAACCACTGTCTGTCACATGGGAAGAAACTTACTTAGTTCTCCTTACTACACTCTTCTGTTCCTTATGCCCAATAGCACAGACAGATAATAGACAGACTGACAGACAGACAGGTAGGTAGGCAGGTAGGTATGTAGGCAGGCAGACAGACAGATCATCATCTTATGATAATGAGAATCACCATTAACATAAGATATAACACGAATAGAGATGTTTCTCAAAACTGAGCACTTCCTTTTCCACAAAAGCTTATTTATCTTAGATTTTCATTGGTATACTATTTATGAATTTCTCAGAAGACCACAGGAAGAAAGTAACTATGCTTTAGTGATGGTGTACAAGAACTGAAATAGCTCCCATTTTCAGCAATATTGTCTGGGAGTTGACATATGGAAGTTATGCCAAAAGTGAAAAAAATACATCATTCAAGTCAAACAGATACAGTTGGAAGATTAATTTCATCTTCCCTGAATCCAGAAGTTAAGAGGGAGGTGCCTATGTCCCATTTATGTTCAATAAAAAGATGTTATTTCGAGAGCTGGATCAACTCTGTGTTAAGAGGATTCATATCAAATGTACATAACAGCACAATTCACAAAATATTCCATATGTCTGTGTCCTCACCACAATAAGTGTTTTCAAATAAATAAATAAAATGTATTTCTATCATCAATTCTCCCCATTTTACCCGGCTTTTTCTCTTTAACAGTCAACCATTCATGCTCTACCTTATCCTTTCACTGTAAATACCACGAAAGCAAAACTAGACATTTAAAACATGTAATGATTATTTTCTATGTGATTTTCGGGGTAAGGCAAGGATATAAACAAAACCAATTCCCCGTCAAAAGGTGTTCATTTAATTAAAACTGAAACAGATACAAAAAGCAACACATAAAACTTTTTAGTTAATAGCTCTTCATAATTACTCCTTGTTAAAGTATCTATCACATCCTGCTGTGTCAGACAAAACTTCTGTTTTAACTACTTGCTATGCTAACTATCCAAAGAAGGAAATGGTTACATTTTACTTTCAGTCTTTATACAAAAACCACAAAATCATGACCTCATTTCAGATGGCCAGGGAATCTACCAGCGGGTAGCTCACTTATTCTCTCTTCTGGTAATGCCTAAGCAGACCAGGCTCATTACACCCCCATCTTTATGGATACCTGGTCTTATATAATACCTGGACTGCGGGAAAAAAACCTATGCAACATTAGCTTCAGGTATTGGTAAAATAATTTCATTTTACCCACTTTACCAGATTTTCTCTGGCATGGGTGAAGGCAAACTAAAACATGCAACATAGTGAAATCAAGACTCCATCTGTTTTTAGTAAGTAGAAAATAGACTTTATATTCATACCAAGAGATTATTCCCACGTAAATACAAAATTCTTGCTAAGCAAAACAAAAAGACAACAAAGGTAAGAAACATGTACTTTGTAAGAACTGCTATGTTAAAAAATTCCTCTAGAAATCTGAACATTTGTCCTTTTTATAAAAAAAATTTGTGAGAAACAGAATTTTCAGGTAGGATGCAGAGCTAACTGAGGGTTGGGTACTTCCGAAGGCATGAATCAGTGAAACTGATAGCACATTATCGTCTCCTAAGTTAAAACTTTTCCCCATCAGGTAAGACACACAGGTCTGGCTACTAGTAATGCAGGAGTACTTGGTATCAAACTAAGTCATACACAGATATCAACTATAAACTCCAGATGAAAAATAAAAACAACAAAAAAAGATAAAGAAAAACTACCTAAAGGCATTGGAAAACAACCAAAATCAAGCAGACAGCGGAGGGGAGTGCACACTTGGAAGAAAGGAACTGCCCCTAGTAAATTTCCGTTTTAATGGAATTTTGCCCAAAGGCAGCCTCAGTAGATGATGGAAAGAAGAAAATCCCCAGAGTACAGAACCAGAAAGAGGGAGCCTGGAATTCTTTGTATAAATTCTGGTGAAATCTTTGCCTGGACCCTTAACCGCGCATTGTGTAGGACAGACTCCAGATAGCCCAACCAAAATTAAAAGAAATAAAGAATGTTTTGCTGCTTCCCAGCACAGAGAAGACAGAGATTGGAATTTGAGTTCAGCCAAGTTAACTGCTTGCCTGGGGAAAAAAATAAAAATAAAAATATCAATATTCTCTACTGCTATAGCTCTCAACTAGAAAGGAGGAATGGGGAAGGGTGATTTTTACCCCCCAACCCACAAGAGAACATTTGGAAATGCCTCAACATATTTTTGGTTGTTACAATGGCAGTGGCAGGAGAGAGGGGAGGGAAATACGCTACTGGCAACTAGTGGGCAGAGATCATATTATTAGAAATTGTTCAAACTGAAAAACCGAAAAAAAAATAAGATTTATAAAGAACCTCAGGAATCTATGGAACAATATTAACAGGTCTAACACACACACATACCCAATACCCTACAATGCACAGCCCCCCAACACATAACAAAAAATGATCTACTTCAAAATGTCAATAGTGCCAATACTGAGAAACACTGCTTTAGAGGAACAAAACAGAATGTAGAGCTTGTACAACATACACACAATATCCAAGTTACAATTCCAAAACTACTTGACACACAAAGAAGGAAAAATATAACCCATAATTAATATAAAGGGCAATAAATAAAGCTAACCTTGAGACAGTTCAGATGTTAGAATTTTTAAAAAGGCATTATACTTATGCTAAAGACATATAAAAATATGCTTATAGTAAACAAATAGCCTATCTCATCAGATACAAAAGAATATATAAAAAAGAACCAAAAAAACTCTGGAACCAAAAAATAAAAATCTGAAATAAAAAATTCACAAGATGGGAACAATAGAATAAACAGTCAGTGAACATGGAGACAGATTATTAGAAATTGTTCAAACTGAAAAAACAGAAAAAACAAGATTAATAAAGGAACCCAGGAATCTGTGGAACAATATCGATAGGTCTAAAATACACACATACATGCACACACACAAACACTCACTCATAAAACTTGGAGCCCCAGCAGAAGGAAAGCGACTGAAAAAGTTTTTTCTTTTTTAAATTGCAAAAATTTCACTAAATTTGTTTAAAGACAAAGTTAGATTCAAGCAGCTCATCAAACAACCAAAAAATAAAAAGAGGGCAAAGCATAATTCTATATCAGCAACAGTATCTTTCAACAAAGAGGACTTAAAAATAAAAAGCCACAGTTGTAAAAAAGAAACCTAATCACCATTATTCTACAAGGAAAATTATCACCAGTCGTCCTGCAGTATAAGAAGTGCTAATGAGTTCTTCAGGCAGATGGATAATGGTAACAGAAGGAAACTTGGATCTTCAGGAAAGAATGTAGAGCACTGAAACTGGTTAATATTTAGGTAGATATGAACAATTTAAAAAAACAATGTTACAGTGAAGGTAAAAATTCTGGCTGAGAAGCAAGATTCAAAACTAAGCATTCAGACTTCTCAAGCAGTGTCAACCAAAAGTTAATATCAACTGGCATAGTAACTAAGTCCTTTTATTTGCATAGGTAACAGACGGTATTTCTCAGTCCACACAAGCTCATTTCTTTTGCATTCCCAATAAATCTGAAACAGACCCAAAGTGTCATCAGTGGTGACTTCTCACTTCTCTACATAGGTTCACAAGGATTAGCAGAAGAGACACAGCAACGTGAAACATATACAACATTCACATAGAAAATACTTAGGAGGAAGGCCCCAGAGAGAAAACCTCTTCTAATTTTCCAAATTTAGACATTTTATGATTCTTATCTATAACTTGTTTAAAATACATTATCTTATTCTTAAAGTGTTAATATCTATAGATGTCTATAACTCAGGAAAAAAATCACTAAATTTTATGTTCTCTTTTCAACACTGTCAAACATGGCAGATTCCCAAACTACTCAAATAACATTGCATGTTTAACAGAATATCATTCTATCCACTTTATTGCTATGTTCTCTCTCTCATTATCCATGACCCCTCTCCCACTCATTCCTTCACAAATCTGTTTATTCAATACTCTTTAATGAAATTCATACTTTTTGACATCATAGCACAGGACAACAGAAATAAAAAATCCCTGTCAAGTAGGAGCTCATTATATTTATTCTGGGAAAAGGAGACAGACACAAGACATAAAATGAAACCAAACTGGTATGTGTGTTTATAAGGATATAAGCACAATGTTTAAGAGCTTCAAGTGGGGAACTGAAGATACATGCATCTATTTACATTAAGGCATACTGATTAATCCATGATACATCAGGTCTATCTTTCAACAATGGTCTAATCCTAAATTTTTCATTTTAGTATTAATCCTTTAAGATGCTCTCTCCAAACCATCTCATGGACATGCAGGGTATCAGAGGCAAGGGCAGGATGAGAGTGCTTGTTAATGTGCTCACTTACTCTCCAAAGCCACCAGTCCACACCCATGATAACCCATTAAACCATTAACCCCTCCTTACTCCATGAATGGACTGATCCATTCATGACAGCATAGTCCTCACTATCCAGTCACCTCTTAAAGGTCATATCTTCCAACACTGCCACACTTCTCCACTAAGATATAGGGTAGGTATGGGTGGGAATCCCAAATAATATCATCAGTGAAAAGAATCATGAACCAACAAGACAATTTAGCAAGGCTTTGGTGAATCTGGTACTACTGCAAATTAAACAAACAGCAACATGGATGGACCTAGAGAGAATTATATTAAGTGAAATGAGTCAGGCACAGAAAGAGAAATATCACATATCCTCACTTATTTGTGGGAACTAAAAATAAATAAATACACAAATAAACTGGGGGATGGAAAGAAGACACAACAATTACAATTCCTTGAAGTTGATACAACAAGCGAACAGATATGAGGTTGTTGGGAGGGAGGGGGAGAGGGAGAGAGGGAGGGGGAGAGGGAGGGGGGAGGGAGGTTTTGGTAATGGGCCACAATAATCAACCACATTGTATATTGATAAAATAAAATTAAATTGAAAAAAAAACCAGCAGTACTTTTCCCAAAGGTAATAAAGTCAGAAGAAATCTTAAATTACACTAATGAGAAATCAACAGCTGATGAGAAGCCATAAGGGAAGCAAGATGAGGCATATCTCCTATTTATCTAAAGTCTCAATGTCCTAGAATCAACACTCTTAACAACTAGGTCAGCTCCCTGCTGATAGGGCATTTTTCTACAGTTTTCACCTCTTCACAATTTCCACAAGGGTATATCTTCTTTTCTGGATTTTCCAAACTTAACAGTACTGTGAAGGGCTCACAAACAATTCATTCTCATTTTCCTTGTTGTCTCTCTTGGACTCTTATTTGAAACACATACACTCTTCCCATCCATCATTAATCAATAGTCATTTCTTCAGCACTCACTGAATTCTAATGCTAACCAAGTGAACTGGGTCATAGAAATGAATGAATGCAACTCTACTGTACTTTTGGGAAATAGCCATCATACTTAACATGGTAGGATGACATATAGACACATAAAGGAATAATTTTAAAAGATAGAAAGTCCAAACACAGAAATATAAATATAGTATTATGGGAACTGAATGGTTTCACTGAAGTCAGTCATATATGTTATACTATATTGTTCCCTCTCATGATTGAAAGTCATTAGTCAGTGACTATATTTCACAATTTAATGTCTCATCATTGACCAGTCCACAACCTCTCTTCATGAAGAGGTCCTGTCATCAGAGGAAAGTTTTTAAATAGAGGAGTGGCTATGGAGAAAATGAATCCTTTCTAGAGACTAATAGCACACACGAGAACTACTATAAAATATGTTGTTTATTTTTCAGATTAAAAAAGTCTACTGTGCATAGTAGACTTTGGAACGTTTTTGTTTGAGAGAACACAGTGTTTGAGACAACCAATGGCATAAGCATACATGCAGGAAAGAAAACAAGGGTTGTATTCTATACTCCCCAACTATCAGTGGAGATTTATAATCCAATCCCTAATTCTAATCATATAAAGTCTTATCTAGCAGATGCTCAGAACCCCAATGATCTATATGTGCACAATTCAACTCAACATAGTCTACAGAATCTACAGTTTACTCAGTCATGCCATAGCACTCACCCCCAAAGATCAAACAGCTACCTCCTCATTTCAATCATTCACCATTTTGATGAATGCTTGGGGATCATTCATCAAAATTTCACTCATCCATGGTCTAAACAAGTAGTTTAGTTAATATAGTTATTAAAAATCTGCTACATGCTAGGCTCTGTAAGGTAATGGAAAGTAAAACATGAATAGGAAAATATCCCTGTCAGTAGGAGCTCATTATTTATAGTCTGTTAAACAGACACAAAAAGAAGGAATAAAATTAAATTTGATAGCTGAATGTTAGAGGTATAAAGCATGTTACAAATTAATTAAATGGTGTCAATCTAGACAGGCTGGAAAAACAATTTCCACAGACTTATATCTAATCCACTAGTTAGGGAATGACAATGTACAATAAATTTCTGGAGGTATGGTCAACACCTCCAGACTCAACTGGAAAAGAACATCTTCCACAGTCATACCTTTTCCTTGACTATAGTGATGGTATTGCCATTTACTGTTCACTAAAACCAGTATCTAAAACATAGGTCAAACACACCTTAGCCTTGCCTTGCAACCGTCTCCTTCAAAATTCTACCTTCTCTAGATTCTACCTTGCTTCACTCCCTGGATTCCTAACACCATCCTCTCTTCATTCCTTCTTCACTGTTCATCATTAGGTTATGTTTTCTTTCACCTTGCCCCTTACCCATTCCCTTTCCTCAACAATCTTTGCTAAACATCTCATAGAAATTAAGATCTCTGCAGTATTCAGCAATCCTGTCTTAATGAAACGTTCTCCATAGCCAATGGATGCAAGAACAGACAGAGAAAATACAAGTGGGAACTCAAATGATAAAGCTGCACAAAGATTGCTATTGCAAGACTAAGAAGATATAACGAAGACAGGCAATTTTCTCTTGTATACATGTAATGGGAATACTGAAGAGGTTCTCATATTATACAACTAGGATGCATTTTTACTTTCCTATGTACACATACTGGTTCATGCAAGCAACTCACAAAGTATCACCAGGTATCTATGCTGGGTTGACACTGGTAAGTAACATCATTATAAGATAAACTGTTGACTCAAAGGTAACCTTTGATTTGGCCATGCCAGTATTAAAAACACTGCCTCCCCTTCTCACACAGCACTTTTACCTAAAATCAATGATGTTCTCTTTATTTCCAAATTAATTTTTTCAATGCCACACAAAAGCCAATTTCATTCATTTTTGAATCTCATTCTTATCTTTAGGGACAATATGATCCCTTGGTTTTCACTTAAAAACTTTAGCCACTTTCAACAATATTCTTTAATGGAAACTCCTCATGTTTTCAATACCTAAATGCTAGAGCATCCAAAGCTCTAAGACAGATAAATGGTATTCCTATCCCCACATATACTCTATCTCTAGATCCCATCCTTTTCCATGGCCATACATAATAAGTCACATAATGATTAATCCAAAGTATCATCTCTATCTCCAAATCCTCCAAAGCCCCAGCTTCCTATTTCTATCTTAAAAATCAAAATCTGAACCTGTGGGTTTAATAAGATCTAAAACTGTCAAAATACATCCCTTTTTTTTTTATCATGCACTCTGAGAAAACCAACCTTCTCTAGCGTAGTAATAATAGTAAATGACATCACCATTTACTCAGTTGTTGAGGGCTACTAAATCATGAGTCCTATTTGAATCCTCTTTCGTCTGGTACCATTCAATTTCTTATCAAGTAGGACTGGCAATACTTGTAAAATACATCCCAAATTCCAGTATTACTTAATATTTCCATGTAAACCAACCTAATACAATACATTTCATATGACTATTAAAATAACCATGAATTTGCCTTCTTACATATCCACTTGCAATTGTATTAGTGTTTTTACATCTAGGCATCACCCATAGTAATCTTTATCCTACCTAACTTGTTTGAATATATAAAAATAGGGAGAACTTAAGTACTATAGAATTAAAATTTGGAAATCTTGAAAAACCAAAGCAGTTGGTATGTTAAATATGAATAAACACAGCCATTGAAAAAGGCAATTCTCACCAAAAGAACTTAAGTGAGAATATTCTATCTCAGAAAAAGCTGAGTGAGAAATTATGGGAGGGAAGACATTTGTAGAAATTATTCCTGGAAGGGCCGAGCCCGTGGCGCACTTGGTAGAGTGCTGCGCTGGCAGCGCGGCGACACTCCCGCCGCGGGTTCGGATCCTATATAGGACTGACCAGTGCACTCACTGGCTGAGTGCCGGTCACGAAAAAACGACAAAAAAATAAATAAATAAATAAATAAATAAATAAATAAGTGTAAAACAACTCCAACAACTAATAAGTGAATTTAACAAGGTTGTAAAATATAAGGTTAATATATATAAAAAAAAAAGAAAGAAAGAAATTATTCCTGAAGATTAAAAAAAAAAGTAATAATTTTAGGTTTTAATTATCTTGTGCAAAAATAAAAATAACATGATTGTTATATAATCCCACGTGACAAAGTAGGTGGAACAATGTAGCAGAGACTATTTTAAACCTTCAAATAATCACAGGGATAGTATTTGTAAACAACTGTATTGTTTTGCCTTAGAATTATCTAAAATCCTGTCCTAGATTTAATTTATCAAAAGAGCAACATGCCTGGATTTTTGTGTAAATGGTTTATCAGATAGTGAAGCTCAAGAAATTACGGAGAAATAAGAGGCTATAATCTTCTCCTTAATGCTTTCCTTGGTCCATTTCACTCTAATCCCACTGGAAGGAAGATCCAGTTAAAAAACACTCTGTTGAACATTTCTGACAAGCCATGATACACAAATTCTTCCTTAAACTAGAATACAAACTAATATGTGTGTGTGTGTGTGTGTGTGTGTGTATCCAATAACAGAGATTTTTTTAAAAAACACTTCTTAAAAATCACTTTTAAAGTAAGAATTACTAGGGCCAGCCCATGGCTGACTTGGGAGAGGGTGGTGCTGCCAACACCAAGTCAAGGGTTAAGATCCCCTTACTGGTCATCTTTAAAAAAAAAAAAGTAAGAATTACTTGTGAGTACTACAACTATGGCATGAAAGTTTTATGACAAATGAGATATTTACATTGTCTCAAATGTTCCCTAATGGATCTTTATTAATTATAAAGGAATGCTAACTTTAAAATGCTGAAGCCCAGTACACCAACTGAACCAAGTGATCAAAGTTAACTTTACCAATAATGGGACAAAGTGACATCATTTGTCATCTGACATGATTCACTGAGGAAGACACATATCAATTCTCAAGTATTCCTGCCAAAAATGCATAACCTAAACCTTTGCATGAGAAAATAGACAATTCAAAATTTGAGGCATTTTCTTAAAAAACTGTTACCCATTGTTTCTCAAGAATATCAAAAATATCATCAAATACAGAGAAAGACTGACAAACAGTTTCAGATTAAACAAGACTGAAGAGAAATGACACACCTGAATGCGATACAGGATTCTTTTCTGAATACTGGATAAAGGGAGAAACTACTTTATAAACACGACTGTAACAACCGGTTAAATGTGAATATGGATTGTATATTATGTTATACTTTTATATTATATGATATGATTTTGAAATTCGTACCAAGTTTAATAAAGAGGATGCCCAAGCTCTTAGTGCTGAAGTATTTTGGGTTAAAGGAACTTAGTATCTACAATTTAGTCAGAAACAGGTCACAAAATAATACTAATACATATAAACACAGACGGGGGAGGAGAAGAAAGACAGTGGGAGGGAGGCAAAGGAAGAGAGAATACAACAATGCAAAAAGACAAGTCAATCTGGTTGGAGGGTATATCAGGTTTCTCTATGTGATTATTGCAACTCTAAATCTCAAATTATTTCAAAAATAAAAATTAATAGCACTGGTATAAGGTATAGTTAGGGAGCTTATTAACTTCCAGGAAGTGCTAAATTTAGAAAAGGCCAACAAGATGTTTCTTGGGATTAGAGGAAAAGTAGAGTATTGCTTTATGTTATAAATCATCCATCACTATTTGGTCTCTTCTTATCCATGGCCATTGACTGTTTGAATTAGACTTAAGTTAAAAATAATATTTTCACCTTTTAGACTGGCTAAAATTTAAAGGACTGCTGACACCCATTACACACAAGTTTTTATGAAATCAGCACTGTCATGACACCACAGTTCTGTGGTGGCCCAGAAAACATTTTCAAGGGCAATTTCTCAATATCTACTTAAACCAAAAGTGCACATAGCAAATGACCCAACAATGTTGCTACTAGAAACCTATCCCGTAGAACAGGGAGCCCAAGTACAGTAGAATAGATATATATATTACAATGTAATATATAATATACATTACAACATTACATACAGCAGCAAAACAAATAGACAAAAGGTTAACCTGCATTTCAAAAAATGGAGAAAGGTATGAACCCATTATAACATGTACTTTACATCCAATAAAGTCTGTAGGTAAGCTCTATTGATTTGGAAATATGTTCACAATATACTAAAGATTACAAAGTCACAAAATAATATCTACCATAATGATCACACATTTATAAATGAATTCCACATAAGCTTATGTAAACTCAGAAAAGTTATTGACCACTGTACAAATGGTCAACTCTTGGCACCCCAAGAAAGTAGAAATGGAAGATGGAAGATGAATGACCAGACTACTTATATCATTCATTCTTAGTGTCTCTGTTTTAATGTGCTAGATGCAAGACTAATTGGAAACATTTAAAAGAACAAACAAAAAAGCTACAACACTCAATTTAGCTGTAAGAGCCAAAAATTCAAAATCTTAAACAGATTTTTCCCATTTTTAAGTTTAACTTCATATGCTGAGGATTCAGAAAAATGACATGGAAAGAGAAGATGTTCTTTCTCTCCCTTTTGATTTCTATACCTAACCACCTTTGCCAGGATAACAATAAGCCTATTCTGTAAGGCTAGGGATCAACAAACTATAGTCTGTGGTCCAAATCTGGCCCACCATCTGTTTTTGTAAGTAAGTTTTACTAGAACAAAGACACACTCATTTGTTCATGAACTGGTTATAGCTGCTTTCCTACTGCACTGGCAGAACTGAGTAGTTGCTACAGTATGGCCTGTAAACTCTTCATAGCCAAAGTTTGCTGATCCTGGGCACAGACTATAAAATGTATTATTGTCTGGGTATTATACTGTGCTTCATGTAATGTAAAGGTGTGTTGATTAAGACATTGATTTTCTTATATCCAGAAGATCATTTTGAAATTGGAAAATATTAACACAAGAAATAGTTTGAAATAGATGAATTTAACTTTGGAACTACAAAAGGAACTTCTCTGCATGTAAAATAAATGGGTATTACAAAAGGAACACAAGTTCTACCTCAGAATCCACCTGCCAATGAACAGAATAATATAATTAGAAAATTGATATTGATGGCTGTACATATTTATGAGAATTTTAAATCATTAAATCTTCTGTTGGGAAAAGTAATTTACTTTCAAGGAAAGGAATTATCATATATAGTCTTAAAATTCTACCAACCGTTTTCATTGCTAATACTGTTCTAGAAAGGTTCTATTGGATCCCCCTCCACCTTCACCCAGTATAAACCCTACCTATTAAAGACTGGGCAATGCAGTAGTAGTTCCCTGATGAAACATGCAGTTTAGATTCCAAAAGTAGAAAATTAAAACTTAAATAAACAGTATTTTATATCAGGCCCTCTTAAGAAGAAAACAAATGAAAATCAGGATAATGTGAACAAAAGGGAAATCTCTTTGGTACAGAGTGTTTTACTCCAATCCCTAAAAAGAGAATACTAGTGATAGCAAGAAAATGATGGAACCACATGTTCTAGAAAATGGCATCACTATGGCTCAAAATGTCAGTGTAAGGATCTGGCTCTCTCTCATCACCGATGGTTGTGATGGCATCCAAGTCTTAGGTTTGGGCATTGGGGAAGAGGTGAACTACAGTTAGTAGATCCTTATCTGGCATGAAACCCACCAGGTTCAACCAAAACAGTAACTAGAGAAATTCTAGTCCAGATAACATTTAAGACAATCTTGTTTTGGACCTAAGAACTATGGTCTCCTGATACAAATGAGGAAGAAAGTACCATATGAATGGAAACAGAACTGACACACTAGAGGCACTCAACTTGTGAGAAAGTCTGGCTATCATCTGGGGTGTGACTGAGGTGTTTATGGGGTTGAATTAATTATATTTATCACACACAAATATCACTTCTATTTTCAAAGTAAAATATACATTAAAAAAATACAATGAGATATACAACAACACTGGGAAGCACAAAATATTTTGAGAACACAGAAGAGTACTTAGCAGCATTCCAGGCAATTACTTGCCAAAAAGCAGGTCACTTCTATTCCTGGGTGAACTTCTATAAAATTTGTGCCCTTGAGATAAAAAGATGCAATAAGATCCCAGAAAAGAGGAATAAAGACAGCATTGGTGTGATGTTGCAGACAAAACCACTGCAGAAAGTGTCTGTGATGTTCTTGTCCTCAAGGTCACCACCTGGGAGAGTACAGAACAAGAGATTGCAAATGGAAATAGCTTATCAAACAGCCATACCTCATGACAGACAGGTATCATCTTCAAGTCAAGCATTTATGGAACTCCATGTAAAACAACTCTCACAATCCTAATGTTAAATAATCCCCAAGCTACAACAACCAGGCATACTTACTGTATGAAAATGATGAAACTGTCATTTTCCTTCCTCTGCCTGTTTGTTGTTATTTGAGTACTCATCTCCTATTCCAAATTATTGTCATCCCATTCAACCACCTACTCATTCTGTGAAGCAGCATTTCCTGTGTAGCTTCTGAGTGCTAATTTACGTATCATTTCAAGGTTAAAAAAACAAAGACCCAGATCAAGAAAACATTAATAAAGTACTCTGTATAGTCTATAGTATTTCATGGAAATTTTTCTAAAAACCAAAACCTATTATCACAACATCCACATATCCACTCTTCCCAGATGCTTCTTGTACAACTTCTGGTGGTACTAAAGTTAGGAAAATTTCTTGTATATCAACTCCTAGATGCATTAATTGTTGTTTACTAAGAGATAACTATAAAATCCATGATTACATTATCACTTCAAACTCATCATATAATTTAATGAAAAATAAATTCTATTCCAAATAACTCAGACAAGAATATAATCTATCATCAACACGGCCAAAAGGATATCTTAAAAATTAGACTAAAGGCCTTAAATGCTCTTACCTGCATGAAAGGTCTCTTTGGTCCTTACTTGTGAGACAGACTTGTGAAAGAAAAAACAGAAATGTCTGCAAATATTTGAAGAATGTTCATTCACTCATCAAATGAAAAGTTGTCAAAAACCTACTCTCACCACCCCAATATTGGAATATACCTCAGCTCGTCTGCTCATCTTAACTACCCACTGATAACATCAGCAATAGCATAAATCATGCACCTGGAACTAAAATTTAACCTTCTGCTGTCCTTATGATCCGTATTATTTGAGGAAAATTCTACTTCTTATAACTTTGTTTTTCCTCTAACATCTTTTTATACCCCTTTCACTCTTTTCTTCCCTGACCTGTCTAAATTCCTTATCTCCCTCTATCTGTATGTCCACCAGTGATGCATTTATTCCAAAACATTTACTGAATATCAGATGATTTAAAATTTATTGAGTGTACAGACAAAAAAAGGTTATAGTCTCTGTCCAGATAACATCATATTCGACAGTAAGAGTAGATAAGAGTATTACTACTCAAAATCTACATAACCTACATATCAATGCTGCAACAAAATTTAGAAGCCCTATTAGCTCTTCTATTGCATCTAAATGATAATCACATTACACAATTTGACAATCTTGTATGCTTTGTGGAAACCATATATGGTTTTGGATTTTAAAATACCATGGATGAATTAGATCAAATATCAAACTGGTCAAAAAATAAACAGTATGTCAGAATTAATGATTCCCACCAACACTTTGGAAGAATGAAGTCCACAAAAATGATTTAAAAAGTACAATGATTCAGATGTATATGGAAATGTGAGGCAGCAAAGAATCTAAAAGGTCTCACTTCTTAAACTGGTAACACCTCAGTTGAAATTGTGCAAAATACCGGAAAATTGTTAACATACCATGACCAACATAATATACAGAAGGTGAAGTGGGTTCATTCTTCAACCGCCTTAAAGTCCCCAAATTATTAGAATATTTTTTTTAAAATTGACTGAAGTACTTTGTGAACTTACTATTAATTGCTTTTCCTTTTTTGCTTATTTACCATCAACACTTTCAGATTCTAACCACAAAACTTCTCTAGTTTCATAAATAATGAATTATTCCATGACACCTTTTATTTCAACTTTATATTTACTACTTTTTATTGTTACAATCTATTCTTGTACTAATCAAATACCCTACCATCCATTTTTTAATCAAATTCCTGTACCATCCCTTTTCCAATCAACCCATCTATGCACCAATCCATCTATCAAGCCACTCTAAAACCACTGACCATGTAGCTATCACACTCATGCAATCAATTTTTCTATGCATTGATCCCAACGTTACCCATTATGCCAGCCATACTTTATCCATTGACCTAAAGATACATTTATCCATACATGATCCACGGACACATTACATTTTGAATCCATTCCAATTCTAACATCTAGACATCTAACCATCTACACCTTCACTGAATAAAGACTACATTAATGCTTCTATTCACACATCCATCCAACTGGTTTTTCTAAATATCATTCTTGATTCTTGTACCCAGCAACCTACTCATATATTCTAGTTTCCATCCCTTCTTACAGCATTCTAGCCACCCAATTTTGCATACATCTTTATTGTATCCTAAATGCCATAAAAGTTTCTTGCACCCATCTTTCCAGCCTTCATACTAAATATCTCATCTTGCCTTCCTTTATTCACTAATCATTAAATCCATATAAACCTGCATATATAGAAAAATTTCACTTACCATTTCTGCATCCTTCCTTTCTTCAATCCATCCTTCTATCCATCTATCCACTCCTACAACTGACCAAGATTTAAACCATCAATCCAACCCTCCCTTCTTATATGCACTCATCCACCAATCCTTGAATTTTTGCATGTGGTTTTCCATCTGTAGCCGATTTAAAGTCTCAGCAACTTCAAAAACTCACTGACTTAACACAACATATACTTTTCATCCATGAAAAGATCCCCTGTGGGTCTGATGTGATGGCTCTCAGGAAAGCTTTGCTTCATATGACAGTTCATTCAGGGCATTCTCTTGTGACACCTTCACCTCAACACATGGTTCAACAATCACCATATGTAAGAGATGAAGGAAAATCACATACCACATACTAAAATCTTATGCCCACGATACATACTATGCATTTTCACATTTCTGAATTAGTTTTACTGCCAAAGAAACTAAAAACCCATGATTACCTTAAGACTTAAAATGACCTTGGGGTCCCAACTCCATAGGAACAGACAGCTCCCTAAAGGACATACCCCACACTGCCTATCTTAAAAACAATTAAGCAAGATAAGGGGAATGGGAAAACGTCCCAGAGGGAAAAGATAGGGCCAGGGAGAACAAAGGACAAGTGCGCATCTCCTAAGGCCTAATAAAACATTCTCCACGACAATAGAGGGCCCTCATAATATCTTCCCAGAGGGACTTCAAAATTACTATATGGTTATTGCTATGTTTAAGTGTTTAGAGTTGCCCTGCCCTGCTACATCATTGCACACTGGAAAATCAGGTGCAGATAACTGTATATTAAGTTCACATATCTCTGGATCAAAAGTAGGTACAATGAAACCTGAGGTGCATGCAGATCACTGCAAATCTCAAGATGAGGAGATCCCAGTGCATAACAAAGCTAAATAAGATTTTGGTTCCCTTTCTCTGGGAAGGGATCAAAGTTTACTAGTAAGTAGAAAGCAAATCCAGTATTTGAGACTAGAGAGGTATCGTATGGTAGACATTCATAGTACTCAACGTGTTCTTTATCCTTTCATTTCGAAAACATGAAGAAATACACTTTCATAACACCCTGAAGTTTCAGATGGCCATGTGATTAATTTCTTTTGCCCAATTTATGATTGGGCATTTAAGAGCTATTGCATGATTTTCTATGATCTCTTCTATAGCTACAATTAACGATAAAACTTTGCTGTAATGAAAGCAACAAGAAATATTGTCTTTTTGATATGTGACCCATGAGTGACTTCCACGCACAGGACTCCTAATACCTGTTGGACAGGTACTGTGAAAAATACATGTTTATAGTTTTAAGTCACTGAGATTTAGGAAATAGCCTTTCTTTGTAGAGTATGCATAAAACAAATGTACTACACAAAGCCTGGTTTTCCAAAGCCTTGCAGTTTCAAGTATTGACCTTATAAAAAACAGGAAATTTTCCCCAGGCTATATATTCTCTTGTAAGATAAAGAGTTGTAACACCGCAAGGGTTCTGGTTCAAAGACAGACAAGTTACTGATTGATATGTAAAGATACTGGGAATCTGCTGAAGGGAGAAGGAATGTTTGCTAAGATCAAGCTTTTGTTGGTGGGTCACTTAATTGCCTTACTGAAATGTCATCTGGAATGTTTTACTGAATGTTACCAGCCTATATTGTTAAAACTATAACCCCACCTATGTCTCTTCCTGTAACTTCCTGGTCTGGAGAATAAATGTGGAAAGAGAACCCCAATTCATGGTTAATTTCCCAAATGGAAGGAATGCCTCTATCTTGAGGGTTCTGGGAGATTAACCCCTTTCTGGGGCTTCTCACTGCTCAGAAGAGATGGGCTTTGAGTAATCTTTGGCGGCTCCGTCACCCAGGGGAAAAGGGGGTGACAAATCTGTGGGAGGCAAAGCAACATTTCCTGAACTGACCTATATTCTTTCATGCACATACCCATCAGCTCATCCATTCTTATACCCACCTTCTGTTCACTCTGCATTCTCTCAATATATCTGTCTGAAGAAAGATATTTTTTAATTATTACTCCTTGCCACTGTTACCTCAACCCATATATATGCACAAATTCACATATGTATACCACCATTACAAAAATAATAAATATTATATTCATTCTTGTTTCTTAATTCCATTCTGAATGCATTTCTGGATTCATCCACAGACATAGCCATCCACTTCTGCATCACCTGCACCAGCTGGGCATGCAGAACTCAGTACAGCTGAGAGTTTGACAGTCTCTAAATCATGGCTTAACTGAACTTTTCTTCCCACGGCTGGAGATCCAATCAGCCTGGCTGATTTTAAAATCATTACATAGAATATCAGGTATTGAGCTTACAATCTTGACCAAACACTAGAGCTACCTCAAGTCATTATGAGGGAAAATAACAGCAGAGAATAACTGAGGATTTGTTTTGGAAACTGCTCTGCTACAGAAAGCTTTTCTACACATTCCTCCAAGTGTTAAAAAATCCTACCTTCATACTTAGGCAACTAAGAATGAACCAAGAAGAAACAGAAAACCTAAACAGATCAGTAATGACTCATGGAATCAAAGCAGTAATCAGCAGTCTTTCAACAAAGAAAATCCAAGGACCAGACGGCTTTACTGCTGAATTCTACCAAACATTTAAAGAGGAATTAGTACCACTCCTCTTCAAACTATTAAAAAAAAAATGAAACAAAGGCCATTTTCCCAAATTCATTCTGAAGCCAGCAACTTGATAACAAAATCAAAGATACGACAAAAAAAGAGAACATATAGGCCAATTTCCTTAATGAACACAAGGCACAAAAATCCTCAACAAAATATCAGCAAACATAATGGAGCAGCACATCAAAAAGATTATACATTATGATCAGGTGGGATTCATCCCAGGGATGCAAGGATGGTTCAACATATGCCAAATCAATAAATGCAATACACCATATAAACAAATACAAGAACAAAAACTATATAATCATCTCAATAGCCACAGAAAAAACTTTTAACAAATTCCAACATCGCTTCATGATAAAGACTAAAAAAAAAATAGGTATAGAAAGAAAGTATCTCAACACAATAAAAGCCATACATGACAAATGCACTGCCAATATCATCCTGAATGGGGAAAAGCTAAAAGCTTTTCCTTTAAGAACAGCAACAAGGCAAGGATGCCCACTCTCACCTCTCCTATTTAACATAGTATTGGAGTGTTTTCCCTATGTTTTCCTTCAGGAGTATTATAATTTCAGGATATATATTTAATTCTTTATGGTATATGGGGAGAGGTATGGGTCTAGTTTCATCCTTTTACATATGGATGTCTAATTCTCCCAGCACCATTTATTGAACAGGCAGTCTTTTCCCCAGTCTATGTTCTTGGTGCCTTTATTGAAGATCAGTTGGTTGTAGGTATGTGAGTTGAATTCTGGGTTCCCTATTCTGTTCCATTGGTCTGTATGTCTGTTTTTATGCCAGTACCACGTTTTGGTTACTACTGCTTTGTAGTATGATTTGAAGTCAGGTAATATGCCTCTGGCCTAATTTTCCCTGCTCAGGATTGCTTTGGCTATTTGTGGTCTTTTGTTATTCCACATGAATGTTAGTATTGTTTTTTCTATTTCGGTGAAGAATGTCATTGGTATTTTAATGGGGATTGCACTGAACCCATAGATTACTTTGGGTAGTTTGGACATTTTCACAATGTTAATTCTTCCAATCCAAGAGCATGGAATGTCTTCCCATCTTCTTGTGTCCTCTTTAATTTCTTTCAAATGTGATTTGTACTTCAGGAGGTAGGTAGGACTGGGCAAAGATTATGAATACAACCCCCAAAACACAGGCAACAAAAGGAAATTTTTTCAACAAATGGGATTATACCAAACTAAAAAGTTTCTGCACAGCAAAAGAAACAATTATCAGAGTGAAAAGACAACCTACAGAATGGGAGAAAGTATTTGCAAACTGTTTGTCCAACCAAGGATTGACATCCAGTACAAGTATCTCAAGCAACTTAAAAGTAAGAAAACAAGTAAACCGACTAAAAAATGTACAAAGGAGCTGAATAGGCATTTCTCAAAGGAAGATACATGAATGGCCAACAGACACATGAAAAAATACTCAACATCACTCAGCAACTATGAAATGCAAATCAAAACTACACTGAAATATCATCTCACCCCAGTTACACTTGCTATTATCAAAAAGAATACCAAATGCTGACGAGGATGTGGAGAAAGGGAAACCCTCCTACACTGTGGGTGGGACTGTAAATTGGTGCAGCCATTATGGAAAATCATATGGAAGTTCCTCAAACAACTACAGATAGAACTGCCATATGACCCAGAATTCTCATATTACCCAGTATATACTTAAGGATATACACCCAAAGGAATAGAAACTCATTTCAAAGGGACACCTGTACTCCCATGTCTATTGCAGTTTTATTTATAAGAGCCAAGAGTTGGAACCAACCTAAATGGCCATCATCAGACAATCAGATAAAGAAAATGTGGTATATTTATACAATGGAATACTACTCTGCCATAAAAAGGAATGAAATACTGCCATTCACAGCAACATGGATGAACTGAGAGAAAATTATGTAAAGTGAAATAAGCCAGGCATGGAAAGAGAAACACTGCATGTCCTTGCTTATACATGGGAGTTAATAAAAAATAAATAAATAAATGACAAAAAAAGAAAGATACAACAATCACAATAATACATTGAACTTTTAAAAGAAGAAAACAGAACTGAGGTTACCAGAGGTGTGAGATGGCATGGAGGTGAAAAAGGGAGAAATTGTTAAAGGGCCACAAAAATAGATTACACTGCAAAATGAAGAATATACTACTTATCCTCATTTTATCAACACATATTGCACACAGGTATTGATATTCAATGCTGTACACCACAGATACGTATAATCAACTATGTTCCAATAATAAATCAATCAATTAAGAAAAACCAGAAACACAGTATTGGAAGTACTAGCCAGAGCAATTAGGCATGAGAAAAAATAAATGGCATCCAAATTGGAAAAGACAAAGTCAAATTGTCCCTTTTTGCAGATTACATGATCCTACATATAGAAAAACATATATACAGAAAAACCTAAAAAATACTTAGAGCTGATAAATGAATTCAGTAAAGTTGCAGGATATCAAATCAATATACAAAAATCAGTAGTTTTTTTTTATAATACTCCAAACAACTAATTAGTGGGAAAAGAAATTTTAAAAAGCTAGCCCATTTACAATAACTATCAAATAAATAAAATACTTAGGAATAAATTTAACCAGGGAGGTGAAAGAGCTCTACAACAAGAACTACAAATACTCAGCCATAGGAAAGAATGAAATTCTACCATTCGCAGCAACATGGATGAACTTAGAGAAAATTATGCTAATTGAAATAAGCCAAGCACAGAAAGAGAAATACCACATGTCCTCACTCATATGTGGTAACTGAAAAATAAATAAGAAAAAACCAAACAACCATCACAAAAATACCTTGAACCGTCAAAAGGAGAGAACAGGACACTATAGGTGGGAAAAGGGGAGGATTAACAAAGGGATTAGCAAGAAATTGGTCAAAGGTCACAAAGAATGATTATGTTTTATAATTAAGAATATAATAATTATTCTGATTTGATTATCACATATTGCATACAGATATTGATATTCAACTCAACTCTGTACCCCAAACATATGCATAATTAATTAAGTTTCAACAACAAAAAAAGGTGCCCGAACCAACCAACCAACAATAGAAAATGTATGGGACCCCATAGCACAAGGATACTTCAAGAAGTTCATGGAAAAATAGAATTAAAAGAAAATATGTATCTTCCCATAAACTTTTTCAAGTACCCTCATGGAAAAACAGAATTAAGATAATATCTTTCCATGAACTTTTTGAAGTACCCTTATATGTAACTTTGAGACTGTCGTATTTCCCCATAGCATGACAACCTTGATCCATATTGTTATTCCACATAGATCAAAGAGTTTCATTCCTTTTCACTGTGGAGTAGTATTCCAGTTGTACATCCATTCACATATTGAAGGACTTTCAGATTGTTTCTAAGTTTTCTATTTTACAAATAAAGCTAAATATTCAAAATAAATATTGACTGTTATCATATAATAACAAATGGAAACGTAATAAGACACTTTTAATAATAGATAAAAAGGACACATGAGAAGGTATTTGCTATGAATATGTATATAAATGAGATAAAATTTATAAATAAAGGAACAAACCCAGACAAGCCACACAACTGTATAAATTAAATACATACTAGAATAAACATTAAGAATTAGAGAAAGTAGTAATTAAAATATCTGTTCTCTATTTTATCCTATTTGTGTCTATGTGCACACACTGGTTTCATAATTATAATACTAGTATTACTATATTAATAATACAACTTTGAATTCTTAAATTTCCTGGATGTTCTTTCTGTCCTCAGAATAACATAAAAGTACATGAATTTACACTAATCACCTTTGGAGATTAATAGGACATCAATTCATTATTTTCACTGTACGTGTTTATGGGGTAGTTTGTTGTTTCAGTACATGCATATACTGCAGAATTACCCAACCGAAATAGTTAGCATATCTATTATCTAAACTTTTTTTGTGTGTGTGTGGTTATAACATTCAAGATCCTCTTTTCTGGCTATCTTGAAATACACAATACAATACTATCAACTATTGTCACCCTAGTGCACCAGAATTTGTTCTTATCTAACTGTAACTTTGTAACTTTATACCTGTCTACCAACCTTTCCTCAGTCCCCTCTCCCTTCTTCCTTTCCTTGCCTCTGGTAACCACTATTCTATTTCTTTTATTTTTCTTAATTGACCCATGATAACTGTACTTATTTATGAAGTACAATATACTTGGGTACATTCATACTGTGTGCAATGATCCTATCAGGGGGCTTAGTACATCCATCACCTCAAACATCTGTCACTTCCTTGTGTTAGGAATATTCAACATCATCTTCAGATACACAATACTTTTTTCTTGACTATAGTCTCCTTCTATTGCAATAGAACTAAATCTCACTCTTCCTATTTCTCTGCAATTTTGTATCCTCTAACCAACCAACCTCTTCCCATCCCCATCACCCAGCCTCCCCTTCCTAGTCTGTACTAACCACTATTATACTCTCTATTTCTATGAGATCAACTTTTTTAGCTTCCACATAGGAGTGAGAAAATGTAGTATTGTTTCTCTTTCTGTGCCTGGCTTAATTTTCTCCAAGCTCATCCATGCTGCTGCAAAGGGCAGAATTTCATTCATTTTTATGGCTGAGTAGTTTTCCACTGTGGATATATACCACATTTTCTTTAATCAATTCATTATTTTTACACAGTAAGTAAAGAGAATCTTAACTTTTCTTTTTAATTGGAATTTCAAATAGTTGATGAAAAAGGTTCTTATTTAAATAATTTACATATTTAGAATACATTTACAAATATTTATAACAAATGGGCAATCATTAAAATAATGATCAAATACATCATTTTATCATCTGCTTTTTACATAAAAAATTATAGCTACATGATTCTTTATGTAAAAAGCAGATGACAAAATGACATACTTGATTCTCAATGTCATAAAAATATATACAAATGTTATAACTTTTCTTAAAATGAATAATGATGTGAAGTAATAGTAAGTTTCCGTTTAAGTGACTAAATTTGATTTAATTTGATAAAACCATTCAGATTAGGCATTCACACCTAACTACTGAAAATTGAGTGATATATTAAACACTACCACAGGGGTGCAGTCTACCATGTCTAAACCATAACAATGTAAGTTTTACCAGGCAAATAACCTGACTTCTTCAAAATGTAAGTGGCAAAACCAAGGGCTATTAAACACTCAAAGAAACATAGATTAACCACCTATATAAAATGCAATACATGATTCTTCAGGTGCTGAATTGAATGCAAAATCTCAAAAATAGATAAGACAGTGTTGAATTAAGATGTTTTGTAAATAAATATTTCAAAGGTGGTACTATCTACTTTCTAATACACCATAAGTAATTATTACTTTTGAGTAATTTTTAAGAGACATGGCATGACAATCATGCTAAAGAAAAAAAAGACCCCTCCTACACTCTTGCTGGGACTGCAAAATGGTGCAGCCTTTGAGGAACCTCCATACCATTTTCCATAAACAATTAAAGACAGATGTACCATTTGACCCAGCTATTCCACTGCAGGGTATATTCCCAGAGGAATGGAAATCATCATGTTGAACAGATACCTGTACTCCCGTGTTTATTGCAGCACTGTTTACAATAGCCAAGAGTTTGAAGCAGCCTAAGTGGCCATCATCGGATTAGTGGATAAGGAAAATGTGGTCTATCTACACAATGGAATACTACTCTGCTATTAAAAAAATGAAATACTACCATTTGCAGCAACATGAATGGACTTAGAGAAAATTAAGTGAAATAAGCCAGACACACAAAGAGAAATACTGCCATGTTCTCACTTATTTGTGGGAGCTAATAAAAATAAATAAATAAATATACAAACAAACAAACAGGGCAGGGGGTAAAGAAGACACAATTCCAACAATTCCTTGAACTTGTTAAGACAAGTGATGAACAGATCTGATGTTGATGGGGGTGAGGGGGTAAAGGGAGGGGGGAAGGAGGAATTGGTGAAGGGACACGAAAATCAACTACACTGTATATTGATAAATTAAAATTTAAAAATGGAAAAAAAAGTTACTTCCTGGATGGAAGATGAAAAAAAAAAAAGTGCATTAGAAGCTTCTATTTGGGACACTTTTTAAAAGTCCCATTAGCCTGAGTTCACAGAAAAGTCAAAGCATAACCAGAAATTATGCATGAAATGAAACAAAAAGAAAATTCAAATCAGGATATGAATAGCAAATCAAATTAAAGGAAAAAATACAGTAAGTAAGACTAAGATGGTGTCTAATAGAATAATAAAGACAAATCTTTACCATTTTTATTGCAGACCTTATTAATGATTATTTATAGAGTTCTACACATTTAACACTATGCACCTTTCTTTAAGCACTCATCACAAAAACTAGTTTATTTACAAATATAGGCTGTACTTTGTTATAGTCTACATAAATACACAGAATATATAAATATAAATATATTTGCCTACAGCTCATATATATGATGCACACATTATACATACAAATACACATATATATTTAGAAAAGCTCAAGGTAGAATTTATATAAACCACATTAGCTCACCAAAATTCATTCAACACACTAAGAATCAAGGGTAGAATCAACAAAAAAATGTAGCAAACATGAAAATTAAAAAGTTCCTCCTAAGTAAATATTTAAAATGTAAAAAAGACACACATAGAACAAAAAAACTAAAAGGTCCCTATCATAAATGATGAAAAGAGACTTAAGATTGAGAATAGAAATAGTCAACACTAAAAAAAAAGGCCTAGATAAAAATGAATGGTGCTTACCCTGTATCCAGATTTGTTCACCAAACTGTTATACCTAACATTGGCACAAATGAGAAACTTACAGTAACGTGAATATTTTTTTTACTGTTTACAAGACATTAAGGGATTCTATTTATTACGTATGGATAACATATCGTATTTACTTAAAATTGTAATCTGTAGACATAAAAACCTTCTCAGGATTGAAATACCATGCATGGTATTGATAATTTTCAAAATATGGCAAAATGTTAATTATTAGTTTTAGTTGCTAGAAGGTTCATTATTCTGTCCTCACTTTTGGTGTCTGTAAAACTTTTCATCATAAAGAATAACAGATCATTCTTCAAAAAGTTAAACATGGAATTACCATATGACCTAATAAGTTACTCACATATGTACATAACCAGATATTAAAATACGGATATTCATGTCAATGCTCACTGAAAAACTAATTACAACATTCAAAAGATGGAAACACCCAAGTATACATCAACAGATGAATAGGTAAAGAAAATATGATACAATAAAATATTATTCAGCCATAAAAAGGAAATTCTGATGCATGGTATAGAACATGGATGACTCTTGAAAACATTAAGTGAAAGAAGCCATCCACAAAATGGAACATATTCCATGATTCAACTTGGATAACATATCCAGAACAGGCAAAATCACATGCAGAAAGGGGATCGAGGGGATACGGGAAGAGGGAGTTATAGTGTAATGGATACAGAGATTCTATTTGGGTGATGGGAGCTTTGGAAATAGTTATGACAGTTTTACAATATTTTGAGTGCATGTAATGCTGAATTATATAACTAACATTGGCTAATTTGGCCAATCTTGTGTCATGCATATTTTATCACAATAAAAAAAACAAAATTATAGAATATAAATTTTATTGATAATTAGGAAGTATAAGTGGGTAAATTTATATAAATACTAAAAAGCATTGCTAGTGGGCAGAGGATTCTGGGAAGATTGAAGAGCAGGAAGCACCAAAATGTTCTCTCTACCAGAAACAATCAATTGCTTTGGAATGATATATGATATACCTAATTTGGGAACTCTGAAGTATACTGAAGACTTAGAACTTTCATAGAAAGGTTTAAAATAAAACTGAGATTAATTACAATTCCAGTTCTTAGCAAAGTGCAAGCTATCCACTCCCCATCCCTCAGGTCCTTAGCAGGCAGCTGTGCACATATTCCTGGGGCAGCTTGGAACTAACTATAATTAGGGTGGACAAAATAAAAGGACCCTGTTGTACAATACTTAAGATCTGTGCTCTGATCAGGTACTATGTCAAATCACCAAGATATAGAAAAGGAGGACAGCAGTGTCTGTTGTTACACCTCACCTTCATTGTTTCAAGCCCCTTTCTCCCTCTCTAGCTGAAGTGACTTCCGAAAGATTTAAAGACTTGATGCCTTTTTTCCCCTTCATGTTTCTTATTACCTTTTGGGAGCTAAACTTTGAAGACCAGGACATTCAAAAGCAATCACATATACAGGAGAAAGTCATTCTGCATGCCCAGGGAAAGGCACAGGCTCAGAACAACCTGAGAAGACCTTAATTTAATGCAGCCTACAACAATCAAAAACAAAAACCAGCAAACCCTGGGGAAGGGGAAAAATGTCATTTCCAGAGTTACCAAATTATATTAATTTATTATTATTAAATACAAAAACACAACAATATAATCATTACTAAATACTTTAAAAATCACACCATATAGAGAAATTGAAAAGCATGGCCCATTCAAAGGAAAAATATATACCAACAGAAAGTGTCCCTGAGAAAGACCTGATGGGTAATGACTTTAAAACCACTGTCTTAACATTGCTCAAGACATAAAAGAAGCCATGGAGAAAGTAAATAAAAGGATGCATGAAGAAAATGGAAATAACAAAGAAACAGAAAACCTTAAAGAACATGCAAATATTCTAGAGCATGAAAAGTATAACAAATGGAAAATTCACTAGAGAGATTCAAAGGCATATCTGAGTTGACAGTAAAAGGTATCAGTGAATTTGATGATAAGACAATAGAAATTTAACAATTCTGAAGAGCAGAAAGAAAAGAAAAAAAAAAATCAAAGGAAAGCAAACACAGTCTAAGGGACCTGTAGGCCAAAGAGAGAATATTTGAGGAAATACTGGAGGGAAATGTCTGAAATTCAATGAAAGACATGAATATTAACATCCAAGGAGCTCAACAAACTCCAAGTAGGATGAACTCAAAGTTACACATAAACTATCAGGAGCAAAAGAGAAAAAGCATTTTGAGTGCAGCACAGAGAAATGACTTGTCACATACAAGGAATTATCAATTGATTTTTCATTAAAAAAACAAACAAACTTTGGAAGCCAGAGGGAGTAGGCTGATATATTCAATGTACTAAAATAAAACTTATGATTCCTAGAACCAATAAAATTGTCCTTTGACAAACACTGAGGAGTTTGTTATCACTACATCTGTCCTGCAAGAAATGCTAAAGGGACTCCTGAAGGTTAAAATCAACGAATACTAGACAATATTATAGTAAAAATGGTGTGTAACTCCCCTTTTTGTTAACATGACTTACAAGAATAATACATATTTTAAAAATTATTACTCTAAAAACTAGTATTGTTATAACTTTGGTTTATATCTCTACAATTCATTTTTTTCTTTTTTAAAAAAAGATGACGGGTAAGGGGATCTTAACCCTTGACTTGGTGTTGTCAGCACCACCACGCTCTCCTAAGTGAGCAAACTGGCCACCCCTATATAGGGATCTGAACCTGTGGCCTTGGTGTTATCAGCACCACACTCTCCCACAATTCATTTTTTAAACAATGTGAGACTAGCTAATTTAAAGTATTAAATTTTTAGAGTAACAAGATATCAAAAATGTAATTCTGTGACATCAACTGAAAGTCAGGGCAAAGCCGTTAAAAAAGCAGAGTTTTTGTAGATTGTTGAAGTTAAGCTGGTATAAATTGGGATTACTGATGTCATTTTTGGATATTAAATCCAATCCCCATGGCATTTAAAATTGAAAAAGCTAAAAAAAAATACACATTTTAAACATTTCACTACAAAAACATCAACTAAACACAATGAGGGAATGAGGGACAAAAAGAGCAACAAGGCATACTGAAAATGACAAAATTAAGTCCTTCTGCATAGCTACTTTAAATATACTGAACTCTACTATCAAAAGAGAGAATGGCAGAATTGATCTTTTAAAAATCCAGTTACATGCTGTCTACAACACATTCACCTTAGACCCAAAAGAGAAAAAAAACACTGAAAGTGAAAAGATGAAAATCAACAGTGTAAATAGTAACAGGAAGCGAGAGGGAGTGATTATACTAATATCAGATATAACAGGCTTTAAATCAAAAAAGTTTACAATGAAAAAAGAAATTGCATAGTAATAAAAGGATCAATACAATAATTATAAACATTTATATAATAAACCATCAAAATATATAAAGCAAAAATTGACAGAAAAGAAGGGAGAAATAGACTATTTTACAATAATAGATATAAACTTCAATAACCTACTCTCAAGTAGAACAACAGAGAAAATAATTAAGAGAGAACTGGAACACAATAAAGCAAATATATATAACAGACATACACAACAATCTACAAACAACAGAATACATGTTCCCCTCAAGTGCACAAGGGGCATTTTCCTGAAAAGACCCAGTAAGTTCACAAATTCAGTTTCAATAGATTTAAAAGACAGATAAAGTATCTTCTCTGACTACAAGGAATTAGAAATCAATAACAGAAGGAAAGGAAACCCCGGAAAACTCACAAATTTGTAGAAATGAGAAAACACACTCCTAAACCACTGTATCAAAGAAAAGGTGAAAAAGAAAATTAAAAAATAGTTGGACATGAATGAAAATAAAAATACACCATAATAAAACTGTGGAACACAATTAAACCATTGCAGAGAGAGAAATTTATATCCATAAATACTAACATTACAAAATTTCAAATCCACAAACTAACTTATTACAAATGAAGGAATTAGGGCCAGCCTGGTGGCTCACTTGGGAGAGTGTGGTGCTGGGAGCGCCTAGGCCATGGGTTCGGATCCTATATAGGGATGGCTGGTGCGCTCACTGGCTGAGTGTGGTGCGGGCCACACCGTGCCAAGGGTTGCGATCCCCTTACCGGTTAAAAAAAAAAAAAAAACCAAACAAATGAAGGAATTAGAGAAACAACAAACACAAAGTGAGAAAAAGGAAGCAATAAAGATTGGAGCAGAGATGTTCAAAATAGAGAAAATAATTAACAAAATCAAATGTTGGTTAGAAAAAAAAAAAACAACTAAAATTTGACAGTTAGATGAACTAAAAAATGAGAACACGCTCAAATTAGTAAAACTAGAAATGAATCATAACACTGAATCATAAATGAAATTATTAACTGATTCTACAGAAATATAAAGGATTATAAGAATAATATAAGGCATTGTGCGTCACGAAATTGGATAACCTACGTGAAATTGACCAATTCTTAGAAACACAAAATCTACCAAGCCTAAACCATAAATAAATAGAAAATGTTAAAAGACCTGTAATTAGTATGGGGACTAAATCAGTAATGGAAAAAATCTCCCAACAAAGAAAAGCCCTGGACCTGATGGCTTCACTGGAGAATTCCACCAAATATTTAAAGATCTAACATCAATACTTCTCAAACTTTTCTAAAAACTTCAAGGAGAGAACACATCTAAACTCATTTTATGGGGCCAGCATTACCCTCATACCAAAGCCAAAGACAAAGTAAAAACTACAGACCAATATCCCTTACAGACATTGGTGCAAAAATCCTCAATGAAATACTAGCAAAGCAAATTCAAAATCACATTAAAAGATTAATTCATGGAAGGCAAGGATGGTTCAACATACAAAAATCAATCAATGGAATACACATTAACAGAATTAAGGGGTGGGGGGAACAAACCCTGCCATCTGAACAGATGCAGGAAAAGCATGATAAAATTCAAAACCCTTTCATAATAAAAAACATTCAACAAGTTAGGAATAGAAAGAAACCACATCAACACAGTAGAAGTCATACATGAAATATCCAAGTGAACATCATTGTCAATGGTGAAATACTGAATGCTTTTTATCTAATATCGGTTACAAAACAAGGAAGCCCACTGTTACTTCTATTCAATAGAGTACACTGTAAGTCCTAGCTGGAGCAATTAGGTAAGAAAAATAAATGGCACCCAAATTGGAAAAGAGGAAAATTAACTTGAATAGACATTTCGCCAAAGAAGATATACAAATGGTCAATAAGAACATAAATAGATGCTTGACATAACTAATTTGTAGGGAAATGCAAATAAAAACTACAATGAGTTAACACCTCACATCAATATGGATGGCTACTTTCAACAAAACAAACTAGTAAGTGCCGAGGATGTGTAACCATTTAAAGCAGTATTGGTGGGGATGTAAAATGGTGCAGCTGCTAATGGGAAAACAACATGATGGATCCTCAAAAAATTAAAAGAATCACTATATGACCCATCAATTCCACTTTGGGTACATACTCTAAACTGAAAGCATGGACTTGAAGAGATATTTGTAAATCCATGTTTACAGCAGCATTATTTCCAATATCTGAAATGAGGAATCAACCCAAGTGTCCGTCAACAGATAAATGGATAACCAAGATGTGACATATACATATAACAGAATATTATTCAGCCATAAAAGGAAGGTAATTCTGACAAATGCTACAACATGGATAAATATAGAAGTTATTATTCTAAGTAAAATAAGGCAGTCAGAAAAAGAGAAATGCAAATATTCCACTCAAAAAGTAGAATGGTGACTGCCAGAGTCTGGGGAAAGGGGGCAATAGGGAGTTATTGATAGCTAAGGAGTTTCAGTTTTGCAGGATGAACAATTCTGGACATAGATTATGGTGATAACTGCACTTAACACATGAATAATGAATGGACCTAATACCACCATATTTTCTATTAGTTTTTTTAAAAGGTTATTTTATTTAAAAATGGCTAAAACAGTAAATTTTATGTTACCTATATTTTAAAATACAAATACATGTATTTCCTCAGTGTTTACTGCAAGGGCTCACAAGCAGTAATAACCTAGTACAACAATCCCAGCACCCATCTTACTTTCTAAATACAATTCTCCACAATGAACCAAGTATCCAAGGAGAAATGGTAGGTTATACAACTGGAGCAGGATTTTTAAAAAATGAAACTTGATACTGCTGTGTGGGCAGAAATTAAATAAGTACTCGAGACTAAAGAAATGCTGAAAAGACACAGGAGCCAACTTGAGAGCTCTGAATGACAGGATGTGAAGCAATCTGACCAAAACCAAAAATTATACGGATGAATTTAATTCACAGAATGAATCAAATAAAGATGAGCCCACACTAACACAAATAATTAAAATATGCAATGGGAAGTAAGGGACGATTCCTCCTTAGAATACAAAATTCTAACTCTGATTAATCAAACAGGGCTGACATAAATTTTTAAAAAGCACAATCTGGTAAACACCATCATAGTAGTAATTATCGCAGGCAAGAGACATCAAAGCATGTACATAAAAGTATGATGACAAACAATGTATCTCCCTCCCCCAAAAGATACTAATTAATGATAATACAAAGTAATCAAAGTAACATCACTAGTAAAAACATCAACATATGTGCTCCCTGGTGATGATCGAAGAACATAAAATAATTCAGCATTAAATCATGGACCAAGAAAATTACACAAACACTGCAAATACTAAAGAGGTATGCATATCAGTTAACACAAGTATATCAATGTTTGTTTCCTGGTTTAGATAATTAATTATATGTTAATATGAGAGTAAGATGGAAGAAAAAATAATAAACTACATACTACTGTTTCAACACTTTGTAACCCAACACTTATTTCAATATAAAAAACTTGTGAAAGAAATTACACTAATATTTCTTGTGTTCAGCCTATGCCAAAAATTTTCGGTCATTAAAGCAATACAAAACCCTGACAAAAACATAACAAATATAAAGCTGTTTGCTTAGAAAATCATTTCAAAAATTCCAAATAATATTCTAACTATAATTAGAAAGTATGTATTTTAAAAATAAATTTACATCATTCTCAGGATGGATGAATGTTCAATTTTAGAAATAGTTCATTTTCATCCTCACAATAATTTTAGAAGAAGTATGATAAAACTATAGTGCAAAAAGACATTTTATTAAATTTGTCATCAAATCTGGTGAAAAATCTTCATAAAAGAAAGTTCCCTAAAATGACCAATATGAACATAAACAACTTTAAACTCAGGATTCATATTAACAGTCAAATAGCCAAGGATACTTTCTACTTCCATATATTCTAGAATTAGTAATCTCAAAAGTTATAAAGATTAAATAAAAATGATGATGAATACTTCGAAAACCATAATTTTAAAAATTCAATGAAATGCTATTAGAAAAGGTATGCAAATTTTCATGTCAGAAAGTTAATTGAGTGAATGATCAGTATATTAACAAAAACATGAAATGCCTAGAATGAAAAAAGCTTTTAAATAAAATTGTACCAGCAGTATCTCAATATAATAATTTGATTAAAATTAAAAAGACATACCTTGCAGCTGGATAGGAAGACTCAATTTTAAAGAGATCTATTCTCTCCTAATTAATCTATTAAATTTCGCGCAAATGAAATTAAAACCGCATTTTTTTCCCAACTTGCAAGATAATTGTAAGCGTCAATTGAGAGAAAAAAATAGGAGTACAGACAGGGAATATTCTGAAAAAGAAGAGAAATGAGATAGAACTCAATGGAATAGATAAGATAGTATAAATCATCAGTAATAAAGTGCCAATAGAAGGTAACAAATGAAAGAAATGTGGCCAATTTTCTGTGGAAATTTTCTAAATGATTATGGTAGAATTTAAAATAAGTGACAACTGTTCACATCAATGTGAATGATTTGAGTATTCAATGCATTAATACCACATTAGAGTAATAAAAGTAATGACAAAAATAATTGATGAGAAACAGAAGACAATACAAATAAACGTATGATACTAAACATGTTTCTAAAGAAAAACACAAACTCAAAAGCCACAAAACACAACATGATATTTCAATCCATAAATTCTGTTTTAATAAAAATTAAACCACCACAGTAAAATAAATGTGAAAACACATGGTACTTCATTTGCAATGGGTGACACAGTGTTAACATCCTTAATCATAAATGAGCTCAAAAATCAATAACAAAGGGGCCAATAATACAATAGAAGTAAAAAGAAAAAAGGAACAGAGAAAAATAAAACACAAATGACTAATAAAGCTATATGACAATGACCCAGCTTAACATTAACAGAAGAAAAAAGCAGTTTATCTGTAATATTACATTATTGATAACTAAACATACTGATATCTAATGTTTGTACAGTTTTAGGAAGTGCGGGCCTCTTATTCAAACACTGGAGGAACTTACTTCAACTAGGGGAGAATTTCCTCAAAAGGTAAGATTTTGTACATACATTGCCCCAGCAGTTCTAATCCATAGGAATTATTCCAACAACACAGTTGGACAAAATCAAATTTATATATAAGCATGTTCACTAAATAGAGAATCTGTAGGTAATATATTGTATTGTCCCCCCAAAACTTATTTTTGTATCGATTTGTTTATGAAAAACCCCAAGGATGTGCACAAAATTCCAGTAACAGCACATAACATTGGGGAACAGAATTAAAAAGGAATAAGAAGTAAAAATACTCCATTTCACATAAATGAGTGAATTTCCATTTTTCATATGTCCTCAAAATTATTGAAAAAATTTTTTAAGAATTAGTTTTAAATTTACCCAGTGATAGGTGGAAATTATAAATATATGCACTTCATATTTATTGAAGCACTGAAACAAAGCCCCTGTTATTTCACAATCCTGAGCTTTTCTGTGCAATTAACGTCTCCATCATCCCAGCTCCTGAGATTTAGTCCAATGGCAACAATGAAAAGAATCATCATGGCTAGTTAAAATTATCTTCAATAACACCTTTTGTAGCACTTTCCAAAACTGAGCTTTCTCAGTCCAGTATTTATGATCTGCAAGGAGTGTCCACTGCAACACATGTGAATAGTCTCTGTACATTATGAAGCCCATAATTTGGTGACAGAAACAATGGTATAGGTTCCTTTTCAGCATATAGGTTCTTTTTCAGTCATCACCTGAGAGGAGACAGTAGGGAAAATGGGAAAAAGTTTAGAACAAAACTTTTGATTTTTTTTTTTGGAAAATGAAATGCAACATACATTCTATCACGAAGAAAGAGCAGGAGGATGAAAATTCCTTTTGAAATTTTCTAACAATAAAAAGGCAAGATATTATACATCCTTATTCTTATACCTTGCCAATATTGACTGATATCTACAACATTATCCTCATTTTGTCTGTATTTGGTTGCCTGTATCTCTAAGTCATTCATTCATATGTAGAATTATTACACACGGTCTACATACATTTCTAAACAAGAAAAAATAACTAAACATTTCAATGAAAGTAACAAAAGGAGCTCAGCTCATTTGATGAGGAAAAATTGTAATTATACTAAAAATATGCAGATTACGACGGAATTCTGGAAAAGATATAATTCCTGACTTATCCTGGGCACCATCAGAAATACTGACCCACAGAATCTACAGACATAACACAATGATTGCTGTTTATCCCAGTTTCAGGATAATGTTACACAGCAATATGTAACTTGAACAGATCTCAATGACAACTAGCTACTACCAAAAAGCCAGCAGCAAGCTTAAGAAAACCTGGATATAGATCAACCCTTGTCCCTTCCCAAATCAAATAAGCAGTCAATCAGCCTTACAATCATACTGCCAAGGAGTGAAGAACACGTGAATGAGAATATCTTAACAGGTAGATTCAATGATGGTAGGTACCAGTCTTGGGATTAAAGACAAAGATGACAAAAGTATCCTTCCTTGAAACTATCATCCCCTGATAAGGAAAAAGAAGGAACACTGTAAGTAAGATTCACACTACTTTTTAATATCAGCACCCTGTTTGAGGTTTTCATGAATTTCTTTATCACATTACAAAACTATATTTGTGAAAGGACACATATTATCAATTTCATGATTTCCAATAATTAGACACTTGCCATTTCCTTTATTACCTCACTTGGTCACGTTTAGTCATAAATAAGTAAAATAAAAATACACATTCTATACATACATGGCTTTTTTGCATTAGTTAAAATATCTTATAAAAACAATTCATTCACCAATTCTTAAGCATGGAAGAAAATTCCAATAAGTCCAAGAACAATGTCTGAACCAATATTATTTTTCCAAGTGCAGGTGTAGCCTTAGAACCAAACAGCACCAGAACCTTCTTACCTATGATTTGCAGTTAAGACCTATAAATTAAGGGATTCCTTAGTAAAGGAGATGTTCCTGGAGATTTCATCTGTACTCAGGTTAGCTGTAAATATATTTTCCTCTCATCATCACCTGGGAAAAACAGTATCCAACATAGCAATGGTTAGATACAAATCAAGCACTAGAAGGAACATACTAACTAACTAGGATAATTTTAGGCTGGTTGGATATACTGAATGAAGAAAATTAAGCTGAACCAGCAAATATGACTGCCCACAAACATAATATTTTCACATTTTCTCACCATTTTGAACCATACGTTTAGCACAAATGCTGGGAATACTGAAATGTTTCTCCCACTAATTTTTAATTATCTACAAAAACCTAAAGACCTACTTTAAATCCCTCAGACATACTTAACCACTGTAAAAGAAGGCAATAATCCATTCTCCATTTATATCCAAATTAAGGATAATTCCAACTTATCCCAAGAGATACCCACTGCACTATGTTGATCTAGTGAGTATCCACAAATATGGCATTGCCACTATGAATATTTACCCTCTTTAAAGAATGTTTCAGTTACTGTTTTCTTCACTCGTCTGTTTGTCAACGAAAATATAATTGTTTGGTACCTACCTCAAAAATTCCATCTTCTCCATTCTTTCTTTGGGTAATCCAAAACTGTTTCACTGTTAAGGCTCTGCTGCACCAATGCCTAAGTCATGTGCTCTTCATGAAATCATTCGAAAACCATTCATAACAGCAGCTGGAAATAATAAAGTTGGATAGAACAGCCCAACCCTCTCACAATGTTGATAGGCAAGGATGAAAACAGGCACATTTCCTTGGTTCTTCAAATGTCCATACTGAAATACCTTTTTAAAATTGCAAATGTATGAAAAAAAAAATAAAATAAAATAAAATTGCAAATGTACGAAGTAGAAGCAGTCCTTCTACTCTCATCTGTCTACACAAGACTGTTAAGTTTTTGCCATGTTCTTCCATACAATTTTCTATTCATATAAATCACTTTCATTCTAGATTTTTTCAGATAGCAATATACAAATATGTAAAGACACAACCTTTTCTTTTTTAACTCACATGTACAAAAGTTTTAAACAAAATGTATCACCAGTACCATAAACACTGAGATTAACTGTCAGAATGTCATTCTCCATGTATAATTAACATTTTTATAATTAACCATTAACATTTCACTTATAAAAATAAGAGGTATATGCACATACTCTATAAACAAGCAAACTGGTTGATGTATTTTAAATGTCAATTTAAAATACTACAAAACTTTCCTATCAGAAGTTTTTCAGTGTTTGAATTACATTCACGTTTAAGTTAGCTATAATCATTACTATTTTTAATATTAATATTAATATTTCATTTTTATACTCAACCTGTATTTTCTCTGTAAATTTTTAATAATTCAAACATATAGCCCCAGTGGCCAATTATAACATTTCAAAAAGTTTACATACTCAGTTTGATCGTCATTGCCAATTTGCATTTAAAACATACACTGATTTATACTGTCATCAATACTGGATAGAATCCTTATAGGCAATTTCCCTAATTTACGTTGTATGTAATATTTGTCTGATTATCATATAACATAACTAATACATAAATATCACAGTAAAGTTTTAGTTTTAGAAAGCTATCAGAGAAATTAAAAATCTTCATAACCAAAGTTCTGTTCTCATATAGACATCTTACGTAGATGTATAAATTTGAAAATATATTAGAAAACAAATGGTCACAGACCTGCTAATCACTTAATATAAAAATTACCATATGAGGGTACTTCACAAAGTTTGTGGAAAGATGCGTACTATCTTTCAATTCTATTTTTCCACAAACTTTTGAAGTACCCGCATACATTTATTTATTTTTATTTTTTATTTTTATTTTTTTTGTCTTTTTCGTGACCGGCACTCAGCCAGCGAGTGCACTGGCCAGTCCTACATAAGATCCGAACCCGCGGTGGGAGCGTCGTATGAAATACTAGTCCCATAATTTTTTAAATAAAAATAAAATGTAAAGCAATAAGTGAGAAGGTGAAACTATGGTTAATACCCTTGAAATTGCAGTATCAGATCTATACCACTAAAAATTTTAATGTGCAGACACCAAAACGTTACATAGTCCTAGGCGGCCAATTACTAACTGTCCATTGTAAATGTCTGCCAAAACATTTATGGGAACCAATTTAACCATGATGTTTTACAATGAAATATTTACAAACTTATAATTAATGTTGAGACTCCATGCATGTAGAAAAACTAGATTTTTTAAAACATGACCTATTTATCTGTTATTTACAATGTTGTCTTGAATGCTGTCATGCAGTCCAAGTAAATACAAAGCTGTGTGTAATTCAAAGAGGTAGAAAATTTTCCTTATAAATGACACTTCCTACAGTAATTTAAAAAATATATTTATATAATGCCCTTATCAGCAATATAACTACAAAATGTGTAATACAAGCACTAACCAATGTTTAAAATACAGTCTTTTCTTTTTGATGAAAATTCAAAGTTGAAAATACAAACCCTTTTAACTTTTTCCTTCCCCTAACAAATGACAGATAGCAAAATATGTATAGTCCATGTAGCCCACGATTTTATCAAGTTCACTGCCAAGGCATTTTTGCAAAACACAAAGAAACCATGAAATTTTACAATGACTTATTTACAAAGTTATACTTTGTGAGACTCTATACATCTAGAAAGACTAGATGTTACAAATCAAAATTTCGTATCTGACTATTATTTACAAAGTTGTCTTGAATACTGTCATGCAACCGACGGAACATACACAGAACTTTGTATAGTTCCAAGAGGTAGTATAAAATCTATTCAATTTATATCTTAAATGTTAATCACCAAAAAAAAAAAAAAAAAAAAAAAAAAAGAAAGAAAGAAAAGAAAGGAAATACTGTTTCAGGAATGTTGTTACAGCCAGAAAATCCAAATGTTCACTTTATGCTTGATATAATGTCAAACTATATGAGAATGAGGTAAATGCATAGTCTTGTCACTTTCTCCTTCTAACATTCAAATTAATATAAGATCAATGCTGTATAGCCTCAAGAGTGTTTATCAGTGATCAATTGCATTGCCATGATACTTGCAAAAGACAATAGTACTAACAAACTCATAATGAGATATTTTCGAAATTATATTTTGTGAGACTCTTGAAACATCTAGAAATGTCTAAAATTAAATATTTCATTTGCCCATTATTTACAAAGTTGTTTTGATTCCATGCAAAAAATGAACACAGAACTGTTATCATTTAGAGATTCTAAAAATGTTCTTAAAAATGAATTGCATCATGAACCTCAGTATATCTAGAACAATAAGATGTATCTACACATCCTTAAGTAGACAGGTTATTTTTTCACAAACAATTTAATTGTAACCATTTAATTTTACTATTAAATAAAAATGTGCGGTAAGAAAAACCACTATCTCCCTCCCTAACGTGATAGCATATACAAATGAATATGTAAGATCAAAGATGCTTGTTAACTCAATTTGCAAGTAATTGGTCTTTAATAATCCCAGCAATACAATGAAGACTAGAGGGGAAATAACCTATCATCAAAAGAAAAATGTTTCTACCTTCTAGTTTTCCATTTGTCATCAATATATATACTTACAAAGTTGAAATAAAGCAAATATTACAAACATAGCTCTTTAGTAATTAACTCCAGACAGCCATTTGCAAATATTAAACTGTTTAACAAGTTAAAATATTGCAATATATGCATATCCACAATCTCTATAAAACAAAAAGTGTATATATAAAAACATGCTTTAAAGATATAACAACTATATACACAGTATTTTAAAAATCTCACTCAACAATATAGTGGACTGATCTATTCATTTCAACAAACAAAAGGCTTCTGCTGTATATTTTTAAGTAAAATATATTCACAAAATGTAACAGAAATTTCTACACATCTACAAAGGTAGACAACATGTACACAACTAGCAAACTTCTCCATACACACTAAATGAAAAAACGGTGGTTAACAATTCTATTGATGAAAGATCTTTTCCACCAGAGTTTAATGTTAACATATTTAGTATATATCGTATGTGTGTTTATTATAGCAGGTCTTTCTACATACCTAGAAAGTTCATGTTATACAAGAAGCTTGTCTTTTATTCATACAGCAGTCAAATTCTCTCTGGCTGTCACACCACATAACAATCCAATAAACACAGCAGAGACAAGCCACCCAGTTAAATTGGAATAAGAAAATATACTAATGTGCATAGTTACAAATATAAATATTCTCTATACTTTGACAAAAAAAATAAATCCTATTAAGAAAACCTCAAAACCCGAAATAAAAGAAATAAAGCCCTCAAAACCAAACATAACATATGCTTGAAGATGCTTACTCTATGGACAAACAATGATTCTACCCCTTTCAATAAAAAGTCTAAAATATGACTGACAGAAATTGTGTAACTGAAAATACTTCATAAATATAACATTATAATGTAATAATATATTCCCCATCAACGAAATAAATCCCAAATAAACTTGGTCTAGCAATTCAGTTTACCACACAGAAGTGCTTCTGACACTTCTGTATGCAGATGTTATATGAAAAAAAGTAACACTGTTTGTCCAGCAGCCATACAATATCCTCCAGCAGATTAGTATTTCTATACTAAGAATTCTAATAAAAATGGATTAATACACACATAAAGATATGTATATGTGTGTATATACAGGTTTGTGTCAGCAATCCACATAAAGACAATGTTTAAAGTAAAAATTACATATTACTATTTTTATACATATAAGGAAATCCCCTTTCAGCTGCTCAATTATTTAGACACAGATTATCTGACAACTATTAGTGGAGGAAAATAAAAGCTTTCACTGTGTGTGTGTATATTAAAAACATGCAGATAAAACAGTTCCTATGCTTAAAGAAACATAGTAACTGTGTCTACTACATACATATAAAACTGTCCCAGTGATCATACCATGATCTAATGAATTAATGATTTCATATACTATTGGTAGCATCCCCATAAAAGATCATAAATTGCCCCTAAAAACAGAAGTATTTTATATAAAAAACAATTCACTATTATTGAATGTCAAATTCCACTGGCAAATGGAAACCTTTCTAACCCATGCTATTTGACCACATAGAGAGATTTTTGTTATAGAAAAAACTGTGTATTTGTATACAAACAAATCTGAAATCTATTAACAAAAGCCTGACCAACATTTTATTATGACATTTCCACCATGCTGCATCTGTCATAGAAACACTGACCTGATATATATATCTATACATAGTATTATACTGTATATTACGCCATAAGAATATTTCCTCTTATATATACCACAACCTAAAAATTGACTCAAATGAGCCAATGAACAGAGTCCAGATCTAACACCACTATTCACATAAAACTGATTCTATCCTAATAATTTTATAAATATTTACAATGATGTCTATATGTGCAGAAAACTGGATGTTAAAAATTACCAAACATTGTAATATTGCTTATAACAAAATGTATAACAATATCCACCAGCAATGAATTAATGTTCAGAGGTGATTTAATGAATTAACTGTTGACTTCAATTTAACAATCACAGTGACAAAATGAAAATAAAAAGTCTACCCTTTTAATACCTTTGCATGGAGTAAAGCCTAGAGGCCATGCAAAAACTATCTCTGCACATATGCACACAGCCTTCCAAAACCCCCACCCTCTCAGCTCTAAAATTTACATCTTATGTTGCCTATATAGACAAAGCAACCAGGAAATCATAGTCTAACAATTTAACTCCCACTGCCCCCAAACGCAAAATGTCAACCATCTCTATGCTTGTTAAGGTTTACAATCCTTTTGTCTTATTATGCACAGATGATACAAAACCCCACCCAGCCCTGAACATGCAAGTGTTCATAAAGGCTGTCCTCTACTGCAATACCATCATGCAAAGGAAATTTTATATCATACAAATTTTAACATAGACTATTGACAAAATAGCATCTATACCCATGACCTCTATACATAGAGCGGCCTTAATAAAATTTCTCATTTAACAGTTGAATACACATGTTCCCTCAGAAAAAAAATCCACAGCATAAAAGGATTTTAATGAACATCATTCAGAGGTAGTCTAACAATTCTATTTCTATAACTATACATTAATATATTTCTACATATTTTAGAAAACTCATTGTAAGCAATTTCTATACATTAAGAAAATGTCACAAAACAATTATACATGTATTCTTTCCTACACTGTATTCTCAAACACACATAAAACAAGAATGCATTTTTTTCTCAGCATATAAAACATTTCCATGTCCCCTTCTTTCCTATTACCCTTCAGTACTCAAAAAATGAATAAACAATTATGTGTACCTTTAAAAGATGACCTAAGAATTCCTTTCTAAAATCTTTTCCAGAAGGGGCTGGCCAGTTAGCTCACTTGGTTAGAGCATGGTGCTGGTAACACCAAGTTCACGGGTTGGATCCCCATATGGATCAGCCATCAAAACCAAACAAACAAAAACAACCCCAACAAATAAAGTAAATAAAATCTCTCAGAAGAACGTTTCACCAAACATGTTTTTTAAAACTTCCCAGGAAACCAGTTATTTTACTGCTGCAACCACTAAAAATACCTAGATTCATGTTCAAAATCTAAGCATTTCTTCTTGACTAGATTCTAAGAAATAATTTTTAAGAATACAGTAAAGTATTGCATGTTTAATTGCATTCTCTGGCTCTCCAAAAGTACAATGAAGAATTCATATACATTTATTTTATTTCCATTTCAATAACATTATCTGAACATGATTTTCCCAAATATTTAAACAAACTCATAAGCTGAATATGTCCAGAAAAGAATTTAATAGAATTTGAAGTTTAGAGCTGTTTTGCAATGCTTGTAGTAGGAAGAAAAAAAAAAAAAAAGATCTGTTTATTACATATGCATGCAAGTGTCACATATGCAGGGCTTTTACTGCAAAATCTTTTGAAGGCAAGTAACTCTCCATAACAAGAAAAACAGATTTTCTTGGTCTCTCTCTTTCCAAATCCAAGGATAACACAATGACATGTAAATATATGAAAGTCAAGATGAAGTTCAGGGTGATATCAATCTATATTTATTTCCCCCAACATTTTGTAACTGATGAAGCTTTTAGCTGAACTCAGTAAGTGACATCCTTCCATTTCTATCCACATGTTTCCTAGAGGGTTGACTTGACCACTTGAGTTTGTGCAGACAAGCTCAAATATTCCAAGTTTTATACATTTGAAATAATTTTCAATACAGTAGAAAATGGTTCTGCACTTGCCACGCTGTGACTCAGATGGCACTTTTGAGAGGAAGCTGTAGTGAGAGTTACCCTGATGCTTTGGGAGCAGGAAAATGAATAGAGCAGGAGATCTGAACAGTGGCTCTACAGTAGGGCCCTGACCAGAGACTCCTTAAAGTGGTTCTCTGGCCAGGGAGCAGGGATACAGACTTTTATAGCAGTCTAGAAGTAAAAGTGAAGCTCCCAGAATTTGTAAACTACAATTTTATCAATGCAGTGGCTGTCACTCAGGCTACAAGCTGCTGCTTATCTATGCTAATGGGAAAAAATGGTTTGCAAACCTACCCTAAATCATATTGGGGTGCAACCAATATTTCACGCTGTTCAAATGTCTGGGATTCTTAAGGATCAGAGGATGAGAATGAAGGGATGCCACAGACTGTATGAATCCAAATGTTCAGTGCCTACAAGTGGAAGGTTTTCAGTTTTTCTCGTGGCAAAAGATTCTATAAATATTATCAGTTTATGTAATCTTTGTCCTCTTCTCTGATTATTGCTTATTTGAAAAACTCTTAAAACATGCCATCTGCAGATTTATGGAGAAAACTTGTTGAGGTTCTTCACATCTTCCCCAAAACTGCTCTACCAGATATCTGAGGATAGTAAGCAAGGAGACATGCTGAAAATTTGTAAAAACAGATAAGATGATAAAGCTTTGATTATGAGAAGTAGCTCCGGAACAGTCATCTAATGTAGCGTAAATAGTGTCTGTTGTGTAGTAAGTTTATAGAGAAAATGATGGTCCATCTTTTTAGGCTGCATTCCAGTACACGAATGAGAGCCGCTTCCTTGCCCCAAGCTGGTATCACCTTTTTTCTTCTCTTCAGAACTGACAGTCAAATGTTTCAACAGTAATTTTGAAAAGATATTTATGAGTGTAACTCAGTTTGAGATATTTTAGATATTTACTTTCCAGTTTTTTTTTGTTGGATTATCTATTCATGTTTTCCCAGTTTAAGAACAATTTCAAAGTCTTTTCTTTTACATTCAATTACACACCATATTTATGTACAAAGGAATCAAAAGAATGAATAACCTATATTTTGCCAACCAAAAAAATGAAAGATGCATTTTCACTTATTTTTATGCAATCACTCTCTTACCCACTAATAAGTAAACCCCATCTTATCTCTCCAATAGCAATGCCCTCTTGATTTCTAAGATATCTGCATAAAGAACAAGTTCATGTTCTTTGGTTTTTTTGGTTTTTTTAACCTGAAACATTTATTTTCCAGTGAGCTAGCCTGAAGCAGGTTGAGGCATCCAATAAAATCATATATAACATTATCTTTCCAACCCCCAAACACAAATTTGGCAATGTCTTATAAGTACAAGACACTATAAATAAGCATATTAAAGTGTCCTTGTTTTTGACCTAACTCCTAACAAAGGATGGGGGAAAAAAACCAAAAAACACTGAGGGTGAAAGTGGAGGCCTAACTTTGCCTCTACTATACCATAAGGCAAATTTCTTGCACCTCCTGTTTATTCATGTGTTGATGCTACCGATAATTTTGTAAGAATACAATAATGGAACAAAAATTGACTGATCATCAAGCACATGCTAGATGCCAATTATTATGCTAGGCCTTCACGACAGAGCAGTAGAAAGGACACTGAGGTATCTAGTGAACCATTCCTGTTTCTTTCTCCCCCTAAAGGAATAATATCAGAAAAGTCACATCTTGGAAACACACTTCCAAATTTTGCCATGCAATCATCTTAGAAAAATGAAAAGCACTATTCAGTAAGTCAAGGATTTTAAGAAAGTGTCATCATTGTGATTTACACAATTTCTCAGTAATAGACTTTGGTTATGGTGTTACCTTGGGGTCCTAATTCACTCAGTAGATAAAACACCCAGTCTGTCTAAAATTCAAAGCCACCAAGTTCAGCCAAGCTCACTAGAGAGGGTTACATGTTATAGAAAATTAAAATAATAAGTACAAAGTCCCAAATTTGCCACCACATTTCAAAAGTGATTACAATAATTCTTGGTCTGAAAAATCATAAGCCACAACTTTTTAAAACCCTCTGTGATTTCTTCTTATTTTATTCAGTCCAAGCCAAAGAAAAGAAGTCTCATTGTTTGAAGTCTAGGTTTCTTCTTCAGCTGCAACATCATGCGAAGTGATTCTGACTTGACCTGAATATATCCATTTTCTGAAGCACTTCTAAATCTAGGAGTCCCAACTGAAGTTCCTAATTTTACAAAGTTTCTAAGTAAAAGTGGACAGTCTATTGTAACACTATTTCCACAGAGAACCATCATTAGAAAACAATACTAACTTTTAAGAAGCAAATATTGTCACTGGAATATGTACAGCCAAAATATAATACATATACTGAAATTCCCTAAGAAACAAGTATTTTTCCAGACTCAACACACAAAAATACATTGGTAATGCCAGTTGATAATCTGCTTAAAATGATCCAGAAATGGATGCTTGAAATGTAACAAAAAATAAACAAAACATATGCCTACTTGCAAAGAAATTCAAGTTACAAAGTAACTAACATTAAGCACAAACCAGATTGCCCTTCCCCCAAAAGTATTAAAAGCAGAAATTACTGTATTAGTAATAACACTACTCTTTGAGATCACATCTACTCAAGATTCTTTTTTTAATCTACTATTTTAAAATTTGTATCTGTCATGAGTTTAGCTGAATTGAATTTAGAACTGGTTAAATTTAATTGCGTTTATTTTTTGAATTTAGAATTGGTGTATTTGATTCACTGTTTCACTGGTCATTTTTACACTGCATATATATAAACATATATATATATATATGCTATATGACATTTCATTATGTTCTCCATGTCTGTATAAATTAATAGTCATAAGCGCTTTCAGAAAATGAATGTTTCATCCTGAATATAACAATCTAGTTGTCCTTTTAAGTGTGCTGCCTAGACCAGCAACATCTGGGAACTTGTTAAAAATCAACTTTTTACATTTAGACCTACTGAGCCAGAAACTCTAAGGTCAGCACCTAGCAAACTGTGTTTTAACAAGCCCTCCAGGTGCTTCTGATATATTTTGAGAACTGCTGATTTAACCAAAGCCCTTTTACCCATTATAATAAACTGTAACAGGAACAGACATTGATCACAAGACATAATGCTAACTACATGATCACCTCAAGAAAAGGCATAGAAACTAACATGGAAAGGATGGCTGAGACTCATAATCCAAAGGATAACAAATTGGCATGTCATTAATTACAATTCTGACTCCTAATGTATCTCTCAATAATGTTCCAAAATTCAAATGGTACAAGATTTCTTACTTCCAATAAATATAACAATCCTAACACTACTGTCAATTTAAATGTCTCCGTTCATACAATTCTTTCCTTCTTTCTTTCCTCTCATTCACCAATGCATTTGATTAAACCCATCTATTGCTAATTCCTTCCATTATTCTCTCACCAAATTACTTCTATCATAAATTAGCTTGGACCTCAAATTGCCTTTGAGGAATGGAAAATATCACCAGGGTAAATAAATATCAGTCTCATCATCAAGCAAACTTGTTCCCCCTACCACCACTCCACTAAAAATTCCCCAAATAACAAAAAATCTCATCTCTCTTCCAGAGATTCTTATTTATAGGGGGTTTTCTGTAAGGAAGAATCACTAACGAAAGGAGTTATTTGGACAGGACTGAAACAGCAACTACCACTACGTCCTCTAGGTTGCAAACACCCCAAGGTCAAAGACCCTACATCAACACTACACCTCAATAGACCCCACAACACTCATTGTTTTCCTTTCCAACTCAATCTCACTTCTAATCTAATTCAATCAGTAGAAAGAGTAGTAGCTCACTTCTCTCAACTCATCCAGCATACATCCAGGATCAGAAACACTAAGAGAAACCAAATAAATATGAGAGGTTATAAATATACTAAATTTCTAGCAGGAAATCAGGGACTTGATAAAGGACAGAACTACAAAAGGACTTGTCTACCTAAAAGAATGTTCATTTCGCTGAACCCCAACAGCTTTACAATATAAACCAGTCACTTATCATGAGGTAACACAAGTATTAACACCCATATCATTCATTAATATGCATACATATACACACACATAACACCCATACAGACTTTATCAATTAAGATGACTACTAAGGATAAGATCTTGGTATATCCAACAATGATATATTTTTTATACACGCTTTTCCTAAATTACCTGCTTAATAACTACTCCCTCCCCCAAAAAAAGCTACTATAGGCAAAGCACAAGAGCCTAATTATAGAATGCCAATTAAAAATTTAAAAAAAGACCTATTACTCATACAAGAAAAAATAAATATTATAAAATAATGTGAGATTAAGAGACATGACTCAAGAAATGCATGGTATTTATCAAATAATTTCACCTCTCTGAGGCTCAGCATCAAAAACTGCAAAATGCCAATTTCATCCCCTTAAATGAATCACCAAGAGCCAAAACTTCTGAATCTCCATCTGTGCCTTGCCAAGATACAGAAAATAACTGATTTAAAGTAGAAATAGAGTAATCTCTCGGAACCTAACTTTAGCATTCTACTAAAAATATAAACTAAAGTCTCACCCTAAACCAAAAACAATGTCTCTCCAACAAACAGCCATTTCTCATGGATGTGGTAAATGGAGAAGTTGCCTCACAGTGATTGGGAATATGCTTATGAAACTTCCATACAAGGTTGCAACTGGTTGAGGCTAGTAATGGGGAGAAAAAAAGGCATAGTACCTAAATGCATAACGGAAAAGACAGAGGTGAGATTATACCAATGCTATCAACACAGAAGACACTCTACAAAAGGAAACTACACTAATGGATCTAGAATCAACTTCTCCCTGTTGTACTGGAAAAACCACAGCTCCATTCTTCTTAAGCTGCACAATATGGACGGGAGAAATCTTGTGAAATTTCTAGTCTAAGAATTTATGTTCTAAATATTTGTGTCTTGAGTCCATGGACTGACACTTAGGCTGGATTTCAGAGTAATCACATTGAGCTTCACTTTATCATGCTCAGCAAACATAGCTCATCATAAATCCAGCCAAGGTCTTTCCCAACAACTAATACAACTATGTAAAATGATTAACACCTAAAGACAGTATATCTCTGGCCTTGGAAAATGACAGATCAGCTTTATGTAACGATGGATGTGAAATCGCAACAATATCACTCCAAACACACAGAATTAAAGGGAAAATATGAAGGAAAAAAATCAAAAGCAGACAGACACACACTCACATAAATCCAGCACTCTGCCAGAACATTAGGATCCTTCGGAGTTTCACAGAATTAAATATAATTCACTTCCACAAGCAAACTATCAACAAATTAAAATGGAAATATTCTGTTAGCAGAGATAGATATAATAACTTGCTAATTTCCCCAGTAACTTATTATAAGCCAATTAACTTAAAGACTTACAGTACTTTGAAAACATCCACCAAAATATCTCAGAGGTAAGTTGTAAACAAATAGCATGGAAAAAATCAAGGCAGATCCAACAGATGAAGCACAAAGTCCAATAAAAGCATTCCGAAAAGGTCTAAGCTAACATGTCTGATACAACTGAGATAGGAAGACCTCAGTTTCCATGGGTTCGGGTTTCAGGACACACTTGAGTGTCAAGCCACTCTGCAAGGTTTCAGGTCCCTCCACTAGACCCTCTCCTAGAGAAAAGTCATTGTTGTTTATTGCATCTGTTTTGTGCACCAACATGGGGAGACTGAGTCTACAGGGGGCAGACTTATGTAACATGCAGTGGCTGAGCATGCTCAGCAAAGTGGATTTTATCCTTTGAATGACCTTCCACTGGGTGGGCACTGAAGAGCACTGAATACTTTGATTTTTTAACGGTTTTTGGTGAGTATGCTGGAATTTGACCAATAAGTATGCTCTAAAAGAGACCATCTGAGCCATGTGCAAGGCTAAGTTACATAACTGGTAACCACCCCCTTAGCTGAATATTCATTAGATAGCATGCATATGTACAGAGGAAGAAACCATAAAAGCTGAATCCTGGCAGAAGGGAGATTATTGTTCACTTACTCTGAGGCCAGCACACACTTCGTCTGTGAGGTGTAGGTGGTTTAGTTTTGTGTCAAACTTACTTCTAGTGGGCAGCTGGCTCACTCTCTTGAGCCAGCCTACACTTTGTACTAAACTTTAAGTGTGTATTTCTCACTTTTATATTAAACTTGATGCAGCCACCTCTCAAGTCTCTGGAGCTAGGCCACCTCTCAAGTCACTTTCTCAGTAAAGTCTGTGAGGTTTTTTTTTTTTCCTTATGTTAAACCTATTCTTATGTCCTACTGTGAATCTGCTCTTGAATTCTTTCCTGTGGTGGAATCAAATACCTGGTAGAGGATGGAGTGAGTAGAGTATGGGGTAGGTTGAGGCTGTCTATCAGACGTCCAGACACTCTCCTTCTTTGGAGAAGACAGTACCATCTTTGGCAAGACAGCTAGGAGAGAAATAGCACCCTCCTTGTGGCAAGGGCTTTTACAATGTGGCCACAAGCTCAGGGACTGCCTTGAGCCACTAGGGGTCATACTCCTCGGCCTGATCCTGGACTATCGGATGCAGTGAGTGAATTTCTTCTGCATTTCAGGTAACCGTTCCTGGTTTGGGTGAGAAGGTGCAATTTTGGGGTAACCACTCCTCAATTTTTGGATAACCATTCTCTGTTGTGGGTAACCATTCCTGGCCTTAAGCTAGTCCTAGGAGGCTGGGACCCAAGGAAAGCCACTTGGGCCATGAAAGGACCAGCCATTCTGTCAGTGGCTCTAAAACCACACTGTTCCCAATAGCATCAAAGTTATCAGGACAGGTGATAAATTAATATTGATGGATTAGGCTGTGTGCTCTGAAGGAAACAGAATTCTATTTCAGCATCACCTCTTAAAACTTCATGCATCTTCTTCTCCCTGTGGACCAAGACTATTAGCTTTGTGTTTCTACACATATTTGCTGTGTATACAAAACTTCTCTCTCTCAAAAACCTACATTGGTTTCTCCCCATAGCAAACACTATTATTTCCTGGTTCATTCTTGTGATTTTTGTCCATTAGGCTGCTTAATAAGACATATTTTGTGGGACTGTTGGAGCAGGTCAGAAAGAAAAACTTGTACCTTAGTTAAAGCCTATTGTCTTAGTCAGTTTTGTGTTGCTATAACAGAGTACCTGAGACTGGGTAATTTATAAAGAACAGATGTTTATTTGGCTTATGATTCTGGAACAGCTGCATCTGGCATGGGCCTCAGGCTGCTTCTACTCAAAGAGGAAAGTGGCAGCAGCCCGGTGGGTACAAGCAGATCATATGGAGAGAGGAAGCGAGAGAAAGAGAAGGTGCCAGAGTCTGTTAAACAACCAGCTCTCGCAGGGACTAATACAGCAAGAACTCACTCATTACTCCCCACACCTAGGGAGAGCATTAATCCATTCATGAGGAGGGATCCACCCCCATGACTCAAACTGTCACACTGGGGATCAGATTTCCCCATGAGTTTTGGTGGGGACAACATGTCCAAACTCTGTCACCTATCAACACTTTTATTTTAGGACTTTCAGCCTTCTGGAATTATTAAAATTTAAATATTCAGGATGGGTCTTAATTAGAATGAGAACCTAACAATTGAGTGTTTATAAGGTCCCTGCTCCCCCCATAATAACCTGTACCTCTGGGAGTCTGGACAATATTTCTCCAATGTGTAAGAAATACTAACACTAACCCAGGAGCTTTATCAGTTTTTATATCCAAAATAGAGAGTAAGTGCTCTTGATCTTTTCTCTGCTGCATGTGTAGTGAAAAGGAATGGAGACATGTGGATTGACCCTCTCATTTCCATGTTCCTTCGCCTTATGTTTCACTTCCTAGTTATACTGAACCTCATGTGCTTTGCATCCTTCCTCACTTTTTCTGTTGTATTCCTTTTTCCAGGAGTAGGAGGATGCCACAGTTCCTCACAGCATGGTACCATCGAGCATTTGGAGGAAATAATACACATCATAAAAGAATGAAGAGGAATTCCATCCCCCATTAGTCTAGCTATAACATCTGTTACCTTTTTTAGGAGACTTGGGTTACTGGAAGTAAACCAGGAATACCTTCCACCCATCCCCTTTTGGCATCCTAATCAGGTATGGAAAATTCCTACTATAGCATCTTGTTGGACTCCCCACTACAACACATTTTAGGTAACTGGAAAAGGTTTAAGTTTGAAAGTTTAAATAAAAAGAAGTTAGTTTATACTGCAATATGGCTTGGCCCCAGTATGGCTAGGAGACCAGGAGGGGTGGCCTAAAAATGTATCTTTAAACTTTAATACAATTTTACAAGTTGGTTTTGTTCTGCCAAAAAGGAGGAAAACTGGGTGAAGTACTCTATATACAGTCTTTTATGAAACCATATCAAGACTCTGGATTCAAACAGCATAAAATATGTTTGGCTCATAATCAACAGCACCCCCAAAGACTGAGCCCAGGCATTTTAAATGACCCACTATTGGGATCTGTTCCGGGGCGACCTCGGACCCTGGTGCCTCAGCCGGTGCCAGCCCCTCCAACTTCTCCAGGAAGTTCAGGCTTAATCTCTTAAGGGGATATTAGCTCTCCTGTTCCGAATTCTCCCTTTAGCACAATAAATACTCCTCCACCCTACCCTACCACACAAGCCCTAGTGTTTGTCCTCCATTACCTGAGGAAATAAGTCCTACTAGTACCACAAGAAGCAGAGGTTCTTATCAGACCCCAAAGTTAATCTTTGCCCTCTATGGGAAGTAGCTAATGGAAATGGAGAAACAATCAGAGTACATGTTCCTTTCTCTATATCTAATCTGGCACGGTGCAAGGAAAAACTTGTACGGTTTACAGAGGACCCAGGGAGGTTTACTGAGGAATTAAACACCACTTATGATTTGACCCAGCAGGACTTACAAGTCTTATCTACTTGTTGTGGATTTGAGAAAAAACAGAATAGTAAGTAGGGACTGCCCAAGAGCACACAGACAGCTTAGCTGCCCAATATGAAGGCCATGCTGTTTTCCAGGAAGGAGGGAATGCTGTCCCAGAGGCAGATCCACAAGGGGATCAGCAGATCTTAAAAACGTAGAAATCATGATACCATGCACAATACAGGGCATGAGGAAATGTACAGTTAAATTGGTGAATTATGACTGGGTATGTGAGGCCATCCAAAGGAAAGATGAAAACCTGGCTGTGGTCCCAGGCCACTCAGTGGAGGCAATTAGGAAGTAAGTACACTAATACTGACCTTAATTTCCCTGAAGGGCAAGCCCTCCTAGGTATGCACTTTATCACCCAATCGGCTCCTGACATCTGGCAGAAACTTCAAAAGGTCGCTGCAGGGACTCAAACCCCAATGAACCAATTGCTAGACGTGGCTTTTAGAGTATGTAAGAGACCTGGCTGAGAAGGCTGCAAGGGCAAAAGGCACAAATGATACCGGTAGCTTTAAGTTCCCCACCCACTCCGGGTCATCCATCTTGAGGCTCCAATTATGGGAGAGGCCATGGAAGAAAGACAAGACCTATTCAATCTAAAGACCCAAAACGTACATGCTACAGATGCAAGGCTGGCCACTGGAGGGCCAACTGTATCTGGCAAGCCAAGGAGGGACCATCGAAACCCTGTCCCATATGCGGGAGGAAAGGTCACTGGAAGGATTGCCCGGGGGCCCAACATGGGCCTGAGACTCCCGAGCCCATGATGGCTGAAAGGGACCCAAGACTCCTGATGGCTCCTCATGGACACCTGACCTCTCCAGAGCCTCAGGCAATCTTAGACAGAGAGAATAAGAATGCCAAATGCTTAATATGAGAACCTCTTACTCTGTTTTAACTTGCCATTCTGGTCCACTTTCCTTCCAAACCTGCTCAGTAATAGTAACAGATGGGAAACCTCAGCTTAAAAGATTAATGTTCTTGCTTAATTGTTCCTTACAAGAGTTTTTTTCTCCTACAACTTCTTGGTTATACCTGAATCCCCTATCCCTATGCTGGGGAGAAACTTGCTAGCTAAGTGAGGGACTATCTTTCATCTAGCCAAAATGATCACCCCATGGAAAAGAGAGCCATTATTAATATCCCTATGCACAATTTTGACAACAATAACAACTACTACTAAGATACCAGTGCACATACTGTCACAGGTTGGTGCTCAGGTATGGAATACTGAAATACCAGGAAGGGTTCTAAACATACCTCCTGTTAAAATTGCCCTTAAGGACTCCTCCAGCTACCCTTGTAAAAAGCAGTATGCAATTAAACCAGAGGCAAAACTAGGGTTGCAACCGATAATTGATAAATTTCTAAAATATGGATTACTAAAACTTTGTACATCCCCATATAACACTCCAATTCTTCCAGCAAAGAAGCCCGATGGAGAAGATTGATTTGTATAAGACTTAAGAGCCATTATATCAGTGCTGTGATGCCCTTGTATCTTCTTATCCCTAACCCATGCATGGTCCTGTCCCAAGTTCCTGATGGAATAGAATGGTTTACGGTGCTGGACTTAAAGGATGCATTCTCTCACATAACACTGCATTCTAATTCCCAGTACCTTCCTGCATTTGAGTGGAAAAGGCCCAAGACTCAGATAGCCCCTCTGCTCATGATAGGTGCTACCTCAGCAATTCAGGGATAGCCTACAGTTATTTGAGAACACATTAGCCAAAGAGCTCAGTTAGTTAGAAAAGGGGATTCTCCTATAGTATGTGGATGACCTGCTGATATGCAGTCTCACCAAACAAGATTCAAACAAAAATATAATTTAATGCTAAACTTTCTGGGAGATCATAGTTATCCACTTTCTCCACCCAAATTTCTGCCAAAAGGGTCAAATATCTAGGGTATATACTAATATCAGGGACTTGGACTGTGGTATACTGGATAGCAAGCTGACAGAGTCCTTGTTTTAAGGCTGGCTTTCCATTTGTCTGCTTCCCCCTTTTTCCTTCCCTTGAGGTCTGACCTTTGATTGAAACTGGGACCCTGAGAGTTTTGTATATAAGGAACTTATGCTCTTATTTTACGAATAAACACTTAGCCATGGACCTTCAAGCGCCCTGGCAGTGGTGAATGTTCTATAAATAGCTTTGTACCAGACATAACTAACTTAATCAGTACAATTTGTTATTTTTACTGGCTTATTAAAAAGGAACCTAAAATAAACTAAGATGCTCTACAGGCCAGCAGCCTGTACAGCCCTCCTGATCCCATAAGCTTGTTTCTTCAATTCCCAACCATCTCCCCTTGGGTATTGGCCAACAACAAGTGGCACCCAAACAGGGACCTGAGTACAGAGAAACTTCTTGGAAACAGGTGAGGGAAACTTTGTGTTTTAGGGTGCACACCTATTGCATTTAGGAACAAAGGCATATAGTCAAGAGTAAAACTAATGGGGCAAAGAGGGAATAAAGAGAAGGATCTCTTTCTCCAAGTTTTGAGATCTATGCTTAAAGCCTGGTGCTGCAAGGTCTCTCTTGTTCAGTTAGAAAAATTTTTACATCACATTCAAAAATTCCTGAAGAAGTTACAGTCAATATCAAAACTTGGGAACATGTTGGGAGATGGCTCCAAGACCATTATTGTGTTGCGGGTCCTTCTAAAGTCACTGTGGACACCTTTTCTTTATGGAATTTAATAAGAGACTGTTTATATCCCAGTCATGAGGCTTCTAAAACCCCTGTGGTCTCAAATGTCTCTAAACCTATTGAAGTTTCTGATATACTTTCTTCCCCCACTGATGTTATTGAAAAGCCTTTGATAGGGGAATACACTAAAAAGATAACAGGATAAAGAAAAAATAGTGAGGTGGAATCACCTCCTGCCAAGCCACTGCCTCCACCCCAACCTTTGGCTGTTGAGTCCCCTGACTTTTTGTTGGCTTTTGACCATCTGATAAAGTCCTGCCATCAAAATTATAAACGGTCTTCAAAGGCGTCCTCTCTGTGTTCCCACAGCCCTATGGTTCCTCAGACATACCCTATCCTACACCGTTGCCCCTCAAATGTCTCCTTTACAGAAGGCTTTTTCCTAATGCCATGGGAGAGAGGGGAAGATGGCTTACAGGGATACAGATGTTATCTTGTTGCTGAGTCTTTAAATGCTGAGGGACAAGTGGTGCAGGATTATCAACTGCTCCCTTTTAAAACTCTGAAGGAGCTAAAAACCGCTGTTGTACAGTATGGGGCTTCGGCTCCTTTCACTTTAAGCTTACTTGAGACAATGGCGTCAAAGCTCTCCCCCCAGCGTACTAAAAAAATATAATAAAAGCCTATCTTAGCGGAGGCAAATACCTTTTGTGGAAATCAGAGTTTTCTGAATGTGCTCACAAACAATCTGAGTGCAATCACAGGGAAGTCCCAACATTCCAGTAAGAAAATCACAGACAGCTCTTGATTAGTGCCAGTATACATCTGCGGTGGGGTCAAGTCAGGTTTTTTCAGCCTGAAAGTTTTGTCTTTCTTTCACTTTTAAAATATGGGAACTCCCTTATCTAAGGAGGAGACTCAACATAAGTTATAGCTCCAATGTCTCCTTAAAACAGCCAGATGTAAAGTAACTAAATGACAGCGTGTAAAATTGTTAGTGGTTATTAAACAACAATATTTTTGGTATCCCAAGGAAGGAAGTCTTGATATTAAAGATTAAAAACAAATTGGTCACTGTTTAAAAAATACAACAGGTCCTGTTAAGACTTCTTATTTAATAATTTAGAACTCATGTCATTGTGCTTTAAGATCTATTTAGAACCCTAACAAGAGCCAAAAACGTGTCTATGCCACTAAAGAGGAAAAAAAAAAAACAGTCCTCACCACCTCCTCTTCCACCTCTACCTCTAGAGACAAACAATTCATTTGCTCCCTTAATGGAGCATTGTCATAAAGGACACAGCTTGGGAATTGATACTTGTCATATCTTTCCTGTTCTAAGAACTGGGACTCAGTCCAGACACGAAAACCTCCCATTCTCCTTGTCTGAAAGATTTAAAAAGACATGTTTATATCACCCAAAAAAGATAAAACTTAATCTTTTCCAGTGACTAAAAGAACTTTAAATTGAACAAACTAAAGTAACAAAAGTTAATATTTCTTTGCAACACTGGTTTTCTTTGAACATGTTTTCTTTTCTTAACTACATGTGGTTCTCTTCTTCACCAAAGGCTCCGGGGTTTCCTGAGAAACACAGCCCTGGTGCCACCCAAACCTCCTTTGGGTCTGCTGCTTTTCTCTTGAAACCCCAAAAGTCAATGGCTTTCTCTCTGATTGCTCTTTAGCTCAGCCTTAGGCTCAGTAACCCATTTAAAAAACAAAAAACTAAACTAAAATCAACCTGTTTTGTTACCTTATTTTCTCCAAAACAAGGTGAGGCCTCACAGATAAATTTGACATTTGTTAATAAAGAAAAACAATTTAAATCTGACTGTCCTTTTATACTAGTAAGTTCTCTATTTTACCTATGTCTACATATACAAGTACATAAATGTATGTGATGTCTACATGTTCATATCTGTATGTATGTTTATATTGTCTGCGTGATACCAAATTGGTTTATATTAATGCATGCTCACTAAACCAATAAGTATACTTTTTTTTTTTTTTTTTGTCGTTTTTTCGTGACCGGCACTCAGCCAGTGAGTGCACCGGTCAGTCCTATATATAGGATCCGAACCCGCGGCGGGAGCGTCGCAGCGCTCCCAGCGCAGCACCCTACCAAGTGCGCCACGGGCTCGGCCCAATAAGTATACTTTTCAAGTCCATGTAACTTTAATTTTCTAAAGTTTCAATAAAATAAATATGTTTTCAAAATTTGATTTAAACCTTCTGCCTAAATTTGCCTTTGGGTCAACACATTTTGTGGTATGTTTGGTACCTATTTAATTTTTATTTAAAAACTAAAAACTATAAAAAAAAACTGATTACTGGGTTTGTCTCAAAGCCCTACACATGCCTTGTTGGTAGCTTGTATTTAAATTACTAACCAAACAAGACTATATATGTCTTTACTAAAAACCTTTTAATTATAAACTCAACCTATAACAAAATGTTTTATCTTAACTGTAAAACCTTGATCTACAGCTTTTTTTTCCTTTTAAATAAATAAATAAGAGGGATATGTGGAGGATGGATCTATAATTCCTAAAGTAAATAGGTCTGTTAGTTACTGTGCTCACTCTTCTGCTTTACCTATTTGTTTTACCACCAAGCCTAGGTTGGGTTGTTTTCATACTTGCACATACAAGGAAAACTGGCGCACGGAACAGAAACGCCTTCAGAAGAACTCCAACCTCGTCCAGGAGTTCACATACAAACTGTAATAATGTATGGATTGGATTGGATAAAAGATGATAAAAACTAGTGCTTGAGCAGCTCCCCCCAGGAATATCTTTCTGTGCAGATCAACATGGACAGTCTTTTGTCAACCCCCTCCAATGGCTGGAATATTATTATCCCACTCCCATATTACACCACCCTGTTGGGTTTCCTGCAGATGATGAGAAGGCAGTTAGAGACTGGTCTTTTCATCACCTAAAATCCCAGCTGCCATCTGACTGGGTGGTACCTGAGGGTTGGGTGACTAGTATATGGCATACAACTCAGGGTATAGCCCATCCAGATTTGTGGAGATTGCTTGCTTCATTGAGTGTTGTTACTATATCTATGATAGACCAAGTTCAAAACCTTGTGGTTTCCTAAGGTCTATGCTCCTGTGTAGCTCCTCCCAATGTGTTACTTGTGGGAAATTTTTAAATAATGCCCTATTGTAATGGTTATAATATTTCCTGTAACCAATGTACTTTAACATCCTGTATCTCTTCCAGTATTGGGAATGAACACACATAAAAGAGATTGATGGTTTCAACACAACCCCCTTTTGAAGCCCTCTCTGTGTATATAAATGGCTCTTGGTATGAGGATACAGACACTCAGGTCTTATCCCATGTTTCTGCACTGTTATTTTGAAAAAAACACTTTCTAAGATTACTTATTGCTGGAGTCCTTGTGCTTATTTCTGTTGTAGCTAACACAGTAACCTCTATGCTGGCTTTGTCTCAAAGTATCCATACTGCCCATTACGTACATCAACTGGCTCAGATAAAAAAATTAATGCCAAACTTAATGCTCTTGAAATGACAGTAGACTAAAAAGAGGTACAGGTTTTTAAAACGTGCACATCGTTGTGAAGCCATGTCACCTATAAATAAATTTGTGTTACCACAAAGCCCTATAATGAGACAAAATGGGAATGGGAAAAAATACACTGCCATATGCTGGGGCTCTGAAATTCAATTTTACTGTAGATTTGGACGTTTTACATCAAGACATTTTAAACATTCAAAACAGTCAGTCAGATATTGTGACTCCTGAGGAACTTGTGAAAAAATTGTTTGATAAATTGTCTCAGCTGAATCCTTAGACTATGGTACAACAACTGTTATACCTGTTCGTAGCTTTTATAATTGCTTCTGTATTTTCCCTTTTGTATCTCTCAGTCTGCCTCCACTGTAACAACCACCAATTGCAATAATTCCATACTATCACCCACCAATTATAGCTTCAGATGGGAGGTCCTAGGATCTTCATTGTTCAAAATACAGAAAGGGGAAATGTGGTATACTGAATAGCAAGCTGACAGAGTCCTTGCTGTTTTAAGGGAGTAAGCCAGCAAAGCTGGCTTCCCATTAGCCTGCTTCCCCCTTCTCCCTCCCCTTGAGGTCTGACCTTTGATTAAAACCGGGACCCTGAGAGCTTTGTATATGAGGAACTTATGCTCTTATTTTACGAATAAACACTTAGCCATGGACCTTCAAGTACCCTGGCAGTGGTGAATGTTCTATAAATAGCTTTGTACCAGACGTAACTAACTTAACCAGTAAAATTTGTTATTTTTACTAGCTTATTAAAAAGGAACCTAAAATAAACTAAGATGCTCTACAGGCCAGCAGCCTATACAGCCCTCCTGATCCCATAAGCGTTTCTTCAATTCCCCACTGTCTCCCTTTGGGTACTGGCCAACAACACTGGATGTTGATCCCTGAGAGGAATGAGGCAATCCTCACTTTGCAGCCTCCTCATACCAAGAGGCAACTTAGAGCCTTTTTGGGAATGGCAGATTTCTTGACTTAAATCTGCTTCTTGTGAGTCCTTACGGAAGCCCCAGCAGGACAGAGACAACTCTATCTACTTGTCTGAATCCATGGAAGATCTCAAATACCTATTCAGAAGAGAAAAATCCTGAGACCAACTAACAGCCAGATATATAATGTGGTGGATGATCCTATATCTAGTAGTTTTCCTGGTAATACTGACTATTGTATTGTCATTCTGTTATTTTTCCAGACTCGCTCCTCTTGGGAAAGATCCATGCTGGGTTTAGAGACTTCTGTCATAATGTGAATGAACAACTGTTACCACTTATTTAACCTAAACATCCCTCTTTTAACATCTACAATGCCTAATGCAGAATGGGACAAAAATGCTATAGTCAAAATGTTCTCCATTATAGCTAAAGGTGAAAATCTTTGTAACTCCTGGATGTGTCATTACAATCCTCATGTTTGGACAAACATAATAAGAGCATTACTTTAGGAGGGGAAACTAAACATCAAATTTCTGGGTTGGGAGCCTAGCACACCAGCTATTGGAGTCCCTTCGAGAAAACACCGAATCTATGACATGCAGGAACCAACCACCTCTCCACAATATCCATCCATGAATGTAAAACTAGTTAATTTGCACACTTCAGGTAGCATGTCACCCTTGTGGAAGTCTCACGGTCTGAACTTCCTCAACAATATATCCTAAGATTTTCTCAGGCTCTTGTATCCCATATGATACACACTGGTGTCCCATTAACAACACTAAGGATAAGGAGACCCTAAAAACTAAAGTTATTTGTAGTTTGTATAAAGGATGTAACATGGCCCTAGGTCACTGGAAAGTAGATTTTGACATCCCAAAGGCAGGATTTAGTAATGACGTGATTCCCAGTCAGAAAGGCTGCTGTCTCAAGATGTAACATGTCTAATTCTCCTGGTTGGGTATCACAAATTCTTACAGAACTTAACATGACTGCTCCCAAAAGGGCCTGTGCTCCACTGGGATACATCTTCTTGTGCGCACACCCCTCAAATTGGCAGACCTCTCGTATAAGTAAGTATATGGAATGGCCTCCAGATTCCATATACCCAAATGGAAGATTTTCCTCACCTTTTAAAGCAAAGGCCTATCAATGTATATACAACGTAGTTTTTACAGGACAATGTAAACTGGGACACCTGGCTCCTGACAGTATATTTCTGTGTAACAAAATTACAACAAAACGGGGGGGGGCGGGAGGGGAGCCATATGCCTAACATTAGCCAGTATTGGTGCAGCTATCAGATTAGCTGCTCCCTGCAGAGGATTCACATATCAAGAAGCCACCTCACAGAATTTGACTAACACCATAGCTGAATTAGCCCAGACAAGCAGGATGCTATACAAAAACCACAGGCATCCCTACACTCTAGCTGGTGTTGCCTCGGTCAGTTGCATGGCCCTAGATTATCTTCTGGCTCAAAAAGGGAGAGTATAACACATATTAAATGAAATGTACTGGCCCTCACAAGATGCCGGTGCCTTAATCCTGGACTTCCCAGACCACAGAACAAAATAACACACCGGAGACTTTCGGGGGGAAACTAGGTCGATGGCTGGTGGCGCCTGGATGGGCAGCTGAGCTCTGGCTTTGCAGTGTGATTTAGACTGCCGGCGGCAAGATGGCGGTCTGAAGGCAGCGGCAGCGGTGGAAACTCAAGACTCGGGGGCCCCAGGGACTAGAAGAAATCACAGTGCCTACTTGGAAAGAAGAAAAGGTAGTGACTTGCCCCAGCCCGAGCCCAGAGCGGGCCTCGAGAAAGGTTGGAGCGCCGCCACTTGCAGATGGTGACTGCGCAACTCTGCGCCCGCCCGTGGAAGCAGCAGCAACAGCAGCAGCAGCGACAGAAGCAGCGCCAGCGGTAGGGGTGGCAGCGGCGGAACTGGTGGCAGTGGCAACAGTGGAGGAGCCAGTGGCAGCAGTGGAGCAACCAGTGGCAGCGGCGGCAGCGCTCTCGACAGCAGCGGCAGCAGCGGAAGTGGCACCAGCGGTGGAGGTGCCAGCGGAAGCGACGCCAGTGGTAGCGGTGCCAGTGGCAGCAGCGGAGGAACCGGCGGCAGCGGTAGCGGAGGAACCGGCGTCAGCGGCAGCAGCGCCCTCAAGAGCAGCGGTGCCAGCGGCAGCAGTGGAAGAGCTGGCGGTGGCGGCGTCAGCGGCAGCGGCGTCAGCGGCAGCGGCAGTAGCGGAGGAACAGGCAGCAGCAGTGCCCTCGACAGCAGCAGCAGTGAAGCCCTCAACAGCAGCGGAAGCGGCGCCAGCGGTAGCAACGGCAGCGCCGGAAGCAGTGCCAGTGGTAGAGGCTCCAGCGGCAGCAGCAGAGGAACCAGCAGCAGCGGCAGCAGCACCCTCGACAGCAGCGGCAGTGGCGGAAGCGGCACTATTGGTAGCGGCGGCAGCAGCAGAGGAATCGGCGGCCGCAGCGCCCTCGGCGGCAGCGGTAGCTGCGCCAGCGGTAGCAGAGGCAGCAACAAAGAAGCCGGCGGCAGCGGCGACATAAGCAGCACCGGCGGTAGCAGTGGCAGCAGCAGCAGTGCCCTCTACAGCAGCGGTAGCGGTGCAAGTGGCGCCAGCGGTAGGAGCGGCAGTGGCAGCAGCGGAGGAACAGGAGGCAGCGGGAGCTGTGCCCACGACAGGAGCGGCAGAAGCAGTGCCAGCGGTAGCGGCGGCAGCAGCAGAGGAACCGGCGGCGGCAGTGGAAGAGCCAGCGGCAGCGGAAGAGCCAGCGGCAGCGGAAGAGCCGGCGGCAGCAGCAGAGGAACCGGAAGCACTGGAGCCAGCGGCAGTGGCAGCAGCAGAGAAAACGGCAGCGGCAGCGGCGGAGGAACCGGTGGCAGTGGCAGCGGTGCCAGTGGTAGCAGCGGCGGCAGCAGCGGAGGAACGGGCGGCTGCAGCTGAGCCAACGGCAACAGCGGAGGAACCGGCGACAGCGGAGACGGTGGCAGTGGCAGCAGTGGAGGAAACGGCAGCAGCAGCAGCGGAGGTAGCGGCAGCAGCAAAGGAGCCAGCAGCGGTGGTAGCGGCGCCCTCGACAGCAGCGGCAGCGGTGGCAGTGGCGCCAGCAGTAGTGGCGGTGACAGCAGTGGAGGAACCGGTGGCAGCGGAGGAGCCGGCGGCAGCAGAGGAGACGGCGGCAGCAGCGGAGGAACCGGCGACAGAGGAGCAGCAGCGAAGGAGTCGGCGGCGGTGGCAGTGGCGCACTCGTGAGCAGCGGCAGCAATGGCAGTGGCGCCAGCGGTAGTGGCGGTGGCAGCAGCAGAGGAACTGGGGCCAGCAGCAGCAGCAAAGGAGTCAGCGGCGGTGGCAGTGGCGCACTCGTGAGCAGCGGCAGCAATGGCAGTGGCTCCAGCAGTAGCGGCGGCGGCAGCAGCCGAGGAACCGGCAGCAGCGGCAGCAGCAGAGGAAACGGAGGCAGCAGCAGAGGAAACGGAGGCAGCAGCAGCGGAGGTGGCGCCAGCAGTAGTGGCGACAGCGGCAGCAGCGGAGGAGCCAGTGGCGGTGGCAGCGGTGCCCTCGACAGCAGTGGCAGCGGCGGAGGCAGCAGCGGTGGAGCCGGCGGCAAAGGCGGAGCAAGCGGCAGCAGCGGAGGAACCGGCGGCAGAGGAGCCGGCGGCAGTGTCAGCAGTGGAGGAAACGGCAGCAGCAGCAGCGCCAGTGGCAGCAGCGAAGGAGCTGGCGGTGGTGGCAGCGGCGCCCTCGAGAGCAGCGGCAGCGACAGCAGTGGCGCCAGCGGTAGCGGCGGCGGCAGCAGTGGAGGAACCGGCAGCAGCGGCAGAGCCAGCGGCAGCAGTGGAGGAACCGGCGGCAGTGGCAGTGGCATAAGCAGCAACAGCTGTGGCGGCAGCAGCGGAGGAACCGGTGGCAGTGGCAGCAGCGCCCTCAACAGCAGCGGCAGCGGCAGAAGCAGCACCAGCAGCAGCGCCAGCGGAGGAACCGTCGGCAGTCACAGTGGCGCCCTCGACAGCAGCGGCAGCGGCGGCAGTGGTGCCAGCGGTAGTGGTGGTGGCAACAGGGGAGGAACTGGCAGCAGTGGCAGCAGCGGAGGAAATAGCGGCAGCAGCAGCAGAGCCCTCGACAGCGGTAGCAGAGGCGGAAGCAGCGCCAGCGGTAGCGGCAGCAGCGGCAGAAGCAGAGGAACCAGCGGCAGCAGCGGAGGAGCCAGCGGAGGAGCCAGCGGCGGCGTCAGCGGCCTAAGCAGCACCGGTGGTAGCGGCGCCAGTGGCAGCAGCAGGGGAAGCAGCACCAGCGCTAGCGGGGGAAGAGGCGGCAGCGGAGCCGGCGGCAGCAGTGTGAGCAGCAGCAGCAGCGTGAGCATCGACAGCGGCATCAGCAGGGGAAGTGGCAGCAGCAGGGGCGACACCCTGAGGTACTGCCCCGTCACCCAGCAGCCCGGCAGAGTCCAAGCTGACCAGAGACGTGGCTCCCCGGAGAGGCCCAAGACCCAAGGCAACCACACACACAAGGTACTAGTGGCCAACTGAGTAGTCACTGAGGTAGCCATACCAAATTTGCAACCCCAGCAACATCTTAGTCAGACAATAGTGTCAAACCTGTGGACTGTGAAACCCCCTGCCACAATGAATAAACATCAAAGAAAAGATACCAGAAATATGAAAAATCAAGAAAGTACACCACCCAAAGATAATAAATCTCAAGCGCAAGAGCCTATAGAACAAGAAGCCCTTGAAATGACGGACAAGGAATTTCGAGTGATAATTCTAAGGAAACTGACTGAGATACAAGAAAACTCAGCTAGACATCATGTTGAAACGAGGAAAAGTATACAGGACCTGAAAGAGGAAATGTACAAGGAAATCAATGCCCTGAAAAAAAAATGTAGTAGAAACTGAAGAAGTTATTCAGCGAAATAAAAAACACAATAGAGAGTTTAACCAGCAGGCTTGTCAAGGTTGAAGAGAGAACCTCTGAACTTGAAGATGGGCTGTTTGAAATAACACAAGCAGACAAAAAAAAAAAAAAAAAAAAAAGAAAAGAAAAAAAGAATCAAAGGCATTGAAGAAAATCTGAGCGAGATATCAGACAACCGTAAGCACTCAAATCTCTGAGTCATGGGTATTCCAGAAGGGGAGGAAAAAGGAGAATGCATTGAAAACATATTCAACCAAATAGTGGCAGAAAATTTCCCAGGTATAGGAAAAAATCACAGATCTTCCGATCCAGGAAGCTCAACGATCTCCAAACGTATTCAACCCAAAAAGTCTTCTCCAAGACATGTTATAATCAAATTGGCAAAACTCAAATACAAAGAGAAAATCTTAAAAGCTGCAAGAGAGAAGCGTCAAATCACCTATAAGGGAGCCCCAATCAGGCTAACATCAGACTTTTCATCACAAACCCTAAAAGCTAGAAAGGAATGGGATGATATATTCAAAATACTAAAAGACAAAGATTGTCAGCCAAGAATACTCTACCCTGCAAGGCTATCCTTCTGAAAGGAAGGGCAAATAGTATATTTCTCAGACAGACAAAAACTGCGGGAGTTCAAACCACCCTTACAAGAAATCCTCAAGGGAGTACTGGGTTTGGTTCCTGAAAAATAACTACCACTACCAGAAAAACCCAAGAAAAATCTACACCCACTAGTATAATAAAAATGGCATTCATAAAGAGAAAACAAACAAAAAGGCTATCGATCTACAACCTAAGGAACCAACAAACACAGAAAACAAACAGTAAATCAGAAAGCAAGGAACAAAAGACACCTAAGACAACCAAACAACAATCAATAAAATGCTAGGAATAAATCAACACTTTTCAATAAGAACTCTTAATGTAAAAGGCTTAAATTCTCCAATCAAAAGACACAGACTGGCTGACTGGATTAAAAAGGAGGACCCAACTATATGCTGCCTTCAAGAGACCCACCTCACCCATAAAGACTCACATAGACTAAGAGTGAAAGGATGGAAAAAGATTTACCATGCAAACAGAAAAGAAAAACGAGCTGAAGTAGCTATGCTCATATCTGACAAAGTAGACTTTAAGCTAAAAACCATAAAAAGAGACAATGAGGGCCACTACATAATGATAAAAGGACTGATCCAACAAGAAGACATAACAATCAGAAATATGTACGCACCCAATGTTGGAGCAGCCAGATTTATAAAACAAACTCTATTAGACGTGAAAAAGGAAATAGACACTAATACCATAATAGCAGGGGACCTGAACACCCCGCTGTCAATATTAGACAGATCATCTAGGCAATGAATCAGCAGAGAAACACAAGATCTAAACAATACTCTAGACCAATTGGACATGGCAGATATCTACAGAACATTCCATCCAACAACCTCAGAATATTCATTCTTCTCATCAGCACATGGATCATTCTCCAGGATAGATCACATATTAGGTCACAAATCAAGTCTCAGGACCGACTCTGTGGCACACTTGGGAGAGCGTGGCGCTGGGAGCACAGCAGCGCTCTCCCGCCGCGGGTTCGGATCCTATATAGGGATTGTCGGTGTGCTCACTGGCTGAGCGCGGTGCGGCCAGTCACAAAAAAAAAAAAAAAAATAATTAAATAGAACCAATCTATTGAAATCCCACCAGATTAACAGATATGTCTGCATAAAAAGATAAACTTCCTTATCTTGTGAAAGCTATTATAAATAAAATTTAGAGAATAAAAAATTATAAAAAAAAAACAAAAAACAAAAACAAATCAAGTCTCAACAAATTTTAAAAAATTGGAATTATCCCATGTATTTTCTCAGACCATAATGGATTAAAACTAGAAATCAATAACAAATGGAATTCTGGAAACTATACAAACACATGGAAATTAAACAGCATTCTACTTAATGACATATGGGTCCAAGAAGAAATCAAGCAAGAAATCAAAAAATTTATTGAAACTATTGAAACTAATGAAAATAATGATACATCATACCAAAACCTGTGGGATACTGCAAAAGCAGTATTAAGGGGGAAATTTATTGCATTAAATGCTCACCTCAGAAGAATGGAAAGATGGCAAGTGAACAACCTAACACTTCACCTTAAAGAACTAGAAAAACAAGAACAATCCAAACCTAAAGTTAGCAGACGGAAAGAAATCATTAAGATCAGAGCAGAACTTAATGAAATTGAAACCCAAAAAACAATACAAAAGATCAATGAATCAAAAAGTTGGTTTTTTGAAAAGATAAATAAAATGGACAAACCATTAGCATGTCTAACAAAAATAAGAATAGAGAAGATTCAAATACCAAAATTAGAAATGAAAAAGGTGATATTACAAATGATTCATCTGAAATATAAAGAATCATTAGAGACTACTATAAACAACTATACACCAACAAGTTTGAAAATCTGGAGGAAATGGATAAATTTCTGGACACACACAAGCTCCCAAAACTGAGCCATGAAGATGTAGAAAATCTGACAGACCAATAACAACAAAGGAGATTGAAGCTGTTATCAGAAAGCTCCCAACAAAGAAAAGCCTAGGACCAGATGGATTCACAGCAGAATTTTACCAAACATTCAAAGAGGAGTTGACACCGATTCTGTACAAACTATTCCAAAAGACTGAAACAGACGCAAATCTCCTAAACTCATTCTATGAAGCAAACATCATCCTGATACCAAAATCAGGTAAAGATATAACCAAAAAAGAAAACTACAGACCCATATCCTTGATGAATATAGATGCAAAAATCCTCAATAAAATACTAGCAAACAGAATACAACAACACATACGTAAAATTATTCACCACGATCAAGTGGGATTCACCCCAGGGATGCAAGGTTGGTTCAAGATAAGCAAATCAATAAATGTGATACACCATATTAATAACATCAAACACAAGGACCATATGATCATCTCTATAGATGCTGAAAAAGCATTTGATAAAATTCAATACTCACTCATGACAAAGACCCTCTATAAGTTAGGTATAGACGGAAAGTATCTCAACATAATTAAAGCCATATATGATAAACCCACTGCCAATATCATCCTGAATGGGGAAAAGCTGAAAGCTTTTCCTTTAAGAACAGGAACCAGACAAGGATGCCCACTCTCACCACTCCTATTCAACATAGTGTTGGAAATACTAGCCAGAGCAATCAGAGAAGAGAAGGAAATAAATGGCATCCAGATTGGAAAAGATGAAGTCAAACTGTCCCTGTTTGCAGATTACATGATCCTATATATCGAACAGCCTAAAGCCTCTCCAAAAACCTCTTGGAAGTGATAAATGATTTCAGTACAGTAGCAGGATACAAAATCAACACACAAAAATCAGTAGCATTTCTATTCTCCAATAGTGAACATGCAGAAAGGGAAATTAAGAAAGCCTGCCCATTTACAATAGCCACCAAAAAAATAAAATACTTAGGAATTGAGTTAACCAAGGATGTGAAAAATCTCTATAATGAGAACTACAAACCACTGCTGAGAGAAATTAGAGAGGATACAAGGAGATGGAAAGATATCCCATGCTCTTGGACTGGAAGAATCAACATAGTGAAAATATCCATACTACCCAATGTGATATACAAATTCAATGCAATCCCCATCAAAATTCCAATGAGATTTTTCTCAGAAATGGAAAGAACTATCCAGACATTTATATGGAATAACAAAAGACCACGCATAGCAAAAACAATTCTGAGCAAAAAAAAAAAAAATAAAGCTGGAGGCATAACACTACCTGACTTTAAACTATACTACAAAGCTATAATAACCAAAACAGTATGGTACTGGCATAAAAACAGACACACGATCATTGGAATAGAATAGAGAATCCAGAAATCAACCCACACACCTACAGCCATCTGATCTTTGACAAAGGCACCAAGCCTATACACTGGGGAAGAGACTGCCTCTTTAGCAAATGGTGCTGGGAGAACTGGATATCAATATGCAGGAGAATGAAACTAGACCCATACCTTTCACCATACACTAAAGTCAACTCAAAATGGATTAAATAATTAAATATACACCCTGAAACAATAAAACTTCTTAAAGAAAACATAGGAGAGACACTTCAGGAAATAGGACTGGACACAGACTTCATGAATATGACCGCAAAAACACGAGCAACCAAAGGAAAAATAAACAAATGGGATTATATCAAACTAAAGAGCTTCTGCACAGCAATTAACAGAGTTAAAAGACAACCAACAGAGTGGGAGAAAATATTTGTGAAATATACATCTGACAAAGGATTAATATCCAGAATATACAAGGAACTCAAACAATTTTACAAGAGAAAAACAAGCAACCCAATTAAAAAATGGGCAAAAGAGCTAAGTAGGCATTTCTCTAAGGAAGATATACAAATGGCCAACAGACATATGAAAAATTGCTCAACATCACTCAGCATCCGGGAAACGCAAATCAAAACTACACTGAGATACCATGTCACCCCAGTTAGGATGGCTAAAATCCAAAAGACTCTGAATGATAAATGCTGGTGAGGTTGCGGAGAAAAAGGAACTCTCATACATTGTTGGTGGGACTGCAAAATGGTGCAGCCTCTATGGAAAATGGTATGGAGGTTCCTCAAACAACTGCAGATAGATCTGCCATATGACCCAGCTATCCCACTGCTGGCAATATACCCAGAGGAATGGAAATCATCAAGTCGAAGGTATACCTGTTCCCCAATGTTCATCGCAGCACTCTTTACAATAGCCAAGAGTTGGAACCAGCCCAAATGTCCATCATCTGATGAGTGGATATGGAAAATGTGGTATATCTACACAGTGGAATACTACTCAGCTATAAAAATGAATGAAATACTGCCATTTGCAACAACGTGGATGGAACTCGAGAGAATTATATTAAGTGAAACAAGTCAGGCACAGAAAGAAATACCACATGTTCTCACTTATTGGTGGGAGCTAAAAATAAATAAATAAATTCACACACACACACACACACACAAAAAAAAAAAAAAAAACCGGGGGGGGGGGGGGAAGAAGACATAACAACTACAATTCCTTGAAGTTGATACGACAAGCAAACAGAAAGGACATTGTTGGGTGGGAGGGGGGAGAGGGAGGAGGGAGGGGGGTTTCAGTAATGCGCCACAATAATCAACCACATTGTATATCGACAAAATAAAGAAAAATAAATAAATAAATAATAAAATAAATGAAACGTGCCATTTGTATATAAATATTTCAAGTCAAGGAGGGGAAGATATAAAGAGAATATATGAACAAGCCACCCAGTTACACGAATTCTACAATTCTAACTCTTTATAGTATTTGGGAATCTATAAAGAATTATCTACCCTCAGTCACTTGTTTTTTACCATTACTAAGACCATTAGTGGCCATTGTATTCCTTTTGATTTTTGGTCCCTGTCTCTTTAACCTTCTTGTCAAATTCGTTTCTTCTAGACTTCAACAGTTTCACGTGAGAATGGCAACACTACATGGCTTCTACCCTTTTCCAACCCAACCACCTGGAACTGAGCTATAAACCCCAGATCAGGTATTCAGACTTCTATTCCCAGATAGGTAGGACCTACAGTCCCGATCAGCCTGAAGTAGCTGTAGAAGAAGGACGTTTGTCCCTCACCATCCCTTAAAATTAAGAAAATGGAATCTCTGAGGGGGGAATGAGATAGGAGGTGCTCAGTTTCCATGGGTACGGGTTTCAGGACACACCTCTGGGTTTCAAACCACTCCCCAAGTTCTCAGATCCTTCCTTTAGGCCTTTCCCTGGAGGAGAGTCATTGTTACTTATTGCTCCTATTTTTAATACCAACATGGGGAGCTTGAATCTACAGGGGACTGACTTATATAACTCCAGTGGAGTTTTTCCTTTAATGACCTTTCATTGGGGGGGCACTGAAAAGCACTAAATATTTTTAAGGGTTTTTTGGTGAGTATGTTGGAATTTGACCAATGAGCATGCTCTAAAAGAGACCAACTGAGCCACGTGCAAGGCTGTTACATAACTGGGAACCATCTGCTTAGCTGAATATTCATTAGATAGCATGCATATATACAGATAAACTATAAAGGCTGAATCCTGGTAGAAGGCAGGAAGTGTAGATGCTTTAGTTTTGTGTCAAAACTTACTTCTAGCGGGCAGCTGCTCACTCTCTTGAGCCAGCCCACACTTTGTACTAAATTTTAAGTGTGTATTTCTCACTTTTGTATTAAAGTTGGTGTGGCCACCTCTCAAGTCTTTGGAGCCTCAACCACACTTTCCCTATGAAGTCTGTGTTTTTTATTCCTTACCTTAAACCTGTTTTAATTCCCTGCCATGACTCTGCTCTTGAATTCTTTCCTGTGTCAGAATCAAGAACTTGGTAGAGGATGGGGTGGACAGAGGCTAGCTATCAGACCTCCCCAGATCCTTTCCTCTAGTATCACAATAAACCAAAGTGGTATGGTAACAATCCAAATTTTATCATGGAAATAAGAGAACCACACTACTTTTCCTGAAACAGGTCTTCTAGTAGAAATGAAATTGTGATTACAGGAACTGTATCCTTCTAACTCAATTTTTGCTAGCAAAGCACAATTAACCTAACATAAAGTGAACTCTTTAAATACGTATAATAATAAATTACATATAAGACAGGAAACGGACATTCCAAACAGTTCACACGTACAAATACCTACCCCTCTAGGTCAATGTGTTATCCTCACCAGCTCATCAAATACAAAATGATTCACATTGATCAAATATCCAGTTGATCTGTAAGGGTCCTTTCTTGAATCTTGGGCACATAGTATAAACTTCATGTACTTTTTAAGTTTACTCTTGCTCAGCAAGAAAGTTAATCCAGCTAAGCTTCTACTAACCATTCCTATTCCACATTAAATTCTTAAATTGTAGGCAAGTTGGCATTATATTAGCAAGTTAATTGCAATGCCCAACAGATATGATGTTGCATGGGAAAGGACTAGTAGAACAGATAGGAGGTGCTCAGTTTCCCAGAGACTCCAGGTCTTAGGCCACTCCTCTGAGTCTCAATCCATACCCATACCCCAGAGTCTCAGGCCCCTCCCCTGCATCCTGAGCTAGAAGTGAGTTACACTGTTGCATGTTGTACCTATTTTCAGCACAACACAAGAAGAAGACAGAGACTGCAGGAGGCAAGCTTCATCAATTTCAGTGGTCAACATGCCCAATGTAAAGGAGCTTGGCCCTGAATGACTCTCCACTGGAGGTGCTAGAAAACACCAAGTATATTTTAATATACTCAGTGTATATGCTAGAATTTGACCACTGCACAGGCACTGAAAGAAAGAGTGCATGCACAAGGCTAAGAGTTACATAACTGGGAACCACCCCTTTAGCTGAATATTCATATAGCATTAATATGTATAGATAGACAACTATAAAAGGTAGAATCCAGGGCATAAGTGGGGCTGCTGCTCACTCTCGAGCCAGGCTACACTCTGCCTGTGACATGCTTGTTTCCTTACTCTTTACATTAAACCTTCTCTTGCTTTCTACTCTGACTCTGCTCTTGAATTCTTTCCTGCAGCAGAGTCAAGAATCTGGTAGAGGACAGGGCTGTGGTCAACTGGTAACAGAACGATTTTTTTTTCTGCATCCCCCTCCTTACTGTATGACATCATCAAGTTTACCACCACATACATAATGAATACTGCCCACTTTACTTTTTGTTTGCTTAACAAATATATCCCTAGAACTTTACTCATATATTGGTCTTTAATTAAGCGCTCCCACCTCTCTAAGCAAGAGAGAACTTCTCATTCCCGTAAACTCAAACGGCACTTAACTAAAATAACAAAAACATCTGCAAAAATATACTTTAAATATCATGAGAAGGTACTAAATAAAACAAGTGCTAGTAAATACTAAGTAATTCAACTGAACCCTTTCTATGAATGGCTAATTACCCAAGGGTGTAAGAGTATGGAATCAGATATCAGATAGGCATAGACACTAATCAGATATTTTATCATAAGAAAGTAACTTTAATCTATCTAAAAAAATTTTTTTCTAACTTAAAAAACTGAATAACACTGCCACATTCACTCATTTAGTATTTCTTAAAGATCTAGTTTGCGATGGGCTCTGTATAAGTGTTGTATCAATAGCAGGCAACTGAAGAAAAACACCACAAAATTCCAGATGCAAAAAAAAACAGCCATAAAATTGTCCTAAAACACCAACAGTGTCCAGTGTCCACTGGAGACACTTGCCATACTCACTGCGTTCAATACATGCTCCATAAATATCATTCCCCTTCCTTCCTGTACATTGCTTAGAATCCTAGAAGTCTGTCACACTTTTTTATCCAAAACGTAGTAGTCTCATTTTTACATATACTTATTTCCATCTCACCAGGTGTCTGTGCCTTCTGTGATCCAAAGATGAGTTTCCTTTCAGCTTTCAACATCATACAAAGTATAGAAAAGAAAAAAAAAAAAAAGAAGAAGAATTAGAAGAATTAGCTCAGAATATCTCTGAAAATATAAAAGGATATTTGAGGAACTGGCAAAGTGCAACACTACACTGCCATTTCAAAGTTTTTACACGAAGCTGAGATTTTCTGTAGAGAACAATGTGTGCTCTGAAAGTCTACTGAGGCACAATGACTGGATTTCAGAGTGTCACTTTAAGCTCAAATTTTCAAATCACTATACTCAGACAAGGTCCCATGTCATCATGAACCTAGCCAAGGCCTCTGCAATACTCTCTTACTTTTCTTTACAAGGTTATTTTACCTGGAGTGGTTTATGTTTCTTTCCTAAATGCAGCTAATGATTTTCAGCCTTGTTGCAACACTACGGGGTAGGATCCATTCTGAAGACATGTCAGAAAATTCTCTCTTCCTTTCAGAGTCATCAACTAAGTGGGCAAAAGGGCAGCACATGAGACTGAAAAAGTTGCAACACACAAATTATCCCATTTCAGGCTCCCACGATAAAATAAACCCACAATAATATGCCTTGCTTTATATATTTCACAAAATTCATGTGCTAACCATCATTATATATATAAACAGGACCAAGGGAACTGGAATACAAAGATGAGTAAGACAAAATATAACAGTGTAGTATCAACTGGATTGGAAAAATTCACCCTATATATTAGAGGATTTAACTGACTACTTGCAGAAATCAAAGAAGTGATACTTAACATGAATATACTATGTAAAGTGTTTTGTTTTTTTTTAATCTTTGGGACATTCTAAAAACTCTAGACAGATAGCACTATCATCACATAACTTTCCATGTAAATCAGTTTCTACCTGTAAAATCCTATTACAGTAAGAACCTGTAAGAAACAAAACACCAGCATATTAAATACAAGACTTCTAAAATTTCACATGATAACCTAATTAAGGACTAATGAGTTCACCAAAGCAGGTAGTTCCCTAAATAACTTTCAAAATCCTTTTAACCCAAGTCAAATTTATCTACCATATAAACAAAGAATATCACAAATACTTTATATCTTATTTTAGGTTAGCATAACTATTCAATCCCAGAATTCTATTTGAAACTGTTCAGTAAATCACAATAGAAACACATTAAACAAGATAAGCATATGAATATATTTATGGAGTCAGAGGTAATAAAATATATGTATCAGGAAACAAGAAAGTTGTTGCCCAACCGTGTTTTAAATGAGACGTGTACTAATTTGAACGCCAGAATGTAGATGATTTCTAAGTGACACCAAGTATTTAGTGCCATGAATGTTTGAAAACCGGTATGTTTTTATGTGTCCCTAATGTTATGTGTTATGTTGTAGAAGCTCAGGTCTAGCAAATCATAATACAAGATTCACACACCTATCTCAAACCTCAATTATATGAAAATATATGTCCCAAGTTGTTCTCTAGTAATACAGCCCACAAGCAATCAGGGTTCTCAAACAAGCCAGGAAACTCCAGGAAGAAGAGAATGGTATCACCAAACAAAATAGCTACAAGAAATAAGCATCTTGCAGAATCTAGCATTCTTGTAACTCAGCTTTAACTTGCAAAATAGGCCAACATTAGTTAAGGGAATATTAGAAAATAGGTTTTCTTCAAATATGCAGCATAATCACTCATGCCAAATTCTAAGGGTCATCCATACCAGCAGACCTATACAAGGAGGAATGTTTTCCTTCCAAAAGAAAAAAAATAAACGTACCACGAATTATTAGAAGTAGGTCCACAGAACAGACTGGGTAAAAAATCTTTTCATGACAACCACACATTCTTTCTAGGGAGGAAGTATCTGTCTTCTCATTCAATTTGTTTTAACTGAGTTGCTATGCCTCCCGAGATCCACAGAGTGCTTCGTCTGGGATTTTGGTAAATCAAAAAGTTCGTTTCAACATTTACAAACTCTAAAAACAGTAACACAACATCTGTATTATATAAATCTCCTAAACAAACTTAAGGCTTTGATACTTTTTTGTTCCTTACCTGATTGTTAGTGACCATCAATCCTGGAAACTACTCTGGCAGAGACCATATGAAGTTGTTGACAGCAACTGTAGCCACACTGATGTTTCCTTTTCTTGGACAACTACCACTTGCAAGGAAATGATTTTAAAGTTAGAAAAGGTGACAAATATACAACCACCACTGGTAAAATCAAGAGTAAACATAATCCCAATCAGTCTACCAGTCTTAAATTAATTATTTATTACTATGGAGGTAACACCAATATCTAACACTTACACTTAACACCTACAAGCGATATGGATAATTTACTCACTGCCTAGTTGAAACTTTTATCAAAACCTAAAAACCTCCTCTCTCTGCCCCCTTTTAAAAATGACTTCTTTGTTCCAATGCCAACTATACTACCTAGAGCATTTCGTAACTACTTAACTAGAACAGATCATCTACTCCTGAAAACTTGTAGTACATCATTAAGTGGTACAGTTGAACACAAGCATATAATTTGTACCTTAGTGTGCTGATTTTATTTTAGGCTATTATCTTTATTATAAGTAATCCAATTTATCTCAGATATGCAACCCCCCCTACCTCCCAGTAACTAGGTTCTGCCAATCATTTATAAATTTATAAATGAATACTTACTAGTAGGCAATGATTATCCCAGGATCACATCCTCTGTTCTAATGAAAGGGCACTGTAAAAACTGATCCACTGAGGTAAACTTCCCAAGAAAAGGAATAACTCCTATTTGGAACACTTTGATTTAATGAGCATAAGGTCTGATTCACCACCGCTACTTCCTTCAGTATATACATGGCCTTTCAAGGCATTTCATTCCATCCCCACTTCCATTCAGATAATGTGGAATAGTCAAGTGAGAAGCAATAGGCCAGGTGTGAAGCTTAGCACAACCACTTAAACATCCTAGTCATGAGTCTCCTTATCTGTAAAGGTTATTAACCAACACCAGTCGATGCATAAAGTGAAAGTTAGAAGGCAGAAGCTTGTATCACAATCACTGTATCCTAAAAATTAAGCAGAAAATTATTTGAATGAATTCCTTAATAGGATTCACCTCATCCACAATAATTTCAAGATCAGAAAATCCCAATTTTCACTATGTCCTCAATAAAAACAATAGGAAAAAAAATGTACAACAGTACCTCACAGTTTAATTGCTCTATGCATTTATTATTAGCTATTATTAATGCAGAAAGAGGGGACAAAAAGCTCACAAACACTCTACACAATTTCACAAGACACATTGCAGGGAAAAAAGTGACTGAGATGAATCAAAAGTATCCTAGGGTCTTGGTGGACGCATTCCTGGGGGAGGTGGACCTGGAAAGGAAAAAGGCAAAATTTCATGAGACAGAAAAACTATATATAAATATGCAGGGGCCTGGCTGCCACTGACAAGCCCCTATACTCCTATTCACCTCTAATTCCTGGTGGAGGGGGTCTCATTCCTGGAGGAGGCATGCCTATTGGCGTTCCTCGAGCAGGGGGAAGCCCAATCGGTGGGCCCATGGGTGGCCTCATACCAGGTGGAGGAGCCATTATTCCTACAAAGAAAAATACCAGAAATAAAGCCCTCATAAATGGACTCATAAAAAGTGATACAATTCAGCCCAGATAAATGGGCCCACATACCAATGAGGGTCACAATTATCTCTTTGACCAATACCTCTACACATGCCATCCCCAAGTCAAATCAGTCCACAGCCTTTCATTAAGAACCAGTATTTAAAGGAGGGAAGCATATTTCCCAAATTCCTAGTTAAGCACTTAGGATGTGCCTTAATTCAGTATTTTCAGTCATCACTTCCTCGAGATGACATAATCTCTCATGAGAGATCCAAATTATTCTTGTTCACCAATCCCTTACCTGGAGGAGGGGTTGCTCTGCCTACAGGTGGGGGTGGAGTCCCCCGTCCTGGTGGATACTGTGTTGGTGCTCCAGCAATGCTGGCAGTGGCAGCAACAGCAGCAGCCGCCACAGTGCCTCTTCCCTGTGGAGTCATGACCTGAGAAAGCATTGCCAAAAAGACAGTAAAAGTGAGGCACCCTCAATTATTCAAAGAATATAAATGATAGGTATAGCCTGTTAGATAATTAGTGTGATTTTGAATTTCTCTTATTATTCCCAAATTTTAAAAAATCTTGGTACAGTGACATCTAATACTCCCTTCTGCCTCTTCTCAATTCTAGTATATCCATCCATATTTGTCTTTACTCTCCAAGTAGTAGTGGCAAGTTACTATAAGCAAGATAGTTTTAATCACCCCATAACCATTAAGTAGCTAGTTTTATTCCCTTCCTCCTATATATCTGCCCTTTAGTTCCTTCTCGAGCGTGCTGCTTACATGTGTAAGATTAGGTTTTTGAATTGCCTCAGTCTCTAGTCATATTCTCCAAATAAAATAAAACCCTCTTCTGGTTCCTCACCTGCTGGGATGGTCCCCCAACTCCTCGGACAGGGCCTGCTAATCCAGCAGGAGCCTGGGGAATTGGTACACCAGCTGGTACTCCTCTGCCAGCTGCCCTACCAACTCCAGGGCCTCCAGCAGCTCCAGCAAGTGGTACCCGAGCAATGCCAGTCTGAAAGAAGAAAAGTTATAGCTTAAAGCCAAATGATTTACCCAAGGTCTCAGCAGCCTTATTCAAAGATTACTCCCCTCCTCACCATTTTTCCATGCCACTTTTCTCTTATCAGTTCTGTATTCAAATGAATAAATGAGCCAGACCACCACAGAGGTACCCTGCAGATTCCTAATATACACATATTTCTCAAACTGTAAGGACATCTATTTTTATAACTATACAAGCAAATATATAAATCAGCAACTCCTATCCTTATCTAGGTAGTACCCAGCACACAGAATAATATATCAAAAAATCCATCATCTATAAAAAGCATAGACAACCTGTGCCCCTGTTGTGCCCTGATTCACATATTTAAATAATGTAGTGTCCCATAGACAACCTGTGCCCCTGTTGTGCCCTGATTCACATATTTAAATAATGTAGTGTCCTTCCACATTAAAGTTCTGTCCCGCCCTATATCTTCCTTACATCTTTGGGGGGTGGCCCCTCCACAGTCATGGATACCAAGTTCTCCCCACGCAGCAACACCAGACCCAAAACCCGCTTTTCTTCACGCTCTGGCTGCTTTGCATTCTTTGGCCTATAATTAGAAGTAAATTTCAGTGAGATCCCTAGATCACTCACCAACGTATTTTAATAGAACATCAAGAAATATCAATTAAGACAGTAACTAATGCCAACATGCTCATTTCAACAGTTAATGAGTTGTGACACCTGCCCCACCCCGAGGCAAACAAACAAATAAAACCTCTAGACTAGTTAATATATAGGGGTAAATAGTAAAACTCTTTTCCAACCTAACTTCAATCTTTTCTAGAATATCCCCTTAACATTACACTAAAGCAAAACTGATTTTGTAAAATACAGATATGAATTACATAGCTAAGACTTTTAAGAAAGGCAAAAACTAAAACCTCAGTTTCCAAGTTTAGATAGGAAGTACATTTTTTAAAATAATTTTTTAACTAAATTAAGTAAATCTTGATGACAGGTGACACAGAACTGAAATAAAAAAAAGAATGGAAACAGTAAAAGGCAAAGGCAAAGAGGGGATACCAAACAGTAATCATATCCCAACTCTGCAACCATGATGAACAATTGTTATTCTCTATTTCAACTAAGATTCTTTCAGTCTGAAACACTGTTGCAGAAGCCAAAGGAAAACATGTTCCTCAAATTTTATAATGAATGTAACACAATTTGGTATTATGGTCATATTGTAGCTTTATTCACAGTAAATCCATGATTAATTTTGCAAACTGAAAGTAACAGTTTGGGTGCAAGGGCTTTCAGACTGACCTCATTCAGAAATACCGCCAAGAGATTTCAACAATAGATTGGCCCTACCACAGTTTCCCTACCTACTTCAATTACCCTTTTTTAACCTCTTACTTTAGCTCTGTCCTTTGCTTCCCAATGCCTATGTCTCAACTGCTATTACCCAAACCAGCCTTACTTGATCTTCCTGAACTCATCACAATCACAGAGGATCAAATTCATATGCTTGTCAAAAGCCTTAAAGGTGCCAATGAAGATCCGGCCATCTTGCAGGATACATCTCATTCTATAGTCAATGTGCTGCAGCATCTTGCTGCTCTTGCCCACAGTCTGGAAGCAGTAAGAGAGTCAATGATAAGCTTGTCTACACCTTAGTTTTCTAACCTCCTCCCATCTGTTCCCCACTCATGAGGGGGAACATGCTTTTCTCAACTAAACATGCTTTAAGTGTCTAATGACTGCCTCCTCACTTCTTTAAGCAATCCAACATGCTTTTCTCAACTAAACAAATATTCCCTCCTACTTTTCCTCCAACAGTACTCCACCCTTACTCAGTACACTGGTAAATGAACAAATTTGCACCCAGGACCTCTATACTCCTCTAAGAAGCCCTCTACTTCTCAGAACAATGGGCGGTTTTACCATCATGATAAATATTATTTCTTCCCAACAGAGATCCCTGAGAGCAGTTGCCTTTTAGAGCTGCCATTTTAATCTCTTTTCTTTCCTAATTCTAATTCCAAATCACACCTTCCTACAGAACACTTGACCCTATGGATTCTTTTCCCCTTTACAAATTCCTAACTCCATCAAAAATTTTGCAGCTCCCATCAACCCAATGCAAGCATGATGCACTATTTCTTAGTTCTCCATAGCTGACTTCGTTCCAACACACCCATACCCTATTACTCAGAACTTTGAATCAGTGTTTCTCTACCTTTTTTCTCTTTCATTTTTGTTCCCCTAAAGCAGCATTTTAGATTTTTACCCTAGTAACCTCTTTCTGAAACTTATCTCTCTTTATGTAATGTAACCCTCTGGAAGACCACAAAGCATTATCCAAATGTTTTTGGATAATGAACCAATTTTTACCACCAATTTTCATTACCTTGGTGGTGACAGCCTTCTCTAGATTATTCACTCCCCTTCCTAAGCTAAACTTAAAACATTAGAACCATAGGTTAGGATTCTCCCCCCCCCATCCTTCCCAAGACTGTTTTCCTCTGTAGCTTTTATGTCTACTGTAATATGACCTAACAGTCCTCCCATTTGCAGGATGGTCCATTACAACTGTAACCGTGATCAAAAACTCCTTCTGCATTTCCTCACGTGATAAAACATCTCTCGAGATGTTTGCCGAACTTTTTACCACTATTAACAGGACACCAAACACTGCTCATCTGCAGTTGTTACTAAATGCAATCAGAATCCACTCCCCCAGATTTATCCTTATTTCTAACATTCACAACTCAAAGTCACCCACATGCAGCAAACTATTCTTTTGGGCCCTTACAGCAGTTTCCAACCCCTCTGCCTTAACGTACATCTTACCATGATTGCTGTTCCACCAAGTCCGATGTCCACAGTAAACTTTCAGGACCTTTAAGACCTGGGGAAGGCTATAGATAAAGGTATGACGCAGGTTCTCCTAGAAACAATGCAAGCTGGGCAGAAGGTTCAAACAGTAGACGGAGCCTGCAGAGGAAAGCATGTTATAGCTGCACTGCCATCTACCATGTTTTAAAACAGGCAGACAATTTTGCATGGAAATCACTGCAACAGACATATTCAAAAACATCCTTCCTCCCATGCTCCCATACCCGACAAGGAACTACAATGTTTCACTATTCACTCCTCTTAACTCTCCCATTTGATATACCTAGGATTGATGAAATTCATTAATATTTTATTTAGCAATTCTTAAATGTTTCAAAAATAAGCTTAATTTTCCATTCCTAAAATTTAGTATTTTCATTTTCCATCCTTATTTAAGGTAGCTTCATACTGGTCTCAAGTTAATAACAAGTCATCTCTACATCACCATCTCAATTACCCGAGTTTGTTGAAACTTCATACTTTTGGGATGAACCACTTAAATGCTTTCAACTTTTTCTTCCCCCAAAGCCCCTTCAAAATGCTAGGTAATCTTTCCTCACTAAGAACCAAATGTATTATGAACCTGCTTAAGACTCCCTATGTCAAAAGGGGACACACAACTACTGAACATACATATAAACATATGGACAACTTTTTACTAACCAGAAGAACATGCATGGTAGCAGTAAGTTATCATTTCCTCCATTACTTCAAAAAAGTGCTGTTTAGCATGGCAACATTGTACAGTTTCAAACTGCTGATTATACTAAATAACAAACCAAACACAAACTATATTACTTCTGAAGGAAAATTTGCATTGAGGCATAAAAGTAGCAGATAACAAAAAATCTGACACAATAGTACTTTTAACAATGCAAAATTTCTCAGTAAGATCGTTCTCCACTGTCTTCAATAGAGAAAATTTGGAAACAGCAAAGTAAACTAAACTAGTTAAGTAAATTTTGTGTTTTTGCTTTTTTCTTTTTGGTTAAGTAAATTTTGAATCATTCACTTCAGAGGTTGATAATGGACACAAAATAAATAAATAGGAAAATTAAATTGCTGGTGTAGTCAAGCTAGGCATCTACAATTAACAATAATTTACTGCATGTTATCAAATGGCTAGAAGAAAGGAAATCAAATGTCCTCATCACAAAGAGATTAAGTTTTATATTAATGAATATGGTAATTACTCTGATTTGATCACCACACACTGTATGCACATACTGAAATAGAAATTCAACTCTGTACCCTACATATATGTATAATCAATGTTTCAATAGAAAAAGAAAAAAAAAGAATGTGAACAATTATGAATTATAGGAACATAAAAAAAGTAAGTTTTGCATAATAGTATCAAAGTAATAGTTCATTCAGTGAAGGTACAAAGACACAGAAGTGATGTTTTCCCTGTGATTCCCAGAACTTGATGGAAGTTCTATTCATTTTATAAGAATGTGAAAGATACCAGATTACCTAAGAAATTCCTAATCATTATTCAGCATGCCTCTCAACCTTTGTTTTCTACACATAAACTGTCATGCATCCTTTGTGTAGCTTTTTCCCTGAAGACAATCTACCTATAACCTCTATACACCGTCCATATTCTAACAACACCAGTAACAGACTCTCTTTATATAAATGCTTCTTCTCTCATCCACTTGACTTATATTCTCAAGGGTACAGGAATGACATCAGGGATACTCCAGTGCCTGGTGTACAATAAGGATCCAATGTTTGAACATGACTTACTGTATTACATAAAAACTTATAAAGATGTCAAAAGATCTATTCAAATAAACTAAGTCCCCCCAAAATAAATGTAGTTTCTGACCCAAACTAACATCATGAGCAGTAGAAAAAGTTTAAGATATGTAACTTAGATGTTCCTAATATTGTCAAAGGATTCTTTATAAAGCAGTCTTAATCCAGGAATACTTGGTGTGTGTCTGACTCACTGGCGATTTCCATTTTTATAGCATTGTATCTATTAAGTCTTGAAACCTTCAGCCACCTACAGTGACAGAAAGTAGATTAGTGGCTGCCTAGAAATGGGTAATGACTGCAAATGAGCATGTGAGATCTTACTGGGATGATGGAAATGTACTCAATGCCGCTTGTGGCAATGACTACACAGTTCTGTAAATTCACTTAAATCACTTATTAATAAACTGAAAATGAGTGAATTTTATAGTATGTAAACTATACATAAATAAAGATGCTCTTAAAAAGTAAAAAGTCAGGACCTTCAAATAAGATGAAAAGTCCATTAAGATTGTTTTAAATTGCTATCCAAAAAACAAAACCAAAAAAAGGAACAGCTAACCAATCAAGACAACACTATTCCTCAAGCACACCCTCCTTTATGTTCAACAATGGCAACATACCACCAGACAACGGTTCATATGATAGTGATTAATAGAAACCAATAAAACTAGATGCAACTTTTATAAGACTTCATTTAAAGAGGAAAAACATAACATGAAAAGGTTTCTTATGTAAGGATTAATATGACAGGAACCATTATCAACAAGCGTATTTAAGGTGGGAATCTGTAGCCCTTTCTCCAGTACAAGTTTGTTTAGCTTTAAATTCAGAGGTGACGCTTTTACCTTCAGGTGCCAAAAGATTTGAGAGTACAAATTCCCCTGTCCAGCTTCAGTTTCAATGTTCTAAGCCATTAGATATACAGGTGAACACTACTAGCCCCGGATCCTGGATTTTTGATGTAGAAAACCGATAGATCTAAATAAAATCTCCTTGTATTTTGGGGGCAGAGTAAAAATGGAAGGCCAGTTGGTGTTCTGAATGTTCATCATTCAAACTGTTTGAGGCTGACCAACTCCTACACACCCACTATACATTGTTGTCCAGCAATCAAGTATGAAAATGTATATCAAGGGATAAGTCATGGCCTAATGAAGTGGATACCTAAAATACTGGGGACACGCATATGTAATATATACATAAAATAATGTGTATAAACAGAAGATATATATTTCACTTAGAACTCAGAATAGGGGTTGACTCCTTAAGATTTTAACCTAAAAACCTTTAAAGGTTGAAATCTTAAGTAGAGAGATCTGAAATTCACAAACAGTTCTTTCTCATCCCTAAATCTGGCACAGCATAATCATGAACTCTGTGTAAAGGAGAAGAAGAAATAAATCATTCTGTAGAATGATCAGATTTACCTCTACACCAAAGGACAACAAAATGCTTCATGAGGAAAAGCACAGGAAGAGTCATGGTATATCAGCTCAGAACAAAGGGCAAAAAATAAGCAAATAAATGGCCTGAGATCCCTCACAGAAGGAGTTTTCAAACTTTGGAAAATGTGAACTTTCAAATGATTAAATTGCATTAAAATGTAAAGCTTATGTAAGTCAAATTAAAGATGACCAGACTTGTCCAATGCACATACAAGTTAGAGATCACGGACTAACAGTATTGCCTTAGTGCTCAGTCAAATCCATTAAAACTTACAATTACAGAGGGTCTCTACAGATATTTTGAATAGAAAAATGTGCAAAAAGTTTAACAATTAAGTAACAGAAGAAAATACAACTAAATAGAAAGTATTAATCCACAAAGCAGTGCCATTTAAAACTACTTTATCTGAAGTGTTTATTTAACAACAACAGGAAAGAACAGAGGGTGGTACTAATAGTCTAATAATTTTTGATGGCAATAAACATTTCTTGTGATGCTTTTAGAAAACAATGTAACAAAACATTTAACAGTCATACTATTTTATCAAAAAAACAGAATAACAAAAGCTGGCAAAGATGTGGATAAAGGCGGATCCTTCTGCACTGCTGGTGGGACTGGTAAATTAGTACAACCACTACAGAGAACAGTATGGAGATCACTTAAACAACTACGGATAGAGCTACCACACGATCCAGCAATCCCACTACTGGGAATATACCCAAAGGAATGGAAATCATCATGTCGAAGGGATGCATTCCCAAGTTTATTGCAGCTCTATTGAAATAGGCTATGGAATCAACCTAAATATTCATCGATGGATGACTGGATAAGGAAAATGGGGTATATATAAATACAGTGGAATACTATTCAGCCATAGAAAATAATTCTGCCCCTCACAACAACATGGATGAGCTTGGAGAAATTAAGCTAACCAAAAACAACTCAGGTACGGAAAGAGAAATACCACGTATACTCATAAGTGGAAGCTAAACAAAGAAACAAACAATAAAGAAGGAAAGAAAGAGAGAGAATGAAAGAAAGAAACAATCACAATAATACACTGAACTTTTAGAAGGAGAGGACAGAACTGTGGTTATTAGAAGTGGAAAGGGGGGATAATGAGAAATTGGTTAATGGTCACAAAGAATGATTACATACCGTAATAATGAATAAGCTAACTATCCTGACTTGACCATCACATATTGTACACAACTATTGATAGTCAACTTTGTACCCCACAAATATGCACATCGATTATGCTTCATTTAAAAAAGTCATACTAATGTTTATTTACACCCTGCATCAAACAAGCGGTAAAGTAACCTAGTAAATTTTTAGGTACCAAACAAAAACAAAACTAATATTCTTAACATAATGGTTTACTTTTCCACTTTTGCTGGCTATCATATGATTTAGATTTCTGTAATGGTATCAATTGTTTGAGTATCTTTAAAAACTATGTGTCTACCTATACAGCAAACTTTCCCTGTCATGTATACTTCATTATACTCTTTATACAATCCCTTTCTTCACCACCTTCTATAGCATCACCACTGTCCCCACCATAACATTTTCTTCTTTAAATATGGTTTTCTAAAACAAAGGTCAGCCAACTTTTAAAGGACAAGATACTAAATATTTTAGGCAGTGCCTGTCATTTGATCTGACACACTACTCAAATCTGCCACTGTAGTGCCAATGCACTCATAGACCATATATAATTGAATGGGCACGGTTGTGTTCCAATAAAATTTTATTTACAAAACAAGTAGTGGGCCAGATTCTTTACCAATCCCCCTCTAAAGAAATCCTAGTAACTACAGTACTATTTAGGTAGAACCAGCAGCTGAGATTAAAATAAAACAGGATATAATTAAATATCAAAACATTAGACACTTACAGATTATAATGTATGATTTAAATAATACTTTTTGTTGTTGATTTTTTGACCAGTAAGGGGATCGCAACCCTGAGCACGGTGTTGTCTGTACCATGCTCAGCCAGTGAGTGCAGCGGCCATCCCTACATAGGATCCGAATCCGCGGCCTCAGCACTCCCAGTGCCGCACTCTCCCGAGTGAGCCATGGGGCTGGCCCTATAATACTTATTTTAAAAGAACATATGAACTGAACTAAGAAGCCAAGATTCCAGGGTTAAAAAAAAATCAATTGTGCACACCTACTCATCATTGAAAAATGCCCTTACTCTAGGGAACAGCTGGAGACATAATCATATTCCATTGTCTGCTTCCAACCAAGTCCACGCAATTGCTAGGGAATGTTGTATACAAAGGATTCAACAAGAGAATATTTCTCAGTAAATTTATGTTTGTCTCCTTAGATTTAAATTCAAAATGATGTCCATAAACAGGCCTTATTAATTCAACTCAAGCTATAATGTTTTAAATACAGAATTAAAAAAAAAAAAACTTGAAGAGAACTCATCCATAAACTCCTTTTCTCTCTGGCCTTATTTTCTAAAAAAGTAATAATACAATTTCAGGAATAAGGGAAGTCAAATCTTAAAATCACCCCCCCCCAAAAAAAAGGAAAAACAAAGCATGAAATCAAAATCAACTTCTGATTATCTTTTTCCTCAAAAATTTAAGTGACCAACATAAAAAGACAGATTAAATACATCTACATCACACTGAATAAGTATGGGAAATATCTTTATTATATTGTCTGCTCATTCAAATAGGAAATACATTGGTAAAAACAGAAGTGAGAAAAAGACAAAACAATAAAAAAGGAATAATTAGTAAATAAGCATGGGAAAATATTTAGATTCTCTAACACTCATTGCTAATGAACATGTATATTTATAATTCAATAGGCATAAATGCTACTGTGTTTAATATAACTAATGCTGGTGGAAGTGTATTGTTACTGGCACACTTTTTTTTTTTTTTTTAAGGCAGTGAAAACTAATATAATACTTTGCAATACAACTTAGAACATATGTCTCAAGTTCATATTGAATTTATTTTCACATCTGCCTATCTAAGGAAACATTCCTACCTAAAGTCTTAGGCAAGGCTATTCACTGAAGCTTTCTTCAAGCTACTAGCAGAAAAAGTTTCCCACAAAAGGGAATTATAAGACATTCACTAGCAGGACATTTAACAGCCATTCATCATGAATTATTTTTATAATGCAATAATAAAAATCATGGCAAAATAAAATACAAGTAAAACTACCTAAAAAGCATGCACTACAAAGACTAAAAGTTGATTTTTTTATTTCTGACCATCGCTGCATCAGCTCTAACCTGGTTTGGCTTGGAATCAGCTACCTCGATGTTTCAGTATTGTTTTAACCACCTCTTGGTGTCTCAGCTAAGAATGCCTGTCTCAGTTCCACCTGGAAATCCACCACAGGTACTGGCTGCTGCTGAGAACGCCTCGGGTACAAATGACACCTATGACAAGAGGACAAATTAATAAAGACATTTGTCTAGATAGATAACCATATGAAAAAAAATGCAGAAACCCTTAACATTTAAGAAGATCCTTCTTTAGGGGGAGAGCATGCCATTACCTTATAAGGAAATTATAAAACAAAACAGGAATCTGCATACAGAGATTTGCAAGGGGCTAGTGAATACTTACCCAGACTGGGGACATTTCCAAAGAACTATAAACCCCAAGAGCTGTTAGCCCCATAACAACACCATCAGTACCATATCCGTCACTCACTTTCCAATCATCCTATGGAGAAATAGTCCCTTCTCCCCTAGAATGGGGGGAGGGAGTTGCTAAAGGATTTTTCAGTGAGACATTAAGGCTGTCATCCATACCAATCCTTGAGAAATCCTGAAACAAAGAACTTCCTAAAACAAAGGACTCTCGAACTATGTAAATCTATTATTAGTTTGGTATTAGTTTATCATCTATTAGTAAGCAGGGAATTCCAGAAGAAAGCCCTCAACATATTCCTATGAATCAGTAACACTAGCTGTGAATCTAATGATAAGGAAGATATAGGATTGTTGGTTTGCTGGCTAACTATAAAGGCCTGAAGGAGGAGGGTGGGAGGGTAAGTCATTCGCAATTCTTCCCTTGTTAACAGGAAAACACACACACACATACTTTAAAAACTTTGTGGAAAACTAGAATTGAAAGATCATATGAACTTTTCCATAAACTTTTTGAGAAACTTTGTGTGTGTGTGAAAAAAATATTAGAAGGCAACTGAATTTGAAAATGGGACTGTGGTAGTTTTTCCACTTTTTTCTGTAGTTTTTCATTAACATTTTTAACATACTGATGTATAATAATTAACCTCTAAATCCTTGGAATTAACCAAGCCATAGGTGTGTCTTTGTTACTCAAGATGGGTCCCTCAGATTACACCTGTTTATGCTAATGAGATGACTCAGGATGGTGGCTGGCCAGGCCACACAAAGATCAGAGGGTTGGGGCTTTGAACCTGACCTCTTGGGAGGGAACAGGAGCTGGAGATGAGTTCAATCACATGGCCAATGATCTAATCATGTCTGTGTAATGAAAACCCAACAAAAACCCTGGACATTCCAACTTCTGGTGAGTTTCCTAGTTGATGATATCCACTGATGTGCAGGAAGGGTAAGGCATCCTGAGGACAGGGAAACTTTACATATGGCATCCTATAGGACCTTGCCCTATAAACCTACACATTTGTATTCTTTATAATAAAACTAAAAATAAGTAGTGTTTTCTCCAGTTCTGTGACTCATTTTAACAAACTACCGTACTTGAAGAGGTAGTGGGAACCCCAGAAACTATAGCAATCTGATCAGAAGTGTGGGTGGCCTGGGAACCCTGGTGCTTGCAATTGGTGTTTGAATTGAGGAGAATCTTATGGAGGAACAATGAAGTCTGTGCTAACTCCAGGTAGTTAGCATCAGAAATGCAATGCACATACTCTTAAATTTTCCTACTCCAATCACCAAATAATGAAATCTTAATTTGGGTATTCTCCATTCCAACCTCTGATACTAAATGGCAACTAAGTCTCTGATTTAACAAAATTCTAAAGCGTTTCAAGTGAAAAGAAAAATCTCCTTCTTCAAACTTAAGTGAATTTTCTATTGCACTTGTCCCTCTTGGGTTTAACCTACAACCTCACAGAAGACTAAGGTAAGATTGAGAAAATTATATGCAGCCTATACAGCACTAACTCATAAACTGCAGAATATTAATTTGGAAAAACATTTGAAGGTATGCTCAAAATACACTAACAAGACTTTCCAGCCTGAATTTCCATTTAACCTCAAATTCACAATACATCAAGAAACAGGGACGATATTATCCAGTCCCAAAGAACAGGGGCTGATGTGGTGAAATATCTAGTGGAAGACAAAATAACCATCAATTCCAAGTGGCAGGGGGAGAAAAATCAGTGAACTTCTACTAATATTTGTTGTTGGTTTGTGGAATACTTTTTTTTTTTTGCATGTTGTGTTGGCTTTTATTTAATTTTGTTCTGGATATTTTTGAAGGGATACTAATGATAATACTTTATTGGTCTTTAGGGCTGGTACCCACACAACTCCTCCAAGACGACTGATTCCCAGTACTCATGGTTTGGGAGAAGGTGAGAGATTAATGGGCTAACACTAATAGTTTACCACATATACTAGAATTAAGTAACCCAATTCTGAGAATCATGACCACATGAACCATGATGCAGGGTCTATCAATCCTGCTTACCCCCCCATTGCTATACTTCACTTACTCTCAAAATGAGGAGAGGCTACTGGAGAAATTGTACTATTTCCCTAATCCAACAATCCCATCTCAGATCCTTTCCCCAGTTCAGGATCCTGCAGTATTTATATATAATAGATACAGGAGCGAGATCAAGAAAATTCAAGTTGTTTCTTCTCCAAAGCATCAAAATGTTTTCATAGATACAGACAAGGAAGACACCTAAATAAGGCTTATTACCTCATCCCAAAACAAAATGAGGATGACATCATCTGCTGTATTGGTCCACAATGTGGCTGCATAGGATTAAAAAACTAACAAAATATAACAAACATGATGGAAACTTCACCCACTAACAAGATCATCATCCATGAGACCTCAGTTCCACCTATAACTCAACCACAATTTCTCTAAACTACCTCTAGAAACTCTGGGAATAGCAGTGGCACTTTTAGGGGAGTGGAAAAAAAGATACAACCACACAAAAGAAAATGAAAAAATCAAATATCCTATAATAAAAGATAAATTATAACGGCCAAACTATTTATAAATAAAATATTTATGAAATACTTCTTTCAAAGCAATTCCCAAAGTGAAAATGTAATTACAGAATACACTCAGAACATTAAAAAAAAAAACTAAAGAAGTAGAAAATGGGAAAATCAAAAATCTTTACCCTTACCAGTAATTTAAAATGTGCGAATATTTTATAATTTTTTTATATTAAATGAGCAAATAACAAAAATAAGACACAAAATGGTATGCACTGTTTATAATTAAAAAGAACTTTTGGATTGAGGAAATAAAATAATTAGTATTTTTTTTTTTTTTTAATCTTTAGTGTTACCTGCCGCACTGCGCTCAGCCAGTGAGTGCACCGGCCATCCCTATACAGGATCCTAACCCGCGGCGGGACCACGGGGTTGGCCCTAAAATAATTAGTATTAACACAATGCATTTCTAGAGTGACTGTTCTTATCTTCATTATTAACTGCCAAGAAATGCAAACTAACTAAATATCCACCAATAGGCTAATGATTAAAGTAATTATGTTACTATACCACCCATACTCTGCAATCTGTATAAAAGTAGATTTATATGCACTGATATTGAAATATTGCAGGGCATATTGTCAAAGAACAATATATACAGCACTATGTCTGCAAACACATGTATGCAAACAAATCGAATCACACATATGTGTCCCACCCTCTTCCCTACCTATCCCCTACATATATAACGGACATATGTGTGTACAGGACAAGGTCTGAAAGGACAGAGAACAAAGTACTTAGGATTATCTCTGGGGATGGAAGGGGAAGGAGAATAAATTGGTGGTGGCTTTAAGATTAGACTCTACTTTTATGTAAAAATGTGTTTTACAAAGAATCCGTATTCATACATTGCTAATACTTGTAATTTTGAAAAAATATCATAGTAAAATAACTTTAAAAATGAAAAAATACTACCTATTGATACTGTCAAAACTTTAAAAGCAATGACAAAATGCCAAAGATTCAATGTATACTCAATATGTATCTGGTCATTATAAACGTTCCTATTTGTAAATTGAAATTGCCCGTCTAGAAAACTAAAATATGTGTGCACACATGCGTGAATTAAATGTGTCTGTGTGTATTCATGTGTATATATCCTACACAAAGAGGAAAAAATACAGTTTTTTTTTTTTTGGCAGCTGGCCAGTACAGGGATCTGAACCCCTGACCTTAGTGTTATAACACCAGACTCTAACCAATGACTTACCACCCAGCGCAATTTAAAATTTTTAACTGGATAAATGCACTAACCAAAGACAACCTAAATATTACAGAGTAAGAATAAATACATAATGTCCCTTCAATGCACCAAATATTTTGCAAGCATACGAAAAGTGATTTAACAACAGAAGTTAGAATGCAGAAATAATATAAATAGATATATATGCTGAAGGATAAATATAGAATTTTAAAGATAAAACCTACCTACACATGTACGAAAAAAAAGGAAATACATTACTTTAAAGTTTTAACAGACGTTGAGTTAGGTTAACGTGATTAAGAATTATTTCATTACGTTACTGCTAAGTCTTCTTATTACGTGGATTTGCTTCTGCAGTTAAATTCATTTTAATCCCTCATTATATGACACCTTGTTCCAATCTGAAATACAATTCTGACCTGGAATGTTCTCAACCCAGACTGTACTCACTCCTGGTTGCTCAGTGAGGCTGTCCTTCTGCGTTTGACTTGGACTTCCACCTCTGGCACGTGCTGTTCTGTAGTCCGTCTCAGGTGTAAGCGATCCCTGAAAGAGGAAAAAAAATTGTTTGATGGACTTCATCAATTTAACAAACAACTCCATATTTAAAGGTTATATTAAGAGCTGTATTTAAATATGACAGAATTTTTAAAGTGTTCACAATCTAATTAAAACAAGGTAAAATTAAAACATTAAAAGGTCTTTATCCTTCAAGCAATCAGGATCCATGCTCTAGCCACATTATAGCTCATCACATTATAAAACCTGGTTTTAAAAATCTGGAAATAAAGCAAAAGTAATATATTCACTTCTGTTTATACTTATACATACATATATAAAAATACCTACACAGAAATATACATACATACACATAAACCATACCACCATTATGTACTCAGTACTTATCCCCCAACCCAAAATAGCAAAACTGATTCTAAAAATAGTTTGGGAAAACACTTTTTAGAGTATAATAGATACTTTTTCATAGTGAATTGGTAGAACACAAAATTTAAATTATAAAATGTCTACTTAAAAAAATATCCAGTGCAAATGCTACTTTCTTACGATCTACAAAACAAGAAACAGAAGGGCTGCTTATGCAAGAAAAGAACTATCGACACAGCAAAAAGAAAAAGAAATACTGCCATGTTTTAGGATCTGCAGAACACTTCACAAAATGGCTGCTCAAGGGAAAAGAGAATGAAATCCCCACTTGGGCTGGCCCTGATAGGAACTGCAAGAACAACTAATACAATTGCAATTTAAAAATACTAGATCAGAAAGAACAAAAGAAAAGGCTTTTTACAAGTCATGTAAGTAACATTTCAAAGGACACATCCCAAATGCTAATTCTCTGAACTCTCGCTAATTTCAAAAGTCTAATAAGACTTTTAGATTGGTAAAATAGCTTACCAACAACCCCCAAGCAGTTGTTTCACTGCTTCAAGAACTTTGAATGTTCTAATCCAAGCTATAGAAATGATTCTTTAACAAATCAAGTGTACATACATACTAGATTTTTAAATGATAAAATTTTGTACATTGCTAATCTTCATGACCTTGGATTAGGTAATGGTCTCTTAAATGTGACACCAAAGGTACAAGCAACCTAAGAAAGAAATAAATTGAACTTCATCAAAAGTAAAAAAAATAAATAAAAAGTCTGTTTCAAAGGACATTAAAGAAAGAGAAGACAATCAGCAGAATGGGATAAAATATTTTCAAATGATAACAGCTGATTGAGTCTACTATCCAAAAAAAAAAAAAAAAAAAAAACCCAGCAAAGGGGAAGGGAGGGAACTTTTGGAGATGATGGATCAGTTTACAGCTCTGACTGTGATGATGGTTTTCAAAGGTGTAGTCTCCTAACATCAATTTGTAACACTAAATATCCACAGCTTTTTGTATGTCAATATATTTCAACAAAGTGGTTTTTTTTTAAGTCTTATATCCGGAATATATAAGGAACTTTTACAACATAACAATAAAAAGACAAAACCTATTTTTAAAATGGTTAAAAATTCCAATAGATAGTTCTCCAAAGAAGATATGCGAATAGCACATGAAAATACACTTAACATCATTAGACATTAAAGAAATGCCAATCAAAAGCACAATGAGATACCACTTGATACCAGGAATAGTGGGGAGGATGTGGAGAAACTGCTAATGAGAATGGAAAACGGTGTAGTCTCTGACACTTCCTAAAACATTAACCATGAAATTAACATATGACCCAGCAATTCCACTCCTAGATGGTAAACTTGTATTTGTTCCCAGTAGTGTTCATGACAGCCAAAAAGTGGAAGCAACTCAAATGTCCATCAGCTGATAAATGGATGAACAAAATATGGTGTAATATGGTACATCCATACAAAGGAATGTCATCTGGCTACGAAAAGGCATAAAGTACTGATTCATTTTACAACAACAGTGTGTTCAAATATATTTAACAATGTAATACACTATGTTACTTTAATCGAATAAAAAGAACTATTACCAGACTATAATTAATCCAATATTGTATAACTTGCAAACACCCCACTACCAAAAAAAAAAAAAAAAAAAAAACCCTCAGGTCCTTTACCCACTCCATATTCAGTTGCTCAGTATGAAAAGGTCTGAGTTCTGTTCAGAAAACAGCTATTGTACAAAAAAGTTCCATTAGTTCAACTTTCTGAACTAACTTACTTTTAAGCTACTACATACATCCTCTATGAGCTTTAGTTTGAACAATAAAGTTTGTTCCAGATATACACACATGCACACACATGCATTTATAATCTCCCTAACCACAATCCCAACCAAAAAACTAACATTTCAGAAAATTAAGCACTTAAGGAAAAAATGTAGTTAGATGTACACAATGTTAATTTTTTGCTCCAGGAAATACAATTATAAGCAAAACACAATGGGATCCTAAAATTTTATTCCTACTAATTTTCCATAAAATACTTAACATGCTTTACATCAAAAAAACTTAATAAAAAATTAACTCTGATCTCAGGAATAAACAAACCAGAAAGATAATGTGAGGTCCTGTCAGTCTGCACCCCACAAAAATCAGTGCCTCCAAAACAGAACCTGGGAAGAATCATCAAAAAGAAAATTGTGGACCAGCTAACTTCAGACTCTTTATCAGGGAAGGAGGCTGCCTTAACCAGCAACAACACTCATTAAAGCTTCTTGGCTCTCAGCCATAAGCTGAAGGGAGAGACAGGATCAGAGATAGTTCTACTCTACACCGAGGAACAAAAGATTAAAAACCTCGCCATCCCAGATACGTTGAAAGGCAATACTCATAACCTGCTTACTTCAAGGATTCTTCCTAAAAACAGCTAAGAAACAGAGTGCAGTGGCAAATATAAGAGATGAACTTCGAAGCCTTGATGTCTTAAATGTTAAATTTGTTGGAAAACAAAAATGAACATTAGGGGGAATAAAGGAGAGTAAGGGATTAATAAATATGTATAGTAATCATAAATGGGAAAAATATTTGACCAATGAAACACTGGTCAGATAGAATAGGGAAACCAAGATAATACAAACCAGATAGGATCTTGCCTTAGACAGCAATATAAGGATCCCTTGACTAAACCTTCCTTGCTCTAAATCACAGGTAGGGCTCACACTCCTCATTTTCATAAATCCCTAATAATGAGCCAAATATTCACGGGGTAGGACAAAGGCACTGAAACTTCAGAGGCCTTGAAACATGATGAGGCCCCATGAGGAATCCGCCATATTGGGATCCTGAGTCTTAGTGAGACAGTACAAAATGGCGGAGCAGAATAAACAGCTTGCAAAGAGCCAAATGATCGTAAGTTAAACCAAAATATATTTGATGCAGTAGCAGTATATTTGAACAAGCAGGAGAAAAAATGAGCAAATGATAAATACTACACACAAAATTTTAGGCCCCTGCTATTTTTCAAACTACTAGAAAAGAAACAATTCCAGAACAAAGTTTTTCAAATTTAGATTTACCTTTTCATTAATTACAACTCATCACAACTTTACATATTGGTTATGATACATGAGAAAAAGAAATGGAAAAAGGGAAGCATATGAAAATCAATGGAAATGATGGAAAACAAAGTACTTAATGTAAAAATGTTAAAAATCAAAGTAGTTAAATATAATAATATAGTAATTGTCCATTCTCACCAAATTGTCATAGTTCCTTCAACTTCAAAAGTGATCAAAAGCACTAATGTAAAAATCCAGCTAAAGACAATAATTGTGACCCCAAGCACACTCCCGGCCCAACTGGATTCTCCCAACTTCCCTGATTCTCTTTTCTTCTCTTCAAACACAATTTGCAGCTTTCCATTCCTAAGAGCCCAGGAGGGTCCAATGTTTGGCACACCCCTCACCTTGGTTGGGACTGCACCCTGATTCCCTGTTTCAGGTAATTATCTATATTGTGGGGTCAGAATCCAAACATTAAAATGAGTAACAGATTCTTGACGGTGATGCGACTGTTATTAAATTGTCAAATCTGGAAAGTGGAAATCAAAGGCTGTGGGAAGGGGAGTGGTATAAGGGGTTACTGAATTCTCTGAAAATGGAGAATTAGACTGTGCACAATACAACCAAGGAGGGATCTACAAAAATAAAAAGATGGGTTTTTCTAGGGAGTTGGAAAACGATTTAAAATCTCTACCAGTGATGGAGGCTATCTGAAGCAGCACAGCAGATCCTGAGTTGGCCGCACCTTTGTTGGCCTCCAGACTTCCACCACTTTAGTCTACTGCACAACAGAAAAGCAGGTGCGCAGTGCAGCTGCCATCTTTACCCACTTGGAGGCTATAAAAATCCCTGGCCTTTCTCTCATTCCCCGCCCATCCTCCACTGCGACACTGTAGGGGAGGGGGCGGCCCAAGCCTGCGCAAACCTATCTTCTTCCCCCTCGACTGAACCACAACGAGGAAGCAGCAGCCCCCATAGCGGCCAGGTGAAAGGGATGGCTGGCACTCCCTACAGGCTGAGGCTGTGCAACTTCCTCCCCCTGCCTGCCCCACCGAGGGTGTAGGCGGCTGCCATCCCTGTTGCGCATGTGCATCCTTCTAAACCGCAGCACTTTGAGGAGGGGGCAGTCGCCCACCCTACTGACGTTCTCTCCTCAGCACTGCACTTTGGAGAGGGTGGTTGTAATTCCAGCATGGCAGAAACTGAGCAGGGTTGCACAGACCGCCCCCTCCCCCAGCGGCACTGTGGGGAGGGGGCGACCACCCCCACCCTGCCGCGGCTGCGCAGACCCATGCCATTGCAGTGGCGGCCATCTTTGAGGAGTCGCACAATGGCAGTGACGCGGCACTAGACCCCCAAGAAATCCAGTCTTAGAAGACCTAATTCCAAACACCAGAAAAATAATAAAAAAATGAGACCCCGCACGTCTGTCATACGAGGCATAAACAGCAAGTTCTGCACGTCATGGCCCCATCATCTTATACCTTAGCCACAAAAATGACCAAAACATACAAGAAAACCAAACATTTCTGCAGCCATTGCTTAACTGCAGGAGTGGGGGAGCATTAAAAAATCATAAAAAGCATGACTATGATATGTCGCAGAAAAATTAATGTTCCCCCTTTCCTCCAAACTAAAGGCTGTGGGCTGCGCACGGCCCCTCCCTCTGCCCGCCCCTTCTCGCTCATCCCCAAGCTGCTGCAGCCGCCCCCTCCCGACCGACCCCCTCCCCACCACCGACGTCATTCCACCGCCCCCGCCCAGTCACTTTGGACACCCAAATGGCCGCCGCCAAGTGTGCCCCAATGCAGCCTCCCACCGCCCTCTCATAGCCACTTCAGACACCTCACTGTCCCCATTTCTACCGCCTCGGCCACCCAGAGGCACCCTCCTCACCAGTCATTTCGGACACCCCACCGGCACCACCACAACCATAGCCGCAAGGTACCCGCGCCCCACCGTAGTAACCCACAAACTCTCCCCACGTCTCCCCTCCCCACTGGCACCACCACCGCCATGGCCACACCGCCGTACCCTCGCCTGCCGCGGTCACTTTGGCGAACGCCCCCACTGCCGCGGTCAGCCCGCTGTACTCTCCTCCCCCTACCATCATTAACTCACGCTCCGTCCCCTGCATTGCCGCAGTCACCGCCTCAGACCTGAAGGTCATAAGCCCACCTGCGAATGGACCCATTGTGACAAAACAGGATGGGATAGATGTGGGGAGGCAACACGATGGGGACAGGACACCATCAGGGCGGGAGGGTGGAACCCCAAGCCTCCGAAGGTGTCCAAGCTGCTCCTCCAAAACAAAGGATTTTAAACCTTGAGCTCCCCATTTATACAATACTTCAAGTCCTGAGCACTTGGAATCTCTCACGAACAAAAACGACCATTCCCCAGGCTGCTCTGAGGAAAGCCACCGCACAGCTGACCTTGCTCGCTCCATTGCGTCGCTGACCGCTCCTCAGGCCGAGACGTCAGGCATCTCCGGCCGCCGCTCGGTTGTGCGTAGGACTCTCTGCCGCAGCGCAACTTAGTACACGCCCCCACTAGTACACGCCCCCACCTGCGCGTGCGCGGCAGCCCCCCTTCACCCTCGGCCGCGCATGCGTGCCCATTTGTCGCAATGCGGTGGGGGGCCAGCGTCCTCGGTGACCGGAATGGGCTGGGGGAGGGGGCTACCTGAGCCAAACCACCCACTGGCACTTTGTGAGGGGAACACAGCAACAACCACTCACCTGGGAGCAATGGACACGTGTGCCTATTTTTAAGTATGTGTAAAATATTCAGGGAAGAATTCTTGATTCCTTAAGAAATCTTTGTAGGCATCACTGGCCAAAGATTTACAATCACCTTCAGGCTTTCCTATATGCGGTACAGAAAATCTGGTTTAGAAAAATTAAATTTACCAAAACCAGAGTCAATGCAAATACGCCAGATACTTGAAAAAAAAAATCTAAAAAGATGCTACTCTGTTCAAATTTAGTGGTTTGTTTTTCCTTTCTCTACTTTCTACTTTTCGGTAAATTGTGAAAATTATGCCCTGTAAAATCACAACGTAATTAAACTCTCTAGTGCAGAGTACATATATCATTCAATTAGGAAAACTGGCTATTCATGCCTTATTAAAAAAAAAGTGTGAACTGAGATCTCTAACATCTAAAGTGGGATCCTTTCTTTGCCTATTAGATTTGGATACATTTAAATTTTTAACAATAATCAGTGATAGATAGCTGGAGTGAGGAAAAATAGGCAATTTCATCCAGTACTAATGAAAAAGCAAATATATGACTTTTGACCTAATAATATCCTTTCTGCAGATGTAACAGATGCATTGTTAACTCCAAAATTTAGACATTTGTATAACTTGGGAAAAGACAATGCTGAGGCTAGGAAGCTAAGAATATAATCCTGAGGCTTCATTTGCATAGTTTTTACATACCTTTGCCCTTTCTCAATTGTCCATATCAAAAAACTGGGAGGGTGCAGGTGGACTAATCGTGACTAAATTGTTAAATACCCTCCTGCCCTCCAAAAGTGACTGCTCAGGTCCCAATGATCAGATAGCCAAACAAGCGTGCAGAGACATATCAATGCCAATTTTTATGATAATAAAATCTTGAAAACTATGTAATGTGTCTCACAGAAAATAGGCAAGATAAATTAATGTGTATATAAACAATAAAATACAATATGGCTGATACAAAGAATGACCTATGAGGCTGAACCATACAATATTGCCAATATTTAATGTTTTTGATCTACAAAAAAATTATAATTTCTAATAGTTCATTCTTGCATATTTACATAAAGTAACTGTGATCATGGGAGTTAATAGCAAAATATAATGTAAAATTAACCATATTGGGGTATATTATGTAAATATGTTTAATTCTGCATTGGAAAAATTATGAAAGAATACATACTACTATAGTCTAGTGATGAAAACCATGTCTTTGGACTCAGACTCTTGAAATTAGCTTTGATGGTTGACAGTAGTATTACTTACCTTAGGCAAGTTATTTAACTTTCTGTGCAGTATTTTCCTAATTTGTAAAATAAGGGATAATTGTACTTTTACAATGGTTTGACAACTAAATGAATTGATAGACATATTTAGAAAAAGTTGTAGTACAGAATGTAAGTACTTTAGAAATGTCTCTTAAAATTGAACCCATTGTTACAGTGGTACTTCCTCATGGAGTGGGGATTAGATATACAGTATATTTTTTGTTATTGTTAACTAAAGTCCATATCTTATTAAGATTTCCTCAGTTTTTCCCTAACATCCTTTTTCTATTGCAGGATATCACCTATTACACGCTACACACATTACAGTCATATCTCTTAGGTTTCCCTTGGCTGTGGACTGTTTGAAAATTGTTTTTTACTTTTTACAGCCCTTTGTACTTTTTACAATGATAGTGAATTACAATTAAAATATAAGTATTATTAAAATAAATTTATATTTAATTCTCAACTCTAATGTACTTGATTATCTAGTTTCTTAAACCCATCTTCTACCCTTTCCTGTCTGGTCTCTTTTCAAACTCTGATTGCCCTCCTGTTTGTTCTACTGCATTAAGAAGATGCTTTTAGATTCCAGAGGAGACATGATGGGCTCCCTGGGCCTTGCAAACAATCCAAAGAGAATTGTCATTTGGTTCACTCATCTCCTTGAAAAGGATAATTTATGTCAGTTAATAGCCTTGATTCAGCATATCCTACTATTGGGGAGTGAGGATACAGAAAAGGAGATTTTTGCCAGTAAACTTTGCTACGAGTACGCTACTAGTCATCTAATGTGTCTCCCAACCATTTCATTTTTTCCAAAGTCTACACTTACACCCAAGCCAAAAACTTAAGGATATGAGTTTAAAGGATACTAAATCTGGAATAAAACTATTTTCTATAGAATTCACATTGGAGAAACCGCAAAAACTGATTAGAACCCCTGCACTGCACATGGTATATAAAAATTAATTCAAAATGGATCAATACCTAAATTTAAGAGTTTAAAATATAAATAATTTAGTAGAAAACCTAGATGTAAATCTGTGTGACCTAGGATTAGGCAATAGTGTCTTAACACATAAATTACACGTAAAACATAAAACATAGATAACACTTAAACATAAGCAACCAAAAAATAATAAATTGGACATCATCACAGTTACATAAAGATTTTTGGTTCAAAGGATGCTATTAAGAAAGTGAAAAGACAACCTTTAGAATGAGAGAAAATATTTGAAATCAACAACTCAAAGACAAAAAGACAAAAAAAATTTAATTGGCAAAGGATTTAAATAGTTCTCAAAATCAGGTATTCAAATGGCCAATCAGCACAAGAAAACATACTCACCACCATTAGTCATGAGGGAAATACAAATGAAAATCACAATGAGGTGCCACCAAGGCTATAATTAAAAAGACAATAACAAGTGTTTTGGAGGAGGTGGAGAAATTGGAAACCTCACACACTGCTAATAGGAATGTAAAATAGCAAAGCCACTTTGAAAAACAGTTTGGCAATGTCTAAAAATGTTAGCCATAAAATTATCATATAATCGACAATTGTACATATACCCAAAAGGAATGAAAACATATATCCATGCAAAAACATGTATATAAATTTTCTTTCTTTTTTTTGGCACCTGGCTGGTAAAGGGATATAAACCCTTGACTTTGGTGTTATCAATACTGATGGACATGAATTTTCATAGCAGACTTATTCATATTAATCAAAAAGTAGAAACACCTGGTATGATCATTACATTCAGTATGAATGCACCCAAATATCACATTGTACTCCATAAGTAGATACAATTAAGAAAAAGAAAAAAAAAAAGAAGTAGCAGAATAGTGGTTACTAGAGGCAGGGAAAGGGAGGGGGGAAAGGGGGTCAGGGAAAAGTTGGCAGACCAGTACAAAGTTTAAAAAATTGCATTTAGATAGGAAGAATAAGTCTGACACTACAGAGTGACAATAACTAGTAATATTGTGTTGTATATTTCAAGATAGCCAGAAAGAAGGATCTTAAATGTTATAATCACAAAGAAACGATAAATGTTTAGGTAATAGATATGCTAACTATTCTGATTAGACCGCTATACAATATACGCATGTATTGAAACAAACTGTACCCCATAAACGTGTACAATGAAAAAAGTTAAATTAGTTTTTTTTTAAAAGTTGGGAATAACTCAATTGTCCATCAACTGATAAATGGATAAACAAAATTATAATGTGGTATGGTATATCCATACAATGGCATACCACTTGGCCATAAATAGGAGTGGAGTGTTGATTCATGCTACAACGTGGATGAATCCTGAAAACAGGATGATAAGTGAAAAAATCTAAGCACAAAAGGCCACATTTCATAACTTCATTTATGTGAAATGTTCAGAATAGGCAAACTCATAGAGACAAAACAAATTAGTGTTTATCAGGAGATGTAGGGGAGGGGTGAACGGGGAGTGATTGCAAATGGTTATGAAGTTTCTTTTTGGGATGATGAAAAATGTTTTGGAATTAGAGTAGGGATAGATAATTGCAAAAAATTGTGAACATACTAAAAAGCACTAAATTACGTTCTCTAAAAGGGTGAATTTTTTTTAAAAAAACTTTTTTTCCTTTCTTTTCTTTTTATTTATTTATTTTTTTGAGGCTGGCCAGTATAGGAATCCAAACCCTTGACCTTTGTGTTATAACACCACACTCTAACCAACTGAGCTAACTGGCCAGCCCTAAAAGGTGAATTTTATGGTATATATGTTATAAGTCAGTTTTTAAAAAATCCTAATGTAGGGACATTCTACAAACATCTGACTAATAATATTCAAAACTGTCAGGGCCATTAAAAACAAAGTCTAAGAAACTGTCACAATCAAGAAGAGCCTTGAGACACATGAATACTGAATGTTGAGTGATATCCTGGATGAGATCCTGGAATGAAAAAGAACATTTTAGAGAAACTGAGAATATGTGAATGAAGTATGAACTTCGGTTAATAATTGGTACATTAATTCTAACAAATGTACCATACTAATGTAAAATGTTAATAATAGGGGGAAATGTGTATGAAGTATATGGGAACTCTCCATACTATCTTTGAAATAATTATGCAAATATAAAACTATTCTGAAATAAAAAGTTAACAGAGGAAAACAACAACAACAAAAATCTGATCCAAAAAGATATACAAAAATGACCTGGCTTCAGAGAAGAAGATGGCTGGCAGACAAGGTTAGAAGGGAGAGTTCCCACTGAATAATCTTTGTAATTTTGTTTAATTATCTGTCATTTGAATTTATGAACTATACCAAATGAGAAAACCACACTCTCCCACCAATGCTCCCAAAAGTGTTTAGCTATTTGTTTGTCTTCTGGTCCTTTTCTGTGGGGCATCTCTAGCCCACCATCTTCTCTCCTCCCACCTCCAAACAAGCAAATAATACAGAAAAAAGTTGTTCAAGGAGGTTTGAGGGGGCAAAATAACACAATAAACAAGGTTAAAAGGAAAGACAGGAGAAAATATTTGCAGTATGCTTAGATAATGAACATCTACATCAAAACCTCACAGAAATCAATAAAGAAAAGGCAACTTCAAAGAAAAAAAGTACAAAGACACCCAGGCATTATGAAGTGTCTGCTCTTTGTGTATTTTCTCAGTATGATACCCTGCACCTGCTGCTGGTCTCTCTACCTGGGTGGTCCTTTCTACCTATGGGTCTTGCCTCACTAAACCTGCACAGCAGGTAAGAATCCCCACTCTGGAAGGTAAAGAAAGAAAAACCATATGCTCCTTCTCTTGCAGTGGAGCCCACCCCAGCCACTGCCAAATCCCTGCCTAATATCAGGAAAAGTGTGGGACAAGCGGGAAAATGAAAGTAGAAGACATGGAAAAGAAGCCGGAGGAAAATGGTTAGATTCTGACCACAGTGTTCCAGTTTTAAACATGCACATTCTGCTTCCCAGAAATTCACCTACCTGGAAAAGATGTACATAAATCCCCACAGCATTAATTTGAATTTTCTTGCTGTTTAAAACAATGCAAATAAACAGTGATAAATTCAAATATACAGACTTGAAATTGTATTAGATAAATAAGTCAATCCCAGGAAAAAAGATTGAAGGGAAGGAGGAACAAAGAGAAAGTATGTTTTGCCTAGTTTTTTTTTTTTTTTTTTTTTTTTTTGGCCGCTGGCCAGCAAAGGGATCCAAACTCTTGACCTTGGTGTTACAAGGATGTGCATTAATAAACCGAGCTAACCAGCCAGCCATGCTGTGTTTAGTTTTAAAGGCAGATTTCTATTTTGAGTTTTTGGTTAAACTATAAACCACTGATGCAACATTAAAAATTCTAGTATATTTAGTCCATTGTAGTCTGAAAAGATACTTGGAATGATTTCAATCTTTAAAAATTTGCTGAGACTTTATTTGTGACCTAACATGTGGTCTATCCTGGAGAATGTTCCATGAGCTGATGAGAAGAATGCATATTCTGTAGTTGTTGAATGAAACTGGACCTGTACCTCTCACCATATACCAAAATCAACTCAAAATGAATTAAAGACTTAAATATAAGACTCAAAACTCGGGCCGAGCCCGTGGCGCACTCGGTAGAGTGCTGCGCTGGGAGCGCGGCGACGCTCCCGCCACGGGTTCGGATCCTATATAGGAATGACCAGTGCACTCACTGGCTGAGTGCCGGTCACGAAAAAATGACAAAAAAAAAAAAAAAAAAGACTCAAAACTATAAAATTACTAAAAGAAAACAGGGGAAACACTCCAGGAAGCAGGACTGGGAAAAGACTTTATGAACAAAACCCTAAAGGACAGGCAAAAAAAGAAAAAAATAAACAAATCGGATTACACCAAACTAAAAAGCTTTACACAGCCAAGGAAACAATCAACAGAGCAGAAAGACAACCTATGAGTGGGAGAAAATACTTGCAAAACTGTACATCTGACAAGGGATTAAAATCCAGAATATGAGGAACTCAAACAACTCTACAGTATATATCAAAACAAACAAACATAATCCAATAAGAAATGGGCAAAGGAGCTGAATAGACATTTTTCAAAGGAACACATACAAGTGGCCAACAGGTACATGAAGAAATGCTCAGCATCACTAGTCATCAGGGAAATGCAAGTCAAAATCACACTGAGATATCATCTCACCTCAGTTAGACTGGCCATTATTAAAAAGACCGAGAATAACAAATGCTGGCAAGGATGCAGGGAAAGGAGTACTCTTCTACACTATTGGTGGGACTGCAAATTAGCACAGCCATTATGGAAAACAGTATGGAGGGTTTCTCAAACAACTACAGGTAGAGCTACCATATGATCCAGCAATCCCACTACTGGCAATATATCCAAAGAATTGTAAATCATCATGTTGAAGAGATATGCACTCCCCTGTTCATCACAGCTCTACAATAGCCAAACTATGGAACCAACCTAAATGTCCATCAATGGATGACTGGATAAGGAAAATGTAAAATATATGTACACAATGGAATACTACCCAGCCATAAAAAGAATGAAATTCTGCCATTTGCAGCAACATGGATGAGCCTGGAGAAAATTATTGTAAGTGAAATAAGCCAGATGCAGAACAAGAAATACTGCATGTTCCCACTCACAACTTGGTGGGAGGGAGGGAGGGAGGGAGGGAGGGAGTGAGGGAGGGAAGAAGGAGAGAGAGAGAAAAAAAGACCACAGTAGTGCACTGAACTTTCAGAAGGAGAGAACAAATCTAAGGATACTAGTGATGGGGGGGATGAAAGAAGGGGGTTTGGGGAGTGATAGGTCAGGTGGAGGACATGAGGAATGATTACAATTTGTAATGATGAATATGCGAATAATAAATAAAATAAGATAAAAAAGAAATTCTTGTAGAAAAGTAAGTGGTAGGCTGAAACTTTTGACTCATATACCTTGTTTTGTCTTTCCTTAGGTTGAAGCAGGTTTAAGAAGTCCAGCCCAAGCATGGAAATAAGAGGTGTTGCTTCTTGGATAGAAGACTTTTGGAGGGGTAAAAGATATCTAAAACAAATACAACTATATTACAAAATAAAATATAAAATCAGATTAAGTTTTAATTATAAAATATTATAAAATTTTATTTGTGTGACTACCAGACAATCCCCTGTCCATCTTACCTTTCATTGGGAGTACTTTTGCGGAAGATTCTTTAAAATATTTTTCTGGAATAAAGAACATTTATACTAATAATAAAATAATTATACCCACTAAAACAGTTTTGTTTTTGGCAGCTGTCTGGTACATAAAACAATCTTTTTCAGAATTGCATTCCAATGTATTGGTGGTACATAAAACAATCTTTTTCAAAATTGCATTCCAATGTATTGAGACTAAAATAAATACAAAAGGCATACAAATTATAGAATAAGATACAATTTTAGGTAAAGATAAAATAATTTTACCCCTTAAAAATGTGTGCAATGTAGACAACAATATATTGGAAATAAAATTTTAGAGAGACGAAAGTCCTTTTTACGACAAAGTTAAAAATTCAGAAGCAGAAATTCCACGCAAAAAAGCTGTAAGGACTAGATGGTTTAAAGTCTTTAAAGTCTGCATTCTAGGCTGGTGGGTTAGTTCAGTTGATTGGAGCGTGGTGTTGATAACACCAAAGTCCAGGATTCAATCTCTGTTACTGGCCAGCTGCAAATAAATAAATAAATAACAACAATAATTATAATCTGCATTCTATTTGAGTAGCTATCTCTATTTTTCATTTATTTATTGTATAAACATACATCGTGATTACTATGCACCAGGTACTTTTCTAGGTACTTTCCTAGGTACTTTAACATAAAAACCATGAGCTATTTCATATCTTCATTCCTTTAACAGATTAGGAAACTGAGGCCCAGAGAGGTAAAGAACCACAAAGTCACACAGATCTCAAATGGTTAAACCCAGATTCAAGCCCAGCACTCTGGTTCCAATGTACTTGCTCTTAACCACTATCCTATGCTGCCCTTCTTCATCATAATTTTTATTCCACAAATGGTTTTCAAAAATCCAAATATGCGAACCTAAAGCCCAAGAAGAAGGGTGGTTGGCCAGCCAGCTGCCAAAAAAAAAAAAAATAGAAGAATATGGGTGAAAACACAGTGCCCCAAACAGACCTCCTCACTCAAAGCACTGGGTAACAAGGACAGCTGACAGGTTCCAGTCTTTTCCCCGTGTGCACAATGTGTCCCACAGGGAAGCAGGCAAGGGGCAACCTTACAAGGAGAGAGAAATATTTGCTGTAGGCCCTCTCCCCCGATTTGAGGAGCAGCTGGAAGAAGACTCTCCTAACAGCAGCCTTCTTGGAAAATCCCAGGACAGGCTGAGGAAGAGGATGAGCAGGGAGGAGATAGTACCTACTATTGGAAATGCTCAAATTGGAACATATGCAACAGAAAAGCAGCTCTTGACTTATAGTCTTTGCACACATTCTCATCATGTCCACAATTTGGGCAAGAGGACCCCAGATTGTCAGCAAACTATTCCAGCTCCCACCTGCTGCCTGTACATTCTTCACATGGGTGGGGGGAGGATCAAAAGAAAAGTTTATTTTGTGACATGAAAATTTTATGAAGTTCAAATTTCAGTGTCTGCAAATAAAGTGTCATTGGAACACAGCCATGCAAATTTGTTTATATATTGTCTGTGGCTACAACTGCACAGTTGAGTACTTGCAACAAAGACCATATGGCCCACAGAGCTAAAGATATTTGCTACCTAGCTGTGATGATAATTTTATGCATCAACTTGGCTAGGCTATTGTACCAAGATATCTAATCAAAGACCTACCTGGATATTACTATGCAGTTATGTTTTTAGATGGGATTAACATTTAAATCAGTAGACTATGAGTAAAGCATATTACCCTCCATAATGGGAGTGGGCCTCATCTAATCAACTGAAAGTCTTAAGAGAAAACAGAATCTGAGGAAGATGAAATTCTGTCTTCAGCTGCTGTTGTTCTATCTCTTTCCTGCATCTCCAGCCTGCCCTGCATATTTTGAGCTTGCCAGCCCCTGCAGTCATGTAAGACAGTGCCTTAAAGTAAATTGAGAGTGAAAGCGAGAGACTATATACACATCGTATGAGTTCTGTCTGTTTCTCTGGAGAACCCTGACTAACACAGGTTTTGGTACAAGAGTGGTTTTAGAGGAACAAAATCTTAAGAAGAAATTTTCTGGATTAGTTCTGAGGTCTCTCGAAATGGTGCTCTAATCTAACTACATTTAAAGGTATTAATTACTCTATTTCCAGTAGTGAACAGTCCATGGTGTGATATGGCACAAAATATCACCATTAGATACTCAAACTCAAATACTTATAAGAGACAAGGTTTTGGTGAACATGTATATGATACCTTCAAATATTATTGTCAAACTAACAAGTATAATGAGATTGACTCCTAATTTCACTGGACAAAGTAGGGAAAGAAAAGATGTGAGCAGGGATTCAAACTCCCAGCTGAAGTGCTACTTAATGATTCAAAAAGTTGCTAGTTTAAGTGGAGCCCAGAACAATAGAAGGCTCTGGAACAGGTCCAGGATACTGTACAAGCTTCTCTGCCACTTGGGCCATACGATTCATCAGATCCAATGATGCTTGAAGTGTCAGTGGCAGATAATAATGCTACTTGGAGCCTTCTGCAGGCCTAGATAGGTGAATCATACCTCAGGCCATTAGGATATTAGAGTTCAGTCCTGCCATCCTCCATAGGTAACTATGCTTCTTTTGAGAAACAGCTTTTGGCTTGCTGGTGGGCCTTAGGAGACACTTAATGCTTAACCACGGGCCACCAAGTTATCATGTGACCTGAGCTACCCATCATGAACTGTGCATTATCTGATCCACTAGGCCATGAATTGAGGCGTGCACAGCAGCACTCCATCATCAAATGGAAGTGGTATATACAAGATCAGTCCTGAACAGGCCCTGAAGACACAATTTACATGAAGATGTGGCCCAAATGCCCATGGTCCCCACTCCTGCTACACTGTCTTCTCTCACCCAGCCTACACCTATAGCCCCATAGGAAGTTCCCTTCAACCAGATGACAGAGGAAGAGAAGACTCAGGCCTGGTTTACAGATGGTTCTGCTCAATATGCAGGCATTACCTAAAGTTGACACTTACAGTACCAAAGACCCTTTCTGGGGGCATCCACAAAGGACAGTGGTGAAGAGAAATCTTCCCAGTGGGCAGAGCTTGAGCAGTGCACCTGGTTGTTTATTTTGCTTAGAAAAAGAAATGGCCAGACATGCAATTACATACCAATTCATGGGCTGTGGCCAATGGTTTGGCTGAATGGTCAGTGACATGTAAGAAGCATGACTGAAAAATTGGTGACAAGGAGGTCTGGGGAAGAGATATATGCATAGACCCCTATAAATTAGCAAAAAAAGATATTTGTGTCCCATATGAATGCCCACCAAAGGGTGAATTCAGCAGAGGAGGATTTTATTAATCAAGTGGATAGGATGACCCATTCTATGGATATCAGTTAGCTTCTTTCCCCAGCTACCCCTGTAATTGCCCAGATGGCTCATGAACAAGGTGGCCATGGCAGAAGAAATGGAGATTATGCATGGGCTCATCAACCTGAACTACTATTTTCGAAGGCCCATCAGGCTACAGCCACCACAGAGTACCAAATCTGCCAGAAGCAGAGATTAACATTGAGGCCCAGATATGGCACCATTCGCCGGGTGACTAGCCAGTTATGTGGTGGCAGGTTGATTTCACTGGACCATTTCCATCAAGGAAGACACAGCATTTTGTCCTTACTGGAATGGACCCTTACTCTGAATACAGATTTGCCTTCTCTGAATGCTATGCTTCTGCCAAAGTTTCCATTTGTGGATTTATAGAACGTTTATCCACTGTCATGGCATTCCACACATCATCACTCCTGATCAAGGAACTCTCTTTATACCAAAGGAAGTGAAGCACTAGACTCGTGATCATGGAATTCACTGGTCTTATCATGTTCCCCATCATCTTGAAGCAACTGGATTGATAGAACAGTGTAATGGCCTTTTAAAGACTCAGTTATAGCTAGGTGGTAAGGTTGTAATATCTTTCAAAGCTGGGACAGGGTTCTCCAGGAGGCTGTTATATACTCTAATTCAGTATGGTCCTGTTTCTCCCACAGCCAGGATTAACAGGTCTATCAATCAAGGGATGGAAATGGGAGTGGCGCCACTTACTATTAACTCTAGTGACTTAAGTAGCAAAAATTTTACCCTTTTTTTGTGGTTGTTGGCTGGCAATTACAGGGATACAAACTCCTAACCTTGGTGTTATAACACTGCACTCTAGTCATCTGAGCTAAGAGGCCACCCCAAAAATTTTTACTTTTTGTCCCCAAAACTTCACACTGCTGGCCTAGAGATCTTAGTTCCAACAGCAAGAATACTTCCTCCAGTAGACAGAACAGTGATTCCTCTGAATTGGAAGCTAAGACTGCCATCCAGGCACTTCAGGCTCATGACTGAATCGACAGGCAAAAAAAAAAAAAAAAAAAAAGAGTTGCTGCACTGGCTGGGGCAATTTAGCTGGACTACTAAGATGAAATTGGACTAATATTCACAAAGGAAGTAAAGAAAAACATGTATGGAATACAGTAGACCCGTTAGGGTGTCTCTTAGTATTACCAAGCCCTGTGATTAAAGTCAATGGAAAACTACAAAAACCCAATTTAGGCAAGACTACAAGTGGCCCAGAAACTTCAGGAATGAAGGTTTGGGTCACCCCACCAGATGAATAATCACAGCTAGCTGAGATGCTTGCTGAGGGCATTGGGAATACAGAATGCGTAGTGAAAGAAGGAAGTTATAAGTAAGTACCAGCAGTGACAACATGACCAGTTACAGAAATGAGGACAGTAACTGGCATGAGTATTTCTTATTTTATGAATAGATTTGTGTGTATAAAATATCTTTAATTTCTTTCCTTTCTTATCCCTTTACCATGTAAGATATAAGGATTTTATATCATCATACTTAGGCATTATCAACTTTACATTATAGTACCTAAGTTACAGGATATCAAAGAAAAAAGTGACTATCACCAAAGGACTTTGCATCCTCTTCTGGTGAAAGGGTTAGTGCATTTTTAGTTGGATGCAAGTTAGTTATATCATGTTAGGCAGAGATATAACCTTATTAATGTCTTTATTTGGAGGTTGAGTATGGTTTAAGGAGATGTATATGGGAGCCATGTTGACAACAGGTGAACATGTGATGTTTAATTTTATATATCAAGTTGGCTGGGCCACAGTACCCAGATATTTGTCAAGCACCAGCCTGGAAGTTCCTGTGAAGGTATTTTTTGGATGAGATTAACATTTAAGTCAGTAGACTTTGAGTAAAGCAGATTACCCATAATATGTGTGGGTCTCACCCCATCAGTTGAAGACCTTAAGAGAAAACGGACTGAGTTTTCCCTAGGAAGAGGGGATTCTGCCTCCAGATTGGCTTTGGGCTCAACACTGAACCTCTTCTTTGAGTCTCCAGACTGCCACCCTGCTCTGCAGATTTTAAACTTGCTGGACTCCGCCATCATGTGAGCCAATGCCTTAACATAAATCTCTCTCTCTCTTTCACACACACATACAGGGCCTTTAGAGAAAAAAGTTTGCTGACCCCTGCCCTAGACACTTGGCTTATAGCACAAAAATTGTTATGGGCTCCTGGTCAGAACAGTGTTATTATCAGTCTTCCTCCCTGCATTTATTCCTACAAGGCATATTAGGAATACAGATTTTGAAATGTAAAGGCTAAAAAATATTTTTTAAAAATAATGTAAAACATATAAACCAATGGAATAGAATAGAAAGCCCATAAATAAACCCTCCCATATTATCAAATGGTTATCCACAAGCGTGCCACCACCATTCAATGGTGAAGGGACAGTCTTTTCAACACATGGTATGGGGAAAATTTCTTTATAAATTACCCAGTTCAGGTATTCCATTATAAGCAACAGAAACAGACTAGTACACATACAATGGAATATTATTCAGCCTTAACAAGGAAGAAAATTCTGATGCATGCTACAACATGGATAAATATTGAGGACATTACACAGTGAAATTAGCCAATCACAGAAGGACAAATACTGTATGATTTCACTTATATGAGGTACCTAGAGTAGTCAAATGTCATAGAGACAGAAAGTAGAATGGTGGTTTCCAGGTGCTGGGGGAGGAGAACAGAGTACATGGTTAATGAGTACAGAGTTTCAGTTTTGCAAGAGAACAGTTCTGGAGATGGATAGTAGTGAGGGCTGCACAACAGTGTGAATGCACTTACTGCCTCTGAGCTATACACTTAAAATGGTTAAGAAGATACATTTTATGGTATGTATATTTTACAACAAAAAATAATGCAAAGCATTATCACAAATGAACAAATATACTAGCATGAAAATCAAGATGAAAAAAATTTAATACTAAAATATGTCAAAATAATATATATTTCCAGGGAAATTGCTTTGGTGCTGTTTATTACTTTATAAATTACTGGTAAAATATATATTCATTTTTTCATTGCCAATGAATTCTGTTGATACTTAAAAATAAGTAAAATACTTCTTTGGTTCCCACTCTCCTGACCTCAACCATCACTAGACTGATGGTCCACATTTGTACTGTGCTTAAATCTGACTCCTCTCCCACCAAGATTCTGGTTCCCAACCCCCTCATAGTTCAGCACCACCATCATTAAGAGATAACAGGAATTTGGATTCTCTAAAAGTTTATATGAGCTAGACTTGGCTCCCCAACTCTGGATGCCAAAAATCACACTACGCTGTCCCTGATTCTTATAGAAAAGTTTTACATAAAATCATGGAATATAAATAAGTATCTTTTGGCAGGAGTTAATTAATTACACAATTCACAGGCCACTCCTAGTAATCAGTGAGAAATTAGATGCAAAAGTGAGAAAGAACATAACATAATTCTTAATTCTTTTCTGCCTGGCCCCAGAGAGTAAACACCCACTGTCCATTTTTTTCAGAAGCAGAAGGACCTACCAAAGCCCAACCTTATTTTAGTACAACTTTTCAGACTCCATTAGTCTGAAAGCTCTCCTGTTTAAAACTTCACTTGATTGCATTTGCTCCAAAGAGACCACACATGCTGGAGATTACATGTTTTGAGCAAGTGATCTGCAGTCCAGATTTCTCAGTGTGGGCCACCCTCCTTGGAATCATTTCAGCCTCGTCTCTCTTCTGTACATTATCCCTGAAATACTTCCCACTGAAGACATTAAATGTTCCCTATCCCTCTAACGGTCTTGTCACATCTGAATTTCAGCTTAGACCAGCCTAGAATCTGTTTCTCCATCCTTCTGGTCTCAGCTTGGGGAGCACAACTTTCAGGAAGCTTCTCAGGAGGATTTTTGGTAGACAGAAACCCCTTAACACAAAGCACATACCTTACAGCAGCACTTCTATCTATATTTCAGACTGAAACCTCTGAGATGAAAGGGGTCTTGTCTTACTAACTTGTGATTTCCCTACAAATTCACACAAGCAACTGAGAGCTTGCCCCCACATAGGCATTCAACAAAAATAGTTTAATTGTATAAAAATCAGAGGTCAGAAACCTTTGTCTGTAGAGAGCCATAGTAAATATCATAGGCTTTGATGGCCATAGCTTGCAACTCTTCAACTTAACCTCTGTAATGCAAAACAGCCACAGATAATACGAGAACAAATGGGCATGACTGTATTCCAATAAAACGTTGCTCACAGTGAAATTTGAGCTTTATATTATTTTCATGAAATATTATTTTAAAACATAAGAATCATTGTTAGCTCACCAGCCACACACATATAGGCAGCAGTCTGAATTTGGCCACAGGTATAAATTAATCCAGATTGAGTCAGTCTCTAAGTTTGTTTCTATGATCACATCTTTTCTGTTTTCCCAATTAGCCTACAGGCTTCCCCACATCTTACCAGAGGACTGCCCTGATGAAAATCCTTCAATGAATGTCATGTGCCCTCTACTCTGTGGGACCTGCCTACCTGGTAGACCTCATGCCTTGTCTCCTCCTTCACCCTTTCTTCTTCTTATGTCTGTGAGTCAGATCTTCTACCCTTTGGCAGTCCCTCTGATGTGTTCAGGTCCCTTGTCTGTGAACATTCATCAGTACTTCTGCCTCCCACCAGCTGCTGTCTTCCCTAAGAATCCCTTCCTGGCCACCCATGTCTGGGCTGCTAAACACACCACACTTAGTTCATTGTCCTCTCATAGACATCAGGACTGTTCAAGCATTTGCCCTCTCTCTTTTCCAAATTACCTCCCTTGAAGGGCCATAGATATTTTGCCAGCAATTGGCAAAGGGGCTGGCAAAAGGTGAACTTTCAATCAGAATTACAGAATCCATGACTCTTACTTCTGGGAGACACATAATTGACAAAGATTCTCTCTTTGACCAAACTCTAGCCAGTCTCCCCTAAGCCTTCTTCTCAAGTAGGCCTTAACCTTGGCTTATGAAGACTTGAACAAAACACTAACATAGTTTGTAATAGCTCAAGTCTACATTCCTAGGATGACCCTAGCCTTCTTTAAATTGGCTGCTTAAGAAAACTGAAGGCTCCCAAAGGAATTTACTGTTTGTTTCAGCCAAAATGTGAAGATAGGGCCCCTGTCTTCCAGCCTCTGTTGGAGGGCAGTAGCTTACCTTTAATAAGCACCAGTTAGCAAACCTAGATGGGTTTCATACGGAAGGTCCACACCCCTTTTTGTAATTTTTTTTTACTTCCCTGACTCTACTGAGCCTCCACTCACCACCCCCTACCTACTCCCTCATTCTCCCTTTAAAACTTCCAATCACCTCTGCACAGATGGAAGCTGAATTTAGTTCATGCTGGACTCTATTCCCTATTGCAATAGTTAGTATTGATTAAAATCTGTCCTTACTACTGTAACTGGTATCCAGCTTTGTTTATCTTTAACATTATCAACAAAGAAAAAAAAAAAACTGAGGCTAGAAATCATTAAGTATAATCTGGCAGCTTTGTTAGTGTAAACAGGGGCGTAGAGTGTCACCAGGCAAAGCTGAAAAAGAGAAGAAGCAAAACTAATTCTGAAGTTTCTGGTAGTCAAAGAATATGCTATCAAAAAAAGTTGTAGCAATGTAATACCAATTACAAAACAGCTTTTTGAAATTTGTTACAGCTCAGTTCTAATATGATATAGAGGAAGCTGGACATAGATCTCTGGGTTACTAATCTATATTCTGAGAATCTAAACTAAGGACATAAACAAAACAAATAAGGAATATCTGTATATAAAATATCATTTTCCCCCTTATTTAAAACAATACAATTGTCCATCTCATCATTGAAATGTTAAAAACCAATAAATCACCTATTCAATATTTACTCAGAGACCCAATCACAGTGAAAGATCAATCTTGAAGAAACAGGTTTTTGATCCTTTTCTTTGGGCAAACTTGTTACCACCTTTATTCAATTTTATTTGAAAAATAAATATTTTCTCCTTTTGCAGAGACTGATGCTGCAGAAACATCACCACATGGCCCCTACCCTCATGGTGTCCACTATCCAACAGGAAAGGAAGTGTTGGACCCATCTTGTAAGAAAATGTGGCAACCCTATGGAAAGCTGGCTGGGCCCCAACCCCGGGCTTCTTCTGCTACCCAGGACTCAGGCAGGTAAGCCACCACCCTCCTGAGGGGACACTTGACAGAGTCCCGGTAGCTACCCCTGAGCTTCCCAAGGTTGCTTGAGGCCCCAGGTGCCTGCAGGTATTCCTCATCCTCCTAGACCTAGCCCCTTTCACTTCTCAGAAGCCTGCTTGTATTTTCTTTAAAAAAAATTTAAAAGTTTAACATTAAGTCTTATTTAATTATTTATTTTTGGTGGCTAGCCAGTATGGCGAACTGAACCTCTGCCCTTGGTGTTATAAGGCCATGCTCTAACCAACTGAGCTAACTGGCCACCCCCTGATATTAAATCTATGATGTCTGCATCGTGCTCCTCTGGTCTGGAAATTGATAGGAGGAAAGGGTAGCATAGGAGGTGAGGGGAAGGGAGGAGAGACAGAAATGGGGAGTAAAACTCACTGGAAGAGAAGGTCCTCAATGTGGAAGTTGGTTATACAAACAGGAAGTGGAGGAAGTCTAAGAAAACCCATGTGGTAGATTGGGATGAAGCTACAATTTTAAATACATGAACATACATAAGTGTGAGTGTGTGTGTGTGTGTGTGTGTAAATATGTAGTGTGTATGTGTATATATATGTATACACACATGCATGTATACATGTATACACATATACATATAATACACATACACAGTATACACAAATACGAGGATATTTCAAAAAGTTCATGGAAAAATAGAATTAAACGATAACAAGGATTTTTCCATGAACTTTTTGAAGTACTCTTGTGCATATGTGAGTATAGTTATATACACATCTTTATATCTGAAAGAACCTAAAACTCTAACATACCAGCAGCACCAAGACCTTGGTTTCTCAATACGTTTCTCTTCTGTAAGGGACCAGGGTGCCTGGAAAACAATGACTGATTCCACGGTTGGACAGGAGAGGTACAAGATGAGCTTGGAATGTGTTCTTTTGTCAGAATCTAAGGAAGCACTAAACATAAATGGTGAAGTCATGTCAAAGGACACAGGAGCCACTGGAAGGGGCTTCCATTAGTCAGATCAGGGAAAATTTGAGTATCAACATAAAAGATAGTAAGAGGTTACAGCCTATTGGATAAATTAAGTATTCACGAGTCCATACTGATATAAATAAATAGGTAGGTAAATAATAAGAGAGAGACACAAATACACATACAGAGATTGGGGGCAGGGGAAGAAAGTGGGGAGAGGGGGTGGAGATCTTTTTATGATAGAATGTCAACTAATGAATACTAAATGAATATTTTAGATGTAAAACATAATTTTGGAATCAAAATAGTAAAACTGTGTTGTACCAAACAAAAAGGCATCACTCAAATCCAGACTTGAGGATAATTTGGATCCATGCTGAGAGTACTATATAAAATACTTGACTTTTATGCCTTAAAATTAATAACTACATAAATGGCAAAGGAAGGCTGAGGAATTAGATTAAAGATGATGAAAAAAGGTGTGGCAGATTGGTAGGATCTATAGTCCTAAACAAGATTTTTAGCAGGAAAAATATTATATAAACAACATTATCAGGGTAAGTGAAGAAATTGGATATGGACTATAGATGAAATAATTATATAAATATTAAATTTCTTGAATTTGATTCTGTACTGTGTTATCTAAATGTAAATCCCTGTTCTTAGGAAATATCTTAACAGCATAATGTCTGCAATTTTCAAATTGTTCAAAACTGAAAGAAAAAAATAGTTTACACATAGAAGTACAGGAGAGAGAGGGAGAAGGAAAGACAGAGGGAGAGAGAGAGGGAGGGAGGGAAATTGACAAACTAAATAACAAGGCAAAATACTAAAACTGGTTAATCTGGGTAAAGGATAAATGACAGTTCTTTTTAATATTCTTATAATTTCTGTAAGTTTAAGGTTGTTTCAAAATAAAAAAATTAAATAAAAATAGCATGGATACACCATTTGTTTAAAAATGCATGTATTTACAACAAAATTCTCCCAGAAGTTACACAGACAATGACACCACAGGTGCCTCTTAATGGGGTGGGATAGTAGCCTGGTGAAGGAAAAGGGATCTAAACAAAGGGCATGCATAATTTATCAATCAATCTAGCACACTTCTGAGAGAAAGAAGAGGTTACTTATAATCATGCCAAGACAATGATTATAAACTGGTCCTGTACCAGGAAAATGGGGACATATGATCATCAGGGGTGGAAAGCAGACTTCTCACTGCATGTCTTTTTGTATGTTCTGATTTTTTTCACTACATGAACATATTCAAATATATAAATAAAAATAAGAACATACATTTTAATAAAGAATCACCTAAATATTCATAAATGTAGTAAACATTGAAAACTGAAAAAATTATTAGAATAATTATTGGAATATCCTCACAACGGAACCTAAAGTGGATATTTAAAGAATTAGGTAGGTTCTTTCTGTGAATATCACCAAAACTATAAAACTAAATAGCTGTACTTCTGAAGCCAACCTTTTCTCACCAACTCCACCACCATTTCCACCTGCTCTACTTCTCTCAATGCTCCTTCTAAATGATTTGTTAAAAATTAATACAAAAAAGGAGACTGCACTAAGAGGCATCTACAGAAGGAAAAAAAGTAGAGGTTGAAATTTGAGCTTTTCCTGTCTCAACTCTGAATGACTTCAGTACACGCCTCCATTCACAATTCTATTTGAATCAACAAAAAAATAATCATACGGGGCTAGCCGGTTAGCTCACTTGGGAGAGCACAGTGCTGATAATATCAAGGTCAAGGGTTTGGATCCCTGTATAGGCAAACAGTCAAAAAAAAAAAAAATGTTGTGAATTTTGTCTAATTAGAGAGAGTTGGAACTAGCTAATGGAGTTTGGATTTAAGTGGCCAGAAAATCGGCACAGCTAAGTTAGAGGCCTCAGTCCTCCAATCTCCATGTTAAGTTTCTGCCAGACATTCAGGTATTGGTCAACAATTATCACTTGTCAGTTTTCACATTGCTGAGTGTGAAAGGGGGGTCTACTCTACCAAGGGTGAGCTGCTCAACAAGATCTGGCTGAGGTGAGGAGTACTACCTCTTTTTCTTCTGCCCACACATTTCCCATGAGGACTGAAGGAGTTCAGGAAATGACACCCCAAAATATGATGCTTTGGTAGGCTGATTACTTTGAACTAAGGGCACTTGGGTAAGAGTAGATGCAGGCAGAGGCTTTCTCTAAATTTACCTCATCTTCTTAAAGACAGATACTCCAAAAGGAACTCAATTGTCGTGAATCTCCTCCGTGGGAATTTCAATCAGGGAAGATTGGCTCCTATCACAGGAGAGGAGACTGCAGATCGACACCATATTTAGACAGACTTTGTCACAGGCTATCACCTATTCTTTTTAGGACCCATTTTTCTTTCCCAAAAGGTATTTATTCTACCCTAATCCCTATAAAGAGGGTATATAAGCTCCCCAACTCCACTATGAAGAGTATATATAAGCTTCTAGATCTCAATGGGTTTTGGGGTACTCACTTTCATTCATGTGATGCCCTTGTACATATCATAACTTTGTATACCTTTTCTCCTGTTAACCTGCCTACCATCAGTTTATTTCACAGACTCAATTATGGAACCCTCAAAGGGTAGAGGGAAAGTCTTCCCTCCCCTAAAGGATGGATGTGCTTTTCAAAGACATTTTTCCCCATTTAATATAAAGTTTTGAAAAACAGAAATATAAACTACAGCATAAAAATAAACTAAACCCTATGTTTATAACAGCGAACCCCATTGAGAAGACCCCAGTGAGCCTCTCCAAAAAAACGCCTCTTTCCTCTTCACAGGTAACCACTATTCTGACTTTTAACAACGACTGGTTCTGAATTTTAGAGATGGAATCATACAAGTATATTTTTGCCTGTATTTTGTTCAACATTATATTTATGACATTTGTCAAGGGTTTTACATGTACATACAGCTCATTCCTTTTATTTTTGTACAGTTGAATTCCACTGAAGGCATATACTACCATTTATTTACCCATTATGGATTATTTTCAGTTTTCAGCTATCACAAAGTCGCTATAAACATTTAAGTACATGTCTTTTCATGAGCTGTGCATGCAATTTCTGTGGCCTATACTGCTTGTGTGTAAGGTACACATACTACAGATAACTTTCCAAAGATGTTTTTATAATGAACACTCCATTGATCAACCTTTGAACTGAAGATTCGTCAATTCCACTCCCAGGTACAGGCCCTTGGGAGATGTACGCCTATATAAATCAAGATACACAAACTTAAATGCCCAGGGCAGCAGCATAGACATGACCCAAACAATCATCAGGCATAGAAGGGCTGCATCTACTATGGTGTATACATACATAGATATAATGGTATAACTATATATGTGTGTGTTTGCATACATATATAGTGATTACATACATATATACTATACATATATATACTATACATATGAGGAATGTGCAAAGAGTTCATGGACAGATTCATATTATCTTTCAATTCTATTTTTTCACCAACTTTTTGAAGTACCCTCATATAGATTTTATATACTTATAAAACATACAGATAAGATGTATATGATAGAGCACTGACAATGAAGACAAACTGCAGTTACACACAACATGGATAAATATTGAAAATATAATACAAGTGAAAAAGACAAAATAACATATACAGTTAAGAACAAGTGAAACTATATAAGCTGTATTGCTTAAACATGGAATCACAAGAAATAAAACTATAAAGAGCAGCATGGAGGATTCTTCTCTGTTGAAGAGTAGGTCAAGATTGGGAAGGGATACCCAGCAGTTTTTGGATAGCCAGAAATCATGTATTTCTTTACGTGGGTATTAGTTTTATTCTGTAATTCCCCTATATATAGCTCACAAGAAGGAAAAACAAACAAACAAAAAAAGTTAAAAAAAAAAAAAAAGCTCTGAGTTTCAGGTAGTACACCTGAAACTTCTGGGTTTCAAGTCATTGAGTACTTTCAAGTTCAAAGAGAACTTGGACTGTGAATGCTTAATACCCCAGCTCTGCCACTTCCTGTATGAGCTAAATAAGGAACTTAACCTTTTTGTATGATGTTTTTATCACCTATAAAATAGAACTTTCCATAGAATAAGCACTTATCTAGATACTGACTGATACTGGTAATATTTACATCCTTTGTTATATTTAATCCCCAACAATCCTAGGCTCTGCTCAAAATAGCAACTGTTTCAGTGGGTAAAGGAGTACCACAGTGAGGTGGCCTGGATGGCTTTACCCTGATCCTTTTCAGCACTGGCCATTTGACTGGCAGATGCAAAGTAAAAAGAAGATGTCATGCCTCAGTTCTGACACGATAATAGGCCTAGGGCCATACATAATGTCATTTACCAAGCTCTGGCTGCTCGCTTTCCTTGGACTTTAGCTTTCCTCTTTGGCTGGAGCCCTTTAACCACAGGATGACTTGAAGAAACTGACCCTGTGTGTTTCCTGAATTGCAACCAACCCCTACACCTTAGGATTATTTATCACAGTTGCTCCCACTCTCTTACCTGGAAAATAAATTGAGCTTTCAAATTAATAGACAGAAGACTCTTCCTGAAGGTGGTCAGACATGATTCTGGTGCTACTTTGCAGGAACACTTCCTTGGAGAGGCTACAGTTCCTCAAGGACGCCAGTGTTTTTTTCATATAATAACAGTATGCACCTGCTTCCTCACTAAGTCCCAGAATGAGCCTCAGGCTAACTCTGCTCACCTGCCTAACCTCAATCTTCTTAAACATGGCTGCTTCTCAAGCCCTCACAAAGTTGAACTTGCAGTTTTAGTTCTGTTGACTCTGGGTGAAATACACCCTATATTAAGATGAGCCCATCAGAAAAGCCTTGGGAAACTGGAATACTGTGATAGGCCTTGGATCTATGCCACTTCCAGAACTTGTGAGTACAACCAGCAGACGAATTATGAAATGTCCCTGCCCCACCAGTTAGATGTTCCAAGGTGGGAGGGGAAAATGGTATACTTCCAGGGCATATTATTTAAATCCCTGTGTATTTGGGAGGGTACCACACCTGGGTAAATCCAAAACCAACCTTAAACAGTAGTGAACTTAGAACACAGCCACAAAACATTAGCCATCCAAAAGCTTTCTGAGCTGAGCTCTGCTTCTGGGGACTTGAGATTTGGGGGACAGTCTAGACCAGTGATGCTAAAACTACAACATTCAAATCAGTGGCAATCTTGTTAACACTGCATTCTGATTCAGTAGGTCTGGGGTTGAGCCTATGGCTCTATTGCCCCACCCCCCAGGCCTTGAGGGAGTTTATGTAAAGTACTCATTCACCTATTTAAGCTGGGCTTTAGCTCTGCTCTCCCCTCAGATTTGGCACACTTCAGTGATTTTTCTCTACCCCAGGTTAGTGAGCCCCAATCCCACCCATTAGGCTATTGCTTCTCTTCTCTCAAAGTGTGGTCTTCAGATCTACCCCAGCCCTTGTTAAAAATGCAAATTCTCAGTCCCCAAACCAGACCTTGTGAGTTGGAAACCCTGACTGGAGGTTGCACTCTGTTTTAAAAAGCACCCATGTGATACTAATGCACATTCAAGTCAAGGAGTCACTGCCTTTGCCAGAGGGATATAGTCCAGTCAAGCAAAACCACTGGAGAAAAGCAAATATTTGAAAATGAGGAAAGGGTTAAATGGAATTAAATTTTAAGAATTAAAATAACTGCTTGAACAACATAAAAATGTTTCTGATTAGAACAAAGTTTTATAAGCATCTCTAAGAGATAGAGGAGGTGGTGAACTAGACAGGGTGTGCATGCAAGTGGAGAGGAAAGAGAGGCTAGAGATATGTAACATTTCTGTTTACATAAGATAAAGTACTTTCAGTGACTGGTAAAAGAGGCTGCAAAACCTGGAGAGGAAATTCTGGTGGAGGAGTATGTTCTGGGAATTTTGACATCTAAGTTCCATTCATATATGCTGAAGTTGAGAATTACAAAGAGAAAAGACATATCAGATCATTCAAAATACAAGTATATAAATCTGGAAGTCATAAACAATAAGCTTTGTGTTCCTTGGAAATGGGAGATATAGAAGGGGTAGAGAGAGTATTTATAAAAACTTGATTTCCTGCACACTGACAAAGATTCTTTGCTTAGCTAAACTTTAGTCAGGCTCCTAAAACTTTTCCTAGGTCCATCTGTGCACTTCCTTGTAAAATTCAGTTGTAGCAAAGAGCCCTGCTAAGTAAGTTTAACAAGAACCCCCCATCCTGGATATCTGATCACCCTCCATATCTGATCAGTTCCTCATCTGCCACCATGTCCCGGGTGTTATCTGATCACCCTGGCCTGTCATTAGCTAAATCCTGTTAGGTTTAGCAAGAATCCTTTTTACTTCTGATGTTTCTTCATAGTAATTTTCCATCCACAGACCTCTCACTCTCTTTCTTGGCTATAAATTCCCATTTGCTTATGCTGTGTTTAGACCTGAGCACAATCTCTGTCCCTCACTGCAAAATCCCATTGCCTAAACCTATTGCCACGTCAGCGTTACTGTGCTTTAAGTATCATTGAATATTTGTTTTTAACAACACACACAAAAGAAACAAACAAACAGCTATATACTGATGTTACGCAAAATCCATTTTATCTTTTAAGATAAAATCTGTGGCACTATGGCAAAATTGGTATATGTCATTAGAGATACTTTGGCAGAAAGTGATAGAATGATAGAATCAAAAGTAAACTCTGAGTATATACATACAGACACACACATATATATTTTATAGGAGTCTCATTAAAAAAAAAAAAAGAATGAGCTCTACCCATAAATTAAGCATTTTGGCAAATATATTTATATTAAAAACAACACAAAAGGAATATTTTTAAAAGAAGGCACGTAAACAAATTTCCTCATAAATGTCTTCTGTAACCACAGAATTACTGCAAAACTATTTTCAAATTGTTCTATATAAAATCAAAAGCTCTCCTTAGGCCTCCAAAGTGAGAGATTAATAGTGAAAGTTAAATATTTTAAAATCTGTACTACAAAGAGTACATTTTTAAGAGTGTAGATGCAAACTCATGTTAAAAAAAAAATCGTAAACATAAAAATGAAAGAACAAACAAAAAAAAAACCACATATGAAACGTAAGTTTCCCACAGTTTAAACCAGGATGGGGAACGGCGCCGAAACCTGCCAGGCGTCCTGGAGCGCAGACCGGGGCAGTTTCGGCCCCTGCGGGCCGCCGTCATCCTTGTCTGTCAGGTCACCTTCCCAGAGCGCCCCGGTGCGAGCCGGCAGCGCCGGATAATGACGCATTTCCTGCTGGCGGCTCTGCCTAGGAGAAGGCGCTCGTGATGGCCCGCGCTCTGGCTGGGCCGGCTTGGAACGCATAGCGAACCCTTCTGCGGTAATCTTAGTTTTCAGAACAGGTTAGGCTGGGCAGAAAAAAATACTTTAGAATTACTGTTTACTTAAGTTCCTTCACTCAGAATAGCCCAGGAATAGGAACTTTAAATAACTACGAGATAATACCTACCATAAAACATACTCCTTTAAAAAGTATTTAATCCAGAAGAAATTGAGTCATCGAGGGGAAAGGAAAATATGACAACATAGATTTCAAAGAACGTTTTCCTTTTTAAAATTGTATTTCTACTCTATGACTTTCAAGCACAGGTTCTTAAAATTTCAAATTTGGCATATACTACAATCTGAGCAAATAATGGCTGCTGCCGCCTAATTTAATACTATTACCATTATATGATCCTCATAATACATATACATATGCACAGTGAAGCATGAAGGCATTTCTTAAATGTAGATTTGAAAAGAAAACAACCTAATACAGATGTTGCAAGATGTAAGTGCACAACTAAGAAGATTGTGGTAGACTTTCATTTCCTGATTTTTTGGATTATTTCCATTTGTAACATTAGCACACAGTCCACCTTAAAAGAAATGTCATCGTGGCCAAAAAAAAAAAAAGAAAGAAAAGAAAAGAAATTGTGTATGTGTGTATATTTAATCAGATGTGTATCTCAGATTATTCAAGAAAAAAAAAAAAAAAGACTATGGAACTAGTTGAAGATCATTCCTAAATTTGTCATAAAAAGTCTTATGGTTTTGGAATTATTCTCTGCCTCCCCTTAAATTTTTTATAATACTCATATTCTTCTACAGTTACATTTTTTTTTTTTTAAGTCAAATTCCAAATAACAACAACAAAAAGGAATTCATTATTTGGGGAGTAGCTTGGAATACTGACTTGCTTATGTTGTGTGATGCAGTAGATAAAATTCTCACTATATTTTTGTGAGATGTAATGAAACCAGAAGGAGGAGACCAACACTGGGGAAACAGGTTGCCTGGACAGTAGTGTAGAGCTGCAAGAGTGAGAGCCATTTCAGAAAAGGGAGCATAATGCATACAGGAGGGGTGACAAAGATTGCTTGACCAAAACTTTGTCATGCTCCTAAATTTTTCCTAGGCCCATCTGTGTAGTTCTTTGTAAAATCCAGTTTTAGCAAAGAACCCTACTAAGCCAGTTTATCAAGGATTACCTGCCCTCTTGGATATCTGATTACCCTTGATATCTGATCAAGTTCCTCATCCTCTGCTGTCTTCTAGATGATGTCTGATGAGGTTGGCCTGTGTTCAGCAAGAATCCTGTTAAGCCAATTTAGCCAGAATCCCCCTTACCCCTGATTTTTCCTCTTAGTAATTTTCCATCCACTGACTCCTACCCTGCTCCTTGGCTATAAATACCTTCTTGCCCTTGCTGTACTGGGAGTTGAGCCAAATATCTCCCCACCCCCCCCACTGCAAAATCCCATTGCATTGGTCACTACATCTATAATAATGGTCCTGAATAAAGTATTCCTTACCTTGCTTAACAAGTACCAAATAATTTTTTCTTTCACAGTGATGATATTGCAACTTGGATCAGATTTATCATTGGACCCGTAGATCTCTCACCCAGGACCTTAAATGTGCACATTTGAAACCTTTGTTTTCACTCCTAATTGATTGGGGAACCATTGGTGAGTCAGACTCCTGAACCATTGCTCTGGAAAAATGTCTGTTGAAGCTGCTAAGGACAGGTTCTGATTTTGTTTTTTAATTGAAACATAGTCAGTTGTACATATCTGCAGGGTACTGAGTTGAATATCAATAATTGTGTGCAATATGTGATGCTCAAATCAGGATAATCAGTGTGTTCAACATTATACAGTGTAATTGTTTTTCGTGGCCTTTACCAATTCCTCCTTTACTCCCTGTCCCTCGCCCTTTCCCACCTCTGGTTATTAATTAATTATCTTAATTGATAAGATTTGGAGTATATTCTGAAGCTGGGTTAGAGTCCCAGGCTTCTTTGGAAAGGTACCTTCTGGACTGGAAGGTCTTCTTCCTGGCTCTTTGTTCTGAGAAACATGAAAAGAGGAGAGTCATTGACACACGGCACATAGTTTATATTCGCTCACTCCCTAAGAACCAGGAATACTGGTATGCACTCACATGTGTACACACTATGAGTGGCCTCTTACAAGCTTTCCCCTGTTGAAAAGCAAGTAAAACCTTGACTGTACGAAGTCTGCAATGCTTACCATTAATGTATGGTACCCTAAGAACCATTACCAGTGATCAAGGAACACATTTGACAGGCTACCTAATCCAAGATTGGTCAGAAAAGGAGAACAGTACATGACGGTTTTATCTGCTCTATAATCCACAGGAAGCAGTAACTACAGAGAGGAATAATGGCCTCTTAAAGAAACAAATTAAGCTCCTGACAGGATTCCTCTCATTGAGAAATTGAGCTTTGGTTTTAATGGAACCTGTACCTGCCTTGAATGAGGCCCCCTTATATGGGAGTAAATTGGCTTATGAACATCTGGTAGATGTTAAGAGCCCAGAGCATGCCATATTAGTACAGAGGAAGTCAGACACTGCCTTAAGCCTGAACTCATTTCCACAGGAATGCCCTAACTTTGCACTCTCCTTGTCCTATAACACCTGGGTGGGAAAACTTGAGGTGGGATCTAGGGTGGAAAGTGCTGTTGAGCTGGATTGGTATCCTTCCCCTGGGGCAGGAGGCCACCACCACCACCATGGATCTGACCCCCACTTTCTTTTTATGATGAATGGCCTGGGGAGACACGTTGGCAATGGAGAGGCAGTGCCCCCATACCAGTGGGCACTGCAGTGGCACTGGTACAGTGTATTCATCTAGCCCTGTAATTGTGGAGTCTACCACTACTTTATGCTGGGATGGAATGTCTGGTATAGCCTTCCTGGGATGGTTCCCAGAAGCGCTGAGATTATTGCAGGTGGGGAGAGGGGTGTCTAGTACCAGTTTTATTATACAAAAGAGGCAAGAGGCTCCACTATGTACTCCTAAAAAATTTTTGTCTTTCTGCTGTTAGCTTGAGTTGCCTCCTCTTCTGCTGTTCTATCATCCCCAGTGCTTGGATATGCACCGAGAATTTTTTTTCTGGCCTGGGCCCATTACACAGCCTGTATGCAAAGCTGATCTAACTGCTGGGTGTGTAGTCTGATGTCCCTGAGTAGCCATGGAGGGACTTCATGATGGGCTGAGCTGCTTCTGGGTAGCTGAGCCATTACTGGGCAAAGTCTGGGTCTCTGTGCAAACACAGATAATCTAACAACATTTAAAAATGAGTACCCTAAGTACCTCTGACATCACACATGCAAATGTGAGTGATTGGGATGTGACATTGAGCAACTCTGGACACTGTGTAAGATTTTTTCTAAACATGTCCCGCAGGAAAGCAACCAGCAAAGCAAGAACTGCCCCAAAGAGTGCCATGTCCCAGCAGTGGGCATCATGCTGGCAAATGCAGAATGGCTTTGTGTACCTCATCCCAAAGTAGGGATGCTTTCCCAGGCTGCAGAACTCTTTTGGGAACAACATAACCACTCTAAAGAGACTCAGGTCCCCAATAATATCAGGGCACTAGGGTTCCTTCCACCTGCCCAATGCCAGCACACCATTATACTTAAGGACACAGGTTGGCTTGCCACTGACTGCTCTTGTAGGCTGGGAACATACTGGATTGCCCCAAATGGCACTTTGTGGCTGTGTGGTACTAACCTCTGTCCCTGGCCTCACCTAGAATGGCTTGGATGGTGCATCCTCAGCTTGTCATGGGTGCACTCCAAAATCTCTGACACCATCTCCAACCCCCTTAATGAAACTCATCTGGAGGGGTAGGTGGAGTAGGTCTGTCTTACATTGATGGAATTACTTATTCACTGTATTTGTGTCTCCAGGAGGTTTTATTAATATGCAGAAAGTGGAAGCCCTTCAAAGATTTGTCTCCACAGCTCTGAACTACAACAAGTGTGGTTTGGAGGTCTTGGCTATTGAAACAACTGCAATGAGGAAAGTGGTCATACAGAACTTGCTTTAACAGCTTTACACATGCTGACAGCTGCACAAGGGGAACCTGGGCCCTTGTACAAATTGAGCATTGTGTGTATATTCCAGACAAAGTAGCTGAAGTTAATTAGACCCTCCTTCATTCACAAATGCAATTGCAATTGATAAGCCACCTGAGGGATGACTCCTTGTGGTCTGCAATAAAATCATGGTTTTTGGGATGACGTTCTTGGTGAAAAGTTTTGCTAATGAGCCTTTTAGGAACTGTGATTATAGGTCTTGTGATGAATGCCTGTATTTATTTTGGTATGGGTTTTGTTTGCAGTGTTTCATGAAATTATGGGAAAAGACTTTGCAGGCAATTCTACCTTTTCTTTCCAGCCCAGGGAACATCACAGAATACATGGGCATGTGAGATTCCAAGAGCCAGTCGGGGGTAGATTGTGTGGTGCTCCAGTTCCCTCAACTTGCTTTCTTTGTCCTGACTGAGAAACAGTACCTACACCGTTCTGTGACTTACCAGCTGCATGTTTTCCTGGGAGGCTGGAGGCCAAGCCAGGGATTTGAACATACCCAGCCACTGTTAAAAGTTATTTAGGTTATTTCTTGAAACACTGAAAGAACAACCGTATTGCTAAACATGTGAAACCATGGCCCTGAGCCACATTCTTTAAACTCTCATATAAACTCCATAACCTGACTCACTTGTTACAGATGTAAATGAGTAGAACATCTACTTTTCTCTCTGTCCATCTCAGGGATCACTGCAGCACTCTGTAAGTTCCCGTATTAGATGCTTTGGACTAAGCACCCTGGCATTTAGTGCTTCTTTCTTTGGCATCCCAAATCCTTCTGATCCCATCTCGTAATGGTTTGGGGCAGGTTCTTGTGGGAACTCTTCTGCCATCATTTTTGGGGTGACTCCAGCCTCCAGTTTATCCAGACAGAACAATACCCAAAGGAAATGAAATCAGTATGTCAAAGAGATACCTATACTCCCTTGTTCGTTAAAGACCTATTGACAATAGCCAAGATGTGAAATCAACCCAAGTGTCCATGAGTGGATGAATCGGTAAAGAAAATATAAGTATCCACAATGGAATTCTATTCAGCATTAGAAAAGAAGGAAATCCTGTCATTTGCAAAAACATGGATGAACCTGGAGGACATTATGCTAAGTGAAATAAGCCAGGCACAGAAAGACAAATACTGCATGATTTCACTTGTATGTGGAATGTAAAAAAAGTCAAACTCATAGAAGCAGAGAGTAGAATGATGGTTAGTTACCAGCAGCTGGTGTTGGATTGGAGAGGTGTTGTTTCAAGGATATAAAATTTCAGTTAGGAGGAATAACCTCAAGAAATCTGTTGTACAACATGGTGATTATAGTTAATAACAATGTGTCTTATACTTGAAAAGAGTAGACTTTACATGTTCTTATCACAAATATGTGAGGTAATTCAAATATTAATTAGCTTGATTTAACCATTACAGTGTATACATATTTCAAAACATCATGTGCTCCATAAGTATATACAATATTTTGTAAATAAAAAAGAAACAGTGTATTATTTGCTAAAAAATGAAAAAACTCAGAAAATTGCAAAAGTAAAGGAAAAAAAAACATTGGACTGGGTAAGAATTTCTAAAACTCAAATGTAGAAACTGATAGGTTCATAAAACTGCTAACCAAAGGTCAAAGTAAATATTAATTACATGGGACTAAATGAATTGATGAAGATGATTATACTTTTTTTTAATGACTTTTGTTTGAAACATTGCTGTTTCTTTAAAAAGAAATCTGGTAGATGATACTTTTATAAACAAAATAGGAACAATTACCTTTTCTCCCTACCTGATCCGTTAAGAGTTTGGAAACTATTAGTGAGTATCCCTGTTTCATGCAATATAGTTATTTGAATAAGATCAATAAGAGTCTGTTCTCTAGAGCACCGTGTTATAACACCAAGGTCAAGGGTGCAATCCTAGTACTGGCCAGCCACCAAAAAAACAAAAACAAAAACAAAAAACTGTTCCTTGTAACAGATAAAATTGGAAACATTACCAAGGTGTTGACTTGAATGTCATTCATGGGGACTTCAGAAAGTTCATGGAAAGATTTATATTATATTTTAATTCTTTTTCCCACAAAATTTTTGAAGTACGATCATATTTAAGAATGATGCATAAAATCAGGTCTGACTGCACAGCTTTGCGGAACTAAGGTTGATTTAAGGAGCTAATGCTTATAAAGCCCCCTTGGGAAAAAAAAATAATGTCTTTTACATGGCTTATGGGGTTCTCAGCCCTCCAAGGGAGTAAGGAATGTGACTCTTTGGCAGGTGCAGGATATTCAGCATATCTTCAGGACTTCAGTAACAGAGGAATTCATCCAAATACATAGGTACTGAGGACAAAATATCACAGCAAGTTCTTGACTTGTCTCCCAACGTTGAGAGGCTTTTAGAAGTCTAATCTGAGATTCCTTATGAAAAGTCCCAGCAAAACAAACTTTAAAAGAACCTATAGGGTCAATCACTATTCTTGCTGCACTTATATAATCAGACAAGTTTAATTTGTTTAGACTTATTTTGCAAACAAATTAGTCCTATTATCTTTGATATTATTGGGGTGACCGAGAGAAAAATTATGCTTCAATGGAAAATTATAGCAAACCCTTCTGGGTGTTATATTTTAGTCATGTTTATTGTTCTTAAGGTTTTGTTATCTACCTGCAAGCTGTACTGATCTGGAATTCTAGTTTCCTCCAGTATCTGGTAATAACATTCCAAACTAATGTATCCAGTTTCTCTCCCATCCTTCTGGCTTGGAATCACTGAAAACTAAAACTGCTCTTTTCCCAAAGCCCTACAAGCTAGCACTGGGGAATTTGATGTAGGGTTCAGAAGAATCACCATACAGTTCACGTACAGACAACTTTCATGCTTGTTGCTGAGTGGATCACTCAAAGTTCACTGGAACACCCAATGTCATCACCAGAGATATTCAAACTGCGAACCAGGAAAATCTGTCAGATTGCCATTGCCTGTTCTCACTTCATCTGAAGATTCTGGAAGCCCAATATCTAGAAATCTTGACTGACTTCCCTCTGGACTCAGAGTCTGAGTTTTTAGTTTGTTCCAACCGTTAACTTTTGTTTTACTTGTTTCCATAGAAATGCACATTACTACTAAATGCCTGATTGCTCACCCCATACACCACCATACAGCCTAACTTAGGGGAACATCTACTTCTACCTGTACCATTGCCTCCTGAAATGAGACACAACTGTTTAACTGCCTGATTCATTATGAGGACTAAGACAGTAGTTCATTCGGTTATGAGACAGTCTACCAACTCAGTTTCTGGACTGTTAAACAACTTCTTTTTTTGTTTGTTTGTTTGTGGCTGGCTGGTACGGGGATCCAAATCCATGACCTTGGTATTATAAGGCTGTGCTTTAACCAAGTGAACAAACTGACCAGCCCTAGACTGTTAAATTTTGGGGGGGGAAGTTTCAGATGGGAGTTATGGGGTTCAGGCCACATTACCCCAAAATATGGCACTGGGGCATATTGAATATTTTAAGCTGAAGGAATTTGAGAAACTGAATGTGGAGGAAGGACTTTGTCACTTTCTTCTCAAATAGGTCATAAGACCCAGATGTAATAGTTGCTACTCTATTTGCAGAGGAAATGAATGTCATCTCTGAGGACACAAGAACTCTAAGAGGAATTCAAATGAACACCCCTTGCTGTTTCCCCGTTTGCTACACTTTGCATATACCTTTTTATCCTATCACATTTCTCCATGACTCTCCATTTTCCATCAAATCTAGCATTAAAAAAGGCACTCATATTTACTGCTTCTTCAGGTCTTCATTTCTTTATGAAGGCTTCCATGTCATGTAAAACATAAATTAAATACGTTTGCATGCTTTTCTCTTGTTAATCTGGTTTTTGATACAGGAGCACCAGCTAGGAACTTAGAAGGGCAGAAGGAAAACCTATGTTTTCTCTCCTACAGCTGCTAAGCAGCTTGTAAAGACAAATCCTCCCCTCAATGCCAGATCAGGAAAACAACAGCAATTATTTATAAAACATGTATAATGCTCCAGGAAATGTTCATCCTTTAGATTTGTTAATGTGTTTAGTTCCCAAAAGATTTCTATGAGGTAACTGTCTTTATTATAGCCATGTAACAGACAAGGAAATGAAGCATAGGTAATGGGAAGGGGTTAAATATGTGACCCAGTCATAGTCTAGTAAGTGTTGATCTGGGAAGAGCTGAAAATAAATGAACGTGGTGTGTTTACATTCACCTTCTCAGCACTCCAGATACTGTAAGCACACCTAGAACAGAACTGGAAGAAAGGCACTGCCAAACTCTCCCCAGATTTGGAAGCAGAGAGTGTGACAGATTGAGTAAATTAGATGATCTGTGTGATGGTTAATTTTATGTGTCAACTTGACTGGGCTAAGGAATACCCCCAGGTACCTGGTAGACATTACTTCTGGTTGTATCTGTGTGGGTGTTTCTGAAAGAGATTATCATTTGAATTGGCAGATTGAGTGAAGATCTGCTCTCCCCAATGTGGGAAGAGATCATCCAATCCATCAAGGGCCTGAATGAAACAAAAAGGTGGAGGAAAGGCAAATTCTCCCCCACCCACTCCCTTCCTCTTCCTCTCCTTGAGCTGGGATGTTTATCTTCCCCTCCCTCCTTCCCTCCCCCTCCTCTCGCTCGCGCTCTCTCGCTCTCATCTCTGTCTCTCTCCTCATACAACCCATCTTGAATAAGGGACTAACGCTCTATTTGCAGGGTAGGTAGGTCGGAGAATTATTTTATGACCTATGTTAAGAGAGAAAGATGGGAGAAGGTTAGACAGTGACCTTCCTACTTCTCTGGTTTCCTCAATTTCCTTCAGCTTAAAATACTCAGTATGGGTAGGTATCATATTTTGGTATCATATTCTGATCCCTGATACCACTTATAAGACAACAATATGAGCATGTAGGTTCCCACATTAAGTACGAAGCCTGGGTCCTTGTTTGCGTGGTTGACCCACCATTCCAACCCTGGTCTGCCTCTCAAGATTTCATGTTGCTTGCTAAAGATTAAACTATTATATTACAAAATCAATCAAACAAAGTTTTCTTTTTCTTCTAGTACAGCAAAATTCTCATAGAAACAAAATTTTACAGAAACAGAAAAATGTCATCATTTCTTAGTAAATGATCAATCCACTCACTTTTTTGAAGTTAAAATTATAACATTCATTTATTTTATTGAAACATAATTGATTATACATATTTGTTGGGAACAGAGTTGAATATCAATACCTATGTGCAATATGTTATGCTCAAATCAAGACAATTAGTATAGTCATGACTAGAAGAACCTGCCTGCTGCTTCTCAGACATATAAATGCCTGTCTTTACATATACTGTTTGGTGTTTAGAGTATACAGGGAAACTAAGGTTAATGGTGCCAGTTCCAATATGATAATCAAGTCAAGAAGAGGAGTGGCATTGTTGACTATTTGTTAGAAACTGCTCTTCTACATTTATACAATCACCCCCCTGGCTTATTGTTGCTTTTAACACACCATAACAAGGAGTGGACTGAATGCAGCAACATCTAGGAAAATAAAGTCCCTTCCTTGCTAAAGTGTGATAAAAGTCCAAAAATTACTTTTGCATTCTCACACACTGAAGTAATGTATTTCTTTCCTTATAATGAAAGGACAAATTACAAAGGCAATCAAAACCAAAATAAACCATTACAAAACCAAGATTGTATATGAATATATATATATATATAATGAAAATATAGTTGAAACTCATTCCTTTATTTTATTTTTTATTGAAACGTAATTGATTATACATATTTGTGGGATACAGAGTTGACTATAAATACTTGTGTACAATACGTGATGATCAAGTCAGGATAATTCGCATATTCATCATTACAAAACAAAATTATTCTTTGTGTCCATTAGCCTATTTTTTGGTAACCACCCTCCCCTTCCCCCTTTCCCACCTCTAGTAACCGAAGTTCTGTTCTCTGCTTTTGAAAGTTCAATGTATTATTGATTGATTCAATGTATTATTGTGATTGTTGTTCATTTCTTTTTCTTTCTTTCCTCTCTCCTTCCATCCCTCCCTCCCTCCGTCTTATGAGGACATGCAGTATTTCTCTTTCTGTTCCTGGCTCATGTCACTTGACATAATTCTTTCCTAATACAATATTTTTAATTTTTTTATTGTGGTAAAGTATACATAATGTAAAATTTACCATTTTAAGTGTACAATGCAGTGACATTAAGTAAATTAATAATAAAATGTTTAATATTTTTTACATTGTTGGGATTACATTATGCTTCCCTTTTATTCTGTACTGTCCTACAACTTAGTATGAAAGTCTGCCAGGTGTCCTTAGGGTACAGATGTCGCTGAGGGTCCAGAAAAGAGGGAAAGGAAAAGAGGAGAGTCATTGCATAATACTCACTGAGAGTGTATTAAAAATTTCAAGTGGGGGTAATATTGGAGAATTGCCTGAGATTCACAAGGACACGTGAGACAGAAGTATCAACTAAAATTTGCAATCTTTACTTGCATCTGATTGGAAATCAAAGCTTTGGAAAAACCTGAAAGTGGAAAGGGAACAAACAAGATGATCTTAAGAAATCTACCCCTCATTTTTATTAGGTGTGGTCAAAGTATTGTGGTTACAAAATAATATACTTATTGTTTTACAGATTCCTGCTAAATGTAACGATATCAAATTTACTGTTATACAGATTAGAATACACACACAAACATGGCTAGGGCCATTTTGGGGATATTGTCTTGAGCAGTTAGAAAACTTGGCTTTTGTTCAAGTCTTTATAGACTGATGTTGATGAGGTGGGGCTTGGCTAGAGTTTGCTCAAGGACAGAATCTGTGTCAGAGGCAATATGCCAAAAAGAGAAGAAAGAAGGAAGGAAGGAAGAGGACAAAAGGAAAAACATGAAGCTGAGAATGAACAAAGACGCATTGAGCTGTAAATACTATTTGTGGGGGATATATTAAGAATTAATAATCTACCCATATCATATTTGGCTATTGCTACATCTTATCAAACAACTGATGAAGGGAATGCAGTAGGAACGCGCTGTTGGGAGACGTCCAAGAAAATCAGGAGGATTGTGAGGGGAAATCAAAGAGCCTCTAAGACAACAGGCGCACCCTGGGACGTGTTCCCCGGTGGTAAGAAACGTCCCAAAGCCCCGCCATCACCGCCTCCCACCCTCGCACGCCCGCTGCCGGCCTCGCCGGTGCAGCGGCTGCGTATCAATCTGTGCAGCTGCGGACCCCCCTCAACCGCAGCTGCTTGTTGTGGTGCCCCATGTGTGGATGCCAGGTGGCCGCGAAGGGACAGCTCAGAATTTTCTGTTCCATGCATCCCACCTACACCTGCAAAATGGCCTGGGGCACAGGAACCTGCACTCTGGGTGGTATGGGGAGTCTGAGCAATTGAGAAAGAGGGGAACGGAAGCATCCAAGGTCCCTGAGCCTGCCTGTCCACTAACCTGGGAGTCCTTTCTGCCCTTCTCCACCATCCCTGCTTCCCAGATCCAACCCCTTCTGGTAATGCTCAGGGACCTCCCCAGTGCACAGGGACCATCCTCACCCATTCATGGTCTGGGATAAGGTTTCAAGAAACAGGACCGTCCCTGTGCACTGGGACATTCGAAACCCCTCTACGCAGAATGCACTTCTGTGCAGCTGTCCCTGCGTTACTTCCTGCCTGTCCTCTCTCACTGCCCGGTCCCACCAAGGTCTGCCCTTCCTGTTCCTGCCACCCTCACCTGTCCCTGTCCCAGCGTCCTTCACATCCACGGCCTCTTCCCACGCCCTGGACTGTGCCACGGACACACGTTTCCTCTTCCCTTTCCCTCCCCTGTTTGCTTGACTCGCTGCTCCTCACCCTGCAGAGGCTCCTCCGTGTTCCTCCCCCAAGAGGCTTCCTCGTCCTTCCCATTCCAGGCCTCACGCCTGTACTCTGGGTTCCAAGTGCAGCTCTTGTACCTGCAGAGCAGTGTCTGTGACATTTTCTGTATCCCCACTGGATGGGATATCAGATACTATGAAAACGTTGTCTGTGCTCTTCCCCTGTGAGCCCCACTCAGCTATTGGACACAGCACCAGAAAAGGCTCTCTTTTTATTTAACTTCAGAAAAAAAAAAGGCTATTTCAGTCTCTTCTGGTCTTGCTACCTTCCCTGTAATCCCTCAATTTCTGCCAATTTGAACGGGAGTTTTATCTGAACACACTTCCTCAGGTAGTCAGCGCAACAGGAAGAGCACCCTGTCCCTCGCTGAGCCTGCTCCTTTGCAAACCACATCTCTATTGTAGATCACTGTGATATAGGTTGCTTCTTTTCACTCCTCTGCACTGTTCTTTTCCTCTGGGTTGGGAGTCTCACCCTTTTGGATTTAGGTTAACTGTATGCATTCCTCAAGAATAAGCTCAGTAGGGCTGGCTGGTTGGCTCAGTTCGTTAGAGCACAGATTTGTAACACCAATGGCAAGGGTTTGGATCCCCTTAATGTCCAGCCGCCAAAAAAAGGAAAATAAAAAAGAATAAGCTCAGTAATTAGAGCTCCTTTTATGAACCTTTTCAAACCTCAATTTTGAAAGTTTCATCAACTTTATGCATATTTTCTTCCATTTTACCATCTGTGAATGAAAATATAACTTACGGTTAATAGCATCTCAGACAACACGCTGTCATTGCATGTACACATATAAACTTGATCTAAAAACCTTCCATTGACCTCTTCTGTTGGGATGATCAGTATAAAGCTTTGCAGAACTGGTGCCAGTGACTTGGAAGGAAGTCTCAGAGACAAAGGGGGAGTGTTCTTTGTTTTTTTCTTTTAAATTATGAAATGCTACATCATCATTTCCAGTAACAGCACAGAGGATGATATTACATGGAACATCATGGACATCAATGACTCTGAGTCTAAATCTGATACTGAAGGATTGAACGCTGATTGTGAAGATCCTTGTGGGAACCTTAACTAATTTATTTCATTTTATTTTTTCATTTTTATGCATATAGGAGCTATGTCTGTATAATTCGCAGAGGGCTGTTTCAGTAATATAAGCTAAGGATTGTAAACATTATGTTATGGTGTAACTGGGAATTTTTCTTTCATTAAAGTGCATCTTAAATGGATGACTTCTTTGATTTGATTGCATATGCTAAGTCCCATCCATTTGCACTTGAATGGAAACAGTGAAAATTCTAACTTTGGCATTCCTATTTGTATTGCTACTGCCAGGTTTTTGTCTGTCTTCCTTTATGAATGGGTCTATCACCTCAATACCACCAATCAAAAACCTAAAGCTTGCCATACAGAAATCTTTCAGTAAAGGTTTTCAAAAGGAATGGGTCATGCAGTTGTTGGGAAACAAGTGTTTAAAACATGGGAAATTCTAAGAAACTTCCACATGAAATTTGGAATACCTTCACATGGTTTGGGTGACATGCTCCTGGGCACACAACCCAATGAGAAAAAACACAGCCACTGAAGGGCTCCATGAAATAAAAGCAGAGGTACAAAGTGTGATGGTTCCTAAAAATTCTCACTGGACAAAGTTAAATTTCAATTCCAGGAAATAATTACCATATAAATACCCATTTTGACTAGGTTCAAGTGAAGTGGGAACACATTCTCACTTCTGGTGATAATAAAGCATATAGTTTCATAATTCATTAATAACATTAATTTACTTAGTTATAATTATGAAATTAATCATGAAATTAATTATTAACTAATTTTATTACTAATTAATTAATTTCATAATTAATACTAAGTAAATTATATAAAAGTGGGGAAATGACTACAATCCTATAATTGTTCTTTTGGCCTTTTATAAAAGAGAGAAATTGGTTATTATTCTAGTCACACTTTAAATACCAGTAGATGTCCTTCACCACAAACGTGGTGATCAAGATGAACATAAAACTTGAATTGACAGATTTTTGAGTCTGAGCTACCATCTCAGCTTCTCCTCCCATTAAAAAAAAAATGGTTGTATAATATAATCATTTAAATGATATACATGCAATTTCAGAACTGTTCCAGACTCTGCTGTAGGAAACAGTGATAGAATTGTGATCAAAAGAGAAGAATTACCTGTACCTGTACTCTGTTCCAATACATGTGCATTGTCTACTGTTTTTCCAGATACTTGTGCATAGTTGTGCAAATCCTCTTGGGGTTTATAATTTCTCAGAGAAGGTGTCTTGGTCAAAGGCAATTTGGACATAAGCTTGCAAATGATGCTTTTGTGCCTACTAATGCCACAATGAGATCAGGTACCAAATGGCAGGCACATCTACCGTACTTCCAGGTACTATCCAGGCCTCTCATCAGATCTGCAGGTATTTTCATAATTGCTTGTGTTTGCCCTTTTCCAGTTTAACTAAGGATGCACCCAGAATTCTGTAGGCCATTTCCATCTACCTAGCACCTTCCTCCTCCCAATGGTAATAAGTACATATTTTCTCACTTCAAGGTCTGTTGGCCATTGGTAGCAACACTCTTTGCTACCAACGTATTGCATCTTTTTTTCTGGAAAAGCCCAGTTCTCATTTTTAATTTTCTGAGAGGATTCTGGCCTCCCAGTAAGGACCATATGAGGTGTCATCCTCTAATTTTAGAGTCTGCCAAAGGACATTTTTGCCCATAGTTTAAAGCCAGCCCAGACAGACCTATTATAATAGATGAACTGATGCTCATAGCCAGAGCCAAAGTTAGCGTCAACATGAGACCTCAGCTATGCCCAGGGAATGCATTGCTGTAGGACAGGCAGATGATACAGGCAGCAAAGGAGAAGATAAGACAGAGAAAGGACATTTAAAAGACCAGTAACCATGCCAAGTGCTTTGGGATGACAATAATACATAAGGCTTAAAAGTGGGTTTGATAGTCTCTAATTGTATAATTTTGTATCTCAGTCCTGTCAGTTGGGGTGGGGTCCCAAGTAAGGGATGTGGCCACAATTAGTCTCAGTTTGTTTACATCTAACATGTGAAAAAGGAATGTATCCTTAGGACTTTTTGGAAAGATGAAAATAATAGAAGTACGTGAGAAATAACTAAAATCAATAGTAACATTAATTGAACTCATTTTAGGTTTCCAGCTCTGTTCAAAGTTGTTCTCATGAACTGTGTTATGGCAAAACTAATGTGTGTCATGGCTTTGAACATCAGGTGGATCTCTCCTGAAGAAAATGGTAAAACCCTACACTGAACCCACAATTTTATTGGCAGGAGTGAAAGTGGAGCAGGGACAATCCTTACCTGAACAAGTGCCCCACATGATGCCACCCGTGTGGAGATTAGATGGTACTCCAAATTCCCTTTCTCAAAGCATCTGTTAAAGAAAAAAATATTCAATGATTCTTGTTAAGGCACAAGGAAGACTTTATTCAGAACCATTGAGATAGGTATGGGTACCAGGGCAATGGGCTTTTGCAGTGGGGGAGAGAGATTGGGCTCAATTCCAAATACACAGCAATGAAATTATGGGACTTTCACAATGAATTAGCCAGTTGACTGATATCTCCTTTTCTCAGTACTGGTCACATTACAGTGTAAGCAGCACTGAAGAAGAGGCACTGCCTTCTGCCTGCAGAGGCCAACTCCTCCCCAGATGCTGTGAAAGACACTGCAAGTTCACTTCAGACCAATTACAGTGTTCTTTACCGGGTCTCCCTCTACTGTAATATCTGAAAAAGGAAACTATGATGATCCCAGCCTCCCTTGCATATAGGAGCTATATGTCACAGTTGTACCAAAGAGACATATACTAAGTTCTCTAAAGATGGATTCCCTTCCTTAATAAACAAGAACATATGCACAAAAGGAGAAGACTTTTTCCCTTGGTGCTATCACTTCCTTTATTACTGACTGCAAAAATCCTGTAGGTCTGGTAGCCATCTCGACACCACAAAATGACAAGTGAAGGTGAAGACTACACCTTTGGGATGGGAAATGGGGACTAGCAGAAAGCTGTATCCATAATGTGTGATTAATGTACTGTCTCTTAAAATAACGATAGTAGAGTTTTCTATTTTTCAGAGTAGATCACAATTTTCCCTGAACAAGGGATTTACCAATAGGGCTTATTTCCGTATTGGCTAGGCACTCCCTCCCCACAGCCCCGTATGAATTAACTGAAGAAAATAAGCCACCCTGTGTTACATGTGGTGGATGAGACAATAATTTGTCAAAGTCCCTGTTCTACTCACTGTTCACATCTCCAGAATCTAGTGCCTGAGGTGCCACCTCTCTAGAAGAGTTTCTAGAATTAATAGATGGGGGATTTAATTAACTGCACATTAGACTTGGTGACTGAGCATCAGAAACCTCCAGATGCAACTCTTCCTTCACAAGAAAAGGTGGTCCTGGGAGAGCTTTTCTGGGCCTCCCAGTTATTGGACTTACCATGAAAAGGAAATTAAACACTCTGTCTCTCCAGGTACTTTTTTTTGCTCATCATCTACATTATTGGTGAAACATTTCAGGGCTCAAAAAATTTGTAAAATTCAGAGGGTTATGTTTTTTTAAAAAATATTTTTCACATGAGGCTAAGACATTTACATGGTATGACTCAGACTGACCATCAATTTGTTGTGCAATGTGCAGAATCCTTGATAGATATATACATACTGGGTAAATACTAGGAAATCCAGCTAGACTGTGTGAGCAAGGATTCTGGATTGCAGGTGTGGAGAAGTACCTGTGTCTAAGCCCTGATTGAAGATAGAGTAAAACAGGAGGGCAGCTTTGATATACCCATATAGACAATATACCCATAAGACTATGGAAACTTATGGCGTTAAGGAGTTAATCCATCACCGAGGTAAAGAGTGTAGTCTCTGTCCTTAGAAAGACAGGTTTCAGGGGGCTGGCTGGTTAGCTCAGTTAGTTAGAGTGTGTTGTTAAAACACCAAGTTGAAGGATTTGGATCCTGGTACTGGCCAGCTGCCAAAAAAACCCCAACCAACCAACCAACCAAACAACAACAACAAAAAAAACACGGTTTCAGTATTTTTACTGTATCTATTTAAGGACTTACAAATCTGCACCAGTTATTCTAAGAAGTATATACTTAATTTTATCACCTGTTTAATGATTAAAACAATAGTATATAATGAAAACTTTTTTGTTATCCAAGAAAATCCTTAAAGCAGAGTTCTGATATATACTGTGCCCTCAGAGTTCTCTATTTATTTATTTTTTATTTATTTTATTTTTTTTCTTTTTCGTGACCAGCACTCAGCCAGTGAGTGCACTGGCCATTCCTATATAGGATCCGAACCCGCGGCCGCTGGGAGCATCGCTGCGCTCCCAGTGCTGCACCCTCCCGAGTGCGCCACAGGCTCGGCCCAGAGAGTTCTCTATTTAGAATATTTTTTTCTTACCATTATCACGGTCATATGTGTATTCACGTAAACACCTACATACACATTCACAGATACACCCTCACGCAAAGAATCCACATAAGCATCTTATAATGATAGTACATAATTGGAAAAGAATCACATCAAGATTTTGATAGTAGTCACCACTGAAAGTTGAAATCAGAAGAGATCTTGAATATTTGCAGATTTTCTGCACTTGAGACTTCTATATTCATAAAATGAAATAAAAATTAATGAAGCAAAAGATGTATTCATATACCTATAAGTTAATAAAATTTAAGTATTATAGAATTAGAAAACATTTCTCAGTATGATTACTTTTATTTCACGTTGTTCTAATTATATTCTTGTTCCTTTTCTCTACATACTTTCTTCAACTTGACAAACATTCAAGGAATTCTAACAAACCTTCAAAAAATGCAATACAACATTCATTACATTCTGTGTAGTTTGGAGGACTGATTGGAGAGAAGAAAAATTAAAATTTTGAAGACCATTTGGTGATCACAACCACCATAATAGCCAAATTTCTAGGGTACTTGCTATAGGCCAGGTGGAAATGCAGAGGCTTCAGGAATATCCTTGTGAAGAGATTGTTAGTCTGAGTAATGACAATAGTGCTGGAGTCCTGGAGTAGGGCCAACACCAAGGATACATGGAGTAGAACATACAATTGTCACTGTCAGTTTGGGGGAGGAGAAGGGGCAAACGGCAAGGAGCATATAGAGTGGGGTAAAATGAGGACATGTTAGTCTTCGCTAATTGACTGTATGTTGTGGAGAAAGCCCATTCCAGCACAAATACATGTTCAAGAAGTTCTGAATCTTAAATACAGCTCCATGAAAACTGACTTTGAAGTACAAAGAGTCAGAGTTTTGCAAGTGGTTTGAAATAGACCCACGATATTTATTCAGAAGTTTTCTGGATCAAACAACACATTTTAATGTTAGAATAAAAAAATCCATATTATGTAAACTTGATGGAAATTTAACATATACCATGAGACCCAGAGAAAAGTTCCCTGCCTTTTTTTTGATATCTACTAGTATGTTACAGTGGAAAATTATCAAAATACTAAAATAGGAAATGTTTACTGAAAATTGTATTTACTACTAAAAGTGGCATATGGAAAGTACTAGGGAGTTGTGGAGAGAGAGGTGCCTGGGAAAGGGACCGCTTGGAATTGTTTATGAACTCACAGGCTCACCCCTCTCTTCAACTACCCAAGTGTTGATCTTATTTAATTAGCATAACAAAGACTAAATTGTTCAGGCCCCAGACTGAACACTGGGTGGTGTGAAGGCCAGAGAGTAACCAATTTTGGCTTCATGAGCCATGCTGTCTGTCTCTCTCACAACTATTGAACTTTGCCATTGTAACATGAAGACAGCAATGGACAATACATAAATGAACAGGTATAGCTATGTTCCAGTACAATTTTACTTAAACAAACAAAAAAACACGAGGTGTCAGAATTTGGCAATCAGACCATAAGCGAACAAATAAGAACCATCTGTGATTGTGTTCATCCTAGCACACCAGCACAAGGATGAAGAACGTGGTCTCTGCAAACAAGAGTGGTTTTGTGTTCACGCTCCACCACAAATTGATCTTTTGAAATTGTGAATGCATTTCACCTTTGTTTCTCATCTAAGCAGTGGTTAAATTCATCATACACACTGCATGTATATTTTCTGAATTTTAATTAAATGCAGAATTTCATAACAATACCTGGCACAAAATAATCCCTGAATAAGTACTAGCTAAAGTTAATATTATCCATATATAGTCTGTATATGTTTAAATATACTGACAAACTTCAGTCAGGCTCCTGAACCTTCTCCCACGCACATTATGCACTTACTTTTAAAATCAAGTTTTAGCAAGAACATCCACCCTTGATATCTGATTAGGTGCCTCATCCTCCACTACTCCCCAGGTGACGTCTGATCACCCTGGCCCTCACAAGCAAGAATCATCAGTAAGAATACTGTTAGGTTTGTTTAGCCATAATTCTCTGTCTTCAGTAAAATTCCCTTTAGGTGAATTTAGCTTAAATGCCGTCTTCCTGATATCCATCCATGGACCCCCCCACCCTGCTCCTTGGCTATAAATTCCCACTTTCCCATACTGTATTTGGAATTGAGCCTCATCTCTCTTCCCCACTGCAAAATCCCATTGCAGTGGCAGTACACAAAAACAAAGGTAGTGATATACTTGTTTTTTATAAGCATATGTAGGAAAATGAGGACACCAAAGCTTTAATGTTGGCAGTGCACTGCAAAGTTCAATTGCTGGAATCAGAGAGAAATTGGACTTTTCTTTACAATTTTTTTCATCTTCCATTTTCTTTCTTTTTCGTTACCATCAGCATGCATTCTTTCAAAAAAATTAGGACAGTTGAAATTGCTAAAAAGTACACAAGATTATAGAACAGTAATAACAGAACCAAGTATAACAGACCTTAGTGTTTTACGTGGAGGTTACTCTCTTTCTCTTACCTTCTATAATACTGCTTTAAAACTTTCATGAAGTGGAGGTAAAATACAAATAATTAACAACAAAAAGAAAACATACGAGACTTTTGGGTTGTATAAACTAGTACATGAGCAAAGAAATGATTAAGCTGCAGGGTCAGAAACTACCTTCCTTCATCAATTCCTGCCTTTTAAATAAATAAAGCAGGATTTGATGGAAGATAAGGCTTTGCTAGAACACAGCCTTGTTTAGTCACTAACATGTGGTCTATGACTGCTTTTCTGCTACAACTGCAAAGGTAAATAGCTGCCATAGAGACCATATGGCCCACAAGGCTTAAAATACTTAATAAGTAACCTTTTACAGGATAAACAAACAAAAAAAAAATGCTGACCTCTGAATTATGGAGTTCGGGGAATACTTTTCTAAGAAAAAGAAAGAAAAATCCAGAAATAGAATTGTGTAAATGAAACAGAAGCAGGATCAATTAGAAAAACAATTTAGGAATTGAATAATCAGTGCTAAGGTTGGAGCTTGTGTGATGAGTAAGGGAAGTCAGTATAGCACAAAAGCAAAGTCTAGTTGGTGTTTGAAACATAGTTGCGAAACTTCTTTCAACCTTGTACACTTTTTAAAAATTTAAAAAATAGTATTTTATAATAGAATATTGAGACTGGGGAAATGTTGATCTTGAAGTCCCTACAAGTCCTCTCATATTAAAGGTATGTTGTTGGAAAAGGAAAAAAAAAAAAAAAACCACAAAAAACAAAAAACAATCAATAGAGAATCTTAAGGATGATGCAGAAATAATTATAGTAGAATCTTATTTTCTAAAAAATGACATTAAGTTCCGTATTATTGAATATTTGAATTTTCAGCCGAATGCAAAAAAAAAAAAAAAAAAAAAAGAAAAGAAAAGAAAAGAAAAAAAATATTACTATAGAAGAGGAAGGGTATAAAATTATGGTTTCAGGCATTGTTTATGTAACTCTAAAAAGAGAAGAAGGTGGTGTAGAAATACCACAGTACGAATTTTTCTGGAAGGAAAAACCCCAAGCAAACCCGAGGTTAATAAAAAGTTAAAAGATCAATGACCAAAACTATGATTGGAAGCCTAGAAAGGACAGTTTTTTGATTTTGTTTTTTTAAATTTTATTTTATTTTGTAATATGCAACGTGGTTGATTATTGTGCCCATTACCGAAACCTCCCTCCCTCCTCCTTCTCCCCCCTCCCTCCCAACAATCTAGAAAGGACAGTTTTTATGTATAGGTTACACGTTAAACTCTTTCCGGTACGAGTAACCAACGGGAGATTCCCAGCAGCTCCCGGACTGAACACAGAGACCCGGAGCACGGAAACGGAAACCGGGAGGGAAACGAACGCCACTCCGGGCTCCGCGCCGCGAGCACGCGCAGACGCACAGACTCTCATAGAATCGTCCCCTGCGGGCCACCGTCCTCCCCGCCAGTCACATGACCTTGCTACAGTGCGCCGCCGGTTAGCCGGCGGTGCAGAACAATGGCGTATTTCCGGACAATGGCGTATTTCCGGACAGGGCTCCGGCTGCGGTTCCGGTCTAGAAGCGCTAGCGGTGGTTGGGGCTGCATGGCCGACCCGCCGGAGATCAGGGGGCTCGCCCCCGCCACGGAGACTTGGGGAACGTTTCAACGTGCTCGTGTAATAATCTATAAAGGCTTTAGCCTAAGAAATGCCATTCATCTTATCAACTGTAGTATGACTGAAGAGGAAAACGATGTATATGTGTATACACGTGCACATAGCTACTCAAGGATGAATGTCAACTGAACTAGATTTACAGTAAAATATAAACTATGTATGTGTCTATGATAACACATATGGTAACACACTCACGTACATCGATGTTTGTAAATGAAAGCAATCCGCGTAATAGGATTCATATGTACTTTTTACCCTTGCGTTATGTGCAGGAAATGACAGTAAAAGTGAGCAAAAGTAAAAGGCCAGGCTTCCCTGTATCTTCACCGGGAGTAATACGAATTGCATTTTTTCCGCATCAGCATTTATGCATTATGTTTCAGTTTTAGAATAAATATTTTTAAAATCCTGCTCAAATGATCGCCAACAATTTTTAGTTCCTGGATCCTCTTTTTTCTGAACTTTTATTAAGCTTGCCATTGGCCCCCTATTTTGTTGCTGCTAGATGGCGCTGTGAGCACAGGCGTCCCTAATTCCCAAAAGTACTTCTGAAAAAGTTCTTGGAAAAATAGTTAAAAGATAATTCCATGAACTTTTTGAAGACACTTCATGTAAGTAAAGGGAGTTTGAGGCATGAAAGCGACCTGTGCTTGGAGCTGAATTATCTTCATCCAGAGGAGACTTCATGGTCTGACTCAGCATCTTTCTTGGGGAGGTCTAACTCAATTCAGAGACATTCTATTCTGAAAATTCTAATTTCGTTGTGGCTATTTTCCTGGACTTTCCGGGGTCTGTCATTTTCTACCTCCCCGCACCCCCCAACTTTTCCTTTGCCTGTACAGGATCTGTCCCTAAACCCTGTATATTTTCTCTTCAAATTACAAGACTCCCAAATATTCATTTACAATTACACCAGCTGTGTTCTTAAGTAAGCAGACACCATGGTAGCTGATGCATAGTAACGTGAAAAAACTATAAAACGTGGGATAAAATTCCTTAAAGTCCCAGGAATCTATTTCTGGCTTTCTTCGGGTGTATTGTAATTGATACTTTCCTTGTGATGTCTCAAATTATTTGACTTCAATTCATGCTCTGGTCTCTACCTGAATACTAATCCTTCTTTTGTCTTCCAGAGCTCTAATTTGCATGGTTTTCAGCTACTTAATCTTCATGTATTCAGTCACAAATTGCTTCCTCCAGGAAACCTTCAAGGACCATTTAAGTTCCCATTTAAGTTCCGGTTGCATGCCCATACATCTTGTAGATTTTCACAGAGTAATGCACATTCCCTTCTACAGCATCTGTAATCTGATTTTTATCACCTATTTGTTCGAATCTCCACTTGTCTGATGTCTCACATAAAGGCGAAATGTATCTTTTTATTCTTGTTTCCGTCTCTCACATATACCAATGTATGTGCCACGTGGTCACCACTCAATTTTCTTAGTTTGCAAAAATGATTTGGATCAAAATCAATTGTTTTTCTATAGACAAATAATGAATAATTGGGTATTGAAGTTAAAAATATATTTTACAATAGCATTCAAAAATGATAAACAGGGATAAATATGACAAAATGTGTGCAAAATTTGTATTCTGGAGATTAGAAAAACACTGATCATATTAATTAGAGAATATCTAAATACTTTTAAAGATACATCAATTTCATGGACTGGAGGGCTCAAAATTAAGGGTCAATTCTTACAAATTTATCTATACATTTACTACAATCCCCAAGCAATATCCCATTATAAGTTTTTGTAGAAATTGGCAAGGGGATTCTAAATTTTATGTGAGAAAGTAAAGGACTTAGAATAGCCAAACCAATTTAGAAAAAGAGGAACAATGTTGGAGTACTCACTCTACCTATTTCAAGGCTTAGTGTAAAGCAACATTAATCAATAGGTTAACATTGACTGTGTGGTGTTGGTTTAAGACATTTAGATAAATGGAGCAACATAGTTGCTAGAAATAGACCTATACATACTTGGTCTGTTGATTTTTGACTAATGTGCCAAGGAAAATCAATGGAGAAAGAGGATAGTATTTGTGAAAAATGGTGCTAGAACAATTGAGCATCTATATGTTGAAAATCAATAGTTATGGAGATAGATATGATCAATAATTGCCAAGGCTGATTGTTTGTATGGGGGGAGGATTACTACAAGGAGCATAATGGGACTTTGTGGGGTGATGATGTAAGTTCTCTGGGTGGCCTTGGTCGGACCCAGTTCTCCCCTGTTTCCTGTGAGTATTTCTCAAGATTAATTGCAGAATGAGCTGGAATTGCAGTATCCTGAAGTAGGGGGTACCACCTGAAACAGTCTGGGCCTTGTTCCTGACTCTCCTAGAAAATGTAACATCTTGAGTTGGGGATGAACTGCCCAGGACAGCCAGGGCTTTGTTCTTCTCTACACTGAAAGAAGATGTTCTTTAAAGCTTTGCCTGGTGGGTCGTATCACCCTTGAGTTATATAACCTGGGGTGGGCCACCTTTTGGGGTCTCCAGCTGTGGTACAAGTGGGGCACTTGCAGTCAAGACTCCACCCCCCTGAGCAGCTTTCTTGAGCCTTGGGGGACTGGCTTATAATGGAGCCTAGGCTTATTTTATCTCTTCCTCTCTTATCTATAAGTAATAAATATGTTTCATATAAACTGCTGTGTGTAAGTGTGTTTTGTTTCACTGGACTCAGGCAATTGGTAAAACTGAAGACCAGATGCAGTGGGTGGAAAAACTTGGACTCCTGTTCCTCATGGTTTGTATAGTGATGATCTCTACTGTCCTTCACAAAGTGGGAGTCCTCCCTTGTGATTGGTTATTAGTGAACTTCACAAAATTGGTGCAGCAAGCAGTGTCTGGTCTGACAGAACCGTGGCTTTCTGGCAAAGTGGGAGGGGTGATACCCCCCACTACTCAGCCCAGGGAAGAGACATCAGCCTGGGGGCATAGGGGCTGAACATACAGCTACATGAGTTATGGGGAAGGAGGGGTGATAAGCAATCCGAATGAGCTGGCTGCATGAACTGAGGCAGAGAGAAAGGAATGTGGAAATGGGATGATGGTGCATAATCCCCTGGTTATTGGGTATTTAAGTCGTGAGAGGGAACTGACAGGTGCAATGTTGGCATTCACAGATGGGATACTCACTATCCTAAAGAAAAAACATGGAGGAAGGCCAAGCAAGTGTTATTCAGCTTGACTGATGTGTTTGTTTGATAAAGGAATACTGAAGATCCAAATGTCTCAGGCTGAATGGCACTGTTAGAAATGAGGCCAAGGTCTCTGGGTCAAGATAATAGCAGAAGAGAGAGGAATTCAGACTTTTCTTAAGTTTTTAGATACTGGAGCCCACATGACAATGTTTCTGGGTCCCCTTAGGTGAAACATTAAACTGATGACATTAGGAGGTTTGGGGACAAATGTGGTGACCCATGATACTTATCTTCCTATAGTCCTTATCTGCTTGTGGGTAGGGCCCTTTGGGACATTTTGGGTGCTGGAAACCTTGGTTCCCATTACTGAGTGCATTAAAGGCATTGACATTTTTGTTGTTTGTGGCACAAAACATCACATCGCCTGAGGGGGGTAGGCTCCCTCATGGCTCAGACTTTGAGCCATAACAGCAGGGCATATTTACTTCTGCCTGTCACCCAAGCTTCCCTAATTCCACAGGACTATTCAACAAAAGTGGTACTGCATAGTGAATGGAAAAAAGGGCTTTCTTTACTTTGTTAATTCAGGACTTGCTACAGACAAAGATGTTACAACTCACCATGTCCTGGTGTAACAGCCCAGTTTACCTAGGAAAAAGCCCTCCTGTCACAAAGACCATGAACGCCTAATCCTCTTGGGCAAGAAGTCAAAAAAGTATCTCAGATATAATCAAGCAAATTTTTTTAAAATTGAAACATAGTTGATTATACATATTTGTGGGTACAGAGTTGACTATCAATGCTTGTGTAAAATATGTGATGACTAAATCAGGATAACTAGCATATTCATCATTACAAAACGTAGTCATTCTTTGTGTCCATTAACCGATTTCTCACCGATCCAATTTCCCTGCCACTTTCCCACCTCTAGTAACCACAGCTCTGTTCTCTCCTGAAAGTTCAATGTATTATTGAGATTGTTGTTTCTTTGTCTCTCTCTCTCTCTCTCTATTTCTCTTCTTTGTTTCTTTCTTTAGGTCCCACTTATGAGTGACAACATGCAGTACTTCTCTTTCTGTTCCTGGCTTCTTTCACCTAACATAATTTTCTCCAAGCTCATCCATGTTTCTGCAAATGGCAGAATTTCATTCTTTATGGCTGAGTAGAATTCCATTGTGTACATATACCACATTATCCTTATCCAGTTATCCATCGATGAAGAATGAGGTTGGTTCCATCTCTGGGCTATTGTAAATACAGCTATGATTAACGTGGGAGCACAAACAAAAATTTTTGATCCTGGTGGAACTCCCTAATAACCCTGGTGGCCTGACATCGGGGAGGCCTCTTTGGGTACTGAAGAGAGCATGTACCCCACCAGTGTGTTCTTTTGGCTTTTGTAGTCAAGGTAACCAATAAAGCCACCGACTTTGATGAAGACCATTGCAATGGCAGGCCTTGGAAACTGTTCAACAAGTTGTGGCTCAGGCACTGCCTTTAAAACTTTTAGAGCCTACTATACTGACGGAATTACAGTGGTCTGCAATCTCCGTGCATTCTGACTGAAGTCTGTGGCAACAGAAAACTGCCACTGGCATGCATCAGCATCTCAGATCTTTGATGCTGAAACTTCTTGAGGCAGCCACCAGATATGCCTCTTTGGAATGGCAACCCCTTGTTTGCTGTTGGGCACTGGATGGAGACTGAGCATCTTATGATCAAAGTGCCACATGTGCTCGATGACCTGAACTGCCCATTCTGTGTGTTCACAACCCCCACTAATAGCATTGGAGAGGCTCAATAGAGCTCAGTTACCAAATGGAAAAGGACCATTCAAGATCGGGCCCAGCCAGGACCCCAAGGGACCAGTAGCTGCCATGAACAAATAGCTAGTTTACTAGAAGAGACCAAGGGACCCTTAGGGTGTGCTTTGGCTCCTCCTGTGGCTACCTGGATCCCAAGACACAGCGTGGTGTCTATTGATGTTTAGTATGTCATGTTACTGAGGGCTCTTTGAACCAACAAGGCTTCCTGATGGGCCGAACTACATGCAATGGTGATGGTCGTGTAGGCTGCCCTTACCACCATATTTCATTATATTTTCACTGACTCATGGGCCTTTTCTAACAGCCTAGCCATCAACAGCTTAGTAACTGAACTATTAAAGGATTCACTGATGCATGGTGAGGCATAAGGACTATGGCGATAGCTTGCTTCCATAGTCGTCCTTGAGAGGAACTTATGTCATGATTTTGGATACCCCGTAAGACTTCACTTTGACCAAGAAGCATCCTTTACTACCTGAGCAACATGACAAAGGACACACCCTCATAGAATATGATGGGATTTCCAGATACCCTGTCAAATGCAGGCCAGGGGAGCTATTGAATGATGGAATAGCTGACTCACAAAGCTACTGAAGACAGGACATCAAGACAGCCTGCTGGTGGGGTGGTAGCCCCACCTGGAAGTGTGGACACTAGATGCTGTACTCCAAAGCAAGGAAAACACGGCACTGCAGCACATGCTGGGCAACACTGAGATTAGTGGGAGTGGAGGTGGACCCAGCAGTCCCCTGATTAGGCTGCACCTGTGAAATCCCAATCTCAGTATTTCCAACCACTCTTTTTCCTTTTTACTTTACAGTGCACATCCTGGGGAGTGGTTTACTGTTCAGTCCACCTAGAACACCAGACAGGGCCCTCTAACTCTAATTATGTTTCCCCAGAGCACCCTTCACCTTCTATGGGATCCCACAGTGGTGGGGGACAGGACCAAGGGGTATCAGGGTGCTAGGGACCCTATAATAGAGTTGAGGACATCTGATCTTTCCAGTCAAGTGGGTGATATTATCAGAAATGTCAAGTTTGTACGGGACATGACCCCCCTTCCTGGACTGGATGACTGAAGCCAAAATGTCTGGGCCAAGCAACAAGGGTTATGGGTGCCAGCAGAAATAGTTGCCTCAAAACAGTGACAGACAGACTGGGCTAAACCAGCACAGCCCAAACCCTACCTGATAGACAGGGAACATTAGAGACCTTGGGAGGGGTGAGGGACACTAACCTGTCAATCTGTTCTTTCTACAGGGGCATAGCAGCAGAGGCCTAGAAGCACTTTTTGGTAGGTTTCCCCAACCTTTGATCACTGCAGGATACCCTGATTATGCTGTTGGTTGAAAGATGGTATGTATTTGTTGAAACTCTTTGAACTGTCTACTGGAAAAGGATAAATTTCACTGTAATAAACCCAATTATAAAAACAAAGTTATTGCATCAACCTTCTTATTTTGACTCTTCCCTTCTTTAGATTAGTAGCCAAATGTAAAAAAAAAAAAAAAAGATTCTTTCCATAGTAGAATTTTTAAATTTACTCCTCCTGCATAAAGATAAAATGGTAGGAGTCTTACCTACAGGCTCAGATTTGTCTCTTTCCCCAACTCCTACCGACAGTTTTATGAACAGGTCATTCTTCTTGCCTCATTGACCTTGGACATCTTTACCTCTGGGTAGTCCTTCTTTTCCTTTTGTAGCTTTGAAATCTGTATTCATGCTTGTTACAGGCTAAATTCATGTTCTGAAGCTGATGGGGTACACTAAAATATGACGCCTTGGCATATTGAGTGTTTTAACCTGAAGGAGATGAAGAAAACTGCAGAAGCAGGAAGGTCTCTCTGACCCATCTTGCCCCCTCTCTCTAAACACCCTCAGGTGACAGGTGTCCTGTCCTATACCCAATGGGAAGGAATATCACACAGAGAGGCCAAGAAGAATCTGAACAAACAAGCCTTGAATAGTTACCATTAGTTTATGACCATTAGATCATACACTTTTGTCCTCTAATCACACTTCTAGTGACTGTCCATAAAATAGTTTTCTCTGAGTCTTTGGACCTTCATTTTTAAAGGCTCCTGTGTCATATAAAACTTACATTACATAAATTTGTATGACTTTTTCTTGTTAATTTGGGTTTATGTTATAGGAATCTCAGCCATGATCCTTGCAGCAGGTGAGGAAAATATATTCGTTTTCTCCCTCTGCAAAGCCCTAACCCCAGTATCTCAGAATGTGACTGTCTTGGAATATAGGGCCTTTAGAACAGGTGATTAACTTACCTGGCAGGGGAGATACCATGATCACAAAGTTAAAATGAGGCCATCAGAGTAGACTTATTCCAAACCAACTGGTGTCCTTAAAAGAATATAAAGTTTGGACATGAAAAATACCAGGGACATGCAAGCACAGAGGAAAAACCACATAAGGACCTGACAAGAAGATGGCCATCTGCAAGCCAAGAAGAGAGGCTCAGAATAAACCAAACCTGCCAGTACTTTAATCTTGAACTTCCAGCCTCCACAACGGTGAGAAAATAAACTTCTGTTGCCCAATAAACCCATCGTAAGTAGAAAATACTGTAAGTCAAAAATACATTTAGTACTGCTATAAACCCATCATAGAATTGAAAAATTGTAAGTCAAACATCATAAATCCAGATGCTTCTCAATTTATAATGGGGTTACATCCAGATAAGCCCACTGAAAAGTTGGAAAATCAAAAGTTGAACCATCATCAGTCAGGGACCATCTGCATACTTTTTCTCTGAATTAATAAAATGCACTGAGCTCTGGTTCTGCTTCTTTCCTTCCCATTTCAATATAATTTTTAAATTGTACAATTGTGCATTGTAGTGGTTCTGCTCCCATTTAATAATCTTCATTTTAAAGGAACCAATGACTAGCAAATAAAGAGGAAGAATGTAAGCATTCATTATAGTGATGACACAAATATGTGGAGGAGGAACAAAGAGCTTGTCTCCTCCTACGGGGACAAGATCTAGTGGAGGCAATACGGTCACAAAAAGGTCCAAAATAACAGTAATAAAGATGAATAGTAAGCTCATAAATAAAACATCTAAAATAATAAGGTCCATTTTGCTTCTATGAAAGAGGGATAATTTTACCTTCTTATTATCCATTTGATTAAAAGTTTGGGAAAAATATGAAAATGCAGGCAGCAACAGTCTGCTCACACTGAGTGGCTGCAGGGGGGAGCAGAGGCACCAAGAGGCTGAGGCACCAAGAGGCTGGGGCACCACTGACGCCTAAGGAGCCATGGCCAAAGGGGGAGAAGGAGGCAAGGACGAGATCCAGTTCCTGAGGACTATGACAGAATATATGGTCCCCAGCATCACCCTGTCCCACAGATCAACCAATTTACAACTATAAAAAAGCAACAGCAGCTAAGCTGCTAGAGCTCAGGGGAAGAGGAAGAGAGACTGACGGAATTCATGAAGGCAGGAGAAGCCATGATGAGAGAAAGAAAAAAATGCTCTGACTGTTTTGAGCCCTTACCACTTCCAGCCTGGAGCTGCTGAGCACATCAAGCAGGAGCTGGCAAAAGCCGCAGCTGTGCCCTTTGTATGAAGTTGCTTGGAAGCGGCAGGGGAGAAGAGGGCCTTGGTGGCCCTCAGGCCAGCAAGACCACTAACAACGTTCCCATGGACCCACATAGGAACGAAGAGCCACAACAACTGAAAAGAAGGAGACACTCTGAGGCCAGTGAGTCATTGCAAGGGACCAGTACATGGCCCATCCCATGGGAAGTGTTTGCAGCACAGGCAGTGGGGGAGACGGGCCCACCAGGAGAACACTGAGACACAGCGAGGATAGCTGATCTGCCCCCCAATCAGCACAGGACTGCTCAGAGGAGACTGGTCAGGAATATAGAATTGCATGCGTGCAGTTTGATGAAAAGAATCAGGCCCAGATCAGAGTTTCTACACAACCCAGGTGCACCAGATTTCACTAGACCCAGAAGTACCTATAAAGTCAACCATTAAAACCTGAGCTGCACAAAAAAACCTTCCCTAGGGAATCAGCAGTAAAGTAGCAATTTAGCTCAACCACAGGGTTCAAACACTGGTCCCCACAGGAAGTTCCCCCATTTTAGAAGTAAGCAAAGGACAACAAATTAGTTCCAGCACAGAGTTTAAGTGGTGGGAACAGCGAATAATCCAACACAGAACTGAAAGAAAAAACAAAGTATCCACAACTAGAGACAAAGGTTGAATAAAATTAATTTTAAAAATGAAAATGCACATTACTAGAGCTAGTAGTGTTACTCTAGAGAAGATAAATTAATATATTCACATATAAGAAGAAAAACAGCATACTTGGTATTCATAATTTTTACAGAAAACAAAATTTATTTGATGCTTTGAATACAAATGACCTGTTTTCACAGTGTGCACGTTGGTAACCTAGATAAAATTGAAAATTGAGTTAGTAAGGATGGGTTTTTGAATGAGCTGTAAGCTCCATTCTTCATACACAAATCAGTGTATTTCATCCATGGATTAATTCCAATGTGGTTAGAGGAAATATTTTAGGCTCTGAGAATAGAGAATTGAAGGGTCAAATAAAATTGTCTGTCTCCAAAGGGCTTATATTCTATTTGTAGTTTTCCAGGTACTATATGCACAAAACTCATAAACTGGTGTCCACATTCCGATCAGGCATCTACTGTTAATAAGAGATATGGACACAAGCTCTCAGGAAATTGCTTTGTGACCCCTAACCCCACATTAGGGTGAAGAACCAAGCTCCAGACACCAGAACCCCTCACATCTGCCTATTTTCATTATCTGTTAAGTTTGTCCTATTCCTCATTGGCAGCAAGAATCTGCATGTTCTGTATGTATTTTTCATCTAACTGCCAGCTTGCTCCACCAAGTTGAACTGAACCTGGACAGTTTAGCAACTAAAAATTTAGTTGCTAAATTTTTATATATAAATACACATATTATTTTATATATATAATCTCTTCGGGAGAAATATTGTCTCTTTTTTTGGTGGCTGGCTGGAGCAATATTGTCTTTCTGACAGTTGTAATTTTCTTTTAAAAAATTACTTCTCCTAAAATACATGCAACATAAAATTTATGATCTTAACTATTTTTAAGTGTGAAGTTGAGTGGCATTAAGTACAGTCACATAGTTGTGCAACCAATTTCCAGAACTCCCTTCGTCTTGCAAAACTGAAACCTTGTACTCATTAAACAACTCCCCATTTCTCCCTTTCCCCACCCCTAGCAACCACCATTTTACTTTCTGTCTCTGAGTTTGACTACGCTAGGTACTTTCTGTAAGTGGAATCACAGTATTTCTCTTTTTGTGACTGTCTTATTTCACTGAGCATAATGTCCTCAAGGTTCACCCATGGTGCAGCATGTGCCAGAATTTCCTTGCTTTTTAAGGCTGAAAATATTCCATTGTGTGGATATACCAATTTTTGTTACACTTGGGTGGCTTCTGCCTTTGGCTATTGTGAATAATGCTGCTGTGATCATGAGTGTACAAATATCTTTTCAAAACTCTGCTTTTACTTCTTTTGTGTATATACCCAGAAATGGAATTACTGGATCACATGGTAATTCTATTTAAATGTTTTTAACAAAACATAAAACTGTTTCCCTTAGCATCTGCACCATTTTACATTCCTAACAACAGTGCACAAAAATTCCAATTTCTCAACAATTTTACCAATGTTTGTTATTTTCCAGGTTTTTATGAATAGTAGCCATCATAATGTGTGTGAGGTGGTATTTCATTCTGGTTTTGATCTACATTTCTGTAATAATTTGTGATGCTGAACATCTTTTCATGTGCTTATTGGCCATTTATTCACCTTCTTTGGAGAAATATCTGTTCAAGTCCTTTGCATCCCCCCACTTTTTTTCTTAAATGGCAGATGGCCAATACAGGGGTCCAAACCCTTGACCTTGGTGTTATCAATTTTGCACTCTAACCAGTGAAAGCAAACTGGCCAGCTCCTTTGCCCCTTTTTAAATCAGTTTTTAAAAATTGTTTAGTTGTAGTAATTTTTTTATATGTATATATATAAGGTATACATAAAGATATAAGATAAGCATCCAACTTTATTATTTTGCATGTGAATGTCCAATTTTCCCAACACCGTTTGTTGAAAAGACTATCCTTTTCCAATTGAATGATCTTGGCTCACTTGCAAAAATTATTTGACTATACATGCAAGGGGTTATTTCTGGGCTCTATTCTATTCCATTGGTCTGTTTAGCTGTCTTTATGCTAGTAACATACTGTTTTGATTACTGTAGCTTTGTAATAAATTTTGAGATCAGGAAGTAAAAGACCTCCAACTTTGTTCTTTTTCAAGATTGTTTTGTCTATTTAGGCTCCATTGAAGTTATGTATGAATTTTAGGATCCAGTATTGTCTTTGATACTGACAAAGATTCTGACCTTGATCAAATTTTAGCTAGACTCCTCTGAGACCTCTTCTCAACTAGGTTTTAATGTTAGCTTATAAAAACTGCAGACTCTCAGCATAAGTTATTGCATCTACCCTCACTCCCTTCACATTAAAAGATATAACCAAACACTAACACTATTTCTATAAACTCATGGCTGCAACCCTAGGGTAGTGGATTGAATTATGTCCCCCCAAAACTCATTGAAGCTTGAATTGTATTCCCCCACATCTGTGACTGTTAAGAGGGTGGGAAATCCTATTATGGTAATTGAAAGGTGGAGCCTTGAGGAGGTGATTGGATTGTAGGACCATGCAGTAGTGCATGGGTTAAAAATGGTGGTCAGGGGAGTGGTTCTGAGGGCTTTAAAAGAAGATGAGAGTCTTTCTTTCTCTCTCGCTCTGCTCTCTCTGCTTCCACCACCTTGCAATGTGAGACCCCTGGGTCACTGTTGCCACCACCAGATGGACTTTGGACTTCCCAGCCTCAGAAACTGTAAACAATAAATGTCATTTTATTTATAAATCACCCAGTTCCAAGTATTTTGTTATAAGCAACACAAAATGGACTAATACACCTTGGGTAACCCAAGGCTGCCAAAATAATTTACTGTTTGTTCTAGCCAACATCTGACTGCAGGCCTCTGACTACCCTTTCTTAGAATAAAGGTTTTACAAATAAAACCCTTTACAAATAAAGCGTTTACGTTGTGAATCCTTCTTCTGTCCCTTTGAGATGTATGTTTCTTCTCAAGGGCGTGAAAGCAATTCCTTTGAAATGTAATCACCAGGAAGGATAGGGCCTCTGTTTCCCAGGCTCTCAGGGAAGATAGAATCCAGCTAGGAGACACAGCTGGCCTCATCATGTTTACACCAGCAAACCTCAACTAAGTTTTCAATTCACTGACTCTACTAAGGCCCTGCTCATTCCCCACCCCCCACTTTCTCATGTTTCCTTTAATGCTCACTAACTTCTGTATAAATCAAAGTTGAGGTTAGTTCACTTCAGACACTCTTCCCTACTGCAAGACTCATTACTGATTAAAATCTGTTCTTTATAAATAAATTCACAAATATCTCGAAATTCTGATTCTGCTTGTTATAAGTCAAATTTTGATTCAGAGTCACGGACATCATCCAATGTCTCTAATGTGTCAACAATGTCCTAAAGTTTTAAACCCTCCTCTTCATTCAAGGTATGGCTGGAAATATTGTTGTAGGTGTGAGGCATGCAAATTTTTACTCTTCTTTATTATAGGACAGCACAGTAGTTCAGAGATGGGGCTCTGGAGGAAATATTCTTGTGTTAGCTGAAAAATGTGGAAGTTGCCCAAAGATAGAGAAGCAAACCAATGGAAAAAAAAAAGAGAAGAGAGCTCAAAAATAGACACGTGCATATGTAAGCAAATAATTTATAACAAAGATCAACAGGGAAAACATTTATTTTTCTATAAATATTCTAGGAAATTGAATATCCATTGGATGTAATAAAATTCTAACCTGTAACCTCATGTTACACACAAAATAAATTCCAGGTGGATCATAGACCTAAATATAAAAGCAATTTAATACAGCATTTAGACTTTAATTTAGGAAAATGATTTCATGACCATGTGTAGGGTAAGATTTTTGAAACCAGACCTGTAATGTATTTAGAAAAGATATGCTAACAGAGCTGATGTGAGCAAGGACTCTGGAGAGTCCTTGACTGAGTCAAGCTCAAGGTTCTTCTATTGCTTTCTTGCAGGGCTTTAGCGCAAATTCAGAAGTGGACCATGGCAGTGGTGAACTCAGACCCATGCTCTGAGTTCCAAGTGCAGCTCTTGCACCTGCAGTGCAGTGTCTATGACGTTTTCTGAATCCCCACTGGATGGAATATCAGAGAACATGAAAATTGTCTGTGCTGTTCCCCTGTGAGCCCCACACAGGTAGTAGACAAAGAACAACACATATGATTCTTCATTATGTTAAATTTCACACATGAATTAATAAATCTCTCCAATTCCTCACCTATATTTTTGCTTACTTGCCAATAATCTCCATCTTTTTTTTCAGTCTGAACAGGATTTGAACTTGGAGATGAACTTGCTTCTTTTGCTCCCTTCTGTTCTCAGGACAGGACGTGAACCCTGACTCCCGCTCAGCCTCTTCTCCCCTCTCCTCATTCTCAAACCACCGTACAGACCCTCTACTGGGCCCTGCTGCTTCTCACCCCATCTGCACCTCTTCTTTCCTTTTCTCTGAGTTTTGTACTCAGGCCAGATAAAATGTTCTTGTTCTCCATGATTCAGCTCTACTAATATGGCCCCCTTGATAAATATTTTCAAATGCTTATTGGTTACCATATTTTACCATTTTTGCTACGTGAGTTTTTATTTTAAAAAAAATATCTAAATTGCTGTTAGCCTGGTGGGAACCATGACTTGGTTTCCACTGTCTGCACGTGGATGAACTTGTCCTGAAATCTGCTGTCACCTTCTGCTGAGATCACCTGCATTGATACTTGCAGAATGGGTGTTCAGTAGGAAAGGTGGAAATCACAGAGACGATGTACAATCTTGTTTATTAAGAAATGTTTCACTGCCATCAGCCTTCATACCACAGAGAATGATGTGAAGATATCCATGACTCTGGATCAAAATCTGACTTATAACAATCAGAATCAGAATTTCAAGATATTTGTGAATTTATTTATAAATTAATTTCAATATTGTTTTTGTTTTTATTTGAATAAAACTAACTCCTTAAAATTCTAGAAGGGCTTTTTCAGTGAGTATAAAATAGGCTGTTGGGTGTACAATAGTTGAATTGACAGAGATATTAGCCTTTCTTTTAGATCCATGCTTAATATTTATTGAGTTACAGTGGGTGACCCCCATGGAGACTCCTTCAGACACTGCATTGACCAATACTGACCTTCCTTTTGGTGTTACAAATGCCAGTTCACTTGTCAGTCCTTCTCTGTGAGTTTAACTATTGTTCATTATATAGCTTACTATTGCCAACAGGAATCAAACAGCCAAAGAAACAGAAATTGAGTAATTGCAGAAGGTGTGAATCAAAATGTGTAAAAATTAATAGGGTTTGGGGATTCTTTACCACATGTAAAAACAAAAACAAAAAAAAATGGACAAACTTTATCAAACAATAATTTCCAAGACCTGAATATAAAACAAATGACAGTTATAATTGAGAAATGTGGAAAAATGATGAGGGCCCTATTATTGTCCATGTTACTGCTTTGAGAGAGTTTCCTTGCTGTGCTGTGGCAATAACTTGTCAGGAATTTCTGTGTTAAGAAGATGGAACTGAGAGTCTGAAAGATCAATTTGGCCCAATTTCATCAAGCCATTCTCCAAGTCCAGTGCTAAAAAGAGAGAGACAGTGATCATGCCAGCACCATGCAGACAGGGTCGCCTTGTGCCATCATTTCTTTATGGAGACACGGATCACAGGCCTCTTGGAATAATCCAGAAGAACAGGGTAAAGGCACATAGAAAAGATGTTTAAATGAACTTGGGCTTCAACCTTTTCACTTATTCTGACTGCAAAAAGACATAGCACTACCACTGAGCAACATGCGCAGGGATGAAGGGCTACCCTATAGAGATGAAGGAGGTGAATGAAGTGTACACATATATTGAACCACCCCTCTTGAACCCAGTCCTGCATTTCCAATGACTTTTTAGTTATGAGTAGCTGATAAACTTATTACACTTTGAAATAATTTAAATGGAACATTCTACTTAAAAGGGCAGAACACAATTATCATCTAAAGAAGGAAAAATCAGTAAGGTTTATCTCCTCTGTTTATTTCTCCAGAAAACATCCAGTATCTTTTAAATATGGTAATAATCTTGCCCTTGACTTTCACTAAATAAATATCACATTCTATACAGTTTGCATGGAGTATAGGTTTGCTTTTCAAAGGCAGTGAAATTAAGGTTAATGATGGCAGGTCATAATATAATAATAGAGTGAAGATAAGGGGTAGTTTTCTTCTTTCTTCCCTTTTTCCAAGATCTGGCCACTGCCCATTTATTAATTTGGAATAAAATCATCCATAAAGTATCAATGCTCTTGCTCTGTTGGTTGCCCGCATCTCATAAATCATGAACAAATGACACCCTGAATATTTTTCAATTAGATTGAAGATTTCGTTAAGTCCCAGAGATTCACCCTGCTAAAATGCTTCGTTCAGAAGAGAATGCAGTCCTCACAGCACAATCATGTTGGCATTAATACAATCTGCATTGCGGGCCCTAAATAAATCCTAGTCTGTTTGCTAGAGCCCTGAATTGTTCCTGACCTCTTCTTGCTTTTGTGTCTCTTAGTGATTTCAGGTGAGAAAATCCCTGTTCACACAGGTTGAGAAATCCCATCAATACAAGCCAGAACATTCAACCATCTATTCACATACAAACTACATCAGCGGAGTGTCAAAGTTTCATCCTAAAATAATGGATATCAACGCATCAACTAAATAATAGAAAAGTGGGTATATTATTGACTCAGTAAAAAAAAAATGAAAGTCTAAAAAATTCACACATTTAAACCTTTTGAAAACATTTTGCTAGTTGACAAAAGAAGAGAAATAAAGATTGCAATTCCCTTTTTACAAGATCATATTACAAAAAGATACGTTGCCTGAAGATGTACATACACATTTCCTGTGTGACATTTTTAATTTAATGAAAACTAAAACAATTTTAGTAATCAACACCACACTCTAACCAACTGAGCTAACCAGCCAGCTTTAGGAAAGAATACGTATCTACATTACGTGTCATCTGTACAAGGAGTCATCATGCAGACATTTCTAAAAACAAGGTGGAAGGAATGAGAGACTACAGCCGATGTCTATAGCTTTTGGGTAAGGAGAAAAGCAAACGATATGATGATATATATCATTCTTGCATAGTAGTAGACTGGCTGGTCTCTGTTAGTATTAGTTTCCTTCCAAACAAATTCATCCCTTTGTGACCTTTTCACAAAAAACCAAGCCATGATAATGGAAACAGTCACAGTTCTTTTAAAACACAAGTTCTGAGCAAATTTTATCTTATGGCTGCCAGAAAAGTCTGTGTCCCTCTCTTTTCCAATTAAATGATAGTTCAGAGGAAATTTATGGAAAACACTAAAACCGAGGATGTGTAACTTCTCTCTTTTCTGATGAAAGTAATAATCCCATTCAATTAGTAAAGAGTGATTCTTGAAAGATGAAAATATTTGAAAAGATATTATGAAAAATGATTATGAATGAATTTTAATATGATAAATGAAAAATATTAATACACAACACGAGAATACAAGTGTAGTTTTAGGGGATGTTTATGAGACAAAAAAGAAAGTAAAGAAAATTGTATACAAGTGTTAAAGATATATGCATGCCTAAAATAAAATTTAAAAAAAGCAAGAGCAAATATTACCAGGCAAGTCCGAAGTAGTAATGTGTCGTTGTTCAGCAAGAAGCATGAATGCAGAGAAAACCTGTACAAAAGCACTGCACTCCCCAGCAGACCCCAGAGAGGGGGCAGGCAGCAGCGGGCCTTGCCCATGCAGACCCCACAGAGAGGCTCTGAGCTGAGCCGCTGGCTGCAGCCCTGCTGTTGCTGGGCGTGGTCTGGAGGAGGAGTGTGGCTTCCACGGGGGCGTCTGCGCTTGCTCAGGCGGCACCCAGGGATGCCTCTCCAGATTCCTATGCTGGTTGTAGAAAATCCCTCGGTATTTACAAAGGACGGAAGGTGAAATACAGCCTTGACGTAATAAAATTCACTACAAATGTGCTAAGTAGTTTTGGGGAGATTGTCTAAGATTCATAAGGACGTTAGAGCCATGAGCGTCAACAGCAGCGTTTTAAAGTTCTAAACCCTCTTTAAGGTGCAGTTGGAAATATTGGTGTAGACACGGGGAATGCAGATTTTCACTCTTCCCTTCACTCAATATAGAATAACATAGTGGATAAGAGAAAAGGCTATGCAGGAAAAATTCTTGTATTAAATGAAGCCTCTTAGCAATGAAGAAAATGTGATATTTGCACAAAAATAGAGATATAAATTAATGGGAGAGAAAAGAGATAGAGCTGAAAAACAAACACATGCATATATAAGCAAATGACATATAAGAGGGATTAATGGGGGGAAATGAGTTTTCCAATCAATGTTCTAAAAAATTGAATATCCATTCGGAGAAGTTAAATCTACTTTTAACTTCACATTATACACAAAATCAATTCCAGATGCATCATAGATGCAAATATATATAAAAGAGTTTACACAGTATTTACAACTAATTTAGGGAAATAACTTCATGACAATGGAGTAGGGCAGGATTTCTGAAACTAGCCACAGAAAGTATTTACCATATAACAGAAAAGATATTTGAACAATTGATATGAGCAGACTGTAGAGACAGACTGTGTCAAGCTCAACGTTCTTTTACTCCTTTCTGGGCTTTAGCTCACATTCAGATTTGGTACGGGGAGTGGTGATACAGCCCAGTCCTTGAGATGCTGTGAGGATTGAATGAAGTAATGATACAGAAAGTCTGTAGACTAAAGAAGTTGTATAGTAACCACTAAGTCAGTATTTGCTAATAGTGACAGCTTTTTATAAGTAATTGCAAGATGAATTATTCACATCAATTGTAAAATGCATCATTAATTTATGTCACAACAAAGGAATAAACCTAGAGACAAACTATGACACAAATACTTCTGACCATTTAGGATTTGTACTCATAACTATTGAAAATAACTCAACTTAAACTTATATAAATGCTACTATTTGTCTTATATCACTTCTCTGATTACATGAGATGAAAAATAAGCAAAACACATTTTAAACAGTACTTCTAAATTTCTCTCATTGTGATCAAACACGTCTGAACAACTTATCAGTTGGTCTAGTCCATGATGTTTCCCACATTACCATCATCTGTGCTACCCAGAGCATTTCTTGAGAGAGTCCTGTACTACTCTCAAGAAATTATCTTTTTAACCTATTGACATTCCCTCTGCAAATTAGGATGTTGATAATAGCACCAGACGGTGTCAATAGAAGGCTTTTAGACCTAGTTCACTTGTGCACATGAAAACAACCACATTATGACTGCCTTCTGGCTAGCAGTGTTTTGACACTATCAATTTTTAGATGGATCACTATTTGAAGGATGCAAACATGTGCCCCAGCATTTGGGATTCACTATTTTTCTTTCCTTCCTTCCTTCCTTCCTTTTTTTTTTTTTTTTTTTTTTTTTTTTTTTTTTTTTTTTTTTACATTTACTGGTTTACTATAAAGGATATTACAAAGGATTTAGATGAGAAGCCAGATGGAGAGGTACACAGGGCAAGGTATATGCAAAGGGGTACAGAGCTCTCATGTCCTCTCTGGGCAGATCATCTCCCAGCACCTCAATGTGTTATCATTCAGAAGCCCAGAAGCTCTCTGACTGCCTGTTTCTCAATGTAATATTGTACTGTCTATTATTGAGGAAACCTGCTCAAATATATTTTCACATAAATTGACCAACTCCTCTATTTTACCTTCTACTTACCTATAATACATATTAGATTATTAATGTACACTGGAATTCTTATTTTATATTTTGTGAATTGTTATAATTATGTTGCCTCTGCATCCATTTTGAATCAGATTTAACTTGCTCATACCAGAAGCAGGACTTAGTCACCCTTGATAGTTTCCCTTTCTCTGCCTTCTTTGAGTTTCTCAATGTGCTAGTTCCAGATATCTCTTCACACAAAAGGAGACATACAAATGGCCAACAAACAAATGAAAAAATGCTCAACATCTCTAATTATTAAAGAAATGAAAATTAAAATCACATTGAGATAAGATTTCACACCTGTCAAAATGGCTATTGTCAAAAGGTGAAAAATAACTAGTATTGGTGGGGATGTGAGAAAAAGGGACCCTGGTGCACTGTTGGTAATATTGCAAGTTAATACAGCCATTTTAGAAAACAGTATGGAGGTTTGCAAAAACTAAAAATAAAATCACCATATGATCATCAATCCCAATTGTGGGTGTATATTCAAATGAATTGAAATCAGTATGTCCAAGTGATATCTGCACTCCAATGCTCATTGCACTGCAGCATAATTACACTAGCCAAGATGATGTAAACAACCAAAATGACCAGCAATGGATGAACAGCTTTTGAAATATGTGGAGTATATACACAACGGGATATTATTCAGCCTTAAAAACCAGAAAATTTTGTGACATGAATGAACCCCTAGGACATTATGCTAAGTGAAATAAGTCAGACACAAAGAGACAAATGACCTCTGGTCTCAATTATATGTGGAATTTTTGAAGTTGATATAAATTTATAAATCTTATGCATTTTATGAGTAAAATAGTGGTCACCAGAGGTTATGATAAGGGATACATGGGGAAAGGGGAAAGGTTGGTCAAAGGATACAAAGTTTCAGTTAGACATAAGGAATAATTTCTGGATTTCTGTTGCAGGACATGGTGACTATAGTTAATGATAATGTGTTGTATATTTCAAACAGTTAAAGGAGAGGATTTTAAATATTCTTACCACGGATAAATGATAAGTATTTGAGGTGACTGTTGTGGTAATCATCCTAATTTGATCACTACATATTATACCACATAAATATATACAATTATTTTTTTTCAATTGCAAATAAAATAGAATAAAAATAAATGTACATTTACAGAAAGTTGCAAGGATAGTACAAAGAGTTTGATATATCCTTCAGCCTCTTGTAATGTTAACATCTTATATAAACATAGTATATTTATGTGAAATAAGAAATTGACAGTGGTACAAAGCTTTATATTTACTAGGTTTTCCAATAATGTCATTTTTCTGTTCCAGGATCCAACCCAAAATACCACATTACATTTACTGTCAAGTGCATTACTTGTTTATTTGTATAGCAAATCACCACATAGCTTAAGTCACTCAAAACCACACACACATGACTCACAGTTTCTCTAAGTCAGGAATCCAGATGTAGATGATGGCCAAGGCTCAGGCTCAAGTCTCACATGGTTGTTGTTAGGATTCAATTCCCTCCCCAAGTCGAGATGGCTTCACTGGTGAATTATTCCAAATGTTTAAAGAATTAAGATATATTGAACTCCATTAGGATTAAAATATCTGGGCCGGCCCCGTGGCTCACTCGGGAGAGTGCGGCGCTGGTAGCGCTGAGGCCATGGGTTCGGATCCTATATAGGGATGGCTGGTGAGCTCACTGGCTGAGTGTGGTGCTGACCACACTGTGCTGAGGGTTGCGATCCCCTCATCGGTAAAAAAAAAAAAAAAAAATCTTGTGACAAAGTATAACGTCAAAAATGAAACAAAAACCCAAAGAATGGGATAAAATCTTTTTAAGTTATATGACTAATCAGGGTCTATTATTCAGAATAATATGTAACCCATTCTAACTGCAAAAACAAAAAGGCAAATGCCCAAATTAAGAATGGGAAAATTATTTCAATAGACTTCTCTAAAGAAGCTGGACAAATGTCCAACAGATTCATGAAAAGATACTTAATGTCTTTCAACATTAGGCAAATGCAAATTTAAACCACCATGAAATTCAATTCACAAACCTAAAAGGCACATTGCTAAGAGAAAGAAGAGAAAGAAGAAAGTGTGAAAGGGAAAAATACTGCGTAACTCTATTTATATGACATTCTGGAAAAGGCAAAACTATAGAGATAGTAAACCGGTCAGTGGCTAGTAGGAGCTTCAGAGAGAGGAAGGTTGACTAGGTGAAGTAGAGGGGATTCCTGTAAAGCAGGGAAATTATACTCTATGGTACTGTAATAGTGAGCACATGATACTGTTTTTCAAATCCTACAGAACTTTATAACACAAATAGTGGACCTAAATGTATGCAAATTAAAACCATTACTTAGTAGGTTGGGGGTATACAAGGAAGAAATGAATACAAAATAATATTACAAGTATTATTTGTATTATTGTAATATAAATGTATGAAATAACCTCACTATAGAGAGTGGAGGAAAAGGAGTTGACCCAATTAACTTAGGAAATAAGTGGAGATTCTAAGTCTAAAGGCCACAGGCTTTGCATATAAACACTGTACTTTTAGTTGGTAAAGTTGCTTCCCATGGGGATATACATTTCTAACTTCAATATTAATATTCATGCATTTTGGGGTCGAATGTTTAAGTAAATGAAGTCAGTTTTCTCACTGTTAGAGTGATAGGCTACTACAAATAAGTGGAAATGAGGGCGGGCATCCTTGTCTTATTCCTGTTCTTAAGGGAAAAACTATCAGCTTTTCCCCATTCAGGATGATACCAACAGTGTGTTTGTCATATATGGCTTTTATTGTGTTGAGATACTTTCTTTCTATACCTAATTTGCTGAGTCTTTATCATGAAGGGATGCTGAATTTTGTCAAATGCTTTTTATGTGTCCATTGAGATAATCATATGGTTTTTGACCTTGATTGTGTTGATGTGGTGTATCACATTTATTGACTTGTGTATGTTGAAACATCCTTGCATCTCTGGGATGAATCCCACTTAATCACAGTGTATAATTTTTCAGATGTGTTGTATTCTGATTGCTAATATTTTGTGGAGGATTTTTACATCTGTGCTCATCAAGGATATTGGCTATAGTTTTCTTTTTTGTTGTATTTTTGGTTTTGGTATCAGGGTGATGCTGGCCTCATAGAATGAGTTTGGGAGAATGGCCTCTGTTTCAATTTTCTGCAATAGTTTGAAGAGAATTGGTGATAATTCCTCTTTAAAGGTCTGGTAGAGTTCGGGAGTAAAGCCATTTGGTCCTGGGCTTTTCTTTGTTGGGAGACTGCTGATTACCATTCAATCTTGTTGCTTGTTATTGGTCTATGTCTTCTTGGTTCAGTCTTGGTAATTTAGTCTCACCACTCTTATTTAACATAGTATTGGAAGTACTAGGCAGAACAATCAAGCAAGAGAAAGAAATAAAGGGTGTCCAAGTTGGAAAAGATGAAGTCACACTGATCCTGTTTGCAGATAACATGATCCTATATAGGGAAACCTAAAGACTCTACCAAAATACTCTTAGAGATGATAAACAATTTCAACAAAGGTGCAGGATACAAAATCAACATGCAAAAATCAGTAGCATTTGTATACTCCAATAATGAACTAGCAGAAAAAGAAATGAAGAAAGCAAACCCACTTACAATTGTCACCAAAAAATGAAGTACCTAGGAATCAATTTAACCAAGGAGATGAAAGATCTCTCCAACAAGAACTACAAATTGCTGCTGAAAGAAATTAAAGAGGACACAAAAACATGGAATGACATTCGATACTCTTGGATTGGAAGAATTAACATTGTGAAAATGTCCATACTATACAAAATGATCTACAGGTTCAATGTAATCCCCATCAAAATACCAATGACATTCTATACAGAAGTAGAAAAAACAATACTAACATTCATACTAACATTCAACAAAATATCTCAAATAGCCAAAGCAATCCTGAGCAAAACAAGCAAACAAAATAAATAAAATAAATAAATAAAATAAAGCCACAGGCATAACACTACCAGACATCAAATTATACTATAAAACTATAGTAACCCAAACAGAATGGTACTAGCATAAAATTGACACTTGTACTAGTGGAACAGAATAGAGAACCCAGAAATTAACCCGCAGACTTACAGCCAACTGAAATTTGACAAAGGCATCAAAAACATACATTGGGGAAAAGACTGCTTCTTCAATAAGTGGTGCAGGGAATATTGGATATCCATATGCAGAAGAATGAAACTACACCTGCATCTCTTGCCATATAGCAAAGTCAACTCAAAATGGATCAAAGATTAAGTGTAAGATCTGAAACTGTAAAGCTACTAAGGGAAAATATAGGGGAAACACTTCAGGAACTAGGACTGGGCACAGACTGTATGAACAAGAGCCCCAAAGCACAAGCATAAAAAGAAAAAAATGAGTGAATGGGATTATATAAAACTAAAAACTTCTGTACAGCAAAGCAAACAATCAGCAGAATGAAATGACAACTTATAGAATGTGAGAAAATATTTGTAAAATATATATCTGACAAGGGATTAATATCCAGAATATACAAGAAACTCAAGCAACTACATGGTGAAAAAACAAATAACCCAATCAAAAACTGGGCAAAGGAGCTGAATAGACATTTTTCTAAGGAAGATATACAAATGGCCAACAGGTACATGAAAAAATGCTCAACATCACTAATCATCAGGGAAATGCAAATGAAAACAACATTGAGATATCACCTCACCCCAGTTATACTGAATGTAATAAAAAAGATGAAGGATAGCAAATGCTGACAAGGATGTGGAGAGAGGGGAATGCTCCAACACTGTTGGTGGGACTGTAAATTAGTACAACCACTATGGAAAACAGTATGGAGCTTTCTGAAATGAACTCAGTTAGAACTACCATACAATCCAGAAATCCTACTTCTAGATATATACCCGAAGGAATGGAAATCATCATGTCAAAGGTATATAGATGTACTCCCATGTTCATTGCAGCTCTATTTACAATAGCCAAGATATGGAACTAACCTAAATGTCCATTGATGGACAACTGGATAAGAAAAATGTGGTATATATACACCATGGAATACGACTCTGCCTTAAAAAAGAATGAAATTCTGCCATTGCAGCAACATGGATGAGCTTGAAGAAAATTATGTTAAGTGAAATAAAGCAGGCACAGAAGGAAAAATACTGCATATCCTCACTCATAAGTGGGAGCTAAAAGAGAAAGAAGGAAGGAAAGAATGACCACAGTGGTGCACTGGACTTGCAGAGGGAGAGAACTTACCTAGGGTTATGGGGTTGGGTCGGGGAGAAGGGAGATGGAGGGAGGTCAGGGATTAATTGGGTGGTGTACATGGGGAATAATCACAATTTGTGGTAATGGGCATGCTGATATTATGGATTTGGCCATCACATCTTATGTACAGGTGGTGATGATCAGGTTTGCACCCCATGAATATGCATAATCAATAATAATAATTTAAAAAATCTAAAAGACAGAAAACAAATTTCTTTTAAAATAACATCAGAATGGAAATATGTTTAGAAATAAATTTAACAAAATATGTATAAAATATGTACACTGAAAATTACAAAACATATTCAAAGAAATTAAATAAGTCCTAAATAAGTGGAAAAAAATTCCATGGTGATTGACCAGAAAGCATAATGTTACTAAGAAGGCAATACTTTCCAAATGGACATACAGATTCAGTGCAATCCCTATGGAAATCCTAGGTTCTATCTTTTTTATAATTTGCAATAATGACAAGCTGGTTCTAAAGTTAATATGGAAATGGAAGTGCTCCAGAACAGCCAAAACAATCTTAAAAAAGAACAAATTTGGAGTACTTGACTCATACTTCCTAATTTCTAAGTGTACTACAAACTAATAATAATCATGACATTGTAGGATTGATTTAAGTATAGATAAATACATTAGTGGAATATAATTGAGTGTCTAGAAGAGAACTGTTGCATTTATGGTCAACTGATTTTGCAGGTTGCAAAGACAACTCAATATGGAAAAATATATATTTTTTTTCAACAAATGCTGTTGGGACAAGTGGACAGCCACATGCGAGTGGGACTTCTCCATCACTCTTGTATTTTACACACACAGATGTGTGTGTGTGTGTGTGTGTATGTGTGTGTATAATTGATTTAGAATAGATCGTAGACTTAAATACAACAACTAAAACTAAATATCCCATAGAAGAGAACATAGGAACAAATTTTTGTGGCCTTAGGCAAAACAAGGTTTCTTAGATATGATACCAGGATACAAGTGACAGAAGAAAAAAAATGATAAATTGAATTTCATCAGTGGTATACTTCTCACTGTGTAATGGAGACACACAAAAAATTACTCAAAGTAACATGAATGCAATGAGAAGCCCGAAGGGCCTGCACCTCAGCAACTCCTCTGTTAGAAGGAGAAACTGGGCACAGCCCCCATTCAAAGTTAGCCTCTGTTTTTATTGTAAAGACAAGGAAGTTTCACAAGAAAAATCGGTGGATTCAATCATTTCAAAAGGACACAAAGACATGGGCAATGTGACATAAGTTGTCTACAACTAAGTATAGCTTAAACAATAGAAACTAGTAACATCATTTAAATTAACAATGTGACATTCCAAAGTACAATTTGTGAAAAGCTAAGTTGACCAGACTGTGATCATTATCTAATCTAAAATATAACCTCTCCTTAAATGACTTAAGCAAGAGTTACATTCTTATGATTAAATCTAACTGTCTCTAAAGTTTCCACTAACAAACAGCTTGCCCTTAGCAAATATTTTTCACATTTTCCCCTACAGCAATTCTTTCAACATCTTTTAACAAAATCAATCCGTTAACAACCAGTTAACAATCAGTGCATACAATCCCTTACCTAAACAGTGATTAGGGTTGATTAGATGGGCTTTGCCCCACTAACTGTGGGCTCTTGTCCCCTAGCTAAAAGTTTGGTCCTGTAGGTTTTTTACCTAAGGAGCCCTGTCTAAAAATGAAACAAGAATCAAGATTTTGAACCCTCTATGCATCAGAATTAAAAACTTTTGTGACTCAGTATATACCATCAAGACAACACAAAGAATGGGAGAAAATGTTTTCAGATTATATAGCTGATAGGGGTCTATTGTCCAGAATATATAAAACATTCTTACAACTCAATAATAAAAAGGAAGATACTCTAATTAAAAATGAATAAATTGTGCAAATAGACATTTTTCCAAAGAAACTTATAAAAATGTCCAATAAACACATGAAAAAGATGCTTAACACCTTTAGTCCTTCATGAAATTCAAATGTAAACCTTTGTGATATACACTTCACAAATCTTAAAGGCATATTCTTAAGTGAACAAAGCTAGTATGAAAAGAATACATATGTGTGATTTGACTTATATAGTATTCTGGAAGTGGAAAAATTATAGAAAGAATGAAAAGATTAGCAGTTGCTAGAGCCTTGGGAGAGAGGAAAATTGAATAGGTAAAATACAGAAGATTTATTTCAGGCAGTGAAATTATTTCCTCTGACACTGAAATGGTGTGTTAATGCTACTATTTCTCAAATCCTCCAGAAGTTTATATCAGAAAGAATGACCCTAATGCATGCAAAATAAAAGCATTATTTAGTAGTTGGGGGATCCCATGGAGGAATGAAGACAAAATAACTTAACTGTATAACAAATGCATGAAATAGCCTCACTGAAGGAAATGGGGTAAAGAGGACTGACCTAGTAACTTAGGAAATACGTGGAAATTCTAAGTCTAAAGGCCAAAGTATCTGTACATAAGCAGGGCACTTTAGTTGGTAAAATTGTTTCACATGGGGATATGGATTACAAGTTCTGAAAACACTATGCAGGTATTGTGGAACTCAACAATTAAGTAAATCAGGACAACTTCCTCTCTGTTAGAGTGAGAGGTTACATACGAGTAGTGAGAATGGATAGACTGATTCATGTTCTACTTGATTAGTTTCATGTGGTACTGAAGATATTAGTAAGGATTCATGTTTAACTTTTATGTAGTTACATATGGAGAAATGTAGACATATTAACATATATGTGTTTATGCGTGACTATTGTACACACAAATATTCCTTTGCTCTGTAAGCTTACAAAACTTATTTACAAATTAACAACTCACTAACAGCAATGATTACAACACTTTCCAGATCTTTGTTTCTATATCATTCACCAAAATAAGGAAATGGGATTCTTTGAAGAAGTGGTGGATACTAGGCTTGGGCAGGGAATCGATGCAATTAACCAGGAGCAACTTGTGATACTGGAAAGTAATAAAATGCTGAATAACAACACAACCTACTGTATTAGTCTGTTTTGTGTTGCTATAACAGAAATACCTAAGACTGGGAAATTTATAAAGAGTAGAGGTTTATTTGGCTTATGATTCTGGGACAGCTGCATCTGGCATGGGCCTCAGGCTGCTTCTACTCATGGTGGAAAGCGGCAGGCAGCCGGTGGGTACAAGCAGATCTCATGGCAAGAGGAAGCAAGAGAGAGAGAGGAGGTGCTAGGGTCTATTAAACAATCATCTCTCGTGGGAACTAATAGAGCAAGAACTCACTCATTAATCCCCTCTCCCCTAGGGAGAGCATTAAACCATTCATGAGGGATTCGCCCACATGACCCAAACTGTCACATTGGGGATCAAATTTCCACATGAGTTTTGGAGGGGACAACATATCCAAACTCCATCACCTACCAACCAACCAAACCAACAAAATAAAACTGCAGTGATGCTGGCCTTTCAAAATAATGGCCAGTGGCAGACCAATTTGAGCAACAAAACAAATAAACTAGTAAAGGTATAATGGAAAAGAAATATCCAAGACTTCATATAATATTCAATATAATATAAATAAATTGAATAAATATATAATAAATGGAGGAGAATAGATAAATTCCCTAAGCTGCAGAAATAGAAATAATACTAGGAGGTTTCCACGAACTTTTTGAAGTATCCTCATATTTGTAGATGCTCTGCTATAAGGAGGTAGAGCATAATCCCCCACTTAAGTATTTGCTGAGCATAGTGACTTATTTTTAAAAAGTACCCAGCACAGAAAGGGGGAAAAAGGAGTAATTAAAAAAAAATATATATTTTTGTTGGCAGCTGACCGGTATGCAGACCTGAACCCTTAGACCTTGGTGTTACAAGGCTGCACTCTAACCAATGGAGCTAACCAGCCAGCCCTTAAAAGGGTTGCTTTACAGTGGAGAAACCTGACCCAAACAACCTCATCCAGGTGATCTAATTAATGTTAACAGTGACAAAGTATGTTGATAGTGTGATAGTATATACCATCTGTATGATGTGATCAGAACAGCAGTTCCCTTTGTGGTCCAACTCTCCAAAACCCACAACCCCAGTCTAATCATGAGGAAAACATCAGTGAAATCCCAAATGAAGGATGTCAATGTCCTCAAAAACAAACAAAGTCTGAGAAACTGTCACGGCTAAAGAAGCCTAAGGAGACATGACATCTAAATGTGATGTGTTGTCCTGGATGAGATGCTAGAAGAGTAAATGCACATCAAGTGAAAACTAAGAAAGTTGGAATGACGTGTGAATGTTTGTAATTGGTAACACATAATACAGGTTCATTAATTGTGGAGAATGTCTCACACCTACGTAAGAGATTAACAACAAGGGAAACTGTGTGTCAGGTATACATAAACGCTGCACTCCCTTTGCAACTGTTCTGTGTATCTAGAACTATTCTAAAATGGAAACGTTTCTCTTGCTAAAGCCATTGATGCACTTAATAAACAGGACTTTATCCATATTGTTGATGCCCCTGTGTGTATCTCCTCAGCTCCATCCACTCCCTTACCCAGAGAAGTTTATTATTACTTTTAATTTCCTAAACGTCATTCCCTTATTTTGAAATTATTTTGCTCTCTATGTTTGCATTTCTAAGTAATGTACTGTTAAGTTTTTCTTGTCTTCAAACTTAGATAAATGTAAGTATCTAAAAAAATCCATAACACTAGATGAATTATTTTAAAAAATTAGAAAAATCCATATTGTGGAATATTCTACAAAATATCTGACTAGTTCTTTATATAAAGGTCAAGGACATTCAAAGTAAGTGAAAAATGAGAAACTGTTGCAGATTGGAAAAGACCTGACATGGCAGGCAGACCTTAAGATGGTGCCCAAAGACCCCTGCCTGCTGTACATACAGCCTAAATACTAACCTTCTCCTTGTGACTGAAAACAGGAACTGTGAGTTGCTTTGAAACATTATACTGCAAAGGTGACGAGATGTCAGTTGGGTGATTATCACTTCAGACTGTGATTTCTGTCTTGCTAGCAAACTCTCTCCCTTGACAACTTTGATTACATTCTCCCAAGCAGAAGAAGCCCACATATCCAGTAACTGATCACGGCCCTTGGTCAATAGCCAGCAAGGAACTGAGGCCCTGGGTCCTATTACCAGTCCTAGAATTTGCAATGTCATTTACAACTGGCCCAAACCCATTTCAAATAATCCATTTGAAATAATACTTCTCAGGGAGTGTGAGTACCTTATAATAATAAAATAACTATATTTTCTTCCAGCCCTTGTATTACTGCTTTCACTGTAATACATCTTACACTCTGAAACACACAAGAAAATCATAAGGTTTGAATGAGAATAACAAAAAAAAAAAAAGTGTGAGAGAGAATGTAGACACAGACGTGAGAACATGTGTATATCCATGGAGAAATGTCTCTACAGGATCAACATCCAGTCCCACCACAGTCTGTCCTTCCCACTCCTGCCACTCTCACCTGTCACTGTCCCAGCGTCCTTCACATCCACGGCCTCTCTTCCCACACTCTGGCCTGTGCCACGGACACACGTTTCCTCTCCTCTTTCCCTCCCCTGTGTGCTTGACTCGCTGCTCCTCACCCTGCAGAGGCTCCTTCGTGTTCCTCCTCCAAGTGGCTTCCTCGTCCTTCCCATTCCAGGTCTCCTGCCTGTGCTCTGAGTTCCAAGTGCAGCTCTTGCACCTGCAATTTGAATTTCTGTAAAGTTTTCTCAGTACCTACCGGCCTGATATATCAGAGAATATAAGAACTTTGTCTGTGCTGTTCCCCTGTGAGTCCCATACAGGTAGTGGACGAAGTGCAACAGAAAAGATACCACCTTATACTGAATTTCACACTTGAATTAATGAATCATGTAAGTGCTTCACCTACATTCTTAACTACTTCCAAATAAATTCCCCCTCTTAAATCTAAAGAGTATTTGCAGTTGAAGATGAACGTGTTTCTTTTGCTCCCTTCTGTTGTCAGGACAGGACGTGAATCCTGACTCCCCCTCAGCCTCTTCCCACCCACATTCTCAGACCGCTGAACAGACCTCTAATGGTGCTTCTCACCCCATCTGCACCTCATCTTTTCTGCTAGAAGGTTTTGCATTCTTAGATGAAGCAAAATCTTCTTGTTCTCTACTATTCAACTCTGTTAATATGAACCCCTTGATAAATATTTTCAAATCCTCATTAGGTACAAAATTTCACTCTTTTTAGCAAGTGTATATAATTTTAAAAATTTTATCACAATCACTGTTAGCCTGGTGGGAACCAGGACACGGTTTTCATTGTCTGCACATGGAAGACCTTGTCCTGGAATCTTCTGATGTCCCCTTCTGCTAAGACCACCTGTTTCAACACTTGCAGGATGGCTGTCAGCAGAAAAGGTAGAAATCACACAGACAATGGTGCAGCCTCTTTTGTTAAGAAACGTTCCATTGCCATTGCTCTTCATGCCACAGATTGATGTGAAGATGCATGACTCCGGATCAAAATCTGATTCAGAACAATCAGAATCAGAGTGTCAAAGTATTTGTGAAATCATTTATGGATTAATTCCAATTTTGTTTTCATTTTTATGTGGGTAAAACTTGTGCAATTATAATTATACAAGCAATTATAATTATACAAGTGCTTTTATTGTAAGTATACAATAAGGATTTATATGCATATTAGCTTAAATATTGAAGACAGTATCCTTTTCTTAGATCCTTAAATTTTTGATTTATTGACATATAGTGGATGCCCTTATCAAGACTCCTACAGGCACTGTGCATTGATATTCTTACTTTTCCTTTATTGTGGCAAATGCCAGTTAACTTTTCTCTTTTCTGTCTTTCTCTATGAGTTTCACTCACATTGCCCATTGGAAGTATACAGTCAGGGGTATATTAATGACTCAGTAATTGCAGGAGGAATGAATTAATATTTTGCAGAAACACTAATAGGAATTGGATATCCCTTACTATATGTTAAAATTAAAAAAAAATGGACTCATTATGTGCAGCAATGGTTTTCAAGACACTGAACACCAAACACTAAAGGACAGTGATAACTGAGAGATATGTAGCTATGATGTGAGCCTTATGTGAGCCTCTATGATTTAGAGGTTGGAATTAAATGCTCCCAGAGAATCTCCAGTCTGTGCTGTGGCAATAACCTTGGCCGACTTTCTGGGTTGAGAAGAGTCTAGAAGAAGAATTTGGCCCCATTTCATCAAGCCATTCTCCATGTCCAGTGGTAGGAAGGGGAGAGAGTTCTATCATGCCAGCTCCCACGAGACAGGGCTGCTATGTGCCGTCATTTCTCCATGAGGCGTGGTCACAGAATTATGAAAGCAGTCCACAAGAAAAAGTCAAAGACACCAAGGAGAAGCCATCTGAATGAACTTGGCCTTCAACACTTTCATGTAATTTCTGAGTGCAAAAACACAGAGTCATTTACATGACAGGGTCATGTTGCAAGAAGACCAGGGATGAAGGGACACCCTTTAGAGATGAAGTAAATGATGTATATAAGTATGTTGAACCACCCCATGTGGACCCCAACCTTATTTCCTATGACGTTTTTGTATATGTGACTGAAAAATTTGCTACATTATGAAATAATTCAAGTGGGATTTTCTATTTTTAAGAGCAGAACATAAACATCATAAAAAGAAGGAGAAATTAGTAAGGCTTATCTCCTATGTTTGTTTCCTCATTAAACCTCTAGTTTCCTTTATATTTGAGAATAATCTTGCTTCTTCCCTTCACTACATAAAGGCTACAGTCTATGTCATTTGTATGGACTATAAGGTTGATTTGTATACACAATGAAATTAAGATTAATGGTGCAAAGCTCTGATGTGATAATAGAGTGAAGATAAAGGCTTCATTTATTATTTATTGTTTTCACAAAATATGGCCCTGAAATACTCTTTGAAATACACAGAGTTGAAGCCCAGAGTCCCTGGCTGCAGCTTTACTGGCAAAAGAAATACTCATCTCTAATCTGGAGTAAAATTACGCATGACGTGTTAATGTTCTTGGTCTGTTGGTTGCTCACATCTCATGAATCTTTATTAAATGCCCCTCCCCCAATGGCTTCTAGATTGTTAGATTGAGGATTTCATCACTTGCATAGCATCATCTGCTACTGGGTTTCAGATCCCACCTGCAGGAACACATCCTCCACAACAGAATGTGCTCCTCTGATCCCAGTCATGTGGCATTGGGCCCCCCACATTGCAGGCCCTAGATAAATCCTACTTTGCTTGCTGGAGCCCTGAATTATTTCTGCCCTCTTCTTGCTTTTGTGTTTCTTGGTGGTTTCAGGTGAGGAAATCCCTGTTTAGCCCATGTTGAGGAATCCCATCATCACTAGCCAGGACATTCATCCATCTATTCACATACGGACAGTGTCAGAGGAGAGTGAAAGGGTCAGCCTAAAACAGCGGAAAGCACCAATCACTGAAATAACAGAAAGGTGCGTAAATCATTGACCAAGTTAAAGAAAACGGTAATATAAAAGACTCACAAGCATAAAGACTTTTAAAAACTATTTTGCTAGGTCATATAAAACATAAATAAATATTTCAATTCCCTTTCTACAAGAGTACAAGACCACAAGACCCATATTACAAAAATACATGCTGCCTGAAGCATACGTATTACACATTTTCTGAGTGGCATTTTGTATTTCACTGAAAATTAAAAACAATTTTAGTAATCACACATGAAACATCAAGAAAACTATACATATCTATGATATGGTCCATCTGGATAAGGAAATGTCATGTAGACATTTAAATAAACAAGGCAGAAGAAATCAAAAACACCAGCCAAAGTCTATAGCTTTTCGGTAAGCAGAAAAGCAAAAAATATGAAGTTCAGTCTTGCATAATAATATAGTGGCTGGTCTCTGCCTTCAGAATGGGAGTGTTAGTGTTCTGCCTACACAGATTAATGCCGGTTAACCTTTCACAGTTAATACAAAGTAAATCATACAATGAAAACATTTACGGGTCTTTTTAAACCTGAGACTCTGAGCAAATTTTGCTTTGTGGCTTCCAGAAAAGTCTCTGCCCCTCTCCTTTCAACCAGAAGTATTTAAAAAAAGATTCTGGATAACACTGGAACAGAGAATGTGTAATGTCTGTGTTCTCTAACAGAAGTGATATTCTCATTCTATTTAGGAAATAGTAATGCTTGAAAAGATGAAAACAACCGAAAAGATTTTCAGAAAAATAATTGCGAATGCATTATTAAGCACGAGAATGAATACATAATACAAAAATACAAATTTGGTTTCAGATGATGTTTATGTGAACAAAAAACAAAATGGAAATTCATACACAAGCGTTAAAAACATTTTCATAATGAAACAAAAAGCAAGAAAAAAAATTACCAAGCAAGACCTGTCAGCAAGCAGAATGATTATTGAAAAAACTTGTTCATTATAAAAAAGAACAGAATTCCCAAACTGACCACAGAACGAGGGCAGTGAGTACCTGGCCTTACCCATGCAGACTCCACAGAGAGCTAAGAATTAACATTCATACACGCCTGCTGAAGTCTCAGCCCTAGTGAGTGTGGTCTGCAGAAATAGGACCAAGTCCACTGAGGCTCCTCTGCTTGAGTAGGATGCACCCAGGGAAGCCTCTCCAGGCTGCAGCCACCTAAAGCTATTGCTGGGGAAGTAGAAAATCTTTTGCTGGGGAAGTAGAAAATCTAGAGTATTGCTCTAGAAAGCAGGGAGTAGGGGGGGCAGGGGGAAGAGGAGACACGACATCAAATAAAATTCACCTTAGAATGTATTAAAATTAATAAAGCAGGAGTGGAGTTGGGGTACTTGCCTAAGATTCATAAGTATGTTACAGTCATAAGCAGCAATGTAATGTTCTAAATTCTCCTCTATATTCAAGCTACAGCTGGGCATACTGATGTAGGTGCAAGGTGTGCAGGTTTTTACTCCTCTCTGTCTTAGCTATGGAATAGTGCAGTGGATAAGAGAAAGGACCCTGGAGAGAAAATTATTGTGTTAAATGGTTTTTTAATTTATAAAGTATTTTTTACCAAAATAATATAAAAAAATAATAATAATAGTAAAGGATTCAGGGAGAAACTTTCAAAGGCAATGGATATGTGTGTGGCCTTGACGGTGGTGATGGTTTCACAGGTGTATTACTTATTCCCAAACATGTTAAGATGTATACATTATATATGTACAGCTTTTTATATGTCTATCATACCTCAATAAAGTGGTTTAAAGGGAATAAGTAAATTTATTGAAAAATGATTGTACATGTCTCTGGGGTACAGTATTAAATATCAATATCTGTGTGCAATATGTGATGTTCAAATCAGGATACTTAATATGTTCAACATTATGCAATGTAATCCTTTCTTGTGGCTTTTTAACAAATTACTCACTAGCCCATCTCCTCGCTCCCTTTCTTACCTCTGGTGGCCTCAGTTCTGATCTCTTCTTTTGAAAGTTCAGTGAATTATTGTGATTGATCTATTTATCTTTATTTATTTATTTGGTTCCCACTCACGAGTGAGGACATGTGGTATTTCTTTTTTTATGCCTGGCTTATTTCACTTAATATAATTTTCCCCTAGCTCATCCATGTTGCTGTGAATGGAAGAAATTAATTCATTTTTATGGCAGGGCAGTATTCCATTACACATATATGCCACATTTTCCTTATCCAGTCATCCATCAATAGACATTTAGGTTGGTTCCATATTTTGGCTATTGTAAATAGAGCTGCAACAAACATGAAAGTGCAGGTGTCCCTTCAAAATAATTATTTCCATTTCTTTGGATATATTCCCAGCAGTGGAATTGCTGGATCATATGGCAGTTCTATCTGTAGTTGTTTGAGGAATCTTCATTGTGTTTTCCATAATGGCTGCACTAATTACAGTCCCACCAACAGTGTAGGAAGGTTCCCCTTTCTCTGCATCCTCCCCATCATGTGTTATTCTCTGTATTTTTGAAAATGGATAGTCTAACTGGGATGAGATGATATCTCAGTATGGTTTTGATTTGCATTTCCCTGATGCTTAGTAATGTCGAGCATTTTTTCATGTGTCTGTTGGCCTTTTGTATATCTCCCTTTAATAAATGTCTACTCAGCTCCTTTAACCATTTTTTAAATTGGGTTGCTTGTTTTCTTACTGTTGAGTTGTTTGAGCTCTTTGTATAAATTGAATATTAATCCGTTGTTGGATGCATTATTTGCAGATATTTTCTCCCATTCTGTAGGTTGTCTTATTGCTCTGTTGATTGTTTCTTTTGCTGTGAAGAAGCTTTTTAGATTGATATAATCCCTGTTTATTTTTTGTTTTGTTGCCTGTGCTTTTGGTGTCTTATTCATAAATTCTTTGCCTAGTCCTACTTCCTGAAGTGTTTCCCCTATGTTTTCTTTTAGGACTCCTATAGTTTTACAATAAATTCTTTAATCCATTTTGAGTTAATCTTGGTATATGGTGAGAGGTAGAGGTCTAGTTTCATTTTTCTAAAGATGGGTGCCCAGTTTTGCCAGCATCATTTATTGAAGAGGCTCTCTCTTTCTGATTGCATGTTGTTGGTGCCCTTGTTGAAGATCAGTTGGCTGTAAATATGTGGGTTGATTTCTGGGGTCTCTATTCTGTTCCATTGATCTGCATGTCTATATTTATGCCAGTACCATGTTGTTTGGTTACTATAAGTTTGCAGTATAATTTGAAATCAGATAGTGTTATGCCTTCAGCCTTTTTAGCTTTTTTTTTTCCCCCCCTCAGGATTACTTTGGCTGTCATTTTGTTGCTCCATATGAGTGTTAGGATTTTTGTTTTTTTACTTCTGTGAAGAATGTCATTGGTGTGCTGAGACCAGTCCCTTGTGGCACTGTGTCCAGTCTAAGGCCCCCAAGGGAAGTACACACAGCCCAGCAGGCACTGAGGTGAGCTGAGACCTGCAAAGCACAAGGGGCTCAGTCTACAGCCACAGAAAGCTAGAACAGGAGCCAAGGTGGTGTAATATAGATACTGCCACACCTTCTGTCACCACAAGGACAGTTCACCACCACAGTAGCAGCCAGACCCACTCTACAGGCAACCTGCCATTCACTTGACTACATTGATATAAGAAGAGTCACCAGTAGAGTCTGCAAATAGAGGAGGAAGCCTTTATCCTCATAGCCAACCCCAGAGAAACAGAAGAAGCAAGTCCTCTACCAGAGGACCAAACATCAATGAAAAAATACTAGAACTACAAACAAACAAACAAGAAGATATGACACCACTGAAGGAATACAGTAGTGCTGAAATTCTAGACCCTATAGAACAGGGAATCCTTGAAATGTCTGAAAAAGAATTCTAAGCAATGATCTTAAGAAAGCTTGAAGAAATAAAAGAAGTCTTGATTAGAGAACCCAAGGAAACAAGAAAAAAATATCCAGATTATGAAATAGGAAATTTACAAAGAAATCAATACCTTAAAAAAGAATGTAGCAGAACTCCTAGAAATAAAAGATTCACTTATTGAAATAAAAAAATAGAATGGAGAGGGCCGGCCCCATGGTTCACTTGGGAGAGTGCGGCTCTGGAAGCACCAAGGCCATGGGTTCAGATCCTATATAGAGATGGCTGGTGTGCTCACTGGCTGAGCATGGTGTGGACAACACCAAGCCAAGGGTTGCAATCCCCTTACCAGTCAAACAAACAAACAAAAACCAGAGAGCTTAGGCAGAAGGCTAGAGCAAGCAGAAGAAAGAATTTTAGATTTCGAAGATGGTCTTTTTGAAATAACCCAGGCAGACAAAAAAAAGGAAAGAAAAAGAATTAAAAATAATGAAGAAAATCTAAGAGAGATAGCAGACAACCTCAAGCACTCTAACATCTGAATTGTGGGTATTCCAGAATGGGAGGAGAAAGGAAAAGGTATTGAAAATCTATTCAAGGAAATAATAACAGAAAACTTCCCAGGGGTAAGGAGAATGCAGACCTTCAGATCCAGGAATCTCAAAGGTCTCCAAACAGATACAATCCAAAAAGATCCTCTCCAAGACACATTATAGTCAAATTTGCAAAGCTCACAGACAAAGAGAGAATTCTAAAAGCAGCAAGAGAAAAGCACCAAGTCACCTATAAGGGAACTCTTATCAGACTAACAGCAGACTTCTCAACTGAAACCCTACAGGCCAGAAGAAAGTGGAATGATATATTTAAAACACTAAAAGAAAAAAAAAATGCCAGCCAAGAATTCTTTACCCAGCAAGGCTCTCTTTCAGAAATGAGGGAGAGGGCCGGCCCTGTGGCTCACTCAGGAGAGTGTAGCACTGGTAGTGCCAAGGCCGTGGGTTTGGATCCTATATAGGGATGGCCGGTGTGCTCAGTGGCTGAGCGTGGTGCTGACCACACTGTGCCGAGGATTGTGATCCCCTTACTGGTCAAAAAAAAAAAAAAAAAAAAAAGAAACAAAAGAAATGAGGGAGAAATAGTGTATTTCCCAGACAAACAAAAATTGTGGGAGTTCACCACCACATGACCAGCCCTGCAAGAAAGTCTCAAGGGAGTCCTTCATCTGGAATCTGAATAATGAATGTCACTACCACGGACACACAAGAAAGGGCAAAACCTGCTGTTGAAAAAAAAAATGCCTATGAGAAAGAGCAAGAAGTTAAATCATGCCACCTCAAATATCCAACTAACATTGAAGAAGAGAAATAAAAGGGGAAGTAAAGATCAAAAGATATTTAAAACACCTAAACAAAAGCAATTCAATGACAGGAATTAAACAATATCTGTCAATAATGACCCTAAATGTGAATGGATTAAACTCCCAATTCAAAAGGCACAAATTGACTGATTGGATAAAAATGCTAGACCCAAGTATATGCTGTCTTCAAGAAACCCATCTCACATATAGAGACACACACATACTAAAAGTGAAGGGATGGAAAAAGATATACCATGCAAATAAAAACCACAAACAATCAGGAGTAACTATTCTTATATTGAATAAAATATACTTTAAACCAAAAAACATAAAAAGAGACAAAGAAGGCCACTATATAATGATAAAAGGATCTATCCAGCTGGAAGATATAACAATCATAAATATATATGCACCCAATACTGGAGCACCCAGATATATAAAGCAAATACTCTTAGACCTAAAGAAAGAAATAGGCACTAATTCATTAATAGTGGGTGACCTGAACATCCCTCTCTCATTTTGGGACAGATCTTTCAGGCAACAAATCAACAAATGGGATTCTAAACAAACAGGATTTAAACTATGCATTAGACCAACTCAACCTGGCAGATATATACAGAACATTTCACCCAACAACTAAAGAATATACTTTATTCTCAACAGCTCACGGAACATTCTCCAGGATAGACCACATATTAGGTCACAAATCTAGCCTTAGCAAATTTTTAAAAAATTGAAATCATTCCAAGTATCTTTTCAGACCACAATGGACTAAAATTGGAAATTAATAATAAGCAAAACTATGGAAACTATACATATACATGGAAACTAAATAATAGGCTCCTGAATGACCTATGGGTCCAAGAAGAAATTAAACAGGAAATGAAAAAATTTCTAGTAACTAATGAACATAAAAATACATCATACCAAATTCTGTGGAATACTGCAAAAGCCATACTAAGAGGCAAATTTATTGCAATAAATGCTTACATCAAAAGAATGGAAAGACTTCAAATAAACGACCTAAAACTATGCCTCAAAGAACTTGAAAAACAACCACAGTCCAAACCTAAACGTAGTAGATGCAAAGAAATAATTAAGATCAGAGCAGAACTAAATGAAATAGAGACTGAAAAAACAACAGAAAAGATCAACAAAACAAAAAGTTGGTTTTTTGAGAAGATAAATAAAGTAGACAAACCATTAGCTAGGTTAACGACAACAACAACAACAACAACAACAAAAAAAAAAAAAAAAAAAAAAAAAGAAGAGAGAAGACCCAAATAACAAAAATCAGAAATGAAAAGGGAGACATTACAACTGATACCACAGAAATACAAAGAATCATTACAGACTATTATACAGCTGTATGACAACAGAAACTATGAAAATCTGGAAGATATGGATAAGTTTCTAGACACATACATACTACCAAGACTGAACCAAGAAAAGAAAAAAAACCTGAACAGAGTAATAACAAGCAAGGAGATTGAAGCAGTAATTAGCAATCTTCCAACAAAGAAAAGTCCTGGTCTAGATGGCTTTACAGCTGAATTCTATCAAACTTTTAAAGAGGAGTTAATACCAATTCTCCTCAAACTATTCCAAACAACTGAAACAGAAGCTACTATCCCAAACTCATTCTATGAGGCCAACATAACTCTGATACCAAAACCAGATAAAGACACACACAAAAAATAAAATTACAGGCCAATATCCTTGATGAACCTAGATGCAAATATCTTCAACAAAATATTGGCAACCAGAATACAGCAACATATTAAAACAATTGTACACTATGATCAAGTGGGATTCATCCCACTTGGGGATACAAGGATGGTTCAACATATGAAAGTCAGTAAACATGATATATCACATCAACAAACTCAAGGACAAAGACCATATGATTTTCTCAATAGATGCTGAAAAAGCATTTGACAAAATTCAACATCCTTTCATGATAAAGACTCTCAACAAATTAGGCATAGAAGGAAAATATCTCAACACAATAAAAGCCATTTATGACAAGCCCACTGCCAGTATCATTCTGAATGGGGAAAAACTGAGGGTCTTTCCCTTAAGAACAGGAACAAGACAAGAATGCCCACTCTCACCACTTCTATTTAAATAGTACTGGAGGTACTAGCCAGAGAAATCAGGCAAGAGAAATAAATAAAGGAAATCCAGACTGGAAAAGACAAAGTCAAACTGTCCTATTTGCAGATGACATGACACTATGTATAGAAAAACCTAAAGACTCTATCAAAAAACTCCTAGAGCTGGTTAATAACTTCAGTAACATTTCAGGAAACAAAATAAATGCCCCCAAATCAGTTGCATTTATATACTCAAATAATGAACCAACAGAAAGTGAAATAAAGAAAGCAAGCCCATTTATAATTTTGACAAAAAAAGTAAAATACCTAGGGATCAATTTAACCAAGGAGGTGAATGACCTCTACAAGAACTACAAACTGCTTCTGAAAGAAATTAAAGAAGATGCAAAAATATGGAAAGATATTCCATGTTCTTGGATTGGAAAAATTAACACTGTAAAAATGCCTATACTATCCAAAGCAATCTACAAATTCAATGCAATCCCCATCAAAATACCTGTGACATTCCTCACAGAAATGGAAAAAACAATCTTATCCTTCGTATGGAACAGCAAAAGACCTGAAACAGCCAAAGCAATCCTGAGCAAAAAAAAATAAAGTCAGAAACATAACACTACCTGATTTAAAATTATACTACAAAGCTATTGTAACCAAGACAGCATGGTACTGGTATAAAAATAGACATTCAGACCAGTGGAGTAGAATTGAGGACCCAGAAATCACCCCTCAGGCTTACAGCCATCTGATATTGGTCAAAGGCAACAAAAAATCTACACTGGGGAAAAGACTGCCTCTTCACAAGTGGTGCTGGGAAAACTGTATATAATATGCAGAAGAATGAAACTAGATATGCACCTCTCACCATACACTAAAATCAGCTCAAAATGGATTAGAGACTTAAGTATATGACCTGAAACGGTAACATTCCTAAGAGAAAATATAGGTGAAACACTTCATCAACTAGGTCTGGGCATAGACTTTATGAACATGAGCCCAAAAGCACACAAGCAGTAAAAGTAAAAAGTAAACACATGGGACTATATCAAACTAAAAAGCTTCTGCACAGCAAAGGAAACACTCAACAGACCGAAACAACAACCTACAGAGTGGGAGAAAATTTCTGCTAACTATCCATCTGAAAAAGGATTAATATCCATAATATACAAGGAACTCAAGCAATTATAGAGTGAAAAAACAAATAACCCAATTAAAAAATGGGCAAGGAGCTGAATAGATATTTCTCAAAGGAAGACATACAAATGGCTAACAGGTACATGAAAAAAATGCTCAACATCACTAGTCATCAGTGAAATGCAAATTAAAACTACACTGAGATACCACCTCACTCCAGTTAGACTGGCTATAATCAAAACGATGGTGAATAACAAATGCTGGTGAGGGTGTGGAGAGAAGGGAATGCTCCTGCACTCTTGGTGGGACTGTAAATTAGTACAACCATTATGAAAAACTATGGAATTTTCTCAAACAACTACAGATAGATCTTCCATACATCCAGCAATCCCACTTCTGGGTATTTACCCAAAGGAATGGAAATCATCATGTTGAAGAGATACCTGCACTTCCATGTTCATCACAGCTGTTTCCAATAGCCAAGACACAGAACCAATCTAAATGTCCATCAATGGATGATTGGATAAGGAAAATGTGGTATATATACACCATGGAATACAACTCTGCTATGGAAAAGAATGAAATACTCCCATTTGCAACAATATGGGTGAGCCCGGAGAAACTCATGTTGAGTGAAATAAGCAAAGCACAGAGGGATAAATACCGCATGTGCTCACTCATATGCGGGAGATAAGAGAGAAAGAAAGAAGGAAAGAAAGACCACAGTGGTGCATTGGACTTGCAGAGGGAGAGAACATTCCTTGGCCTACAAAGTGGAGTGGGGGTGAAAGGAGGAGGGAGAGGGAGGTTGGGGATAATTGGGTGGGGGACATGGAGTACAAACGCAATTTGTGGTAATGGGCTGCCAGTATGAAACTGGCCCTCACATCTTGGGCATGAGGGGTGACAAGCAGCTTTATATTTCACGAATATTCATAACCAAATAAAATAAAATAAAATAAAATAAACAAACAAATAAATAAAATTTAAAAAAGAAATGATCAATCTAAGGCATAGTTACATGGAGTAACATCATTCGTTCTCTAAGATGACAAATACTTTAAATATAAATAATCCACCAATGAGAAATTTAAGGAAGTGAGCATTGCTAAGTACACAGCATAAAAGGATAAAAATGGTAGACAGAATAAAGTCAAAATACGTGTTATGCTCTGAGAAACATGAGAAAATCATGAGATTTGCATGAGAATATCAAACAACATGTAAAAGGACAAGTAGACAGAGAAATATGAACATAGGCAGGTCCTCTGAAGACTTCCTATAGAAGCATACCTTCTGCAGCCCATCTCTACCCACTGCCACCTCCAGGTGACCCCAGCTCGCCTTGCCTGTGTCTCTGCCTTCAAGTCTCTTCTCTTGGGCAGCTGCAGAGGCCCTTAGCCACAGCTGCCTGTTATGCTGCCTTCAGCCTCTGATGTATATGCCAGGCAGAGATGAGACCGCCTGTCCCAATTTTATGATTCATGCATCTCACCTACCCCTGCAAATGACTGAGGGGACAGAGACCTGCACTCGAGGTAGGTGGTAGTTGGGTGGCGGATGCTGAGAGATGAGGAAGGGAGGTGAACAAGTGCATCCAAGTTCCCTGAGCCTGCCTGTCCATGGGGTCCTCCCTGCCCCTCTCCATCCTCGCTCCTTCCAAGACACAACCTCTCCTGGTAATGCGCAGAGACCTCCCCAGTGCACAGGGACCGTCCTCTCTCCTGTCTTCCTGACAGGCAGACCTCGTGGGCTGGGGTGAGGTTTCCAGGAACAAGACCCAGACACTCAAAGCCCCTCCACGCAGAATGCGCTACTCTGCAGCTGTCCCTGCGTCACTTCCTGCCTGTCCTCTCTCGCTGCCCAGTCCCAGCAAGGTCTGCCCTTCCTGCTTCTGCCACCCTCACCTGTCCCTTTCCCAGCGGCCTTCACATCCACGGCCTCTTCCCACGCCCTGGGCTGTGCCACGGACACACGTTTCCTCTCCTCTTTCCCTCCTCTGTTTGCTTGACTCGCTGCTCCTCACCCTGCAGAGACTCCTTCGTGTTCCTCCTCTAAGAGGCTTCCTCGTCCTTCCCATTCCAGGTCTCCTGCCTGTGCTCTGAGTTCCAAGTGCAGCTCTTGCACCTGCAGAGCAGTGTCTGTGACGTTTTCTGAATCTCCACTGGAGTGAAATTTCAGAGACTATGAAAACGTTGTCTGTGCTGTTCCCCTGTGAGCCCCACACATGTACTGGACAAACAACACAGAAGATTCTCCTTTACGTTGAATTTCACACATGAGTTAATGAATCTCTCAATATTCTCAACTATATTTTTGCCTACTTGTCAGTAATCTCCAGCTCTCTCTCAATCTGAACAGGATTTGAACTTGAAGATGATCTTGCTTCTTTTGCTCCCTTCTGTTCTCAGGACAGGACGTGAACCCTGACTCCCCCCTCAGCCTCTTCTCCCCTCTCCTCATTCTCAAACCACCATACAGACCCTCTACTGGGCCCTGCTGCTTCTCACCCCATCTGCACCTCTTCTTACCTTCTCGACAGTTTTGCACTCAGACTGAGTAAGATCATTTTGTTCTCTAATATTCAGCTATATTAATATGAATTCTTTGTTAAATATTTAGACATTCTTATTAGTCACCTATTTTACTTCTTTTAGTATGTGTATATAGTTTTTCAAATTTTTTCAGAAGGGCTGTTAGCCTGGTAGGAGCCATGATATGGTTTTCATTGTCTGCACACAGGAGACCTTGTCCTGGAATTTTTTGTTGTCCCCTTCTGCTAAGACTACCTGCATCGTCACTTGCAGGATGGCTGTCAGCAGGAAAGGTAGAAATCACACAGACAATGGTGCAGCCTCTTTTATTAAGAAACGTTCCATTGCCATCGCTCTTCATGCCACAGAGTGATGTGAAGATCCATGACTCCGGATCAAAATCTGATTCAGAACAATCAGAATCAGAATGTCAAGATATATGTCAATTCATTTATGGATTAGTTTTAATATTGTTTCAATACTTATGTGAATAAAAGTTGTGCCTTTATAATTTTAAGTGGGCCTTTTTGAGACATGTAAAGTAAGTCTGTTATGTACATGATTGATCAATGACAGAGATATTATTCTATCTTTTAGCTAATTCTTAAATCTTTGATTCATTTTATACAGTGGATGCCCTGTAAGAAGACTCCTACAGACACTGTACATAGGCCAATTCAGATCTTCTCTAGTGTTACAAATGCCAGTTCACTTGTCTGTCTTTATAAATGAGTTGCAACTACATTGTACTTTATGCACCTTAATATTGCCAACTAGAAGCAGGCAGCCAGGGGTATAGTAATGATTGAGTAATTGAAGGAGAAATGAATCTAGATGTTGCAGAAAAAATAATAGGGATCAGGCGTGTGTTACCAGATGTAAAAACAAAAAATAGACAAAGTATATGAAATGATGGTTCACAAGACTCTGTCCCTCAAACAGTGAGGCACAGTGATACCTGACAGATGTGAGACAACAACCCGAGCCCTACTGCTGCCTCAGGTTAGAGCTCCAGGAGACTTTTGGGTTGCGGTGTGGCACAGATTTTGGATGACAAGTTGGGTAGATAGAATTGAGAGTCTGAAAACAAAGTGGCCCAATTTCTTCAAGTCATTTACCAGGTCCTGTGTTAAAAGGGAAGAGAGTATCCAGCCAGCTGCCCTGAGGCAGGGTCACTAGGTGCCATCATCACTCCATCCAGACATGGTCCCAGAACTATGGGAGCAGTCTGTAAGAAAAAATCACAAGCACGAGGAGAAGGCATTTGGTTGACCTTGGCCTTCAACTTTTTCATTGTATTTCTGAGTGCAAAAGAAACTGATCCTTTATGTGATACATCCATCCTGCAGCAAGCCCAGGGATGATGTCACTTTAGAAAGGAAGTAAATGAAGTGAATAAGTAGATGGAATGACCCATGTGGACACCACCCTTCCATTTCTCTTTTATTTTGGCTGATAAACTTACTGCACTACAAGATAATGCATGTAGGGCTTTCTATTTACAAGAGCAGAACATGATTATCACCAGAAGAAAAATAAACCAGTTTTCTCCCTAGAAAAGATCCAGTTTCCTTTAAATTTGGGAACCACCCTCATCTCTGCCCTTCACTCAGTAAATGCCACAGTCTGTGTGTTTTGCCTAGGGTATGGGGTTGCCCTCAATGTTCAGTGAAATGAAGTTAAATGGTGCCAGGCCCTATCACTGTAGATGAGGAGAGCACTTATTTTTCTAACCTGGATCTGGACTTGAAATTCTCTGTATACAGTATTGAAGCCCAGAGTCCCTGACTGCAGCCTTACCTGGCTCATCTATTAACTTGGAATAAAAATACCCATAAAATGTCAGTGTTCTTGCTCTGTGTGTCCCCCGTTTCCCCACGATAGTTTCTAGACTGTTAGATTGAGGATTCCATCATTTGCATAGTAGTTGCCTGCTACTGGATCTCAGACCCTACCTGTAGGAATGCTTCCTCTAAACAGAATGTGCTCCTCTGTTCCCAGTCATGTGGCCTTAAGACCTCCCACATTGCAGGTCCTGAGTAAATCCTACTCTGCTTGCCAGAGCTTTGAATTATTTCTTCCCTCTTCTTGTGTTTATGTCTCTTGGTGGTTTCAGGTGAGGACATTGCTGTTCAGCCGAGGTTAAAGAATCCCATCTTCACTAGCCAGGACATTCATCCATCTGTTCACATACAAACAATGTCAGAGGAGAGTCAAAGCCTCAGCCTAAAACAATGGACATTGACACATCGGCTAAATAATAGGAAGGAGGGTAAATTATTGACTACACTGACAAAAATGAAAATCTAAAAAAAGTCACAAACATGAAAACCTAAAAGGAATAAGACATTTAAAAAAATATTATGCCAGATGTGAAAGAAAATAAATGTTGCATTCCCTTTCTATAAGCAGATGTTACAAAAATGTATGCTACCTAGAACACATATATGTACACATTTTCTGAGTGGCACTTGAAAAAAAATTCACTGAGAACCAAAAACAATTTTAATATTCATTCATCAAAGAATAAGAACATTTCTGAGAGGGAGAGAGAGTGGGCAGGAGGAGGAGGAGGAGGAGGAGGAGGAGAGAGAGAGAGAGAGAGAGAGAGAAATGGTTGGTCCATACAAAGAAACATCATGTAGACATTTATGGAAGTGCAGTGTGAGGAATCATGGACTCCCAATGTCTATAGCATTTGGGTAAGGAGAACATCAAACAACCTGATGAAGGTCACACTTGCACAGCAACGTGGTGGCTGGTCTCTGCATTCAAAACGGAAGTGTTATTGTTCTGTCTACACAGATTGAGGCCTTTGTGAGCCTTTCACAAACAGAGCAAACTAAGCCATATGAGAATAATAGAAACATTGACAGCTCTTTTTAGGCATGACATTCTGAGCAAATTTTGCCTTGTGGTTCCCAGATTAGTCTTTGTTTTTCTCCATGTCATCCAGAAGTATTTCAAAGAAGTTTCTGGAAATTGCTTAAACAGAGTATGTACAATGTCTGTTTTCTAATCAAAGTGATACTCCCATTCAATTTAGAAAAGAGCGATGTATTGATATAATCAAGATGGTTATCTGAGAAACAATTACAAATGCATTTTAAAACAAAGGAATAAAAGGCTTTAATACACAATACAAAAATATATATTTGGTTGTAGGTGATGTTTATGTGATCAACAAAAATTATACCCAATGTTAAAGACATTTACAAACAAAAATTATACCCAATGTTAAAGACATTTACAAACAAAAATTATACCCAATGTTAAAGACATTTACAAACCAAAACAGAAACCAACAAGTAATATGACAGTACAAGGACTGAAGTGGCAAAGTGTCATTGATCAGCAAGCAGAAAGATTATTGAACAGAGTCGTTCTTAAAGAAATGAACTGAATTTCTCACCCCATCACAGAGGGAGGGAACAAAGCTGCTGTTCTTTTGAATGTTGTCCCCACAGAGAGGTTCAGAGCTCAGAGGCTCCCACTGAGGCCCCACTCTTGGTGACTGTGATAAGGAAGAAGAGGACCAAGTCACCTACATCATCTGAGCCAGTGCAGAGGCATCAGAGCTGCCTCTGCAGGGCCCCTCTACATCTGGCTGTTGTTTAGTGTCTTAAATAAAGTGGGGAATGGAGTTGAGGGGACTGTCTAAGATTCAAAAGGACATTGCAGACATATGGGCAAGCAGCAATGTTCTAAAGTTTTACACCATCCTCTTTATTCAAGGAGCAGCTGTAAATATTGGTGTAAATGCAAGGCTTGCAGGTTTTTTTGGTCTTACTTAATTATAGAGCAGCACAGTGACCAAGAGAAAGAGCTCTGGGGAGAAAATTCTTATTAAATAAAGTCTCTTAGTAACTAAGAAAGTGTGATTTTAGCACAGAGATAGAGGAATAAAACAATGAAAAAATAAGTCAGAGCTATAAAACAGACATGTGCATACATCAAGTAATTTATAAGTTGGCCAGTAGGGAAAAGATAAATTTTTCTATAAATCATTTAAGAAACTGAATATCCATAGAGGTGGAAACTAAAATCTGACCTTTGACTTCTCATTACACATAAAATCAATTCCAGGGATATCATAAACCAAAATATAAAATTATTTTATGCAGTGCACAGAACACAATTTAGAAAAATATCTCCATGACCATGGGGTAGAGTAAGACTTCTGAAACTGAAACTGGGTAGTATTTACCATGTAAGAGAAAAGATATTCTAACAGTTGATAAGAACTAAGAATTTGGAGACAGGCTGAGTCAACCTGAAGGTTCTTCTATTCCTTTCTTTAAGGCTTTAGCTCAGATTCAGAACTGGACCATGGGAGAGGTAGTAGTCTCTTCCTCTTGAGATAGTGGGTGGATTGTATGAATTAATGACACTTAAAGAGTGTAGTATAGCGCATTGCCAACCCTCAGGCCCCAAGGCATCAGCACTGGCAGAGCACACCCCTTGGGATCCAGGCTAGGTGAGACTCTACCCCCAAGAGACCCACAGATCCTGAGGCAGCAACAGGCAGCTGAGCATCAGCAATACTCCCTGCCACTGCTGTAGACACCAGCATGGAACAAGTGGACTGTGAAAGGCTGTGCCACACTAAACACCAATGGAGAGATACTAGAAACCAAGAAAGTATGAAAAAACCAAAGGAATAATAATAACTCTCAAGTACTAGATCCTAGAACAGGAAGATCTTGAAATGACTGACAAGGAATTTAGAGCAACAATTCTAAGGAAACTCAATGAGATACAAGAAGACTCAGCTAGACAACACAATGAAATGAGAAAAAGTATACAAAACCTGAAAGAAAATGTACAAAGAAATAAATGCCCTGACAAAAAATGTAGAAGAGCTTGTGGAACTGAAAGATTCATTCAATGAAATAAAAAACATAACAGAGAACTTAACAAGCAGAAGAGAGAATTTCTGACCTTGATCACAGCCTGTTTGAAATAACATAGGTGAACAACAACAAGAAAAAAAGAAAAAAAAGAATTTAAAAACTTGAAGAAAATCTAAGAGAGATAACTGACAATCTTAAGCACTCAAATATCAGAATCAACAGTGTTCCAGAAGGGGAGGAAAAAGAAAACAGCATTGAAAACATATTCAATGAAATAATAGCAAAAAACTTCCCAGGTATAAGGAGAAATACAGATCCTAAGATTCAGGAGGCTCAAAGATCCTCAGACACATTCAACCCAAAGATGTCCACTTCAAGACATGTTATAGTCAAATCGGCAAAACTCAAAGACAAAATTTTAAAAGCTGAAAGAGAGAAGTACCAAGTTACCTATAAGGGAGCCTCTATCAGACTATCATCAGACTTTTCATCAGAAACCCTAAAAGCTGGAAGAGAATGGAATGATATATTCAAAATACTAAAACACAAAAATTGCCAGTGAAGAATACTTTATCCAGCAAAGCCATCCTTCTGAAGTGAAGGACAAATAGTATATTTCCCAGACAAACAAAAATTGTGGTAGTTCACTACCACATGACCAGGCTTACAAGAAATTCTCAAAGGAGTACTGTGTCTAGTACCTGGAAAAGAACCATCACTACCATGAATACTTGAGAAAGAACAAAACCCATCAGTAAAATAAAAATGCTAACAATAAAGAGAAAAGTTTATCTACCATCCCAAGAAGCCAACAAACACAGAAGACAAACAGAAAATAAGAAAGAAAGGAACAAAAGATATTTAGAACATCCAAAAAAAAAATCAATAAAATGCCAGGAATAAATCAGCACCTTTCAATAATAACTCTTAATGTAAAAGGATTAAATTACCCATTCAAAAGACACACTCTGAGTGATTGGATTAAAAAGATGGACCCAACAATATGCTGCCTTTGAGAGACTAACGTCACCTGTAAAGACACACATAACAAAGAGTGAAAAGATGGAAAAAGATATACCATGCAAATGGAAACAAAAAATGAGCTAGAGTAGCTATTCTTATATCTAAGACTTTAAACCAAAAACCATAAAAAATGATAAATAAGGCCACTATATAATGATAAAAGGATCTATCCAACAAGAAGTCATAACAATCATAAATATATATGCACCCAACATCGAACAAGCCAGATATATAAAGCAAACACTATTAGACCTAAATAAAGAGATAGACACTAATATCATAATAGTAGGGAACCTGAACACCCCACTCTCAACATTGGAAAGATCATCTAGGCAAAAAATAAACAGAGAAACACAAGATCTAAACAACACTTTAGACCAATTGGACTTGGCAGACATCTACAGAACATTCCATCCAACAACCTCAGAATTTTAATTCTTCTCATCAGCACACAGAATATTCTCCAGGGTAGACCACATGTTAGGTCACAAATCAAGTCTAAACAAATTAAAAAACATTGGAATTACTTCATGTATTTTTTCAGACCACAATGGATTAAAACTAGAAATCAATAACAAATGAAACTCTGGAAACTATACAAATACATGGAAATTAAACATTCTTCTTAATGACATATGGTCCAAGAAGAAATTAAACAGGAAATCAAAAAAATTTATTGAAGCTAATGAAAATAATGACACATCATACCAAAACCTGTGGGATACTGCAAATGCAGTACTAAGGGGGAAATTTATCACATTAACTGCTTACTTCAGAAGAATGGAAAGATGGAAAGTAAATAACCTAACACTTCACCTTAAAGAAGTAGAAGAAAAAGAACAATCCAAACCTAAAATTAGTAGATGGAAAGAAATAAGATCAGAGCAGAACTAAGTGAAATTGAAACCCAAAAATCATTACAAAAGATCAATGAAACAAAAAGTTGTTTTTTCAGAAGATAAATAAAATTGACAAGCCTCTATTCTCTAAAAATAGCGAATACACAAATAACAAAAATTAGAAATGAAAAAATAGATACTACAACTGATACCTCAGAAACACAAATAATCATTACAGACTACTGTAAACAACCATATGCCAACAAATTTGAAAATCTAGAGGAAATAAATAAATTTTGGGATACACACAAACTACCAAGACTGAGTCAAGAGGACACAGAAAATATGAACGGACCAATAAGAATCAAAGAGATTGAAGCTGTAATCAGCAGTCTCCCAACAAAGAAAAGCCCAGGACTGGATGGCTTCACTGCAGAATTGTACCAATCCTTTAAAGAAGAATTAAAACCAGTTCTCTACAAACTATTCCAAAAACTAGAAACAGAGGCCATTCTCCCAAATTCATTCTATGATGCAAACATCACCCTGATACCAAAACCAGACAAAGATACAACAAAAAAGGAAAACTACAGACCAATGTCTTTGATGAATATATATGCAAAAATTCTCAATAAAATACTAGCTAATAGAATACAGCAACATATACATAAAATTATACACCATGATCAAGTGGAATTCATCCCAGGCTGCAAGGTTGGTTCAACATATGCAAATCGATAAATGTGACACACCACATTAATAAAATCAAAGAAAAAAACCATATGATCATCTCTATAGATGCTGAAAAAGCATTTGACAAAAGTCAACATTTGTTCATGATAAAGACTCTATAAATTAGGTATAGAAGGAAAGTATCTTAATACAATTAAAGCCACATATGGCAAACCCTCTGCCAATATCATTCTGAATGGGGAAAAGTTGTAAGCTTTTCCCTTAAGAACAGAAACAAGACAAGGATGCCTACTCTCGCCACTCCTATTCAACATAGTGTTGGAAGTACTAGCCAGAGAAATCGGGGAAGAGAAGGAAATAAAGAACATCCGTATTGGAAAAGATGAAGTCAAACTATCCCTGTTTGCAGATGATATGATCCTTTATATATAGAACAGCCTTAAAGACTCTACAAAAAACTCTTAGAGTTGATAAATGATTTCAGCAAAGTTGCAGGATACAAATATAACATGCAAAAATCAATAGCATTTCTATACTCCAACAATGAACTAGCAGGAAAAGAAATCAAGAAAGCTAGCCCATTTACAATAGTCGCCAAAAACAAACAAACAAACAGAAAAAAAAACAAAAAATACCTAGGAATAAAGTTAACCAAGGATGTGAAAAAAATCTCTATGATCAGAAATACAAACCACTTTGGAGAGAAATTAAAGAGGACACAAGACAATGGAAAGATATCCCATGCTCTTGGATTGGAAGAATTAACACTGTGAAAATATCCATATTACCCAAAGTGATCTACAGATTCAATGCAATCCCCATCAAAATTCCAATGACGGGCCGAGCCCGTGGCGCACTCGGTAGAGTGCTGCGCTGGGAGCGCGGCGACGCTCCCGCCGCGGGTTCGGATCCTATATAGGAATGACCGGTGCACTCACTGGCTGAGTGCCGGTCACGAAAAAACGACAAAAAAAAAAAAAAAAAAAAAAAAAAATTCCAATGACATTTTTCTCAGAAATGGAAAAAACTACCCAGACATTTATATGGAATAACAAAACACCATGGATAGCCAAAGCAATCCTGAACAAATAAATAAATAAATAAATAAAGCTGGAGGCATAACACTACCTGACTTTAAATTATACCACTAAGCTATAGTAACCAAAACAACATGGTAATGGTATAAAAACATATGCACGGATCAATGGAATAGAATAGAGAACCCACAAATCACTCCATACACCTACAGCCATCTGATCTTTGACAAAGGCACCAAGTCTTCACACTGTGGAAAAGACAGCCTCTTCAGCAAATGGTGCTGGGAAAACTGGATGTGCATATGTAGGAGAATGAATCTAGACATGTACCTCTCACCATATACCAAAATCAACTCAAAATGGACTAAAGAATTAAATATACATCCTGAAACAATAAAACTCCCTAAAGAAAACATAGGGGAAACACTCTAAGAAGTAGGAGTGGGTACAGACTTCATGAATATGACCCCAAAAGCACAGGCAACTAAATGAATTTGTTTAGATGGAAAGCTGAGACCAGCCACGTTATGACTTTGCAAGTATGAATTGCATTATATTATTTTACTGTTTTACCAAAAAGCTATAGACTTTAGCTGAAGTATTTAATGCTTTCCACCTAGTTTTTGTGAATGTCTGTGTAGGAGCCAAGGGAAGACGTGCCTTTCAACCTCCTGATAAATGCAGATTAATATGAAGAAAAGGTCTAGCAAATTTGATTATACCATAGTTTTATGTCAAATTCTTTTTGGCCTCTCTGTGTAGCATTCATTCCTACAGGGTATGGGGCAGGACTCTTACCGGAATGGGGTCTTATGACCTACAGTCAGACATGGTAGATTAGAGTATTCCTTTATGACCAGTTCTAAGACAGAAATGCAGGGGGAAGATTACAGTATGTTTATGACCTGCCTTGGGGACAATGGACTCTAATTTCTCTGGCTTGCCTTAGGGGAGAATGAGGCTGACAGACAGGAGGGCTGGAGAAAGTCAAAGGAAAACTTTGGTTTTGAGGCTGGTTCTGAGTCCTTCACTTTGGGGTATTACTTTCTGGGCCCCAAAATCAACATAATATTTCCTTACAGAAAACAGATCAACCACAATATAGAAATGTATTCTTTTCTTATTCTTTGACAAGTGATTACTAAAATTGTTTATACATTTTAGTAAGATAAGAAATGCCACTCAAAAATATGCACATACATTTTCAGGCATCATATATTTTTATAATATGGTCTGTTAGAAAGGGACTGTCAACTAGAATAATGTTTTTAAACTTTCATGCTTATGACATTATTAGATTTTAATTTTTTTCACATAGTCAATAATTTTCCCACTTTCCTATTGTTTATCTGATCCACTGATGTCCATTTTTTAAGGCTGAGCCTTTGACTTTCCTCTAATATAGTTTGTATGTTAATGCATGCTTGAGTGTCCCGGGTAGTGATGATGGGATTCCTCAACGTGGGTAAACAGGGACTTCCTCACCTGAAACCATCAAGAGACACAAAAGCACAAAGAGGGCAGAAACGATTCAGGATCCCAACAAGCAGACTAGAATTTATTTGAGGTTTGTAGTATGTATTGTACTAATATGAACATCATGTATTGAGAGGACCACATTGTCTAGTGAAGCATTCCAATGGGGTGCTCCACTGAGACTCAGTACCACATTTGTGCTGTGCAAGGAATGATCCTCAATCTAATGGTCTAAAAACTATTCTGGAGGGGGCATGCATTTAAGATTCGTGAGATCTGAACAACCAACAGACTAATACTATTGACACTTATCAGTACTTTTACTCTAAATTGATAGATGGGCATTTGTTTTGTCTGGTAATGCTGTAACAGGATTTTGGGGCTTCAATATTGTATGCAGAGAATTTCAGTGTCAGGTGTTGGTGGTTAAAATAAATAAAGAAATAAGTACCTTGAATTGTCATTTTATTATTTTAATAGAACCTGGCAACATTAACCTTAACTTAATTGCATGCAAAGAGGAAACCTAACTCCATGCAAGCTACATAGACTGTGGCGTTTATTCAGTGAAGTTGTGAGACAATATAATTTCCCAAATTTAAAAGAAACTGGAGGTTTTCTGAGGAAACAAAGGAGATAAGTCTTACTGTTTTTTCCCTTCTTTTGATGATAATTATGTTTTGCTCTTATAAAGAAAAAGCTATTTAAATTATTTTGTAATGTATTTACTTGATCAAACACATAACAACAACAACAACAAAGAAAATCATAGGATATGCAGGACTGGGTCAAAGGGGGATGGTTCAACCTATACCTGTCATTTCCTTCATCTCTAGAAGGTGTCCCTTCATCCTTGGGCTTGTTGCAACATCACCCTGACATGTAAAGGCCTCTGTCTCTTTGCAGTCAGAAATTACATGAAATTACATAAATTACAGAAGGCCAAGTTCATTCATTCAAATGGCTTCTCTTGGTGTTCTTGCCCTTTTCTTCTGGACTTTTCCCCACTGTTCTGTGACCATTTCTTAGTAATGATGGCCCAAGGCACTCTTGTCTACATGGAAGCTGGTGTGATTGCTCTAACCTATTTTTACAACCAGACAGGAAGAATGGCTTGCTGAAATTGAGCCAAACTGTTCCCCAGGCTCTTGGTTTCATCTCAACTCAAGAAGTCTGCCAACGTCCTTGCCCACCACAGTCTAAAGACTCTCGGGAGCAGTAAGCTGGGGCAACAGTAGGGCTCACTTTATTGTTTCTCATCCCTCTATTATCACTGTCCTACAGCATTTTAAGTGCAGTGCCTTGCAAGCCATCATTTCATGTATGTTGTTTATTTTTTGTTATTCCCTGTGGTAAGGCATGTCCAAACCAAATTAGTTTTTCCACATTACCTTGATTCATTATTCCTGCAATTACTCAATCATTACTGCACCTCTGGTGGTATTAACCTTAATTTCACTTAACTTTAGTTTTACTGCATATAAAGAGCAAAGCTAACTTCATGCAAACTACATAGACTGTGGCATTTAGTAGTGAAGGTCTGAGATACATAATTCCCAAATTTAGTGCTTTTAGTTGGCAATACTAAGATGAATGAGGAATGATGTGAGTAAAACGCACAGAGAAAGACAGACAAGTGACCTGCCATTTGTAACAATAAAGGAAAGGTCAGAACTGGTCAGTGTATAGTGTCTACAGGTGTCTGGCTAGAGTCATCCACTGTAAGTCAATAAATCAAAGATTTAAGATTAATCTAAAGGAAAGGATAATATCTTTGTTAATATAACTATTTATCACATTATAGACTTATTTTATACCTAGTGAAAAAGCCCATCTAGAATTACAAAGTAAGAGGTTATATTCCCATAAAAAGGAAGCAATAGTGAAATTAGATCATAAAGGAATTCACAAATATCTTGACCTTCTGATTATGGTTGGTCTAAATGAGATTTTGATACAGAGTCATAGGTAGCTTCACATCAGCCTCTGCAATGTGGAGAGTAATGATACTGAAATGTTTTTTAATAAGCGAGGCTGCAGCATTATCTGTGTGATTTCCACCTTTCCTGTTGACACCCATCCTGCAAGTGTTAATGCAGGTGATCTTACCAGAAGATTTCAGGACAAGTTTATTCCTGCGCAGACAACAAAAACCATGTCATGACTATTACCAGGTTAAGAGCGATTGTGATACACACACACAAACACACATGCTAAAACTTGTGAGATGTGGTAATCAGTGAGGATTTGGAAATAGTTGTCAAATGACACGTATTAATAGAGGTGAGTACTACAGAATAGCAAGATTTTATTTGGTCACAGAGGGCAAAAATACCCCGAAGGAAAGAAGGAAGTGCAGGTGAGGTAAGAAGCAGCAGGGACCAGTAGGGATTCAGAAGACGTCACAGACACTGCACTGCAGGTGCAAGAGCTGCACTTGGAACTCAGAGCACAGGCAGGAGACCTGGAATGGGAAGGACGAGGAAGCCTCTTGGAGGAGGAACACGGAGGAGACGCTGCAGGGTGAGGAGCAGCGAGTCAAGTGCACAGGGGAGGGAAAGAGAAGAGGAAACGTGTGTCCGTGGCACAGGCCAGGGCCTGGGAAGAGGCCGTGGATGTGAAGGACACTGGGACAGGGACAGGTGAGGGTGGCAGAAGCAGGAAAGGCAGACCTTGGTGGGACTGGGCAGTGAGAGAGGACAGGCAGGAAGTGACGCAGGGACAGCTGCAGAGCAGCGCGTTCTGCGTGGAGGGGCTTTGAGTGTCTGGGTCTTGTTCCTGGAAACCTCACCCCAGCCCATGAGGTCTGCCTGCCGGGAAGACAGAAGGAGCGAGGACTTTCTCTGTCCACTTGGGAGGTCCCTGGGCATTACCAGGAGAGGTTGTGTCTTGGAAGGAGCAAGGATGGAGAGGGGCAGGGAGGACCCCATGGACAGGCAGGCTCAGGGAACTTGGATGCACTTGTTCACCTCCCTTCCTCATCTCTCAGCATCCACCACCCAACTACCACCTACCTCGAGTGCAGGTCTCTGTCCCCTCAGGCATTTGCAGGGGTAGGTGAGATGCATGAATCATAAAATTGGGACAGGCGGTCTCATCTCTGCCTGGCATATACACCAGAGGCTGAAGGCAGCATAACAGGCAGCTGTGGCTAAGAGGCTCTGAAGCTGCCCAGCAGAAGAGACTTGAAGGCAGAGACACAGGCAAGGCAGGCTGGTGTTACCTGGAGGTGGCAGTGGTAGATGTGGAAGTCTCTCAGAGGACCTACCTATGTTCATACATCTGTGTCTACATATCCTCTTACATGTTCTTTGATATTCTCATGCAAATCTCATGATTTTCTCATGTTTCTCAGAGCATAACACATATTTTGACTTTATTCTCTCTACCATTTGAATCCTTTTATGTTATATACTCAGCAATAATTACCTTAATTTCTCATTGGTGGATTATTTATATTTACATTATTTGCCTACTTAGTAAACAAATGTTACTATGCATTACTATGCCTTTGGTCAAGCATTTCTAAAGGTTAGTATCTCCCCATTTTGGGAAGAGTCACCACTGCATGCTCTAAGGCAAGCCTTTGGTTTGGGGTGTTGCGTTCTGTTTGTTAATTTTGAATACTTCTATGTTCTGGAAACTATTATGTTATCAATATGTCTGAAAAATACAGTTACTTTATATTTCATGTTTTCTCACTCTCTTTAAAATATGACATATGTTCTTCTACTTAATTTGGATTTAATTTTCTCTTTTTATTTTAAAGTTGATGTACTAGTCCACCTCTGTTGCTCATTACAGAAATGCCTGAAACTGGGTAATTTATAAAGAAACAATATTTATTCCTTACAGTTTTGGAGGCTGGGAAATCTAAAGTCCAGGTAACACATTAGATGAGGGCCTTTTTTGGTGGTGACTTCAGTGATGCAGAGTATCACAGTGTAGGAGGGTGGATGGCTTGAGCAGAGAGAGAGCTCCTCATGTGCTCTCATTTTAAAGCCACCAGAACCACACCCATGACCACCATTAAACCATCAATGGATTAATCCATCCACTATGGCATGGTCCTCGTGATGAACAGAGGCTACTCTGTTTCCATTTTAATTGTAGATTCTGCCTTTACTTCATGCCTTTCTGCCATAATTCAGTGTAGGCTTTTACAAGTAGCCATGCAGCTTCCTGAATGTTTTGCTGCTTAGATATTTCTTCCACCAAATACCCTGGATCAGCACTTTTAAGTTCCACATTCTATAAAACTTTTACACATGAATAGAATGCAGCCAAATCCCTTGCCAGTTCATAGCAAGCATGATCTTTGTTCCAGTTTCCAATTCCAGATTCCAAAAGGATCTTTTTTCCCTTTTCATTTACATCTGAGATATTCTCAGAATGCCCTTTATTGTCCATATTTCTATTAGCATACTGGTTACCACCATTTAACCAGTTGCTGAGAAATTCTAAACAATCCCTTGTCTTCTTGTCTTCATATGAGTCCTCCAAACTCCTCCAACCTTTGCCCAAAATCTAGTTCCAAAGCCACTCCAACATTTTCGAGTGTTTGTTATACACAACACAACATTTTTCTGGTACCAATTTTCTGTATTAGTCCACCACCGTTCTTTATAACAGAAATTCCTATAACTGAGTAATTTACAAAGAAATAATATTTATTGCATATTGCTTCAAAGGATGGGAAGTACAAAGTCTAGGGAACACTTATGGTCAGGGCCTTCTTTGGTGGAACTTCAGTGACATATGTCACATTGCAAGATGGCAGATAGCAGGACAGAGAGAGAACTTTTAAAGGGCTCTCCTTTTAATGCCATCAGTATTGTGTCCATGACCACTGTTAAACCATCAATGGATTAATACATTCACTATGGCATAGTCCTCACAATCTAATCACCTCTTCAAAACCCCACCCTTCAATTATCATAATAGGATTTCCCACCCTCTTAACACTGTCACAGTGGGGACCAATCCTCCAACACATTAAACTCCGGGGGGGGGGGGCACAATTCAATTCATAGGAGCTGCGAAGGTGGAAATTTAGATGATTTTTAGATTTCTTCTCTAATATATGCATTCAATGTTATGCATTGTTTTACAATACAAGTTAAATACAAGTTGGGTTTTCATTCTCATTTAGTTCATTTTTTAAAAAGTTTTACTTGTGATTTCTTTCTGACCCATATGTTCATTATAAGTGTTGTTTAATTTCCATACATATTGGAATTTTCCAGTTATCTTTCTGTTATTGATTTCAAGTTTAATTCCACTGTGGTCTGAGAGAAGAAATGATATATAATTCCCATCCTTTTACATTTTGTAAGGAGTGTTCAATGGAGGAGAATGTGGTCTACTTGGGGGAGTGGTCCATGGGAAGAATGTGTATTCTGCCCATTGTTGGAGTAAGTTATCTATAGATGTAAATTATTTTCAATTGACTGTGTTGTTGAGTTCATCTGTGTCTTTACTGATTTTCTGCCTGCTGGATCTGTCCGTTATTATAGAGGGTACTGATGTTTCCAACTACAATAGTGGATTTACCTGTTTTTCACTGCAGTTCTAACAGTTTCTGCATCACACAGTTTGACACTTGTTGGCACGTACAAACTTGTTAATATTTGAATATTCATGTAGAATTGACCCCTTTATCCCTATATAATGTCTTTCTTTATCCCTGATAACATTCTTTGCTTTAAAGTCTGCTCTTCCTGCAATTAATATAGCTACTCTTGCTTTCTTTGATCAATATAAGCATGGTATATTTTGATCCATTCTTTTAATTTATATGTATGTTCATATTTAAGGTGGGTTTCTTGTAGAAACATATAGGTGGTTTTGTTTTTTGATCTACTCTGACAATTTGTCTTTTAGTTGGTGTACTTACACCATTGATATTCCAAGTGATATTGATATAGTTGGATTAGTATCTACCACCTATGTATGTATTTTCTATTTGTTGCCCTAGATTTTAGATTTCATTTTATTTTCCACTTTTTTTTTTTTTTTTTTTTTTTTTTGGTTTGTCGGGGCTTTTCTTTTCTCTTCTTTCTTTCTTTCTTTCTTTTTTTGTGGCTGGTTGGTATGGGGATCTGAATTCTTGACTTTGGTGTTATAACATCTCACTCTACCAACTAAGCAAAACAGCCAGTCTGGTTTATTGTGGTTTTAACTGAGCATTTTATATGATTCCACTTTCTCTTTTTTCCAAGTATATTAGCTATATTTCTTTTTCTTAGAATTTTTTACTGATTTCCCTAGAGGATAAAAAGTTTTATTTTTCTTATTCTTAAGTGATATAGTAAATAAAAGTTTGTTAAAAATAATAATACCAACAATGCAATTGTGAATATTCTTAATTATATATGATTTATGTATGCATATATGCACATATGTAAATGAAATGAATGGCAGCAATAGTACATGAGATTGGAAAGAGAAATTAGGTTTTCTTTTTTTTTATTGTAAGGTATACTCACACAACCAGTGAATTCATGTAGTATAATTGGAAAGGGGGCTTGAGGTAGTTGAAAATTTATATTGCAAATTCCAGGACTGGCTATTGGACTGCGGGCCTCAGTTCCTTCTGTCTACAGGACAGGCTGCATTTAGTTCATTACCATGTGGGCTTCTCTTACATGACAGAATGCTTCATCAAAGCCATCAAAGTTGATAGCTTTCTAGGAAGGGAAAAATCACAATCTTATAATAACCCCAATGACATCCCATCAACTTTGAGCATTCTACTGCTTACAAGCAAGCCACAGTTCCTGTACCCACTCTCCTGGAAGAGGGTAGAATTCAAGCTTGTGTGTATTGGCAATTGGGGTCATTGTGTGCCATCTTAGGGTCTGCCTGCTGCATCAGATCCTGTCCAATTTGCAACAGTTTATCTGTTTTCACTTACTTTTCATAAATCTTTTGAAAAGTACTTGTCAGGTACTTTGTAGAGTGTTCCTCGATATGGATTTGTCTGTTGATTTCTCATGATTAGGCTAGAGATATGCATTAATTTAGGCCGTTAACATTTATCTAAGTTTGAAGACAAAAAAAACCTTAAAAACATATTATTTAAAAATAAAAACTCAAAGAGGAAAATAATAAAGAATAATTAAGGAAATTATTAACAGAGAGCTCAAAGTAATAGTAGCCTTCAGTGGATAAGAAAGAGGTTAGAATTGGGAGATGCACTCATTGGGCATAAACAATAGTGTTAACAATCTAGCTGTTAAGCTTGGAAGTGATTTTTAAAAAACATAAAACTTTTAAATTTTAGAGTAGTTTTAAATTGCAGAAGTTGTGAAAATACTACAAAGAATATCTACATAACTCACACAGTTCCTTTATTATTAATCTTTTACATTAGTGAGCCATATTTGTCACAATTAAGTAATCGATATTATACATTATTATTCACTAATATCCACACTCTAGTTTTCACTTAATGTGCATTTTCCATTCCAGTATGTCTTCCAGATACCACATCACCTTTAGATATTATGTCTACTTAGGCTTCTTTGGCTGTGATGGTTTCTCCAAATTTTCTTATTTTTGATGACAGCGACATCACTCATTTGGACATTCTCTGATGTTCCTCTAGTGATTGTGGGTTGTGCGGAGGGAGACCAGAGAGGGAAGGTACTGTTTTCCTCACGTTATACCACCACGGGTACATGCTATCAAGCTGATTGGTCACTGCTGATGTTAATTTGATCACCTGGACAAAGCAGTTTTTGTAAAATTTCTCCACTGTGATATTATTTTTTTCTCCTTTCCATGTTTTACTTTTGAAAATAAGTCACCATGCACGGCATATGCTTGAGAAGTGGGGAGTCATGAATCACCTCCTTAAGCATGGAATATCTGAAAAAATGGCTTGGTATTCTTCACCATGGGCAGTTTGCCTATTCTCCATTGTGTCCATATGCATCCAGTCATTTATTTATATAACATAAACTATTACATAAAATTAAGGATATTTCTTTTCCACCTTACTTACACTACTTCATTTATATTGTTGCTCAAATTTTTCCAGTGAAAGCTTTTGGAATTGCTCTCAGTTGGCTCCTGTACCATTATTTCATATCATTGCACTTTGATTTTATATGTTTGGTGGTTAGTTGGTTGCATTGTTCCTTCTTATTATTTTACGTCCAGTACTACAAGATACTCCTGGCTAATTGTGTTCACTCCCTGCCCAGGCCTATCACCCACCATTTATTTATTCAAGGAGTTCTATTTCCTTTTATTGGTAAGTGGTATTAAAAATAAAAATGTCAGCACTGGGCACAAATGTTTTGAAGTAATTCATATGTAAGTATATATCTATAAATATTTTTACACATGTCCATATGTCTATATTAAGATAAACATGAATTCCTAATTCCTACTAATTTCTTCAGTACCATATGTAACCTCCCATAACAGTGAGAAAGTTTATTTACTTAATCGTTGAGTCCCAAAATGCACATTCAGTGGCTTCAGAATTGTTATCCTTTATGGGAACACCTTTATCAACTTAAGTGCAGTGCTCATGTACAAATCCTTTAGCCTTTAGACGTAGAATCTCCCTTCTCTTTATACCTAAATTACTTAGGTCAGCGCCCTCTTCCCCCACTCCTTTTAGTGAGGTTATTTCATATCTGTTACACAGTTAGATCATTTCCTCTGTATTTACCCCTAGAATCCCACAGCCTACTAAATAATGTTTTTAATTTTCATACATTTAGTACCATTCTTTGTGTTGTCTATAGAATTTGAAAAAAAAGTATCATGTATCCACCATTAAAGTATCACAGAGAATAATTTTACTTCCCTAAAGAAACCCCCTGTACTTCCCCTATTCGGCCTTCCTCCTTCCCAATACCATGATAACCACTAATCTGTTTACTATCTTCACTGGTTTTTTTTTTTTGTCCTTTCCAGAATGTCATGTAAATAGAATTAAAACAGTCTGTAGTCTTTTAAAACTGGCTTCTTTCACTTAATAATATGCTTTAATTCTGGTGACTTGTATCTTAAGGTGGTTTAGATTTTCATTTCCCTAAGGACCAAAGGCAATGAGCATCTTTTCATGTGCTTACTGAACATCTGTATAGCATTTTTTTAGAAATGCCAATTAAAACAATTTATCCATTTTTAATTGAGTATTTGCCTTTTTTCCCTTCCTTCCTTCCTTCCTTCCTTCCTTCCTTCCTTCCTTCCTTCCTTCCTTCCTTCCTTCCTTCCTTCCTTCCTTCCTTCCTTCCTTCCTTCCTTCCTTCCTTCCTTCCTTCCTTCCTTTCTTCCTTCCTTTCCTTCTTTCTTTCTTTTTTAGTTGTAAGAATTATACACATATTCTGGACAGTAAGCCCTTATCACCTATGGGACAGGAAAATATTTTCTCCCATTCTGTGGGTTGTCTTTCAGTTTTTTCATAGTGTACGTAGAATCACAAAGGTTTTTAATTATGATGAAGACAAATTTATCTATTTTTTCTTCTGTCAATTGTCCTTATGCTGTCATATCATAAAGACCATTACTTAGCCTGATGCCATGAAAAATGTATCCTCTATGGGTTTTGTAGCTTTAGGTCTATGAACCATTTTTACTCAATTATGTATATAGTGTGTGGAAGGAGTTCAACTTGCATGTGGACATCTACTTGCCCCAGAAACAAATGCCAGGGTTAACTTTTGGACGGTCACTTCTTTTCCATTGATCTGTATGGCTATCTTTATACCAGTACCACAATGTCTTGATTACTGCCTCTTTGTAGTAAGTTTTGAAACCAGGTAATCCAACTTTGTTCTTCTTTTCAATGTTGTTTTGGCTGTTCTGGATCTCTTGCTTTTCCACATGAATTTTAGAATCAGCTTACCAGTTACAGCAAAAAGACCCAAACAAATAGACAAACAAAACCTGAGATTTCCATACAGATCACATTTAATCTCAGATCCATATGGATTGCCATAGTAATGATATTAAATCTTCTGATCAATGATCATGGAATATTTTTAAGTTAATTTAGGACTTCTGTAATTTCTTTCAATATGTTTATATTGTTTAGTGTACATATTTATACTTATTTTATTAAATTTATTACTAAGTACATTTCTTTTTTGATACTGTTTTGACTAGAATTGCTTTCTGAGAATAATTTTTAGATTCTTACTTGTTAGTATAGAGAAATGCAATTGATTTGTATAATTTGATCTTATATTTTGAAACGTTGCTGAACTTGTTTTTAGTTCTAATTATATTTTAGTAGACTCTACTGGGTTTTCTATACACCAGATCATGCCAATTTTGAGTAGAGATATTTTGACTTTCTTTTCAATGTGGATGCCTTACATTTGTTTTTCTAGCCTAATTTCCCTGGCTACATAACCCAACATCTATATTGCGTTTGTAACCCTGGGGAAAGTGCTGAGTCTTTTACAATAGCGTATGATGTTATGTGACTTTTTCATGGGTTCACTTTTTAGACTAAGAAAGTTCCAATTACGCCTAATGTGTTGAGAATTTTTGTCATGAGCAGGTTTTAGATTTGTCAAATGCTTTCTCTGCATCTTTAGAGGTGTTTACGTGATTTTTGCCCTTAGCTGAAACATTATAGTGCATGAGATTTTCTTTTTTTTTATTTGAACCAAACTTTTATTTCGGGGGGAAAAAATACCCTTGGTGTGGGGAAAGTGGAGTTTGTTTAGTCAGGCCCTCTCACGTCATATCCAGCTGGGTACAATTCAGCACATCTGTTGTAAACAAGTTGTGTAGCAGTAGAGTTAGTGCTCATGTGTGCCCGTGTACCCCTTGGCTTCTTGCCGCTATTGTGTACTTTGGTATTGAAAGCCGTGGCCTGAACCACTGGTTGGCAGAGCTCGCACCTGAAGAATAAAGCTTGTCCACGTTGCAAGTGGCTACTTGGTTCGTCTTTCCCTTACCTGAATCAGGACCTGCACAGGTTGGGGCAGGGGGTCTGTGATCCAGCCTGACACTTGGTCACATTGGACACTCCTTTTCTTAAGTTGCTGAATGTAGATTGATCACATTTTCTTGAGGATTTTTGCTACTATATTCACAAAGCAGTTTAGTCTGCAATTTCTTTCTCTTGAAATGAATCTATCACACTAGACATAGTGTGATATCAGGGTAAACTGGCCTCTTAGAACAAGTATAAGTAGTGTCCCTTTCTATTCTTTTAGTCTTAAGAGTTAAAGAAGGATCAGTATTAATTATTTAAACATTTAGAATAATTCACCAGTGATATAATCTCAGCCTAGGAGGGGAATTGAATCTTATCAACAATCACATGAGCTTAGAGGAAATCTTTCCCCATCTGAGCCTTCAGTTAATACTGCATTCTTGGTCATCATCTACATCTGGATTCTTGGCCAGAGACTCTGTGAGGTAATGTGTGCATGTGCAATTTTGAACTACTGTTATGTGGTAATATATTATGCAGCAACAAATAAGTAATGCACCTGACAATAAATGTAATTGGTATCCCAGCTGGATCCTAAAGAATGACATTAGTGTAAAAGCTGGTAAAATATGAAGGAAGTCTGCAGTTCAGTTAATAGTTTTGTACTGCAAGCAATTTCTTAATTTTCAAAAATGTAATATGTGATGTAAAATGTTAACATCACAGGAAGCTGAAGGGTATAATGAAACTCTGTATCAACTTTGAGTAAATGTCAAATTATTTCATAATAAAAATGTTCTTTTAAGTATTATTTTGATACCAAAGAAACACGTAAACAGAAATCATTAGGCTTGGGAGATGAAGAAAGAAGTAGGGAGAGAACAGCAAACAGCTTCCCTTATCTATTCAACATCTCAAGCACAGGTGCACCTGCTTCAGGAAGGCACCATCATGGTCCAGGGACTCTCCTACTCTTGCCTCTTCTCCATCAAACTCCCCATTACCCAGTCACCACTTTGAGAGTCAGTAAACACTTTTTCAGTGATAGGTGCCTGTGCCTCATATATCTCAGAATGCCTCATTTCAGACATCATCGAGCAGGTATCTGTAAGACACAGCTAAAGCCTTTTAGAAAGGCGTGGGTTTTAAACATTAGCAGCCATGATTGAGAACTGTCAGTGACATGTAACATAAATCACATTTCTGCATTCAGGAGAGTGTTTTCTTCATACAAGGTTTCCTTCTACAAGTGTTCAAAAGACAACTTTACCCTCAAGTCTATGAGAGAAGCCTATGATAATTAAGTACTTTTCATTCTACAAACTCCATGATCAATCCAGTATGCAGATATTCTGTTGACACTTACATCATGAAATATTACCCATTGCCAAACCAAAAGCCACACAACAGCTATCATCATGCAGCAAGAGACCTAGGTGTCAAAAAAAAAAAAATTAATAAATGTTTGTAAATATTGTGATACTGGCCAGTCCCCACTTAACAAGACCTTGAAATGAACATTTAGACACCAGGTGTTTGGCAGGTTTATGCAAACAAATCATTAGAATGTGTAGAGCAAAGGTGAAATAATCCTTGTAGAAAAAAAAAAAAAAATCAAAAGAACAAGCAGGATACAGCACCTCCCCAGAGCTCCATACAGTGATCTAAGGGATAGACAGAGGCTGAACGATGACTCTGTGTACGTGCTGGCTAAACACAGAATCCCACATCAGGGAGGACTGTCCACTGCTCCCACACAGCTCCCTGTGCACAGCCCACAGCACTCCGTTGGGCAGCACCAGGGCCGTGTCCAAGGACCATGTCTACAAATCCTACAGAGCCATAGACTACAAACCGCACTCCTATGGACATCCACAAAGTCAAGGCTCTTACTTTTTATCATATGGAGTATATTCTACAAACCACTTTCATAGCTTCAGTAAGAAAATTAGCTCCTGCAACCTGGAGACTTACAGTGAGAGATACTGTTATTTTGGGTATTTATAATTCAAGAAACCTTTTCACCCTTCTAAGCTCATACTCCACTCTTTGAAAAATTATAGACTCATTTAAATTTCTCACCTTAAAACATTTATTCTATTTATTTCTTTTTAACTGGAATTTCCATGAAACTAAGTGATTTGTTAAATCCAATTTTGCTCTTAATTTTAGTGCATATATAATAATCTGTCATGATGTGTACTCTGAATATCATCTTTCACCAAACTCTTCAGGAAAAAAATAAAAATAAAAAGCGTGGGAGCTGTGAAGGGGGGCAGACTGTCAGGCCATAAATGAGCCACATATATATCTGGACAATGTGTGACTATTCTCAAAGTGGCAAATGAAGGTCTATGAGTTCTGAGTGCCCAGGGGTAGGAGAGAGAGGTACTAAACACAAAGCTGTTGTGCAGTCACACAGAAAAATAATGTATTTTACTGATGCCAGATTGCACTTTATCATGTATTCAAATAGAGATGCATCTTAAAATTGATATCATAAAAAAAAGAAAGTGGGGCAAGATGGCAGACTAGAGGTGCCCAGGGTGCATTCCTCCCACAGAAAAGGTCCAGAACAACTAACAGACAGCTAAATATTGACAAGAACATCTGTGGGAGAGCATAGAAGTGCAGCAGGAGACTGGAGAGAACACTGTGGAGCACAAAAGACCAGGATGGTGGCATAGAGAGCAGAGTGAGACACACAACCTCAGCCATCTTCAACACTGAAATTGAAGCAGGGGGAATTTTCCCTTACAGTGAAAAGGTAGGCCAAGCACCCACACCAACCCTTATCCTCACCATAGAGGTGGGCAGAACCTTTTACAGGATGAGCTCAAAGCTAAGTGTGGGGAACAGCCTAGAATAACACACACTGCATTGCTCTAGAACAGAAGTACAAATGATGCACTCCTCACTCCCACCCTTGTGAACCAAGCTGATACAGGAAGACACTATCTTGAAACCAGAGCCATTGCCATGAGTGTGCCCTCTTCTTGGGCCAGTAGCCACAGCACTTCCCAGCCTTAAGGCTCTGCCTGCACCCCAGTGCACTTACAGGAAAGGCCCTGATGCCAGTGGGCTTAGAGAGGCTATGACTCTAGTTCTGCAGTCTGGGAAACCAGCTCTAGTCCTGCTGACCTGATGCACCCCCACATCCACAGCCAGAGAGCAGACACACAGATCCTCCTCAGATGGACCACATCCCATTCCTCATCCTACCCCCAAGCCCTACCAGCTGACTCGTTGTGTGCACCTGAGCCCCCAACTCAGAAAAACAGCTCACGGTATGCTACCCTATCTACTGTGCCTTCAGGCCAGTGGAAATAAAGTGCATCTACACACTCCTGATAAAGCAGCAAGGTGGCTCCATCCTGAACAGTCCAAACTGGAAGCCTTTCCAATGGTCAGACAAGCAGCTCGAGAGGCCCCCTCACTGTAGGCCTGCCTAGTGGCCCCATCCACCACCTGAGAAGCAGCAGGATGGGTACCCTTACTGCAGCCTCAACTAGTGTTCTGACCCACTTTCTGAGAAGTCGATCAGCAGCTCATCCCTTGGCAGACAAGCTCGTAAATTACAAAGGGAGAAATGGCCTTGCATCTGGCCCCAAGAAGTGGCACATTAGTAGGGCTACCAGCAGAACCACAGTCAGCTAGCTGAGCCAAAGAGCACCCAAAATCCTGGCTCAGAAAAACAGCTCAGCTGTCATGGCCCTGAAAGCCCCATCCCTGAGTCTTTGAGCCATCACATGCACACATATTCAAGTGAGAAACAGCTTGGCTGATGAGACCCCGGAAGGCTCAGCCATGGTTGGGATAAGCAGCATGGTGACCCTACCAGTGGCAAACTAGTCCCAGAGACCCTGACACACTGTACGCCCACACTCCCAGCCCAAGAATCAATCCAGCAATGACATCCCTGGTGAGCGAGCTCCAAAGATGACTGACCCACAGGGTGTATGTGCACACCCACAGCCTGTGAAGCAACCCAGCAATACCTACCCCAGGAAATCTGTGCCACTGCTGCCACAAACCTCCAAAGCATGGGTCACTGAGTCACTATAGCAAAAGTGGATCACAGCCGAAGAAACTACACAGAGTCTACACTATCGCACTCATCCTGAGCATAGCTTTTGCACTCTACGAAATCAACACCTTAGAACATATTTACAGGGGAAAGTATTTTCCTGCACCCTAGGACATATTTACAGGTGAAAGACTTTTCCCACACAAGCCACTCAACAAAACTCAAAGAGGTGACTGTTCCACCAGATGCCCAGACATCAACACAGGGGAACAAGAAACATGAAAGAACAACATAACATGACACCACCAGAAAAATAAAATAATGCTCCAGTAACTTGATCCAAAAGAATCAGAAATTGCTGACTTGCCAGAAAAGGAATTCAAATTAATGAAATTAAAAAAAAAAAAAAAAAAAAAAAACAAACTCATGATCTGAATGAGAAATTCAACAAGGCATAGATAGCCCTTAAAAAAAGATCAAACAGAAATATAGAATTGGGCTGGCTGGTTAGTTCAGTTGGTTAGAGAGTAGCCTTATAACACCAAAGTCATGGGTTCAGATCCCTGCACTGGCCAGCTTAGGAATAGAGAAGACAAAAATGAGTGGAGATTCTTCAACCCCCTGGCTTCATGCCTCAGGGCCCTGGTGGGACCCTGGGGTGGTGGCAGCAGCTGCTGAGTGGAAACATTAAAAAAAAAAAAAAAAGAAAAGAAAAGGAAAAGCAAAAAATCTGGAATTGAAGAATTTATTTAATGAAATAAAAAATACACCTAAGAATCTCAACAGACTAGATCAATAGATCAAGCAGAATAAAGAATTTCTGATCTTGAACACAGCAGTTTTGAAATAACACAAGAAAACCAAATATTCAAATTATGGGAATTCTAGAGGAAGAAGAAAACAAAACAATATTTTGAAAATCTATTCAATGCAACAATAACTGATAACATCTCTAGTCTTGACAAAGATAGGAACATCCGAATGCAGGGAGCTCAAAGGTCCCCATATAGATTCAACTCATGTAGATCTTCTCCAAGTCACACTGCAGTCAAACTGTCCAAAGTTAAATACAAAGAGAGAATTCTAAAAGTAGTAAAAGAAAAATGTCATCTGTTATAAGGGAATCCCCGTTAGACTAAGAGTAGACCCTACAGGCCAGGAAAGAATGGATGATATATACAAAGTACTAAAAGAAAAAAACTGCCATCCAAGAATATTATACCCGGGATAGCTATACATCATAAATGAAGGAGAAATAAAGTATTTCTCAGACAAGCAAAACTTAGAATTTATCACCACCAGACCAGCCTTAAAGAAATGTTACGGGGAATCCTTCAAGTAGAAGAGACAGAACAATAACAACCAACATGAAAATACTTGAAAATATAAAACTTACTGGTAAAATAGATACACAAATTAGAAAAAGAAAGGATTTAAACATTATCAAAACAGAAAACCACCAATCTTGAGCATGAACAATAAGGGAGTGTATTCATCCGTTTTTGTTACTTATAACAAACTACACGGAACTGGGTATTTTATAAACTGAAATTTATTTCTTACAGTTTCTGAGGCTGAGAAGTCTAAAGTCCATCTAGTGGTGAGAGTGACCCAGGGATCTCACATTGCAAGACTGTGGAAGCAGAGGGAGCAGAGAGAGCCAAGACAGCCAGACTCACCTCTTCTTTTAAAGCCCTCAGAACCAACATTTTTAATCCATTCACTATGGCATGATTCTCCAATCCAATCACCTCTTTAAGGCTCCACTATTCAATTACCATAATAGGATTTCCCACCCTCTTAACAGTCATAGTGGGGGCTAAGTTTCTAATACACAAACCTTGGGGGACACAATTCAAGCTTCAGTGAGTTTTGGGGGGACATAATCAAATCCACTACAGTGAAGAAGAAAAGAACAAGGAATACACAAAACAAACAGAGAAACAACAAAAAATGAGAGGGGTAAGACCTCACATAACAATAATTGCATTGAATGTAAATGGGTTAAATGCCCCAATTAAAAGACATAGACTGGCAGAATGGATTAAAACAAACAAAAAAGAACCATCCACCCATCTATCTGCTGCCTACAAGAAACACACCTTGCCTACAAAGACACATATAAACTTAAAATGAAGGGATGAAAAATGGTATTCCATGCAAATGTAAAACAAAAGAGAGCAGGAGTAGCAATACATGTATCAGATAAAACAGACTTTAAACAAAATAAAAATGTGTACTAAGAGACAAAGAAGGGTGCTATATAATGAGAAAGGGATCAAATACAACAAGAGGATATAACAATAATATATGCACCCAACATCAGAGAACCCAGATATATAAAGCAAATATTATTCAGTCTAAAAGGAGAGATATTCACCAACACAGTATTAGTAGGGCACTTTAACACCCGCTCTCAGCACTGGAGAGATTATCACAACAGAAAATAAATAAGGAAACATTGGATTTAAATTGCACATAGACCAGATGGACCTAACAGAAATATACAGACATTTCTTCCAACAGCTGCAGAATACACTTCTTTTCATCAGCACATGGAACATTCTCCAGGACTGACATATGTTATGCCACAAAATGTCTCGACAAGTTAAAAAAAAAAAAGGAAATTGTGTCAGGCATTTTTTCTGACCATAATGTTATAAAACCAGAAATCAATAACAAGAGAAATTTGTGAAACTACACAAACACATGGAAATTCAACAACATGCCTGTAAATGACCAATGGGTCAAAGAAGAGATTAGAAAGGAAATCAAAAAAATTTCTTGAAACTAATGAAGACAGAAACACAACTTATAACCTATGAGATACAGCCAAGGTAGTATTAAGAGGAAAGTTTATAACAATAAACACCTACATCAAAAAAAAAAAAGAAAGATTTAAAATAAACAGTTTATCTAAGTCCATCCATCTTGTTGTGAATGGTAGTATTTTTTTCTTTTTATAGCAGACTAGTATTCCATTGTGTAGAAAATTGTATTAAGTGAAACAAGTCAGGCACAGAAAGAGAAATACCACATGTTCTCACTTATTTGTTGGAGCTAAAAATAAATATATAAATAAATAAACACACAAATCAAGGGTGTGGGGGGGAGAAGACAGAATAACCAAAAAATTTCTTGAACTATTTGTAAAGTGAAGAGATATGATGTGGGGGGGGGGGAGGAGAGGGTGTTCAGAGGAACAGGTAAAGGGGCATGAAAATCAACTACAATGTATTTTGAGAAGTAAAATAAAATAAAATAAAATAAACAGTTCAAAAATTCTCCTCACAGAACTAGAAAAGCAAGAATAATCTAAACCCAAAATAAGTAGGGTAAGAGAAATAATAAAAATCAGAGCAGAAATAAATGAAACTGAAACTAAAAATACAATACAAAAGATCAATAAAATGAAAAGTTGGTTCTTTGAAAAGATAAACAAAGCCAACAAACTGCTAGCCCGATTAACCAAGAAAAAGAGAGAAAAGACCCAAACAAATAAAATTAGAAATGCAAATAGAGATAGTACAACAGATAGCACTGAAATACAAAGGATTATCAGAGACTATTATGAACAATTATATGCTAATAAATATGAAGACCTAGAGAAAATGGATAACTTACTGGATACATATGAGCTACAAAGGATGAATCAAGAAAAAATAGAAAACATAACTAAGCCTTTAACTTGTAGTGAGATTGAATCAGTAGTACAAAGTCTCCAATCAAAGAATAGACCAGGACCAGATGGCTTCACTGCTAAATTTTACCAAACATTTAAAGAAGAACTAATATCAATACTTCTTAAGCTATTTAAAAAGATTGAAATGGATGGAATTCTTTCAAACTCATTCTATGAGGCCACCATTTCAGAGATAAAAAATTTAAATAAATAAAGCAGACAAGAACACAACAACAAAAAAGAAAACTACAGGCCAATCTTCCTAATGAATATAGGAATATTGCAAAGATTCTCAATAAAATAATATCAAACCAAATTCAACAGTATATCAAAAAGATTATACACATTGATCAGGTGAGATTTTCCTCCAGGGGTGTAAAGGTTCAGCATACACACACATCAATAAAAATAATATATCACATCAACAGAATAAAGAAAAAAATATGATCATCTCAGTAGATTCAGAAAAATCATTTGATAAAATCAACATCCTTTCATGATAAAAACTCTCAACAAATTAGTTATAGAAGAAAAGTGTCTTAATACATGTAAGGATGTATATGACAAATGCACAGCTAACATCATACCAAATGAGGAAAAGCTGAAAGCTTTCCAGTTATAAGAACAGGAACAAGACAAGGATGCCCCCATCACTACTTTTATTCAACATAGTACTGGAAGTCCTAAAGAAAGAAATAAAGAACATCCACACTGGAAAAGAGGAAGTCAAGTTGTCCCTAGTTGCAAAACACATGATTTTATATAGAGAGAAACCTAAAGACTCTACCGAAAAAATCCTAGACCTGATAAATTCAGTAAATTTTCAGAAACAAAATCAATATACAAAAATCAATAGCATTTCTATACACCAACAATGAACCTATACAAAAGAAATCAAGAAAGCTATCCAACTAGAAAATCAACACAAAATAAAAGACCTAGGAATAAATTTAACCAAGGAGGTGAAAGATCTCTACAATAAAAACTATACAACACTGATTTAAGAAGTTAAAGAAGACAAACATACACACACACACAAAATAGAAAGATATCCCATGCTCATGAATTATAGGAATCAATATTGTTGAAAGTACCATACTCCCCAAAGTGATCTACATATTCATTGCAATTACCATCAAACTATCAATGAGATACTTCACAGAAATAGAAAAAAGCAATTCAAAAATTTATATGGAACAACAAGAGACCCTGAATAGCCAAAGCAATCCTGAACAAAAAGAACAAAGTGGGGGGTATCTTGATCCCTGACTTCAAAACATACTACTATGCTAATAATATTAATAAAAGCTATAGTAATCAAAACAGCATGGTACTGGCACAAAAACAGACATACAGACTAACAGAACAGAATAGAGAATTCAGAAATAAATCCATGTATCTATAGCCAACTGACTTTTGACAAAGGAGCCAAGAATATACATTGGGGAAAGGATAGTCTCTTTGAAAAATGGTGTGGGAAAATTAGAGATCGATATGCAGAAGAACAAAACTAGACCCCTCTCTCTCACTATATACCAGAATCAACTCAAAATGGATTAAAAACTTAATGTAAGACCCAAAACTATAAAACATCTAGAAGAAAACCTATGGGAAACACATAATATCTTTACACAGAGATTCAAAGATATTTTGAATAATATGTCTGAAGTACAGGGAAAAAAAGCAAAAATTAACAAATTGGATTATATGAAACCAAAAACTCGTGCACAGCAAAGGAAATGATCAACTGAGTGAAAAGACAACCTGTGGAATGGAAGAAAATATTTGCAAACTACGCATCTGACAAGAGATTAATATCCAGAATGTTTAAATAATAGTAAAAAAACAAAACAAAACAAAAAACATTTAAAAATGAGCAAACAAACTGAATAAACATTTTTCCAAAGAAGACATATGTACTAGTCCATTTGTGTTGCCAGAACAGAAATATCTGAGACTGGGTAATTTGTAAAGATCAGAGGTTTATTTGGCTTACAATTCTGGGACAGCTGCATCTGGCATGGGCCTCAGGCTGCTTTACTCATGGTGGAAAGCAGCAGACAGCTGGCTGGTACAAGCAGATCACATGGTGAGAGGAAGCAAGAGAGAGAGAGAGAGAGAGAGAAGGTGCCAGGTTCTTTTAAACAACCAGCTCTTGTGAGAACTAATAGAGTGAGAACTCACTCAGGACCTCCACACCCCAGGGAGAGCATTAATCCATTCATGAGTGATCTGCCCCCATGGCTCAAACTGCCACACTGGGGATCATATTTGCATAAGTTCTGGGAGGACAATACATCCATACTCCATCATTCCACCCCTGGCCTCCCAAAACACATGTCCCTCTCACATACAAAATACAATTACTCCATCCTAGCAGTCCCAAAAGTCTTAGCTTGCTCCAGCACCAACTTAAAATCCCAAAGACCAAAGTCTCATCTGAGACCAAAGGCCAAACTCCTTCCAGCTGTGAACCTGTAAAAATCAAAACCAAATTTATCTACTGCCAAGATACAATGGTGGAACAGACATTGGGTATAAATTCCCATTCCAGAAGGGAGAAATAGGCCAGAAGAAAGGAGAAATAGGGCCCAAACAAGTCTGAAACCCAACAGGGCATTAAGTCTTAAAGCTCCAAAATAACCTTCTTTGATTCCAAGTCCTGTATCCTGGGCACAATGGGGCATCTGGGCCCCCAAAGCATCAGGCAACCTCACTCCCACAGCTCTGCCAGGCACATCCCAGTGGGCTGTGTTCCTGGTGTCTGTGGCTTTTCCAGGCTGGTGTTGCACAGTTCCAGTGGCCTTACAGGTCTGGGGTCCTGGCAGCAGCCCTGCTGCCTTGGCTCTTCTAGACATTTCCCTGGTGGGGACTCTCTACAGGGACTCCTACCCCACTTTTATGCTTGGAATTGCTCTAGTAGATGGCCTCTGCTCCACCCCTGCAGCAGGTCTCTGCCTGGGTCCCCAGGCTTTTCCATACATCCTCTGAAATCTGGGTGGAGGCTGCCATGCCTCCACTGTTCTCATATCCTGCTGGCCTGCAGACTTAACACAACGTGGATGCCACTGAGGTTTCAGGCTTCTACTCTCCAGAGCTGCTGCACCAACCACACTTGGGGCTGCTCCAGCTGGAGCAGCTGGGATGCAGGGTGCTGGTTCCCAAAGGCAGCTGTGCCCCATGTCTGTCCTCTGGGACAACTCAGTCCTTTTAGGCCTCATGGCCTGTGATTGGAGGGCCACCCTTCCAGACTTCTGAAATGTCTTCAGGGCTTTTCTCTCATTGTCTTGGCTATTAGCATCTGGCTGCCACATCTCCAAGCTAATGTCTTTAGTAAGCAGTTTATCTGCTTTGCCCTTGCATTTTTCTCCTGCTCTCCACTTCCCTACCACATGGACTGGCTGCAAATTTTCCAAATCTTTATGCTGTGCTTCCCTTTTAAATTCTGGCTTTACATCATGCCTTTGCTGCCATAACTCAGAGTAGGCTGTTAAAACTAACCATGCAGCTTCCTTAGTGTTTGCTGCTTAGAAATTTCTTCCGCTAAACATTTTGGTTCACAACTCTTATGTCCCACCTTCCACAAAGTCCAAGGGCATGGACACAATTCAGCAAAGTTCCTTGCTACGGTATAGTAAGGGTGATATTTTGTCTAATTCCCAATAAGTTCCTCATTTCTATCTGAGACCTCATCATACACATGGTCTTTACTGTCCATGTTTCTATCAACATCACAGTGATTTAACTCTAAATGTTCCAAACATTCTCTCATCTTTTTGTCTTCTTCTAAGTCCTCCAAACTCCTCCAACCTTTGCCCATTACCGAGTTCCAACGCCACATCTGCATTTTCAGGTATCTGTATAGCAACACCCCGTTCCTCGGTACCAATTTTCTGTATTAGTCTGTTTTTGTTGCTTATAACAAAATAGTTGGAACTGGGTATTTCATAAAGAAAAGAGGTTTATGAGGCTTACAATTCTGGGACAGCTGCATCTGGCACAGGCCTCAGGATGCTTGTACTTATGGTGGAAAGTGGCAGGCAGCTGGCTGGTATAAGCAGATCACATGGGGAGGAAGCAAGAGGGAGAGAGGTGGTGCCAGGATCTTTTAAACAACCAGCTCTTGCAGGAACTAATAGAGCAAGAACTCGTTCAGGACCCCCACCCCCCAGGTAGAGCATTAATCCATTCATGAGTGATCTGCCCCCACGGCTCAAACTGCCACCCTGGGGATCAGATTTCTGTGAATTGTGGGAGGACAATACACCCAAACTCCATCAACATACATGAGAGAATTGTGGGAAGACGGCAGACTAAAAGACCTCATGGCATGATCCTCCCATGGTAGAAGACCAAACAGGCTTACCTCTAACACCACTACACTCAGTGGTGACACTGTCAGGCCCCAGGACATTCACTTGCTTTCTTGCAGTGAGTTTCATCCCTCTCCCTACCACAGCTACCTTTAGAATGGCACCCACTGCCTCTGCTGCTAGCAGCCATCCACACCAGCATCATAGTGCCAGCCACACCAACTGTGCACAGGATCCTGACCCATGCCACTGCACCAGCCAGCCAGACTGGTTGTGGAATCTCCCATCAAAACTTCCTCACCAGCCAGCCTGGCTGCAAACTGCAATGTAGACACTGCTGCCATCATCATGCCAGCCAGAATGGCCAAGTACAGAATCCCAGCCCACACCATCATATCAGCCAGACTAGCCTCACATGGGAACCCCTGCTGATGCAGAAACAGTAGCCAGCACAACTAGGTGTGGGACCCACCACAAATGCTACGTGCAACATGACTCCCACCTCCCACTGCTGCCACTGCCAACCATAAACCACCATAAACCACCACCACCATCACTGTACCAGTCAGACTGACTGTATATGGGACCCACTGGCACCACCACCCAATGATACAAGTGGGGTAATGAGCAGAGCCACCAAGAAGAAGTAAGCCATCACAGATCCACATTCCACTAGCGCAACCCAAAGGGGAAGTAACTCTGCCTCTGTGGTCATGAACCTGGGGGTGGAAGCTATGTGTGCAGTGCACATAACTGCCTTAACCCAGGGAGATACACACATGCTGAGATCCTAGAGATTTTGAGAAACCCAGGATATCCAAATAGTGTACAGAAGAAAATTCTGAACCACCACCAACCTATCTCCCAACCAAGGGAAACAAGGACCCAGGAGAAGCCTTAGCCTGTCAGAGTAAGTAAAGAGAATTTCCACTCAGGGTCACCCATGCAAGCTCAGGAGATCCAGTGCACCCATCAGAGTCATGGGACACTAGCCAGGGAACCAAAAAGCCAGCCCATGGTTACCCACCACAGCCAAGGAGTGACTAGACAACTAGGCACTTCACCCAAGACATCACAATCTTACCCACATCTTCAATGACCCAACACAGTGTCACTAACCACAGTAAGGAACCACTAAATGCCCTCAAGCCTAGGCCATGGAGGCACTCACACACAACTTTGACATTGAATATGGCTAAAGTATCCACACAGAGACTACACTGTTGTGTCTACCCAGAACCAGTACTAAAACACTCTACTCAAAGATCAAAATAAAATAACATCTACAGGAGGAAGTCTCTCTCTTCAAAGCCCTTTCCAGAGTAATAGAAAAAGCAACTTCTCTACCAGATGACTAGACATCAACTTAGAGATGCTAGAAATATGAAGAAGCAAGAAAATGTGACACCATCAAAGGAATATAATAATTATCAAACACCAGATCCCAAAGAACAGAAAACCCTTGAAATGTCTGAAAAGGAATTTTTAGTAAAATCTTAAAGAAACTCAGTGAGACACAAGAAAACTAACTTAGGCAACACAATTAAATGAGAAATACAATCTAAGACATGAAGGAGGAAACTTACAAAGAGGTAAATGCTATAAGAAAGAAGGCAGCAGAATTCCTGAAAATGAAGGACTCATTTAATGAATTAAAAATTACAAATGAGAGCATAAGAAGCAGACTAGAGCAAGCAGAAAAGAATTTTTAATCTTGAACACAGTCTTTTTGAAATAACCCAGTGGACAGAAGAAAAACAGAAGGAAAAAATGAAGAAAATCTAAGAGAGCTAGCAGACAACCTTAAGGGCACTAACATTTGAATCATGGGTGTTCTGAGGAGGGAGGATAAAGGAAAAGACAATGAGAACATTCAGTGAAATAATAGCAGACAACTTCCCAGGTATTGGTACAAACACAAACTTCCAGATCCAAGAGGCTTGAAGAACCCCAAACAGGTTCAATCCAAAAAGGTAACATTTGAGACAAATTGTAGTCAAACTGCCAAAAGTCAAAGACAGAGATCGAATCCTAAAAAGACCAAGAGAAAAGCATCAAGTCACCTATAAGACAGTCCCCATCAAACTAACAGCAGACTTCTCAACAGAAACTCTACAGGCAAGAAAAGAATGAAATGATATATTCAAAGTACTAAAAGTAAAAAACTGTCAGCAAAGAATACACAACAGAGGTAAAGAAGAAATGAAAGGGAAATAATGTATTTCACAGAAAAACAAAAGCTGCAGGAGTTCACCAGCACACAACCAGCTCTACAAGAAATCCTTAAGAAAGTCCTGCACCTGGAACCCAAAAAATGATAATCGCCATTATGAATACACAAGAATGAACAAACATCACTAGTAGAGCTGATAAAAAAATGAGAAAAAGAAACTATATCATAACACTTCAAAAAATCAATGAACACCAAAGACAAGCAATAAAAAGAGAAGAAAGGAACAAAAGATATTTAAATCAACCATAGAAAAAATAATTAAATGTCAGGAGATGGACAATACCTTTCAATAACAACCCTAAATGTAAATGGAATAAATTCCTCACTCAAAAGACACAGACAGGCTGACTGGATTAAAAGGCTAAACTCAGCTATAAGTTTCTACAAGAGACGTACCTCACCTGTAAAGACACACACAGACTAATAGTGAAGAGATGGAAAAAGATGTACCATGCAAAAGGAAACCAAAAATGAGCAGGAGAAGCTATTGTTATATTGGATAAAATAGACCTTAAACCAAAAACCATAAAAAAAGATTAAAAAGGCCAGTATATAATGATAAAAGGATCTATGCAGCAAGAAGACATAACAACTATAAATATATACACACCCATCACTACAGCACACAGGTATATAAAGCAAACACAGTAAGACCTAAAGAAAGAAATCAATCCCAATACAATAATAGTTGGTGACCTGAATACCCCTCTCTGAGCATTGGACAGATCATCTAGACAACAAATCAAAAGAAAAATATGGGATTTAAAACTACACTTTAGACCAATTAAACTTGACAGATATCTACAGAATGTTTCACCCAACTATGATAGAATATACATTTTTCTCATCAGCACATGGAACATTCTCCAGGATAGATCACGTTAGGTCACAAATCAAATCTGAATAAATTTTTTAAAAATTGAAATCATTTCAATTATCTTTTGAGACCACAGAAAATTGAAACTAGAAAGTAATAACAAGCAAAACTCTGGAAACTATACAAACATATGGAAATGAAATAATATGTTCTTGAATGAGTCCATGGATAAATTAAACAGGAAATAATTTTCTTGAAACTAATGAAAATAAAGACACATCATCAAAACCTGTAAGATACTGCAAAAACAGTACTAAGAAAGAAGCTTATTGCAATAAATGTTTGCATCAAAAGAATATAAAGATTTCAAGTAAACAAGCTAATGCCACACCTCAAAGAACCAGAAGAACAACAACAATCCAATTCCAAAATCAATAGTGGAAAAGAAATAATTAAGAGCAGAGCAGAACTAAATGAAATAGAAACCCAAAAATGATACAAAAGATCAACAAAACAAAAAAGTTAGTTTTTGGAGAAGATAAGCAATATAGACAAACCATTAGCTAGGCCAACTGAAAAAAGAAAATACCCAAATACTTAAAATTAGAAATGAAAAAGAAGACATTACAACTGATACCAAAAAAATAGAGCCAATATAGGCTATCATAAATAACCATGTACCAAAAAATTTGAAAACCTGGAGGAAATGATTAAATTTCTGGACACATACAAACTACCAAGACAGAACCAGGAAAACATAGGAAATCTGAACAGACCAGTAACAAGCAGCAAGACTGAAGAAGGCATCAGCAGTTTCCCCAAAAAGAAAAGCTTAGGACAAGATGGCTTTACTGCTGAATTCAACCAAGCCTGAAAAGAGGAATTAGATGGAGTAATCAAGCAAGAGAAATAAATAAAAGGCATCCAGGTTGGAAAATACAAAGTCAAACTGTCCATTTTCAGATGACATGATCCAATATTGAGAAAACCTAAGGACTCTACAAAACAAAAACAAAAACAAAACAATACAAAAAACTTATACAGCTGATAAATGATTTCAATAAAGTTGCAGGACACAAAATCAACACACAAACCAGTCCCGTTACTCTATTCCAATAACTAAAGTAGCAGAAAAGTAAATCAAGAAAGCTAGCCCATTTGCAATAGTGACCAAAACCAAAATTCCTAGGAATCAATTTAAACAAGGAGTTGAAAGACTGCTGAAAGAAATTCAAAATGACATAAAAAGATGAAAAGACATCCCATGCTCCCAGATTGGAAGAATTAATACTGTGAAAATCTCTATACTACCTGCCTGGGGTTGAATGTCCCCCCAAAACTTAACCCCCTTGTAAATGTTGAGAGTGGGGAATCCTATTATGGTAATTGAAAAATGGGGACTTGAAGAGGTGATTGCATTATAGCATCATGCTGTAGTGAATGGATTAATAACTGTGGTCAGGGGCGTGGTTCTCAGGGCTTTAAAAGAAGAGCACATATGGAGGTTAGTCTCTCTCTGCTTCACCATATTCTGCCATGTGAGATGTCTTTTTTCATGTCACCACCACTAAGACCTTCACTAAATGTGTTCCCTGGACTTTGGACTTCCCAGCCTCTGAAACTATAAGCAATAAGTTTCATTTTCTTATAAATCACCCAGTTCCAGGTATTTTGCAGCCTGGTCATGTGGTATAGAAGCAGAGAACATTTCTAGGAGAAAAATCCTAGCACTGGGACTGGTTGCTAAAGACATTAGCATGGCTATGAAGCAGTCAGGTGCTAATTGCCCAGACAATGGGAGAAAGGCTCTGAAGGTATTTCAGAGGTCTTGGAGGCTGAGTCTTCCATTACAGGCCCAGAGGCCTAGTGAGACAGAATGGTCATGGTGAACAGGCCCAAAGTGCCCTTCAAGGTCTCATTGCCCAGGGCCACCTCAGGAAGCTGCTTCCAGCACCAGCACCCCAGGCTCTTTGACTGCTACAGCTGTGACTAAGTTGGCCCCACATTTGGCTGGACCCACAGCTTTGAAAGATACAAGCTAGAAGCCTTTGCGGCATCCACATGGGGTTACATCTGCAGGCTCTCAGAATGCCAGAGATGTGGAGGATTCACAGCCTCCACCCTGATTTCAAAGTATGTATGGAAAAGCCTGGGGGCTCAGGAAGAGACCTGTCACAGGAGTGGAACCACCACAGAGAGCCTTCACTAGAGCAGTGCTGAGCAGAAATATGGGGTTGAAGTTGCAGCAGAAAATCCCCATCAGCATCATGCCTGATGGAGCTGTGAGAACTGGGCAGCCATGGAGACCCCAGCATTGTGGAGCTACCAGCATGCAATGCCAGCCTGGAAGAGCTGAAGTGTGGGCTCAGAACAGGAAAGCCATAGGATCAGAGCTTCCTGAGGAAATGGGGACCCAACCTCCAAATCACTGTGTAGAGGACATCGAACATGAAATCAAGGTATGTGATTCACCACTTTTAAGATGTAATGCCTGCCCTGCCGGGTTTCAGATTTGCTTAGGATCTGTTACCCCTTCCTTTTGCCCTATTTTTCTCTTTTTGAATGGGAATGTGTACCCTATGGTCGTCTCACCATTGTATCTTGGAAGTAGAAAACTTGTTTTGATTTCACAGATGGACTTTGAACTTTGGACTTTTTAAAAATTTTATTTATTTTTATTTTAATAATATTATTTTTTTACATTTTAGGATGTTGTTGCTGAGCAGTTGGGAGGGAGGGGTAGAGAGGAAAGGGGAAAGAAGTGTGATGGAATAAAAAAGAAGGGGGGGATTGAGGCCTGTGGAACCCCCTCTTCTCACAGGGGAGACCACAGGGCTTCCAGCAGTGGCTTGGTCATTTCTGGGCTGAGTGCAGATGTCAGGGGTGTGTAGCAAAAGCCCCCGCCCCCACCACCCCTGCTCAGGAACCAGGGGTCCTTCTTGCTGCAGCTTGGTGGTTCTCACTGGGCTGGTTGCACGTGTCAGAGGGGCATGGCTGAGGCCCTCGACCCCCCACTGCCTCTGCTCGGGAGAACCCAGGGCACTTCCTGTGGCAGCTTGGTGGTCATTGCTGGGTAGGTTGCTGGTGTCAGACAGGCATGGCTGAGGCCCCCAGCCCCTCCACTGCCCTGGCTCAGGAGAGCCCAGGGCACTTCCTATGGTGGCTCAGTGGTTGTCACTGGGCTAGCTGTGTGAGATGGGGGGGCATGGCTGAGGCCCTCGGCCCCCACCCTTGGGATTAGTTTCAAATGTTAGGGGTATGGCTGAGGCCCCCGGCCTTCCTCCCTTTCTTGCTTGGTAGCCCAGAAGACTTCCAGTCCTTCTAGGTGTTATAGGTGTTCTTTGGTGAAATGAGACCTTTACTAGTTAATATCAAACTTTGTCTCTGGTTGTGGGAAATTTGGTTTTTACTTTCAGTTCTGTGTTGGATTATTTGATGTTCCCACCACTTAAATTCCATGCTGGAACTAATTTGTTGTCCTTTGCTTACTTCTAAAATGGGGGAACTTCCTGTGGGGACTAGTATTTGAGCTCTGTGGTTGAGCTAAATTGCTGCTTTGCTGCTGATTCCCTAGGGAAGGTTTTTTTGTGCAGCTCAGGTTTTAATGGTTGACTTTATAGGTACTTCTGGGTCTAGTGAAATCTGGTGCACCTGGGTTGTGTAGAAACTCTGGTCTGGGCCTCTTTTCATCAAACTATCCCATGCAATTCTATATTCCTGAACAGTCTCCTCTGAGTGGTCCTATGCTGATTGGGGGCAGATCAGCTGTCCTTGCTGTGCCCCAGTGTTTCCCCAGTGGGCCTGTCTTCCCCACTGCCCATGCTCCAAACACTTCCCATGGGACGGGCCATGCTCTGATCCCTTGCAATGACTCACCGGCCTCTCAGTGGCTCCTTTTTTTCAGTTGTTGTGGCTCCTTGGTCCTATGTGGGTCCACAAGAACCCTACTTTGCTGGCCTGGGGCCACCATGTCCCTCTTCTACCTTGTCACTTCCAAGCAACTTTATCCAAAAGGCACAGCTGTGGCTTTTTGCCAGGTCCTGCTCCATGCACTCAGCAGCTGAAGGCTCGAAGCAGCTGAGATTTGAAATGGTCAGAGCAATTTTTTCTTTCTCTCGTCGTGGCTTCTCCTGCCTTCGTGCACTGTCCATAGGTCTCTCCTCCTCTTTCCCTGAACTCTAGCGGCCCAGCTTGGCTGTCATTGCTTTTTTATCATTGTAAATTGGTTGATTTGTGGGAGAGAATGATGCTGGGGACCGTCTATTCTGCCATCTTAACCAGAAGTCCTAATTTCAACTTTCTAACAGTGTCATTCACATATGAATTTTAAAATCAGCTTGCTGATTTCTGCAATTTTTTTTAAAGCTAGGTTTTCATGGGAATTGTATTGAATCTGTAGATCCATATGGCAACTATTGTCATATTAACAATATTAAGTTTTCTGGTCTAGCCAGTTAGCTCATTTGGCTAGAGCATGGTGACAATAACACCAGCCAGGGTCAAGGATTCGAATTCCCGAACTGACCAGCCACCAAAACAAACAATATTAAGTTTTCTGATCATTATGGGATTTTTAAAAAAATTATTTAGAATTTCTTTAATTTCTTTCAATTTGTTTTATAGTTTTCAGTGTACATATCTTACACATATTTTATTCAATTTATTCCTAAGTATATTTTCTTTTTGATGCTATTTTAATGAGAATTGTTTTATGATTTTCATTTTTAGATTAATTGCTAATATACTGAAATAAAATTGATTTTTTAATTGGCTTTATATACTGCAATATTATTGAACTTGATTGGGGCTTCTATTCTTAGTTTAATGGATTCCTTAGAAGTTTCTATGCACAAAATTATATTTTAATAGAAATAGTTAGACTTCATTCCAATCTGGATGTCTTTTATTTATTTGTCCATCCTAATTTCCCTGGTTACATTTTCCAGTGCAATTTTGAATAGAAATGGCAACAGTGGACATCTTTGTCTTGTTTCTAATCTTGGGAAAATTGCTGAGGCTTTCACAATACTACATGTTTTATGTGAGTTTTTCATGGATGCCCATTTTAGGTAAAGAAAGTTTCTTTCTATAACTAATTTGTTCAGTGATTTTACCGTGAATGGGTTTTGAAATTGCAAAATGTTTATTCTGCATCTGTAAAGGTAATCATGTGTTTTTGTTCTTTATTCTCTCAATGTAGTACATTATACTAATTGGTTGGGTATGCCTAACCAAAATTGCATTCCTGGGATAAATATCCTTGGTCAGTGTATAATCCTTTGTGTATGTTGCTGATTGGCTTTGATGGTCTTTCCTTGAGGATTTTTGTCTCTACATTAACAAGGCATATTGTTCCGCAATTTTTCTTTCTTGTAAATCCTTGTCTAGTTGAAATCTCAGGGTTAACTGTCCTCATAGAATGCATCATGAAGTGCTCAAGTGCTCTCTTTTTTGCTTCTGTTTTTATCTGTCTTTATCTTTACTTTTTTGTGGTTTTTGTTTGTTTGTTTGTTTTCTTGAAAGAAGAGTTCATGAAGTATGGCTATTAATTCTTTAAAGGTTTGGAATAATTAATTAATGATGTCTTTTAGACCTGGGCAGGAAGTTGAATCCTAACAACAATCACATGAGCTTGGAAGGTGATCCTTACCCAGATGAGCCTTCAGGTGAAACCTCAGCCTAGGCCATCATCTACATCTGGATTCCTGATCCAGAGAAACTGTGAGCATTGTGTGTGTGATTTTGAGCCACTGAATTATGTGGTAATTAGTTATGCAGCAATAAATAAGAAATACAAATGACAGTGTAGTGTGGTGTCCTGGATTGGATCCTGGACAGAAAAATGGCATTAATGTAAAACCAGGTAAAATATTAAGAAAGTCTGTAGTTGAGTTAATATCTTTATATCAATGATAATCTCTTTGTTTTCATAAATATACTATGGTTATATCAGACATTCACAATACAGGATCCTGTAAAATACATTATTATTAACTGTAGTCACCATGCTATGCAATAGATCACCAGGACGTATTCCTCTTGACTAACTGAAACTTTGTACCCTTCAGCAAACATCTCCCCCTGCCCCACCCATTGCCCACAGCAACCTATGGTACCCACCATTTACTCCACTTCCATGAGTTCAACTTGCAAGATTCCACATGTGAGTGAAATCATACAGTATTTGTCTCTCTCTGCCTGGCTTATTTTTTAAGCATAATGTCCTTTAGGTTTATTCACACTGTCACAAATAACATAAGTTATTGCTTTTCTTAAAGCCGAATAGTATTCCATTGTGTATACAGATAATTTTCAAATCCATTAATCCAGCGATAGGCACTTTGGTTGTTTCCTTACCTTGGCTACTGGGGATGCTGCAATGAGTACGGGAATGCAGACACCTCTCAACATACTGATTTCAATCCCACCAGGTATATAAGCAGAAGTGAGAGTGCTGGATTATATGGTAATTTATTTCTTGGTTTTTTTGAGAAACCTCCATACTATTTTCCAAAACAGGAATACTAATTTTCAGTACCACCGAGTGTGTGCGAGGCTTTCCTTTTCTCTACATCCTCCCAACACTTCGTATTTTTCCTCTAGCCATTCTGACAGGTAGGAGGTGATTTTAATTTGCATTTCTCCGATGAATGCACAAGTTAAGCATTTTTTTCAGTTACATGTTGGTCATTTGTATGTCTTCTTTGGAGAAATGTCTATTCAGCTCCTTTGCCCATTTTTAATGGGGTTATCTGTTTACCTGTTTTTGAGTAGGTTGAGTTCCTTATATATTGTTTACCTCAAAATAAACATGTTGTTTAAAAATAGTATTTTGGTACCTAAAAAAATCAAACACAACCATAAATGAAAACCCTTGGGCTTAGTGGTGAAGGGCCATGTAGGGGAGAACAGAAAAGCACCTTCCCATACCTATCCACCATTCCAAGCACAGGAATACTTCAGGAAAAATCCTTCATGTTCCATGAATTGTCTTCTTTCTTTATGCCCATCACACTTGCCATCACCCAGTACCCAACTGTATTAGTCTATTTGTGTTGCTTATAACAGAATACACGGAACTGGGTGATTTACAAAGAAAATGAAATTTATTGCTTGCAGTTTCTTAGGCTGAGTAGTCCAAAGTCCATCTGGTGGTGGCAACAGTGACCCAGGGGTCTCACACTGCAAGATGGTGGAAGCAGAGAGAGCAAAGAGAGCAAGACAGACTCTCCTCTTCATTTAAAGCCCTCAGAACCATGCCCCTGACCACCGTTTTTAATCCATTCACCACTGCATGGTCCTACAACCCAATCACCTCTTTAAGGCTCCACCTTTCAACTACCATTATAGGATTTCTCACCCTCTTAACAGTCACAGCAGGGGCCAAGTTTCTAATACATAAAACTTGGAAGACAATTCAAGCTTCAATAGTTTTGGGGGGACACAATTCAATTACTACATCAACCAAAAAACAAAAACCAAAAAAGCAGGACATGACACATCTCCAGGCCTCCCCTCCATGCAGTGATCTAAGAGGTGGACACAGACTGAATGAGGACTCTGCATTTTTCTGGCTAAACAGAGAGTCCCACAGCAGGGAGGACTGTCCATTCACCCCCCCACACACCCCTCCCTATTCACAGCTCACAGTACTCTGCTGGGCAGAGACCAGGGTTGTATCTAGGAACTGTGTATAAAAAGCCTACAAAGCCATGGGTAAAAATAGCGAACTTCCACAGACATCCACAAAGTCAAGACATTTGGGATCTTCTGGTCCATGATAAAAGAATATGTTCTCCATTTACATTTGTAGCTTTAGTGAGAAAACTAGTTCCTGCTGTGGAGACATATGAAGTAAGTTATACAGCTGATATGGACCACATTTCTCATTTATAAGATGAGAATAGTAGATATTTAGGTGCTGTTACTCTGGGAATTTGTAATTCAAGACAACTTCTCACCCCTCCAAGCTCATATTTCACTCCTTGAGAAAGAACAGCCTCATGAAAATTGCCATCTTAATACACAGAAGGTAATGTCATTCATTTCATTGTAAGAGGAGTTACTGTAAGAGCCAAATGACTCCTCAAATGTACTCTTCCTCTTCATTTCAACACATACATTATAGTCTACCATGATATATACATCTTTTTTTTTTTCAGGAAAAAAAATGGCACAGTGGCAAGCCATGAAGGAGACACAAATAGCTGGGGATAAGAAGGGACCCAACTCAAAATGACAAGAGGGTCAAAGAGCTGTAAGTGCTCATGGTTCAGAGAGGACAGGTGACAGACACAAAACTGTACCAACGTGATGCCACAGGCACAGAGGGTACAGGGATGAACACCAATTCCTCAAACATTGCTCTCTGAAATGTGGAAGATATGATCTCCCATAACCTACCAAACAACCTGTAACCATGTTTTCCTGAGTTTGAACTTGTCACCAGAATTCTCAGAAAGATGCCATTGCAAACATCATGATGAGGCAGGAACCCAACAACCTGTTTCTACTCACTAGCCTCAATAGATGTTAGAGTTCAATGGATTAATGGCTCATACATTTGAAATGAGAATGTACTGTGAACTTAATTAAGCCACTTGGACCCTGAAACTCTAGGTGTAAATAGACTGAACAACCTAAGTTATAAATTACATGCGTTTCTTCTTCATTCCATATATTCATCTCAGACTAACAAATCCCAGTTTTCCAAGTACCTAACGGTAGAATTGACTAAGTTTTTGGTGCAAAACATCTTATGAAGACCATAATGCATCTACTTCTGCAGTGATTGGTCGTGAAGTGTATTAAGTTGTATGAGAACCCTTTCAGCCACGCCCCATCATGGTGCTGGCTACCCTTCTCTTCCGCCTTCTCCTTCCCACGGGCACCACAATACCTTCCTGAATCGCACACCAATCAGCACAGGCTCCCTGCTCCTGGCCCCTTAGCAACGCAATCCATCCAATCCCCAAACGTCCCGTGTCCTCAGCAAACCTAGCAGCTCCTTCTAACCCTATAAAAGCAGATGTGCCTGCTGAAAAAAAAAAAAAACCTTCTCCGGCAAGCTGCCTTGCATTTGTGTCTCATCCTTTAACTGGTGCTAAATTTTATTCCTTTCATTGGTGCCAAAACCCGGGACGGGACTGTCCACTGTGGACCCCGTCTCCGTCTCAACCAAGGTGGCTTGCCCTTGTCCACCTTTTCGGGTGCTGGCTCTTTGCACTCACCACCGCTTTCACCTTTAGATAAGGCTCCCTTATAAGGCTGCCACCCTCCTCTGGGCTATAGCGGAGCAGGTATCAACCAACTAGACTCCGATGCCATTAAGAGGTGGAAAGTTACACCCCATTAAGACCTTTATGCTCATGACGGGCCCTCCGGCTATCCACTCCCTTCTCTCCAGGAGCCTTTGAGCATGAGGGTTCAGGGTGGAGGCTCCTTTCTGCTTCTCTCTCTCTCTCTCTCTCTCTGGATGCTAAAACAGGTTCCAAAAATCCTAGTGGGTTCCTCGTGGCCTCCAGCACTGTGCCTCCTGGGAGCTTGAAGTGTGAGTGACGACCCTCACTCTCCTCCTAATCCGGATCTGATAGAACCTCCGTGGCTCACAAACTCCTCGGGGGATGCTTCCTGGATTTTGCTGACCCACTTCCGGCCAGGGCATTCATTTCCTCATTTTCTCTTTTTCTCTTCCTCTTGATTTCCTTATCTCTGTCCACTTCACAATGGGAGCCTCCTCATCCCTTCCAGAAGCCTTGCCCCTCAAATGCTTACTCAGAAACCTTACTGTATTCTCCCTTACACCAGATACTGAGCCAAAGCTCTTGATCAGATTTTGCACTCAAGATTGGCCCCAGCACCCCTTGGACAACCAAAACCATTGACCTTTTGAGGGATCCCTAGACCCAGACCTCCTTTGCGACCTTTTTAACTACTGCCAGCGCCTAAAAAGTGGAAGGAGATCCCCTCTCCCTCCCAAGTCCTCCTGGCCTGTAAGTCTCCACCCCTTCTTGATCTCCCACCTCCCTCCTCTCCCACTTCCCTTTCCCCCTCCACTCTCCACCATCTTCCATTTCAGCTTTCCCCTTCCACTCCAATTCCACAGCTGCCCCCCGTTTCCCCTCCTCCCGTAAAACCTTTTAGTCCTCCACAGACTAGATCACAGGGGCTCCCTCTGGTCCCTCCCACTATTGCACTGCTTTCAGAGGTGGCTGGCCCAGAAGGGGTAATCAGAGTTCATGTACCCTTTTCCATCTCTGATCTCACACAATTAGAGATGAAACTGGGCTCCTTTACCACTGACCCCACCACCTACGTTAGGGAGTATCAGTGGATCCTGCAGGCTTAAAGTCTCACACACCATGACATATACATGTTGATAGCTAACACTCTCCTTCCTGAGGAGTGAAGGCATGTATGGGAATTGGGCCAAGCCCATGCAGATGAAACACATGGTTAGGACTAATCCTAACCATCCTACAGGTCCCAATGCAGTTCAAGAACAGGATCCCCAATGGGATTATAACATCCCAATAGGCATAAATTCCCGTGATATTTTTGCTTCCTGCCTTGTAGCCGGCCTCACATTCTCCTTCCCGCCAGCGCCACAATAAATTTCCAAAGGATGCAGGAAGTAATACAGAAAAAGGAACCAAGGCCCTTCAACAATATACCAACCTAGACCCAGAAACCCCAGATGGTTGTCATGTTTTAATGACCTATTTCCTAGTCCAGAGCTACCCCGACATTAGGGCTAAATTTAAAAAGCTAGAGCAGGGGCCCGCTACTCCTCAGACTGAAATTCTTATGGTGGGTTTTAAGGTTTTTCATAAGAGAGAGGAGGAAAAGGAAAGCCGCAAGCAGAGAGCTGATCAGGCAAATTTTCAGATGCTTGCACAAATAATCCAAGGACAGCCGCAACCCAGGCGCCCACAAACCCATAAGCTGCCTCCTGGAACCTGCTTTAAATGTGGAAAAGAGGGACATTGGGCAAAAGTATGCCCCTCTCCTCGGCCTCCAACCACTCCCTGCCCCAATGCCACAAAAGGGGCTATTGGGGATCTGATTGCCCTGCCACCCGAAGGGGAGAGGGGCCAGTTACCCCACAATCTAAGCCCGACCATTTGGGGCTAGGAGGAGAAGATTGATGGGGCCTTGGGTCTCTGTTACCGACCATGACCATCAGACCATCACGACACAGGAACCCAGGGGGTAGCTTGTGGTGGATGGGTGCCCCATTTCTTTCCTCTTAGACACCAGAGCCACTTTTTCAGTCCTGAGGGAGTTCTGGGGCCCAACTACACCTTCCACCTCTCCTATTTTTGGGGTAGGAGATAAACAGATTTTCCCTTGTAAACCCCCCCCCATTAACATGCACCATGCAAGATGTTTCCACACCCTTCTCACACTCCTTCCTTGTCATGCTCCACTGTCCCATCCCTCTACTGGGAAAAGATATTCTCTCCCTTCTCAGGGTTACGATCAGCATCACCTCCCATGCCTCGCCTACCACACAGTTTTTTATAGCACTCCTGTCCGACGACTCGGACTCACGGCCTCCTTTTCCAACATTAACTGAGCCTGTCGACACGGTTGTCTGGGACATGTCAAGCCCCTCAACTGCAAAGTGTTCTCCAATACACATTAGGCTTAAGGACCCCACTAAGTTTATATGCCAGGCCCAGTATCTCCTGACCACCACAGCCCTTCTTGGCCTTTGCCTCATCATTCAGGATTTACAAAAAAAGGGCCATCTCCAGCCCACTCACTCACCTTTCAACACCCTTTCCCCAGGGAAAAAGTCAATTACGCTTAACAGAAAACAACTTCTCACTGACCTTCCCATTCCCCAAACAAAGGCTGAAATATTGTCATTTTTGAGATTAGCTGGATACTTCAGAGCCTGTGTCCCAAATTATTCCCTCCTGGCCAGACCTCTGTATAACCTAACTAAGGGTCCCCCTGACGAACCCCTACTCTCCTCCCCACCGCCATCCCTTTTTAAAATTGCGACAGACCCTTGTACAGGCGCCGGCACTTCATCTCCCTGATCTCTCTAAACCTTTCTTCTTATACGTCCATAAGAAAGTTGGACAGGCACCGGGGTGTTGGGACAAAATTATGGACCCACCTTTGCTCCCGTAGCATACCTTTCTAATCAGTTAGATCCCACCATCCGTGGATGGGCACCCTGCATAAGGGCCCTAGCCACCGGATAGCTCTTACAGAAGGAGGCATACAAATTAACTTTCGGGGCACCATTAACTATCCTTTCACCCCACCACTTAAAGGATCTCCTGACATACAAGGAACTTCAATCCCTCCCTCCGTCCAGGGTTTTGTCCCTTCTCACCTCCTTCCTCAAAAATCCTGACATCAACTTTCTTCCATGCCCCCCCTTAAATCTGCCACTTTACTTCCCACACCTTGTCCTTCAGGTACAGGATTGCCTGGAGGCCCTAGAAAACTTCCTGCCCTGTCATTCCTCTATTTCAGAAGGACCTCTCTCTCATCCCGATTACATTTGGTTTACAGACGGTAGTTCTTTCAGACAGGACTCTTCCCATTATGCAGGATATGCCGTAACCTCTCTCACCAAAATCATGGAAGCCAAACCCGTACCCCCAGGCACTACCAACCAACAGGCTGAGCTTATAGCAGTTACAAGAGCCTGTATTTTAGCCCAAGGTAAATCCCTCATGCTTTACACTGACTGAAAATATGTTTCCCACATCCTGTTGTCCCATGCTGCTGTGTGGAGGGAACGGGGCCTACTCACCACAAAAGGAAACTCAATCACTAATTCATCCCTTATCACCAAACTTATAGAGGCCTCATGTCTGCCCGTCCGGCTAGGGGTAGTTCACTGCAAGTCTCATCAGAAAGACAACTCCCGTATCACACAGTGCAATTCCAGGGCTGACGCGGCTGCACGATCAGCGGCCATGAATTCCTAACATAAACCTGCTCACCTTTTAGCCGCCCTCACTGACATACCCCCCGCGGACCATACGGCCCTGTTCCAGCTTCTCCATGCTCTCTTCCACTCTAGCCCCCAAACTTTAACAATCTTTTACAAACTTTCTTTATGCTCACCCCTTTAGATAAAGCCCTCCTACTGGAAATTTCCCTTACTTATAAAATCTGCCAGTGCTCTAACCCCAACACTCCTTTAAAACCTAAACCTTTCCCCTCCCACCAGGCCAGAGGTCACACACCTGCAGCTGAGTGGCAGGTGGATGTCACTAACATGCCACCTGTACGACGCACCAGATATCTCCTAGTGTTCGTAGATACCTTCTCTGGACGGGTAGAGGCCTTCCCCACATCTAACAAAAGGGCTATTACAGTGGCATCCATCCTCCTCTCTCTGATTACCACTAGGTTTGGAATGCCCACTTCATTACAGTCAGACAGTGGTCCTGAGTTTATCTCTCATATTACCCAGAAAGTTTCCCAAGTTCTCTCTTTTCAGTGGCACTTACACTGTCCCTATCATCCCCAGGCTTCCGGCAAGGTAGAGAGATCCAACAGAACTCTTAAAAATATTTTAACAAAATTATCCTTAGAACTACACCTGGACTGGGTTCAGCTACTCCTGTTGGCCTTACTCAGGATAAGGGATCTTCCAGAAAACCCTCTCTGTTGTCTCCTTTTGAAATAATGTACAGGCATCCCCTCTTACCTCCAGGGCTCACTCCCTCACAGGGTCCAATACCACCAGACCTCAATTTACCTCTCCTTTTCCATCTCCGCTCTGAACTTTGGAAATTTCAAGATTGGCTTCTTCCTGACCCTGCTTCCTCTCAAAACTTCTTGCCTCTCCACCCTGAACAACTAGTATATTACAACTCCCCGGAAGAAAAAGGACCTCTCACGCCCAAGTGGGGGGGCCCCTATCTAGTTATTCTTTGCACCCCTACAACTGCTAAACTCCCTTTACCTGGTAACCGTTTTACTCCCTGGATTCACATTTCTAGATTAAAACCAGAAACCCAGAACCTCGTCCCCACCAGCGTCCAGGATATCTCAGAAGAGTCCCAAGGCTCCTCTCCATCTACTCCTTCTCCCTCTTATTCTTGTACTCCAGACCCATCTAATCCCCTGAAATTGAGATTTTCCAGCATTCCTGCCCCTCCTCTCATCAACCACAAGGATGCTCCCTTTTAGTAATTTTAACACTTTTAAGATCCTCCTCCTCTTTCTCTTTATACTTCCTCAAAGTTTCTCTTCTTCTCCATCTTACGTATGGAGATTTAAGGTGAGAGAGTCATACACACACACACACAAAAACACCAAAGTCACCCATTTGGCCGCTACTGCGGACTGCTCCATCAAAGGTTGCTCCGAGGCTGTCACTATCACTCTTTCCAATTCTAAGTTAGTTAAACAAGCCAACCGCCCTTACTTTTGCTTCCTCTTTGATCAGACCCATGATTACTGCCACTGGTGGCCTGACACCTATGGTGGCTGTCCGTATTGGTCATGTAAGATCCACTGAGCGTTAGGGTATGTGGGACAGCCTACTGGTAGGAGACTTTTTCAGTGTGACAGCAAATGACACTGTTCTTTAACCATACAGGATCCATGGAAGAGCTGATGGGCTACCAGGGTCCTTTCTTCTGTTTACTGTAATGGCTATGCTTCACACCCCTGCAGAATTTTTGAAATATCCCGTGAGTATGTTCCTCTTCACGACCCTATATCTCTTGTCTCTACAGACATAAAAGATCATGAACAGAACATCATATCCTCTTTAGAAAATGCCCCTTCCCTTCATGCCCTGGGCTCACCTGGGCTACTTGGTTACAGATCATCTCCAATACCCTGTCCTTTTTAAACCAGACTGTTCCATCCATTTCCCCCAGAAATTGCTTTTTGTGCACCTCCTTGGCTCGTCCCCTGCTTGCTGCTGTCCCAGTCAACAACACCGACTCACTCCTTCGTCCAAACCCTTCCCAGGCCCCACTGCCCTCTTCACCCCTACCCAATGTTCCTTTGTGGGAGCCTGAGGATGGCAACCACACCCTCCTCCCTAGAACATGCCTTTGTGGCCCCACTATTTCCAAATCTTTCAATGAACCTCACAAATACCACTCATGCATCACCTGGAACCTTTTTTTGGTGCAATGGAACCCTTATCACCACTTTCCTCCCCAACATAACTTCTCCTTGCCTTCTCGTAACTGTTGTTCCCCAGCTCACCCTATACACCAGCTCAAAAATGTTTCACCTTCTTAATCCCACAGACTGACAGAAAAGAGCGGCTTTCCTCCCTATCTTGGTTGGTATGTCTTTAACCATTTCCATCACCAGTGCCGGCCTCTCGGTAGGAGCCCTGGGCCACTCTCTGTGGGCTGTCGAAGATATTAAATCCAGGTCAGAAAGGGCCCTCACATCCACGGCAGAATCTCTAACCTCTCTACAAAAACAAATAACTTCTTTGGCTCAAGTGACCCTCCAGAAGAGGAGAGCTCTTGATCTGCTCACAGCGGAAAAAGGTGGCACCTGCCTCTTCCTAAGAGAAGAATGTTGTTATTACATTAACAAATCGGGTGTGGTAGAAAATAACATCATTAAACTCACTGAATTAGCTACCAGCCTGCGTGCCCCACCCGACTCCAGCCCATTCTCCTCTCTAATGTCCAACCCTCTCCTAACCTGGGTTTGGCTCATCCTCGGCCCCCTCTCTGTAATCCTTCTGGTATGCCTTTTCTTACCTTGTATACCCAAGTTTTTACAAACCCAAGTGGACAAAATTTCTAACCAGACTTTTAACCAGCTTTTACTTAGAAACTACCAACTCCTAGCTACTGATGAACCCTCCGCCTCTTCTCGGAAACTCCTCACCACATGCTGATGAAACATACAGGATGCGACAAATTGCCTTCCTAGATGCCCTTTCCTCTGACGCCTGGCTACTACACCCGGCTTTTACACATCAGGAATGGACTCAACAGATTATCGACTTATAGCTGCAGGGAACTTTCATCCATTTCACCCCCAGGGGGTTCTTTTATATTCCACCATATTATGGGGTCTCCTGAGCATATTCCTCCCTGACACTCCAACCCCTTCCCAAACGACACCCCCTACCATCAGGAAGTAGCCAGAAAGAGAAACGTCACCCTTTTCCTAACAAAACCAAAAGGGAGGACTATTAGGTCGTATGAGAACCCTTTCGTCCGTGCCCCATCATGGCGCTGGCTACCCTTCTCTTCCACCTTTTCCTTCCCGCCGGTGCCACAATACCTTCCCGCCGGCATGAATCTCACACCAATCAGCACAGGCTCCCTGCTCCTGGCCCCTTAGCAAAGCAATCCATCCAATCCCTGAACGTCCCGTGTCCTCAGCGAACCTATCAGCTCTCTTCTAACCCTATAAAAGCAGATGTGCCCGCTGGAAAAAAAAATCCTTCTTCAGCGAGCTGCCTTGTGTTTGTGTCTCATCCTTTAACTGATGCTAAATTTTATTCATTTCAAAGTGATTTATATGATCATGGTCCATATGATTAAAAAAAGGGATGTAAAAGAAAATGGATATACAGTTATTCTTGATTGAAGAATTGGATTTGGAATGCATCTTATAGGAAGCATTGTTATCTCTGAGATTACGTCAAAAATTCTCAAGATACAGCTTTTTCTAAGACTTTAGAAAGCTACCATCCAGGACAAACATTCAACTAATTATTTACCATTTTTACTTTCCTTCTCATGGATTTTAGGAACCACAGTTTATAGAATTACTTCTCCACATATGTCATAGTTTTATTATTTCTAGGTTCTCTTGAGGTTTCCTTCTGGACAGTGGCTATAAACTATAGCCCTACCAAATAGAACTTAAGGAAATACTTGAAACTGGCAAATGAATAAAGAAAATAAAATTTATTTCTTACAGTTTTGGAGGCTGGGAAGTCCAAGATCCAGGGAACACATCTGTTGAAGGCCTTTTTAGTGGGGACTCTACAGAGTACTGTGGTGAGGCAGACAATCTCATGGTGAGAAGGGCAAGAGTAAGAGAGCCCACCTCTCTTGATGCCCTTATAGAGCCATCAGAACCATCCCCTTGACAACCTATTAAACCATCAACCCATTACACCATGAATGGATAAATTCATTCATGAGAACACAGTCCTCATCTTCCAATCATCTCTTAATGACCCCACCTTCCACCACCAGATTGGGGGGTAAGTTGTAACATGAGTTTGGGGGAACATTCAAACCACAGCATACCAACCCTGGCCCCCCCCAAAGCTCATGACCTCTTACAAATGCATACATTCCATCCTCATAGCCCCAAAATCTTAATCCACCCCTGCACCAACTCAAAAGTGTCCACAATCCCATATACAAAATCAAAACAAGTTATCTGCTTCCAAGAGGTAATGGTGGGACAGGCATGAAGCAGAAATTCTCATTCCAAAATGAGCCACAAGGAAGGGGTAACAGGTCCCAAACAAGTCTGAGACCCAGTAGGACAGGCATTAAATCTCAGACCTGGAGAGTAATCTACCTTGGCTCTATGTCCGTCATCCTCTGCACACTGGTGCAGGGATTGGGCCTCCAAGTCCTTGGCAGACCTGCTTCTATGGCTTTCCTGGGCTCAGCCTATGCTTTAGCTTTCCCTGGCTGACTTTATATGCTGGTAGCTGTACAGTTCTGGGGTCCCAGTGGCAGTCCTGCTCTCATGGCTCCACTAGACATGGCACTGGTGGGGGTTCCCTGCTGCAACTCCAACCCCACATTTCTGCTTGGCATTGCTCTAGTGGAGGCTCTTCGAAGTGAGTCTATCCCTGTGACAAACCTCTTTCTCAGTCCCCAAGCTTTTCCATATATCCTTCAAAATCTGGGTGAAGGCTGCTGTGCCTCCACAGCTCTGGCATTCTGTGAGCCTGCAGACCTAACATCATGTGGATGCTGCCAAGTCTTCTGGTTTTTATCTTCCAAAGCATCAGGTCCAGCAGCACCTGGGGCCAAATTAGCTACAAGTGGGGCAGCTGAGGAAAACTGCTTAAATACAGGGAGCAGTTTTCTGAGGTGGGCCTGGGCAGCAAGCCCTGGTAGGGCCACATGGGACTGTTTCCCAGATAATTTTGCCTCCCTAGGCCTCTGGGCCTGTGATGGGCCGCCTCCCAGATCTCTGAAATGCCTTCAGGTCTTTCTTTCATTCTCTTGATGTTTCCTTCTTTCTGTCCTAATCTCACTCATTTCAAATATCCATTGAAAGCTCTGTTCTTGCGTACAGCTGATCTGAGTGTGATAGTTTTGGCACCCATAGAATGGAAAGCTGGCTCAACTGTAGTTTTAAGTCAGAATTGTGTAAGCTGAGCCAACTGAGATGTCTAGGGTGTTGGCTGTCATTTCTGTTAACTATAGATCTTCTTCATTTAGGGCAACAATGAGATTAACTCTTTCCTTGCAAATTGATGTGGATGGTCTGCCACTGCAGACTTGATCTTCAACTTTATCTCATTCATTCTTAAAACAAGTTATCCATTTTTAAAGTGCTGGTTTCTTTGGGACATTATCCCCATAAACTTTTGATAAATGATCAATGATTTCCCCATTCTTCCACCCAAGTTTTACCATAAAATTGATGTTTGTTCTTTCTTCAATTTTAGCAGAATTTGTCTTACTTTGATAAGGGCTCTTTTCAAACTATTGTCTTATCCTTCATAGTACCTCAAACTAGAACTTGTTCAGACATGTTATAACGAGTTATTATGAGTGTATTTAGGCACAATTTTTTTTTTTTTTACAATCCATGCATAGAATTTTCACAATATGTATTTTCCACGAACTTTTTGAAGGCTCCTCATATTGAAAACTTGGATTTGGAATGCAGCTTACAGGGATCATTGTTAATATTTCTAGGGCAGAAACTCTCAGAATACTTGTTTAACTAAGATTTTAGGGAGCTACCACTTCAGTGCAAACTTTCAAGTAACACTGTCATTTCTATCTTTCTTCTCAATAAATTTCCTGTATCATAGTTTATAAAATTACCTCTCCACATATGCTTTATGTTTGTTACTTCTAGTTTGGTCATGATTTCTCACTTAAAGACATTGGCAATACACTCTGACCTGCCCTGATGGGACTCCAGGGGATTTGGTCCTGGATGTTTTCAATGTGCCTCTCACAGAACACTTATTTATGTTGGTGAATGGCCTAATACCTAAGTGTCTGACCTTCATTCAGGTGTCCCTCTCACAAGAATTTTTCTTTCAACTGTGAGACACTCTTGAGGATCTTGTCTGACCTGTGTCCAGTTTACCCCTACCAAGGTAGCCTACCAAGGAGATACCTGAATGGGAAAGAAGTTAGGATCAGGTGTGTTAGTCAAGTGAGACACAGAGTGGGCAACTCAATAAACACAAGAAATAAGAGAAGCAGTGTATTACCTGCAGATCACAGAGAGAAGGCAGCATGACACACAGAGCCAATAAGAAGGGGAGCTCTGTCCTAGACACACGCCCCAAACTACCATATGGGGACCAAAAACAGAGAAACAGAGTGAGCTACCAGTGGGCTTGAGCTTTTACTGAGATCCAGAACTATACCTGAGCTGGTTTTTCAGGGGGAATTCTAATTGGTTGGTTTAGAAGTAGCAGGCAGGAGCTGCATGGCTTCACACTATGACTGAGAGGTGGTCACTGCAGGACATACGCACAGTCCACATGGGGTCTGGGGGTCAGTGGGGTGAGTCGAGTGTTGTGTCTAGTTGTCCTGTAAGGAGTGGTCACCAGGAAGGGGTTGTATAATGAGTTATCTGGATCTACAACATTGAGGAACTGGGAGGAAGCAGAGAACTGGAAACCATGTCAATGGTGGGTAAGCCCTGCTTCTTGTAGGAACAAGTTAAACTTATATTCAAAATGAATGCCAGGGAAATAAAATTACAAGAATTCATTACAAGGTTTAAAATAAGAATTCCAGTAGACCACCAATAACTCTAATATCGCTCATAACTAGGTAGAAGGTAAATGAAGTTGGTCAACTTATATAAAACTATATTTAAATATGTTTTTAAATAATGGAGCAGAATGCAGCAGACGAGTCACAGTTATTAGGTACTGTCAAATGGATACAGAAAAATTATCATATACCATTGATGCTGGAGTGCACATTTTCACGTCTTTCCCATACAGTTGCATCTTAAATTTAATAATGGCAAAACACTGTTGGTCAGAAGGCAGTATATTGTGTTTGTTCTTGGTCGCTCAAAAAATGTGACATCACCATAGCTTCTGAATCACAGAGATGATGATAATATGGGGAAAGTCATGGACAAGATGGGTTGAAAAGTGATTCAGGAGAATTTGATCTCAATGTGAGATATTTTAGGAATACTTCTGTGAATGTATTCTGCTCATCTCTTCCATCTCATGTGATCACAGCTGTGGTATAAAACACATGTCCACATTTATGTAAGTTGCAAATTGTTTTTCAGTAATTATGAGGTAATAATTTTATTTATTTTATTTTTTATTTATTTTTTGTCATTTTCGTGACCAGCACTCAGCCAGTGAGGGTACCAGCCAGTCCTATATAGGATCCGAAGCCATGGCGGAAGTGTCGCCGCGCTCCCAGCGCCGCACTCTCCTGAGTGCGCCACGGGCTCGGCACAGTAATTTTAAGTGATAATCATTACTTATGTCATAGTTTGTCAGTGGTTTTATTCTTACATTATGATATATAAAATAATGATGTATTTTATCACTGATATAAATGATATGTCTTGCAATTACTTAGAAAAAACTGTCAGTATTAGCAAACGCTTAGTGGCTAATATAGACCTACTATTAGTCTACACACTTTAGGTATCATTAGTTCATTTAATGCTCACAGCATCTCAAGAGGTGGGCACTATCACCACTCCTGTGTTCCATTTCTGAATCTGAGCTGAAGCTATGAGAAAGGAGTAGAAGAACCGTGAGCCTGACTTGTTCTGTCTCCAGAGTTCTTGCTCACAGCAACTATGTTATTTTTTCTGTTATGTGGTAAGTACTTTCTAGGAGTAGGTTAAGAAATTTTTCCATACCCCTTGGTACTGAAATTACTTACCTAAATTACCTTCTAAAGACTGTATTAAATTGCTTTTATACTTGCTTTTGGCATTGCCTGGTGATATTTGTTCTTGATTTTATTTCTAGTGTTCAGATGTCTTTAAAACTGGAGAGTAATATTCCCGTTTTTGGTGACAAAATCATCATTTAAAGCCAACTTTGTATTTTGTGTTGTATCCTAATGCTTTTCACCATGTGTTTAACATGCATTCATATCATTTTTCAAAATATCTTTTCAGTGGAGGCAGGAGCCATGGGACCTCCAGCCCAGGTCAGTCCCTGCTGCTTAGAGAGGCCCAAGAGCCACAGGGCCCACGTGACCTGAATCAGCCACAATGGAACAGGCAGGCACCATGGGACCCCCAGCCCAGGCTAGTCCCTGCTGCCTACAAGGGTCCAAGAGCCACTGGGCCCACATACCCTGAGAAAGCCATGCCAGAACAGGCAGGAGCTGTAGGATCCCCAGCCAAGGCCAACGTCTGCCACCCAGAGAGGCCTGAAAGCCACTGGGCACACATGCCCTCACCCAGCTATGCTGGAACAGGCAGGCACTGTGGCACCCCCCAGCCCAGGCTAGTCCCTGCTGAAAAGGATTGGCAGTCCCTTCAGAATCCAGGACAGACATCAGGGTGGAATGAGTGAACCATAATACCTCCTGCCACAGTGACTAAACACCAAAGGAAAGGTACCAAAAATATGAAAAATCAAGAAAGTACATCACTATCAAAGGAAAATAATAACCCTCAAGCTCTTGATCCTATAAAACAGGAAGTCCTTGAAATGACTGACAAGGAATTTAAAGCAACAATTCTAAGGAAACTAAAAGAAATACAAGAAAACTGAGTTAGGCAACACAATGAAATGAGAAAAAATATACAGGACCTGAAAGAAGAAATGTACAAAGAAATTAGTGCCTGAAAAAAATGTAGCAGAGCTTCTGGAGCTAAAGGATTCATTCAATGAAATAAAAAATACAACAGAGAGTCTAACCAGCAAGCTAAAATAAGAAGAGAGAATTTCTAACCATGAAGACAGGCTATTTGAGTTAATACAGGTGGACCAGACAAAAAGAAAAAAGAATTTAAAACATTGAAGAAAATCTAAGATAACAGAAAACCTTAAGTGCTCAAGTATCCAAATCATGGGTATTCCAGAAGGAGAGGAAAAAGGAAATGGCATTGAAAACATACTCAATGAAATAATAGCAGAAAACTTCCCAGGTATAGGGAAAGTCACAGATCTTCAGATTTGGGAGGCCCAAAGATCCCCAAACACATTCAACTCAAAAAGGTCCTCTCCAAGACATGTTAGAGTCAAACTGGCAAAACTCGAAGATGAAGAGAGAATCTTAAAATCTGCAAGAGAGAAGCAGCAAGTACCTATAAGGGAGCCCCAATCAGAATAGCATCAGACTTTCATCAGAAACCCTAAAACCCAGAAAAGAATGGGATGATATATTTAAAATACTAAAGGAAAAAAATTTCCAGCCAAGAATGCTTTACTCAGCAAGGCTATCATTCCAAAATGAAGGAGAAATAGTATATTTCTCACACAAACAAAAACTGCAGGAGTTCACTACCACACAAACAGCCTTAAAAGAAATTCTCAAGGGAATCCTGAGTTTGATACCTGAAAAACAACCATCACTGCCATGAATACAGAAGAAAGAACAAAACTTACCAGTAAAACAAAAATGCTAGTGATAGAGAGAAAAAAAAGTTTATCTACCACCCCAATAAAACAACAAACACAGAAGACAAACAAAAAATCAGAAAGAAAGGAAGAAAAGATACTTAAGACATCTAAACAAAAATCAATAAAATGCTAGGAGTAAATCAACACCTTTCAATAATAACTCTAAATGTAAAGGGATTAAATTCCCCACTCAGAAGACACAGACTGACTGACCGGGTTAAAAAGATGGACCCAACTATATTCTGCCTTCAAGAGACTCATCTCACCTGTAAAGATACACATAGACTAAGAGTGAAATGATGTAAAAAAATATATCATGCAAACAGAAATGAAAAATGAGCTGGAGTAGCTACTCTTATATCAGATAAAATAAACCCAAAACCATAAATAGAGATAAAGAAGGCTACTATATAATGATAAAAGGATCTATCCATCAAGAAGACATAACAATCATAAATATATACGTACCCAATGTCAGAGCAGCAAGATTTATAAAGCAAATACTATTAGATCTAAAAAATGAGATAGACACTAACACACCATAGTAGCGGGGGACCTGAACACCCCACTCTCAATATTGGACAGATCATCTAGGCAAAACAATCAATAGAGAACCATGAGATCTAAACAACACTTTAGACCAATTGGACTTGGCAGATATCTACATTTCATCCAACAACCTCAGAACATTCATTCTCATCGGCACATGGAATATTCTCTAGGATAGACCCCATGTTAAGTCACAAAGTAAATTTCAACAAATTCAAAAAATTGGAATTATTCCATGTATTTTTTCAGATCACAATGGGTTAAAACTAAAAATCAACAACAAACAAAACTCTGCAAACAATACAAACACATGGAAATTAAACAACATTCTACTTAATGACATATGGTCCAAGAAGAAATTAAACAGGAAATCAAAAAATTTATTGAAACTAATGAAAATAATGATGCATCATACCAAAACCTGTGGGATACGGCAAAACCAGTACTAAGGGGGATATTTATTGCATTAAATGCTTACTTGAGGAGAGTGGAAAGATGGAAATTAAACAACCTAACACTTCACCTTAAAGAACTAGAAAAACAAGAACAATCCAAACCCAAAGTTAGTAGATAGAAAGAAATAATTAAGATCAGAGCAGAACTAAATGAAATAGAAACCCAAAAAATGATACAAAAGATCGATGACACAAAAAGTTGGTTTTTTGTAAAGATAAGTAAAATTGACAAACCTTTAGCAAGGCTAACCAAGAAAAGAAGAGAGAAGACCGAAATAACAAAAAATAGAAATGAAAAAGGTGATATTACAACTGGCACCTCAGAAATACAAGGAATCATTAGAGACTACTACAGACAACTGTATGCCAAGAAATTTGAAAATCTGGAGGAAATAGATAAATTTCTGGACATGTACAAACTACCAAAACCAAGCCAGGAAGATGTACAAAATCTGAACAGACCAATAGCAATAAAAGAGATTGAAGCTGTTATCAGAAGGCTCTCCAAAAAGAAAAGCCCAGAACCAGATGGGTTCACTGCAGAGTTCTACCAAACCTTCAAAGAGGAACTGATACCAATTCTTTACAAACTATTCCTAAAGTTGAAACAGAGGCCATTCTCCCAAACTTATTATTATCTATGAGACAAAGATACATCAAAAATAGAAAACTACAGGCCAATATCCTTGACGAATATAGACACAAAAAGTCCTCAATAAAATACTCTAGCTAAGAGAATACAGCAACACATACACAAAATTATACATCACGATCAAGTGGGATTCATCCTAGAGAAGCAAGGTTGGCTCAACCTATACAAATCAATAAATGTGATACACCCCATCAATAAAAGCAAAGACAAAGACTATATGATCATTTCTATAGATGCTGAAAAAGCATTTGAGAAAATTCAACATTTTTTCATGATAAAGACTCTCTACAAGTTAGGTATAGATAGAAAGTATCTCAACATAATTAAAACCATATATGATAAACCCACTGCCGGTATCATCCTGAAGAGGGAAAAGATCAAAACTTTTCCCTTAAGAACAGGAACTAGACAAAGATGCCGACTCTCACCACTCCTATTTGACAGTGTTGGAAGGACTAGTCAGAGCCATCAGAGAAGACAAGGAAATAAAAGACTTCCAGATTGGAAAAGAGGAATTTGAACTGTCCCTTTTGTCAGATGATGTGATCCTATATATCGAACAGCCTAAAGCCTCTACAAAAAAACTCTTAGCGTTGATAAATGATTTCAGCACAGTAGCAGGATACAAAATCAACACACAAAAATCAGTAGCATTTCTATACTTCAACAGTGAACATGTAGAAAAAGAAATCAAGAAAGCCAGCCCATTTACAATAGCCACCAGAAAAATAAAATATTTAGGAATTGAGTTAACCAAGGAGGTGAAAAATCTCTATAATGAGAACTACAAAGCACAGCTGAGAGAAATTAAAGATGACACAAGAAGATAGAAAGATAACCCATGCTCTTGCAATAGAAGAATTAACATTGTGAAAATGTCTATACTACTCAAAGTGATCTACAGAGCTAATGAAATCCCCATCAAAATTCTAATGACATTTTTCTCTGAAATTGAAAAAAAACCTACCCAGACATTTATATGGAAAAATAAAAGACCATGAATAGTAAGAGCAATTCTGAGAAAAAAAATAAAGCTGGAGGCATAACACTACCTGACTTTAAACTATACTACAAAGCTATAATAACCAAAATAGCATGGTACTGGAACAAAAACAGACACAGGGATCAATGGAATGGAATAGAGAATCCAGAAATCAACCCATACTCCTACAGCCATCTGATCTTTGACAAGGGCACCAAGTCTACACACTGGGGAAGAGACTGCCTCTTCAGCAAATGGTGCTGGGAAACTGGATATTCATATGCAGGAGAATGAAACTAGACCCATACCTCTCACCATTTACCAAAATCAATGCAAAATGGATTAAAGAATTAAATATACATCCCCAAACAATAAAACTCATTAAAGAAAACATAGGGGAACACTCCAAGAAGTAGGATTGAGTACATACTTCATGAATACAACCCCAAAAGCACAGGCTAGCAAAGGAAAAATAAACAAATGGGATTATATCAAACTAAAAAGCTTCTGCACAGCAAAAGAAACAATGAACAGAGTTAAAAGAGAACCAACAGAATGGGAGAAACATTTGCAAAATATACATCTGACAAAGGATTAATATCCAGAATATACAAGGAAGTCAAACAACTGTACAGCCGAAAAACAAGTAACCCAATTAAAAATGGGCAAAGGAGATCAATAGGCATTTCTCAAAGGAAGATATATGAATGGCCAATGGGTACATGAAAAAATGCTCAACATCACTCAGCATTTGGTAAATGCAAATCAAAACCACACTGAGATACCATCTCACTCCAATTTGGATGTCTAATATCCAAAAGACTGAAAAGTATAAATGCTAGAGAGGTTGCAGAGAAAGAGAAACTCTCATAAACTGTTGGTGGGACTGCAAAATAGTGCAGCCTTTAGGAAAATGGTTCCCTAAACAATTGCAGATAGATCTAACATATGACCCAGCTATTCCACTGCTGGCAATATGCCCAGAGGTATGGAAATCATCATGTCCAGGGGATACCTGTACTCCAATGTTTATTGCAGCACTATTCACAATAGCCAAGAGATAGAACCAGCCCAAATGTCCATAATCAGATGAGTGGATAAGGAAACTGTGGTATTTCTACAGAATGGAATACCACTCTGCTATAAAAAAGAATGAAATACTACCATTTGCAGCAACATGGATGGACTTAGAGAAAATTATATTAAGTGAAACAAGTCAGGCACAGAAAGAGAAATACCACATGTTCTCACTTATTTGTTGGAGCTATAAACAAACAAACAAACATACAAATAAAGTGTGGGGGAGCAGGGAAGAAGACACAACATTCACAACTCTTCCTTGAACTTGTTAAGACAAGTGAACAGATATGATGTTGATGGCGGGGAGGGGGGAAAGGGAGGAGGGAAAAAAGAATTGGTAAAGGGACATGAAAATCAACTACATTTTTTATTGACAAACTAAAAACAAACAAACAAATACATAAATAAAACACACCCTATCAAATGTAAAAAATTGAACATCATACAATATCTGCTGTCAGACCGTGATGGAATTAAGGTAGAAACCAGTAAGAAAAAAATAACTGAAAAATTTCCAAATAAGTAGATATTAAACAACACAGTTTAAATATCACATGGACCAAAGATGAAATTTTAAGAAAATGAGAAATTCTTTTGAACTAAAAGGAAATGAAAGCACTATTTATCAAAATTTGTGGATGCACCCCAAACAGGTCCTGTCACCTTCTGCTAAGATCACCTGCATCAACACTTGCAGATTGGCTGTCAGCAGGAAAGGAGGAAGTCACACAGACAGTGGTGCAGCTTCTTATATTAACAAACATTTCAATATTATCACTCTTCATGCCACAGAGGGTGATGTGATATCCATGACTGTGGATCAAAATCTGAGTCAGAACAATCAGAATGAGGATGTCAAGATAGCAGTGAATTCATTTCTGAATTAAATTCAGTTTTGCTTTAATTTATATAGAAGTAAAACTTATAAGTCTATAAGGGTTTTTATTCTAAGTATAAAATAAGCCTTTTATGTGCTTATAGCTTAATTAATGAAGACATTTTCCTTTTTTTAAGTATTCTCATTGAATCTTTAATTCATTGACATACTTGTAGAGTGGTTGACCCCAGTGAAACTTCTGCAGACACTATGAATTGGCAAATTCTGACCTTCTCTTTAGTGTTACAAATGCCAATTTACTTGTGTGCCTTTTTCTGTGAGTTTCAGTCAAATTGTTTCTTTTTCACCTTGATATTGCCACCTAGAAACATACAACCAGGAGTACAGTAGCAATTAAGAAATTACGGGAGGAATGAATCAAGATGTTGTCCAGAAAGTAATAGAAATTGGATATGCCTTATCACATGTAAAAAGGAAAAGAGGATAAAATATGTGAAATACTGATTTGCAAGACAGTGTACATAAAACAATGAGAGGATGATAGTTGAGAGATACAAAAGAATGATGTGAGCACTACCATTGCCTCAGGTTATTGCTTCAATAGAGTTTAAAGACTATGGTGTGGCGAGAACTTTGGCAGACTTTCTGAATTGAAAAGGTGGAATTGAGAGTCTGGAGAATAAGGTGGCCCAATGTCATCACGCCATTCTCCACATGCACTATTGAGAAGGGCAGAGAGTAGTCATGCCAGCTCCCTTCAGACAGGGATGCTACATGCCATTTTTACTCCACTGCAACACTGGCCACAGAGTTACAGGAACGGAACAGAAGAATATGGCAAAAACACAAAGAAGCCATTTGAATGAACTTGTCCTCAACCCTTTCACCTTATTCCTCATTGCAAAAAAAGAGGCCTTTACATGACGCGGTTCTCTTACAACAAGGCAAAGGATGAAGTGACATCCTGGAGACAAAATGACACGTGGGAGTAGGTTGAATCAACCCAAGTGAAGCCTACCTGCCTTTTCTATGACTTTTTGTTGTGCGTGGCTGGTAAACTTAGTAAATATGAAATGATTTAAGTAGAGCTTTCTATTTATAATAGGAGAAAATGATCATCATGAAAAGAAGGAGAAACCAGTAGGAAACATTATCTTCTCCATTTGTGCCCATATAAATTGTCCAGTTTGCTTTAAATTTGGGAACCATCTTGTCTCTGTCCTTCACTGCATAAATGCTACAGTCTATGTAGTTTGCATGGAGTATTGGGTTGCTCTTTATAGGCAGTGAGATTATGGTCAATGGTGCCAGACTCTAATACAATAACAGAGTGAAGATGAGGGATTCATGTCTTGTTTTGTTTTAAGCAAGATCTGGCCTTGAAATTCTCTGTATATGTATTGAAACCAGAGATTCTGACTGCAGCATTTCCTGGAAAAAAAATGCCCACGTACAAGTATTTACTTAGAGTCAAAGTACCCCTGAAATTTCAATGCTTTTATTTGTTGGTCACTCACATCTCATGAATCTTGGACAAATGTCCTCCTCCACAAAACAGTTTTTAGACTGACCATTCATTACCTGAATAGTGCTCATATGCTATGGAGTCTTAGACTCACTCCACGGGAATGTTTGCTTCTGAAGAGAATGTGTACTTTTACCCAGTCATGCTGGTGTCAGCATCCCCTGCTCTGCATGCCCTAAATAAGTCCTAGTCTGCTAGATGGAGCCCTAAATTGTTTCTTCCCTCTTCTTGATTTTGTGTCTCTTGGAGGTTTCAGGTGAGGAAGTCCCTGTTCAACCATGTTGAGGAATCCATCTTCACTATCAGGACACTTAGCTGTCTATTCACACACAAATCATGTCAGAGGAGAGTCAAAGGCTCAGTATAAAACAATGGACATCAACAGGTCAGCTAAACAATAGGACAGTGGGTTGATTATTGCCAAAACCAATGTTAATGAAAATCTAAAAACCTTACAAGCATGAAAACCTTTAAAAATATTTTGTTAGTTGATAATAGAAAATAAATAAAGATTGCAATTCCCTTCTACAAGACCATATTCCAAAATATATGCTGCCTTTAGATGTAGATACACATTTCCTCAATGGCATTTTTTACTTGAATGAAAACTAAAAAACGTTGTAATAATCACTCATCAAATAGTAAGTAAAAATGTATATTTATAACTTAGGGTCCATCTGTACAAAGGAAACATCATGCAGACATTCTCAGAAGCATGGGGGAAGGAATATTGGACTCCAGCCAATGTCTGTAACTTTTGAGCAAGGAGAAAATCAAACAATTTCATGAGGTTCACGCTTGCACAGAAACAACGTGGCTGCTATCTGCATTCAGTAACTTCTGTAAACTTTTGACAATTAGAACAAACTAAACCATATTATTAAATACAACTGCACTTTAAAAAGTTAGTGGAAGAATGTAAATAAATGGTACTATGAATCTTTCCATGAACTTTTCGAAGTACACTCATATAATATATAGGAGGCCAATGGAGCAATGGAGTCACTCATGCTTTGTGCCACAGTATCAGACTGAAACTTTAAGGAAGCAGGTAAACAAACAAATAGACCAGTTTTTCCTAAAAACAAGAGACTCACAACACCAATGGGATAAGGGTTTGGTCAACCTGAACCAACAAGAAGTCCCCATTGCTTTAAACCTTACAAGAAAAGAAGCATGAAATAAACTGATATAGAGCAATCAGCTTATTATTATTATCATTATTATTTTTTTCTTATTTCCATCTTACAAAACCCAACTGTTCTGTCATGCCCAGCAGAGCACCTATTCTTTTTATAGAATGAGAAGCTGCCAAAATTAAATTGTGAATAAATGCCAATTAGACCCCAAATTTAAATTTGTTAACATTTTGTCTTTTAACACAAAATAATGAAAATATAAACATTTTAAAGCATAAGATTGAGCACAGTTTTTCTTTTGGCTCCCAGAAAAGTCTCTATCCCTCTTCTTCTCAACCAAAGGTATTTCAGAGGAAATGTCTGAAAAAATACTGAAACAGGGATGTGTAACATATCTTTCCTAATAAAACTGATATTCCATTTCTATTTAGGAAAGAGTGGTGCTTGAAAAGATGAAAATAGTAAAAAAAATATTCTTGGAAAATGATTACAAATGCATTTTAAAAAACAGAAATAAAAGTCATTAATACATGTTAAAATTGAAAAATTATAGAGACAAATCTCTAAGGAAAAGTTTTATTTGGGAATACACACATGCCATAGTAAACTATGTGCATATTCAGGGAGGAAAGGAAGACATGATTTTTTAGTGGCAAAAGAGAAAAGTACTTGCAGAATTTGTTTTGAAACAAAGAGAACATTGGTTATAGGGGCTTATCTCAGGAGTTGAAGCCAGTTCATCAGTGTTAGGCAAGTGTTCCTGTACATCTGGCCTTGAGATATGTAGCAAGTTGCAGTTTGAAAAGCCCTTGGCAACAGCTTTTGTTACGGATGTACATGCTGCATTAGTCTTTGTAATAGTTATCTATGCTTGTAATAGGTATCTATGCTTGTGTGTCCTCCTTTTTCAGCCTCCACACTTTATTTATTTATTTTAATTTGAATTTGACACACGCAACTCCACTTTGATTCTGACAACTTTCACATGCACAATTCAAAAACATAAATTTAGTTGTAGGTGATGTTTATGTGACCAAAAGAAAAAAGTAAATTGGTACACAAGTGTTAAAGATATTTTCATGCCAAAACAAAATCAGGAACAAATATTATAAGGCAAGGCTTGAAGCTATAATGTATCCTTGGTCAGGAAGAAGAATGATTGTTGAACAAACTTGACCTTTATACAAAAAAGTTAATCCCTGAAATGCCCCAGAGGAAGTGCTGGGGCAGCTGTCCTTGCCCATGTAGGCTTCACAGACAAGTTCTCAGCCCAGCTGCACCTGCTTCAGACCAGCTGTTGGTGCATGTGGTCAGGAGGAGAAGGACTTTGCCACTGGGGCATCTGTGCTTGCACCAAAGGCACTCAGGGGTGTGTACAAGGACAATCAATTGTGTTTTTAGAATATCAATATAAGATGCATAGCTACTTAAAAATGTGAAAATATCCATCTAGCATTAGTGGAATATGCTATCTTAGTTTGTGACTGCCCATTTCTCATTGTAAAACCATGATGGCTCATCTGCTGTATTCTTGTGTACTATTGAGGAAATGAGCTCAAACATAGATTCATGTACATTAACCAATTCATTTTACCTTTTTCCAAGCTATTATAGATACTAGAGTTAATTATTGGACTGCTGAAATTCTTATTTTATATGTGGTGAAGTAATTTTATAATCTATGTTTCAATTAATTCATTCATAAAGAAGATATAAATGGCAGTGTTTGCTGAAAGTTTGCACTGGAGTGGTAGTAGCCTGAAAATTCCTGCCGTATTCTTAGAAATATGCTCCCTTGAGGTTGCATTCTGAATCCAATTTTACAATCCAGAACAACTGTGTATCCATCTTTTTCTCCTTCCCATTTAAATTGACCAAATCCATTTACCTTCTATGTAGCTATTAGAACATATTAGAGTAGTTAGTGGAATACTAGAATTACTGTTTTATATCTGTTTGTGAGTTCTTATGATTTTATGTTCACTCAGAATCAATTTTGAATCAGGTTTAATTCCTCACAGTGGAAGCAGGGCTCAGTCACCCTTCACACAGTCTCCGTCCTCTGCCTCCTCCCAGTTCCTCACTATGTTCAATCCATATATCTACCTTGTACAACCACCTCTTGGTGACTGCATCCCTATGGGACAGCTGGACACACACTTTACTCAACCCACTGACTCTTGCACCTTGTGTAGACTGGTCAGATATGCCACAGTGACTGCTCCTCACACATAGTGTGACTTCATGGGACTCGCACCTGCTTGCTCTAAACCCTCTGCCATTGCTTCTCTGACCAACTCTACTTTTGGTTAGTTGAAGTGTGGAATCAGCTTGGGTGTTCCGTGATGAATATGTTGTGTGAAGGAGAAATTTATAGTTGATATTTAGGATGATGAAACTGGACTTAGAGTTTCAGGCTCCAGGAAGGCTCAGTTAAGGTAACAGCAACTCCTGGTCTCAAATGTAAAACCTGGGCATCCCCTGGACTCCGCCTGCTATTCAGGCTGGAGTGTGGAGATGGGGTGGTGGGTTCTTGACTCATGATGTGGTCTGGAATATTTTCAATGGCATCTTTCTGAGAATTCTGTTGGTCAGGCCAGTCTCTGTGAAATATAGTCACAGGTGATTTAGTAGATTGAGAGAAACCTTATCTTCCATGCTATCAGAGTAATGTTTCAGGAATGGGTGACAGGCACTGTGTCCTTTGTGCCTGTGACATCATGTTAGCACATTTTTTTGTCTGTCATCTGTTCTCTCTTAACCCTTAACTCTTAGCACTCAGAGATCACTAAACCCTGTTTCGAGTTAAGGTGGGTCACTTGTCCAGATCTACCTGTGGCTCTTGTATGGCCTGCCACTCTTCCCTTTTAGTTATTTATTTATTTATTCATTCATTTATTTCTTGGGAAAGTTTTTCTCTGAAGGACTATACTCACAGAATATATCACGGTGGATTACAATGTGTCCATTGAGGTGCAGAAGAAGATGGGATTTGCCTTGTCACTCATCTATTACAGAGGCTCTAGTTAAAGTGAAATGAACGGAATAAACCTCCATGTTTTGTGATCAGGAAATTAAATGTGTCAATTCTGTTTCAAAAAGTGAGCATGAGCTTGGGGGTGTGAGAATGCTTCTTGAATTACAAATGCTCGAAATAACTGCACCTAAATAAGACTACCGTGATCTCAGAGTGAGAAATGTGGTGCAGATCAGCTGTGTCTCACTGCACGTCTCTAGGATGTTGGAGCTCATTTTCTCTCTGATGTAGTTAATGAGGTGTGGAGAATATACCCATGATTATGGCCTGAAAAGTCAAAAGTCTTAATGTTGTCCATGTCCATGGGAGTACAGGGTGCAGTCCCATGACTTTATAAGATTTGCAGGCAAGGTTCCTTGACACAATCCTGGAGCTGCCCAGCAGAGTGCTGTGGGCTGTGCGCAGGGAGCTGTGTGGGAGGAGTGGACAGTCCTCCCTGCTGTGGGATTCTCTGCTTATCCAGTACATGTGCAGAGTCATCATTCAGCCTGTGTCCATCTCTTTGACAACTGCATGTATGGTTGGGGATATACTGCTTCCTGCCTTTTATTTTGTTTTATAAACCAGGATTTCTCCACCTGTGCACAACACATGTGTACCGCTTACTTGCCTTCACCTGCCAAAAACCAAGGATGCCCTAAACTACAATATTTTAAACATTTTTTTATCCCCTCCTCACCTGGGTCAATGGCAAATTCTGTGCTGTGGCTTTTGGACTTGGCAATAAGTAATAAAAATCTATAGTGTGAGTGTCAATAGAATACATAATGAATGTGCATTCACCCCGAGTCAAAGTTTTGTTTTCCTTATTTTTTTTAACAAACTAGTACAATTTAAAAAAAAAATTATTTTGAGAAAATTTAGATTTACACAGATTTGCATAGATCTTACATATTTGTTTCATACACCCTTCAGCTTTCTATAATGTTAACATTTTACATAACCATATTATAATTATGAAAACTAAAAAAATTGACACTGTTACAAAACTATTGACTAAACTGCAGACTTTATTCATATTTATCAGGTTTTCAATAATGTCATTTTTTCTGTTCTGGGATACATCCAGGATCCCACATTACATTTACTTTCATGTTTAGTACTTATTTACTGCTGCATAACAAATTACCGCATACCTTGGTGGCTCAAAACCATACACACATTACTCACCATCTTCTTGGGTCAGGAGTCTTGAAGTAGATGATAGCCAAGGCTGAGGTCTCCACTGAAGGCTCACCTGGACAAGGATCCCCTTCCAAGCTCTTGTGAGTGTTGTTAGGATTAAACTCTCTGCTTAGGTTGAGATAACTTCACTGGTGAATTATTCCAAACCTTTAAAAATTAATACAAAATCCTTACAAACTCTTCAAAACAATAATAGCAATACAGCAGAGAGATTGCTTCCCAATGCATTTTGTGAGGCCAGTTTACCCTGATACCACAACTAGACAAAGACATTACAAGAAAATTAAATTACAGACCAACAAGTCTTATGAATACAGAGGCAAAGATTTTCAAGGAAATACTAGAAAACAAATGAGCAACTTATAAAAAGAATTATGCACTATGACCAAGGGTATTTATCTAAAAAATTCAAGTCTGGTTTAACATACAAAAACAATTAGTGTAATGCACTGTATTAATAGATTAAAAGATTGAAGAGCTAGGACTAAGTCTCACAGATGCCTCATTTGCCCGGACTGGGTCATAAACCCTTCACATGCAGGTCTATGAGCTAAAAAACAGGAAAAGTTCCTTGGAGCCATGGGTGAAGAAATAATAGGCATTATTTTTAGATGTGAGCTCTGCTGACCAGCAGTTCAGAGCCACTGCCTCATATACTGAAGAGCACACAAAAATAGCAACAAGGCAAAGGATACATGGGCATGCATGTGCACTAACTCTACTCCCACACAACTTGTTTACAAAGGATGTGCTGCACCACACCCAGCCAGACTTGAGGTGAGGGGGCCTGACTATACTCTATTTTCCTCACAATCCCCCCCTTCAGGGTCCCTCACCGTACAATCTACATGCTCAGAATCTTCTGTGATGTTCCCTCAGCGAGGATAAATGACCCTTATATTTATATAACCTATTGTCTGTTCAATATGCCTTAAGGCTTGTCCTGTAGTTTTGTCCTTTCAACTATTAGCCACACATGTCCAGTTAGTAGTCATCATTGGTGTGATTTTCCTTGGGAACCTTGTAGTCATACTGATGGGAAGTTAAATGCATATTCAGTAGGCTGACACATTGGTCACGCGACTCTGGTGCAGTGCCTGTAGCCAGAACACTATGGGCGAAAAGACAGAGGGGTTATTGGGACCAATAGGGGAAGTTCTCGCCCCTCTGGTAAGAAACATGCCAATTTGCCATCCTGATAAAGGATGGTTGTAGGAATAGGTATCTTACCTGTTTTATGATACCATACATTATCTGCTAACACTGTTGGATCTGTAAGTTCTACATGTAACAGTATAGGGGAACTCATAATTGGCCATAATGATAATGCAAATGTGCCCTTTGGAACAGAGTGCTTATCTGTTCCTGCCCATGTTACCTTTATTTGAGGAGGCCCAGTACTTGTCACCCAGGGTGAAACTTGCAAGTCTTCTTCTAATCCTTTCCCCTAAGGCCCTATTATACCTACTCAGTGAATACGGGGGGCTTCTATTCTCCAAGGCCATTCCCATTGTACTGTCTGTCCCTGTTGCAAACAGGTTGGGGTCAGTAAGAGAATATTTCCATTCTTGCCATATCCTGGCTTCAAAAGCTTATCTTTAGTAGTAACTTGCAGTTGTATAGATGCTGCAGCCCTATGCAACAGAGCTTCCACTGGAGAGGGTCCACCCTTGTGCGGTCTCTCATTTAGAACCCTGACTGTCAGCCATAACCACCGTGTGCACCCCTTCAGGAATGGGGGTTGGGCAGGTAGCCTTCATCCCTTTTTTAAAAGACCATTGTACCGTTCAATCATTCCCACTGCCTGGGGATGATATGGCACATGTAACTTCCACTGAATGGACAACTGGGAGGCCCACCTCTGAACCCCATGTCCAGTAAAGTGGGTTTCACTATCACTCTTTATGACTACAGGATGGCCATACATGGCAGTCAGGATATTCAGTGCCTTCACAGTGTTTACCCGGTCTGGGGCCTTACAAAGCCTTACAAATAGAAGACCAGTGGCCATATCAACAGCTGTGAATGTATATCTGAAATTCTCTAACCTTGGTAGTGATCCAACAAAGTCTACTTGCCGAGTCAGGGGCACCCTTTCTTGTGTTATTTGCCCATCTGTATGGGGCACCTGCCAGGGGTGTGGACTCTGCTGAGCACATACTGGACAAGCACAACATGTATTCACTACATCTTCCCATTTTATAGGCAAGGCCCATCTTTGAGCCACCATCCACATGGTTTTGCTGCCAGCATGCTGCATTCGTCGATGTAACCATTGGGCTACATCAGTGGCTGGGGCTCTCTCCAGCCATCTCACCTTAGCCAAGGCATTGGCTTCATCATTTCCTGGACTGGCTAAGGGGAAGTGCCCTGTGACATGGAAAAGAGCTACTTCTTTCTCATGTCCCAATTTCCATAACTCTTGCCACATGGCTTTTCCCCACAGGGGTTGGTGGCCTACCATCCACCATTGATATTTGAAAGTAGAGATCCAAAGGATTAAACCTTTGTACACAGCCCAGCTGTCAGTACAGATGGTTAATGGCCCAGACTCATATTTTATCACCATCCATACAGCTCTCAATTCAGCCCATTGGATGCTTTGCCCTGTGCCATTTTCACATCACATAGTATCTGTTAATGGCTGGACAGCAACAGCTGTCCACAATGCTGAAGGTCCCATGCTAGAGCCATCTGTATACTAAGCTTTCTCTGTTATAGGTCTCTGTCCCTCATGGAAAGGTGTAGCCTCTACCTCCATGCATAAGGGTTGTGCCAAATTTTCCTCCACAACCTCTTCTGGTCCTAGCACAGTTTGTAACTCTTTGGACAGAGGACATTGACACAGTGCTTCTTCGTTCTATATATGCTCCCCATTTAGAGAGAGTGGGAGTCTGAGCTATGCCAATTTTAGGGGTTGGTTGCCCACATGCGCAGCCACCCTAGTATAGGATATGTCATCTTTAATAGGACTTTGGAAGTTCAGGTGATAGCTTCAGTGGCCTTCAAGGCAGAATACACAGCTGCTAACTGTTTTTCTATTAGAGAATAACACACTTCAGCACCCTTCCAGAGCTGAGACCAGAATCCTACAGGTGTTCAGAATCAGTCTTGTCTCTGCCACAAACCCTATCCTAATCCCTCCTGGGTTATATGTATGTCTAACTCAAAAGGCTTAGTGGGATCAGCCACTTGTAAAGCCCATCCTTGCTGTATTGCCCTTTTTATAGCTCAGTAAGCCTGTTCTACTTTCTCAGTCCAATACCAGGGGGCTCCTTTCTTTGTTAATGTATATGGTGAGTGTGCCATTTGGGCCATATGGGGTACAAAAGCTCTCCAATACCCCAGAAGTACCAAATATGTCTAGCTGAGCTACTGCTGTGGGTTGAGGGTATGCCTGTATCTTGTCTACAATAGCTTCTGGGATGACTCTCATCTTACCCGACAAGACCACTCCCAAGAATTTGACTGACAGCCCAGGTCCTTGTACTTTGGCTGTGTTCACAGCCCACCCATATTGTTCCAAATGACTTAGCAGTGTTGGAGCTGCCTGGGTTAAATCTGCAGGAGAATCAGAGGTTAGTAACACATCATCAGTGTAGTGAAACATTGTAACTGTGCTGGGCCTAGTCCACTTGGCTAGGTCCACAGCCACTAAATAATGACAGATGGTTGGGCTATGCAGATAATACTTGAAAAGTCCACTGCCTCCCTTCCCAGGTGAAGGCAAACTGATCTTGGCTATCAGCTGAGATTTGAATAGAGAAAAAAGCACTTGCAAGGTCCAATACATGACAAGTTCCTAGCTGAGTTGTCCGCTGATCCAGCAAGTCGTGAACTGAAGGCACAGCTGCATGCAAAGGAGGCACTACTTTGTTTAGTTCTCAATAGTCTACAGTCATTCTCCAGGTACCAACAGGCTTTTTCACTGGCCATACTGGAGCATTAAATGAGCTATGAGCTGGACAAATAATGCCAATTTTCTCTAACTTCAATATAGTGAAACCTATCTCTGCATGTCCTCCTGGTAGGTGATACTGCTTTACATTAACTACATGTCTTGGCTTGGGTAACACCTGTGGGCCATGTTTAGCATATCCTCGGAACACAGGCTTTCCTGTATGTATTCACAGCTTAAACTCTCCAATTGTTGTTTGCAGGTGCACATAAAGTACATCCACACCCAAGATGTATTCAGCTACTGGGGACACACACACACACACACACACACACACACACACACACACACACACACACACACACACACACACACACACACACACACACACACACACACACACACACACACACACACACAATACATGAGGAGGCAATCGTCCTATGACCAATGGCAAGGACACAGCTTTGACTTTGATAGTATTTCCTCCATAGCCATCTATACGAACTGTGGCCCCTGTAAACTTATCTGGATTGCCATATATCAGGCTATATTCTGTGCCTGTATCCACAAATGCCAAAACACACTGCGCATTTGTCCTCGACCAATGTATTGCCAGTTAAACTTGAGGCTTCCAGTCCTTGCCTGCTCCCAAAAGATGAGTACCTCAGCCTGCTCCTTAATTGAAATGAAACATTTCATCTGCCTCCTCAGGAGCAATCAAAAAATTCTTTAAATCCACTGAACGTACCTTGCTACCTGTTTCCAGATGTTTGGTTAAACGCTGTTCAGGGTGCAATTCCTGCTACAAGGCAAACAGAACCGCATTTGGCTGCCAGTCAATTTTCTTGCTATCAACCCCTGTTGCAAGCAAGTCAAGCCACATCTGCTTATGGCTAGTCTTGCTTGGTCCCTTTGGGATAAAATCCCAAATATTTCTTGGCGGTTTGGTCTTAGCCACCTTTCAGACCCCCTTTGCTTTTCTTTTCTCCTCTACCTCACCCAAGCTAGCTATCATGGTCGTTACTTCATGTATAGGACAACCAATGTATGGGGCCAGTACAGCCATCAGTGACCCAAAGGATGTTGACAGGGCATTTTGCAGCACTATGTCTCTCATGCTACCTGTAAAATTTTCATCATCCGGCCATGGGTGTTCACATTAAACATGGACTGCCACATCCCTAGCTCCTGAATTATTTAAACCAACTCAGCATGTTTGCCATTTACTCACAATCTTGGGCAGCTCTCCAGCATTTGCCCACATGGTTCGGGCAGCTGCACTCACCCACTCCATTAAGGAGTGATTACTTGGCCCTTGTGCATATCTGTGGCTATGCTGTAGCCGCTGCTTCAGGGACTGGAGCACAGTAATGGAGGCTAATTTTTCCATCTTCTCAGCAGAGCATACCACACTATCCACCCCTAGGTCCCATAACTGCAACAGCCAAGCAGCCAGGGGATCCCCCTGTTTCTGCCAGAACTGTCTCCCCAAGTCAACTAATTCAACCTGGGTATATGGGACATAGGTAGTGAATTGGGTCACCTGTGGATTGCCCACTGGTTGTCCACCTTGTCCCAAAGGATAGTCATGTTTCACTTTCTGATGCACAACAGGTTGTGCCTGGAGACACAGTCTCCCCCAGTTCACCACTGGGTTTGCTGTTTTCCCTGGTGTGAGGGATATCCAACAACTCTGCTTTCATCTTCAAATCTCGATCAGTTTGCAGCATAGTGAGCAGTAGCCAGGCTCCAGCCAGCAGAAAAGTGGACACCAGGCACCGCATGCTCAAGGACAGCCACATTTCCTCCCCCTTCCAAGGGGTTCTCCGCTGTAGTGCCTGGTCTATGCTGCCTTGTAGTACAGTGAGCAGCAACCAGATCCTGGTCAACAGGAAAGTGGCCATGGGGCACAACATATTCAAAAGTAGCCACATTTCCTTCTTCTCACAGGAGATTTTGGCTCCTGTACTGGCTCAGAATCCTGATGTGGACTATGCCAATTGAGCTGGGTCTGGAGCTCACAGACCCCTCAAGCCCATTCACAAAACCTTCACACACAGGTCTATGAGCTAGATAACAGGAAAAAGGTCCTTGGAGCCATAGGTAAAGAGATAATAAGCTTTATTCAGCACACACACACATCTAAAAGCTAGGTAGTCCAAGGAGAAATTCAGCAGCTGCTGGCAAAGTCCAAAGAAAAACTGAGCAGCTGCCAGCAAAATAAACATGCTCTATGTTTAGATGCGAGCTCTGCCCACTAGCAGTTCAGAGCACTGCTTCACACTCTCTGAAGAAAAACATAAGAATAGCAACAAGCTAAAATTATACAGGTGCACATGGGCACTAACTCCACCCCCACACAACTTGTTTACAAAGAATGTGCTGTACCACCCCCAACTGGACCTGAGACGGGGGACCTGACTACATTTCTCTATTTTCCTCACAGGAGTACATCTTCATGGCCCTGGGTTAAATAATGTTTTCCATGATATGACACTGAAATCACAAGTGAAAGAAGAAAAACTATATATATCAAATTTCATCAAAATTAAAACATTTTGTGATGAAAGTACACCATTAAAAGTGAAAGTACAACACAAAGAATGGGAGAAAATTTTTGCAAGTGATATAGCTGATAAGGGTCTATTATCGGGAGTATATAAAAATATCTTACAACTCAAAAATAAAAAGACAAATATCCCAATTAAAAATGGCAAATTATTTGTCTGTCAGCACCACACTCTCCCAGTGAGCCAACCGGCCATCCCTATATAGGATCCGAACCCATGGCCTTGGTGTTATCAGCACCACACTCTCCCGAGTGAGCCACGGGCCGGCCCAAAAATGGCAAATTATTTGAATAGACATTTCTCCAAAGAGGCTATAGTCAAGTTGAGTAAGCAGATGAAAAGATGCCCAACACCTTTTGTACTTAGTGACATGCAAATGTAATCAACTGGGGATATATTTCACAAATCTAAAAGCCATATTGCTAAGTGAAAAAAGCAATTGGAAAAAGCAAGATACTGTGTAATTTAATTTACATGACACTGTGGAGAAGGTAAAAGTATAGAGATAGTAAAGAGATTAGTGGTTACTAGGGGCTTGGGAGAGAGGAAGGTCAAAAAGTGAAGTAAAGGGGCTTTCTTTAGGACAATGAAGTTATTCTCTATGATACTCTAATGGTGGATGCATGATACTGTTTTTAAAATCCTATAGAACTAACACAAAAAGTGTACTTAAATGTCTACTAACTAAAAACCCTATTTAGTAAGTTGGGGGATCACAGGAAGAGATGAACACACAAATGTAACTATATTATAAATGTGTGAAGTAACCTCACTGAGGGGAGTGGGGGAAAAGGGAGCTGACCTAAGTAACTTAGGAAATAAGTAAACAATCTGAGTCTAAAGGCCAAAGTGATAGCACATAAGCACTGCACTTTAGTTGGTAAAGTTGCATCTCATGGGTATAGATTACCATTTCTGAAACCACTATGTTTATATTTTGGAATGTACTGATTACATTAACTTTTAGAGTAGGAGGCTACATACAAGCCAGTGGGAATGGGTAGACTGATTCATGCTGTGCAGGATTAGATCAAGTGGTGCTGGAGACATTAGTAGGAATTCATGGTTAATTTAATATAGATACATATGGACACATGTTGGATTATTTATTCATAAAGAAATATATGTAAGTGAGTACACACAGATACACAGTGTAATCATGAAAGAAAACAGCAAAAAAACCAAACTGGGAATGTTAATTAATGCCATCAAAAACAGGCCAACTCTGAAAAACTGTCACAGTCAAAAATACCTAAGGAGACAGGATCTCTAAACATGTGGCATTCTGAATGTGATCCTGTAAAGGAAATTGGACATTAAATGAAAAGTAAGGGAATCTGAATAAAGTGTGGATAAGAGTAATGTAAGAGGTTAATAACAAGGAAAATTATGTGTTGAGTATACAGAAACTCTATACTATATTTGCAACTGTTCTGTAAATCTAAACTATTCTAAAATTTTTTTAAATCTTATTTTTTAAAGTCACCACAGAGCTTAAAAAACAGAGCATTAGCATTATTGTTGACGCCCCTTGAGTGCATCTCTCTGGCATCTTCATCTTTCTTAACCTCTTAATGTTATTATTAACGTGAATTACTTACAAGCATACTTCAAAAAGTTCATGGAAAGGTTCATTTTATCTTTCGATTTCATTTTTCCACGAGCTCTTTGAAATACCCTTTTATTTGTCATTACCAACTTTTTTCTTTATTATTTTTCTCTCTATATTTGTTTTTCAAAATAGTATATTTTTCAAGTTTTCCTATTCAAACAGATAAATGTGAGTGATTAACTGAATGTATATTCCTAGTCTAATCATTAAAAAGCCTTCAGAGAATCCATATTGGTGGAATGTTCTACAAGATACCAGATCAGTACTTCTCAAAAGGATCAGTGTCATGAAAAATAAGTGAAGACTAAGAACCTGTTTCAAACTGGAAAATACCTGGCAGGTGGATCCACAATGGTGTCCATTGATCTCCACATCTTGGTATACACCATCTTGTGTTCTAATGTCCTTCCAGGGGGTGTTGACAGGAACCGTGACTTGCTTTGAAACAACAGAATACTGCGAAGGTTGATGGGACATCACTTGGGTGATCATGTTGTGTAAGATTATGATTTCTGTCTTGCTAGAAAACTCTCACTCTCTTAATGAATTTATGAAGCATTTTGCCATGTGAGAAAAGCCGACATGGCAAGGAAGTTAATTCAGCCTATGGTCAATAGCCAGCAAGGGACTAGCTTTTTTTTGTCTAATAGCTTGCCCTATAGTCTGCAATATTACATTTAAAAATAATCTAAGCCACTTTTCAAATAACAGTATATTGCTTCACCCGTAGGATGAGTACCTTATAATAACAAAATAATCCTAATTCTTCCTCATGTCCCTTGTATTATAGGTGTCATTCAACTCACTTATTTGTAAGCATACATGCACATATACATGTATATACACACACATATATATGCATGTAAACACATATGATATATACATAATCAAATACATTGTTGGCTATTGTTATTTTCTAGAAATTCTCTGTTACAATAAATTAAGAATATGAAAAAAAAAAAGTTTTATTCCATAGGTCAAACACTGAAAAAGGTAAATAAGATATGTTAATATGCTAAGAAAGAAGATAAAATAAAGTCATAAAAAATGCTCAAGTAAAACCACAAAAGGTAGAAAATGAATGAAAGACAAAAATAAGAAGAAAGAACAAGGGCAAAAAATAGAAAACAGTAACAAATATGGTACATATTAATCCAACTAAATCAAAAATCACTTTAAATGTCATGGTCTAAAGGTACCAATTAAAAAACAGATTGTCAGAGTGGATCAAAACAAGACCCACATATATGTTGTCTACAAGAAACCTACCTAAAATATAAAGGTGAATAAACTTTAAAAATAAATAGATGGAACAAGGTAGACCATGCTAACACTAATCAAAGAAAGGAAGAGTGCCTGTATTAATATCAGACACAGTATATTTTAAAGCAAGGAAAATTATCAGGGATAAAAAAGGGCATTACATAAAGATAAAGGGGTCAATTTTACATTAATATTTAAGAATTCTAAAGAGTATGTGGTTAACAAAAGTGTCAAATTACATGAGGCAGAAATGGACAGAACTGCAATGAGAGAGATGAGTCCCCTGGAATAGTGGGAAACTTCAATACCCTCTATGAGAAATGGACAGACCCAGCAGGCAAATTTTCAGTATGGACACAGCTGAACTGAACACCACTATCACCAAACAGAATGGAATTGGCATCTACATACTACTTCATAAAACAACTGCAGATTACACATCCCTCTTAAGCTCACATGGACCAATCACTAAGGTAGATCATATTCTGGGCCATAACATATGTTGTTACAAATTTAAAATAAAGGGAGTCATTCAGTGTATCCTCTGAGACCACAATGGAATTAAAGTACAAATCAAAGGATAACTGGGAAGATAATGGACAGCCCTGAAATACGTGTCAACTAAACAACACACTTCTAAATAACATGTGCATCAAAAAAGACACCTCAACACTTTCCCCAAGGGCATAGGGTAGTTCCCAGTACTTATCCCAGGGGTGCAAAAGCCACCCAATACCCCAGTAACCCTGCCCACTTTAGCAGTGGGGCAGTGGATTGCAACTATACCTGTCCCCAAAACCGAAGCCCCAATGGTGACCCCAGCCACCCTGCCCAGTTGTCTCATTTCAGCTTAAGAGACACTGAGTGCACCTGCACATCTCACAGGTGCTAAAGACACTGCCTGTAGCCCTAACAACCCCACTCCAACAAGGAACTGCTGAGTGCCCACCACTGATGCCATGGAGGCACCCACAGACAACTCCAAGATTCAATGTTGTGGAAGAAGTCATGCAAAGAGTACACTACTGTAGTCACCCAGAACAAAACCTAAAACACGCTATCCTAGTGTCACAATAGAACACTTCTATGGGAAAGAGTTTCTCCCTTCAAAAACTTCCAAAAATAAGCAACTGCCCCACCAGATGCCCAGACAACAACAGAGGGATATGAGAAACATTTAAAAAACAAAACAAAACATTCTTTGATGTAAGCATTTATTGCAAATAAATGACCTAACAGTAAGCTTCAAAGACCTAGGAAAACTACAATCCAATCCTAAAAGCAGTAGGCAGAAAGAAATAATTAAGATTAGGGCAGAATTAAGTGAAATGGAGACCAAAAAATGATACAAAAGATCAATGAAACAAAAAGTTTTTTTTTTTAGAAGATAAATAAAACAGACAAACCATTAGCTAGGTTAATAAGGAAAAGAAGAGAAAAGACCCAAATAACAAAAATCAGAAATGAAAAAGGAGACATTACAACCAACACCACAGAAATACAAAGACTCATTAGAGATTATTATAAACAATTATACACCAACAAATATGAAAACCTGGAGGAAATGGATACATTTCTGGACACACACAAACTACCAAGAGTGAACCAAGAAGAAATAGAGAACCTGAACAGACCAATAACAAGCAACAAGATTGAAGCAGTAATCAGAAATCTTCCAACAAATAAAAGCTCAGAACCAGATGGCTTTACAGCTGAATTCTATCAAACCTTTAAAGAAGAATTAATACCACTTTCCTTCCTTCAACTTTGCCAAAAAAAAAAAAAAAAAAAAAAAAAAAAATGAGACAGAAGCCATTCTCCCAAACTCATTTTATGAGACAGGCATCACCCTGATACCAAAACCAGATAAAGACACAATAAAAAATGAAAACTACAGGCCAATACCCTTCTTGAACATAGATGCAAAAATCCTCAACAAAATACTAACAATTACAGCAACACATCAAAAAAACTATACACCATGTGTGGGATTCATCCCAGGGATGCAAGGTTGGTTCAACGTACACAAGTCAATATATGTGATACAAACATAAACAAAACCAAAGACAAAAACCATATGATTATCTCAATTGATGCAGAAAAGGCATTTGACAAATGTCAACATCACTTCATGAATGACTCTTAGCAAATTAGGTATAGAAGGAAATTATCTCAATACAATAAATGCCATGTATGACAAACCAATTGCCAATATCATCCTGAACAGGAACAAGACAAGAATACCCACTCTCACCACTCCTATTTAACATAGTATTGGAAGTACTAGCCAGAGCAATCAGGCAAAAGAAAGAAATAAATAGCATCCTGATTGGAGAAGATGAAGTCAAACTGTCCTTGTTTGCTGATGACATGATCTTATATATAGAAAAACCTATAGACTCTACCAAAAAACTCTTACAGCTGACTAACAATTTCAGTAATGCTACAGGATACAAAATCAACACCCCAAAATCAATAGCATTTTTATACTCCAATAACAAACTAGCAGAAAATGAAATCAAGAAAGCAAGCCAATTTACAATAGATGCCAAAAATATAAAGTACCTAGGTATCAGTTTAACCAAGTAGGTGAAAGATCTCTATAAGGAGAACTACAAAACACTACCAAAAGAAATTAAAGAGTACACACATAGTTGGAAAGACATACCACACCCTTGGAGGGGAAGAATTAACATCATATAAAAGTCCATTCTCCCCAAAGCAATCTCTCCAAAACAGATTCAATGCAATCCTCATCAAAATACCAAAGACATTCTTCACAGAAATAGAAAGAGCAATCCAAACATTCATATGGAACAACAAAAGACCCCAAATAGCCAAAGCAATCCTAAGCAAAAAATAGATAAATAAATAAAGCAGGAGGCATAACACCACCCAACTTCAAATTATATTACAAAGCTATTGCAACCCAAACAGGGTGGTACTGGCATAAAAACAAACACTTGGATCAATGATACAGAATAGCAAACCCACATAAGTACAGCCACTGATCTTTGACAAGCAACAAGCACAAATCTTGCAGAAAAGACTGCCTTTTCAAATAAATAATGTGGGGAAAATTGGACGTCCACATGCAGAAGAATGAAATGACCCATATCTCACCATATACCAAAATCAACTCAAAATGGATTAAGGACTTAAGTACAAGACCTAAAACTATAGAAAACTACTAACAGATAACATAGGGGAAACACTTCAGGAAGTAGGACTGCAAAACGACTTTAAGAATAAGACCCCAAAAGCACAGGTAACAAAAGGAAAAATAAACAAATGGGATTATATCAAACTAAAAAATGTCTGCACAGCAAAGGAAACAATCAATAGTGTGAAAGACAACCTACAGAGTGGGAGAAAATATTTGCAAATTATACATCTGGCAAGGGATCAATATCCAGAATATATGAGGAATTCAACTTTACTGTAAAGCATCAAATGATCTAATTAAAAAATGGGCAAAGGAGCTGAATAAACATTTCTCAAAGGAAGACATAACAAATGGCCAGCAGACACATGAAAAAAATGCTCAACATAACTTAAACATCAGGGAAATACAAATCTAAACCACATTGTGATATGGTTTATATTCACCCCATTTAGACTTTCTATTATCAAAAAGACTGAGAATAACATATGATGGCAATGATGTGGAGAAAGGAGAACTCCTCTACACTGTCAGGAGTACTGTAAATTAGTACAGCCATTATGGAGAACAGTATGGAGGTTTCTCGAACAACTACAAATAGATCTACCATTCTACCCAGCAATCCCACTGCTGGGTATATACCCAGAGGAATGGAAATCATCATGTCAAAGGGAAACCTGCACTATCATGTTTATTTCACAGCTCTGTTTACAACAGCCAAGAGTTGGAATGAACCTAAATGTCCATCGATGGATGACTGGATAAGGAAAAATGTGGTATATATACACGATGGAATACTATTCAGCCATAAAAAAGAATGAAAATCTGAGATTTACAACAACATTGATGAGCTTGGAGAACATTATGTTAAGTGAAATAAGGCAGGCCCAGAAAGAAAAATACTGCATGTTCTCACTTTTAAGTGGGAGCTAAGAAATATTCAAATCAGTATCCTACAAATATATATAAACAGCTATGTTTCAAAAAAAGAAGAAAGAAAGAAAGACCACAATAATACATTGAACATTATGATTACTAGAGGTGGGAAAAGGGGAGCGGAGGGGGGCTTAGAAATTGTGTAAGTGACATAAAGAATAATTACAATTTGTAATGATAAAACTGCTAATAATATTTATTTGATCATCACATATTGTATGGAAATACTGATAGTCTGTACCCCATATATATGTATAATCAATTAGGTTTCAATTTAAAATAAACTAAATAAAAAGAAACAAAATAAAACCTGTGGAAATTAGTGTAATAATGGAAAAACTTATCTCTTAGCCAAAACAAAGTTAAAAATAAAAGTAACAAGGTCCTCTAATGGAGTAACTTGTTCACAAATTTTGCTTCACAGAGGCTGATGATGCATGATTTTAGCAGGGACCATCCAAAGAAGACAGTTACAAACAAGATGACTGTTTTCAAGAGAATCCCAAATATGGGAAATTACTAGGTTCTAATCAGATTTGAGCCAATTAATTGGGTTCCAGGTTGACCAGAAACCTTCACATAATGTTATGTTTAAACGTTTTGAGGAGTAGTTGCCAAAATGAGTATCCTGTGTGTAAATTCTGGATGTCCTTTACAGAAGGCATAAAGTTTGTATTGAGGACTGTGGTGACGTTGTGAATAACTTCTGATGTGTAGTTGTACAGAGAGAGTACGGTATGGAGGTTTTTGTGAGCTTATGAGAGAGAGAGATCCTGCAGGTTTTTTGAAGGTGACTGTCTATGGTAAAGCTGTCTATCCAGAGTCCCTTAGTGATTGAGGTGTGCTGTTAGCTAAGGAGATCACTATATGCAGATTCACCAATAAAGATGCTAAGCTTTGACATATTAGTAAATGTTATGTGGATTACAATTAGCAATTTAATACATTCAGAATTAATAGAAATGTTGACATTAGTCATAGATGTATGGTTAAAGAAGGTTATGGTATTATCAGAGGGTGAGCATCTATACATATATACGTACATACCATACATCCAGTTAAAAAATCCAATATCGAGTAAAACGTGAATGCAAGTTATGGTGACAGGTGAATAAGAGCTATGCAATAAAATAGCTGAAAGAGTATAATATAGGGTGTTAGAACATGGGAAGACTAAGTCTTTAGGTAAATAATACCTGTCTATATAGAAAGGACTTTCTAAGGCAGTAAAGGCGGAGGATTGTTTTTTGTTAGATTGTGGAATTGTGTAGGTCTTATATGCAAGGAAAGACTAACCTCCCTGAAGTTCAAAAATGTTAAGTTCACATGTGCCGTTTTCAGAACAACTAGATTGCCTGGTGGTATCTACTTGAGTAAGTGAGATGAGTTTGAATAAAGCTTTCCTTGTGTAATTGTGTTTCTAATGGCATCCCCAGCATCTTGTAAAAGGAGATATACCTGTTGGCATTAGTTAACCAGGGAATTTTGTATGACAAAATTTTTTATATTATAGATGTTGGTTTTTTGGTCATTGACCTTATAGTTAATGTTGCAATAAACTTACTTTTGGTAAGATTATTGGATCCGTGCACGGGCTGAGGAGATTGGTACTGTGATGTGATTAGTTGTACTCATGGAAGAATTGACATTTGATTTGAAATGTAAAAGGTCTGCTTTAATTTCTTGGTTTTCTGCTTCCTGAACACCTGAGATTAAGAGGTTTGCAGCAATATCTAAGGCTTCAAACAGTTACAAAGGTTTTCTTAGAGGGTGTCTAGATAATGGAGGCAAAGATGGTAGAGTTAATGGAAAGTTATAAAAAGATTCCTGTAATTGAGCACATTGAGGTTGGACATAAGCAACTTGAGATTGCTCTTGGGAGAATTTAATTTTTATTCATCTGGTAGGTTTGTAAACTATTCTCACTGGGTTAGTAAGGATAGGTTCAGAAAGGTTTGTAGTAAGTAACTAAGGTGGTGGTCTGGAAATGCCATGTGTTCACTGGGATTTACAGCAGAATGTGCGTAGGCAGTGTGTAGCATTCCAGCAACCTCTATCAATTGTGCAGGGTCCTGGGTTATCGGACTTGGTGTAGCAACCTCTCAAGGAGACACCTTTTGCTAGAAACATAGGGAGGTGAGAGTCCACTCTGGTAATATTTTGGAAGTCTAGATGTTGGACTGACCATGTTGTGTAAGACCACAGGTTGAATTGGGGAGGTGGGGGGGAAGTAATTATTCATACCTGGACCAATGGGTTTAAATTTATCCACGTCAAAGGAAGTGCCTCGTGTGTCCCACAGTTACTGTCTTTAAATTGCATAATATTTTCATGATGGACATCAGGATAATAGAATTGTATAGAATCCTGAGGTTCTTCTGGGCAAATTGGTAAGGAGATTGGACTAGTTATATTTTTAACAGATCTTTTAAAAGCTTTAAGTACTGATATGTTCCTGTGCCTGTTAAGGTGGATATTGCTGTAGAACATTTTGATATAGGTGGGTGTGAGTGCTCCCAATACAGCGGGGGAGTTGCCAAAAAACTTAGTGAAGTGTTTATATGAAAAATCACATGTAAATATTGTCCCCAATGTTCCTGCTGCATTTTGTCTAGGTAGGATACTGATAATGGTATCCATGTCCACTATGGGGTTATAATGGGGTTCATGTTAGTGCTCCAGCATTTTGCAGGATTTACTTTTAGTGTATATGTCTGAGCATTGTAAGGTAATAGAGGTGTCCTGTGTGGCTTTCTGGAACGATAGGCCATTTGGTGAGATATTGAAATGTTCCACCATAATGTTGTAGAATGTCTGATAATGATTTATTTATTAAATTGCTGTATCCAGTGTGCTTTTTTAAAAGCAGGATTACTAATGTTAGAAGTACAGTATAGTAAATCCATAAGATTTATTGTAAATGGTGGAAATTCTGGCACGTGTTGGGTTACAGTTAAGGAAAAGCCCTGCCCTGCCAATAGCAGTGTTAGGAGAATTGTAGAAGTTAGGTAAGTGTTTGGGTAACTGTAGCCATTTAAGTGTCACCATTGTTGAATAAGTGATAATAAATGGCTGGGGTTTTTCTCCTGAGATGGTTGGTATACTATTGGAGGAATTAGGTAGGTCAAGTTGAAAACAAGTGAGTACAGTCTCCAATTTGAGGAAGAAAGTTACCTTTCCTTCATTACAAACAAAATTATCAAATATTCCAGTCATATGGGATACCGAAAAATTTCCCTGAAAACCTGAGAAACAGGTGCACTTATATTTGTTACAAAGTAAATCAGAGTAATCTCTAATAGAGGTTTGATTATTTGCAAAGGTTGGGTGCACAAAGTGAGAAACAGTCCCTTGGTGGGGTAGGAGCTTCACTATGGTTGCATGTGGCATTATAAGTTCTTGCTTTGTACATCTACACATACAAGCTACCTAGAACAAAAGTAATGCAGCAATTTCTTTAGTATTTCTAGGATAAGAATCTTCTACCAATCCTTGGAGGGTACCCAGTGCAGCCAAAAGCTCACATAAGAAACTCTCTGGATGTCGCTGGTACAGCCTCGGTGTACCAATTCTGGGCAACAGCACCAGTCAAGTCCCACCTGTGAGGCCAGTATTATTCCTCCAAGTCATCGGGGGGGGGGGGGTCCCTTCCAAGTCCCATAGCTAAGATACGCTTGCAGTGTTTTCTTCTGGATTGTAAGGTTCTACTATTGCTACTGATCTGAAAGTATGTGGGGGACAAGGCAATATTTCATCCCAAGGAATAGTAGAGAAGTCCAAGGCCATTGTCTGGTGAAGCAGGGATCCTAGTGGGGCTTATCAATGAAAGTTTGGAAAAGGCAAATAGTGTAATTAGTTATAAGCCTGCAGTCTGAGTTGATGGTGCTAGTATTGTTAGGCACAGGGCAGGTGCATTTGCGGCAGTAGAAACAATAACAGTTAAGTCCTACTAACAAGAGGATGATTATTAGATATATGAAGAGAGTGAGTATCTTACAAAGTGGGGAACATATTTATTTCTGTATGTGTGAGCTGGGTAAAACTGCATGTGTAGTACATATATAATGCAGAGGTAAGGTAGGGTCCTGTTAATGGAATAAGCTGTATTAGTCACTGAGGTGAGTAATCTATGATATAAGGGAGATTTTGTTAATTTTGTGTAATTGAAGTTGTTCTTTTCCTCCTGAGGACCAATAGGTATTGCCGTCTCGGTTGGCCACAATGTCCTGTGGGGAAAGGGCGTCATCTTTAGTTTTAATCATTACCCAGTGGGGTTTGATATTTTTATCTGATGATTCTAGAGATTTATTAATGCCTACAGTTAGGAGATTTAAAAAGGAATGAGGACTCTCTTTCTGTCATCTCTGTCCTTGACTTAAATTAAAACATGCCAGATTTAGGAAGGTCGCTTGTTTATAAAATTAAGTTTCCCTTTTAGCAATCCATTAAATCTTTCTATATACTCAGCAGCTGTTGGGTTATCTGCTAGGTGAAAATTCCATTGGATATCCCAGATAGACAATTTTTGTGTGCTTTTAGAAGAAAAGTGTGTCCCTTGGTCACTTTTGATGATTTTAGGGGTACCATAGTGGGTTGCCCAATTTAACAGGATCTCCTGTGTGTACCTTACTGAGGGGTTATGGGGTTGCTTCTGTGATTCCAAGTCCTATATAAGTATCCACCACGGTAATTGTATACTTTTAACTATAAGGGTGGTTAAAGGGTCCTATGAAATCAGTTTGACATAAGAAATTGCATGTAGATGGTTTAAAAGAGCTGGGAAGTTTTGCAAATCTATATTTATCTAGGTTAGATTTACAAGATTCACATGTTGTGTAGCTCTTTTCATTGCTTCCCAGGTTATGACCTGGCTGCTTTGCCTAAACTGTGTATACGTGTGTTCAGATGTGGCCCTTTTGTTTATGGTTTTCTAAGATGGTGTGTGGCGTAAGTTGTGTCACTGGTTCCTTTTAAATTTTATATGTATCTCCCTGCCTTAGTATACTTAGTGGAGGTACTTGTGGGATTTCCCAAGTATTATGTCCTGTTTTTTGTAATTTGATAGGCTGTAAAGTATGTTTCCAATTACCATGTTTATCCCTCAGTAGTTTAATATGTGATACTTGGAATTTTATGTTTCTGGTTAGTGCATCAACCTGATTATTGTATTTGGTCAATGGGAAGCTATCCTTTTGGTGTGCAGAGCCATGTGTTACATAAATTTGAAGTGTATCTGAAGCAAAATATAATTCCTGCCAGTGTTCTCTGGACCAGATATCCTCGCCATCCATATTAAAGTTTGCAGTCTTCCATTTGTGTGACCATAAGGCAATTCCTTTTGCAACTTCCCAGGAATATAGTAAAGATGTATGTCTTATTTTGATTTTCTTGCAAGGAGTATCTGACTGCCAACACCACAGCAGGGAGCTCTGCAGGTTGAGCAGAGAAGCTCTTACCATTTCCTTCAGGATACTTTGGTCCTGGAGTCTTAGGGCTGTGCCTGTCCATGCTGTGGTGCCAGAGGACACGGAGGCTGATCCGTCTGTAAACCAGGTATTGGTGAGGGTTTCAGACCAGGAGGGGCCCCATTTCCTCATGTTATAGGCATGGATTTGCCCATCCCTCGGTGTTAATACCGGCAGGTCTCTTCCATATATCTCCTCTGTGAGGAGCCCTGGTTGTCCCTGGAAGTTTGCATTTCTGCCCTGAATGTCCCACTTCCATGTGAAAAGTTTAGGATCAATTTGGATACCTGTCAATTCTTCAGGACTCAAGTCTATACAGTGAAGTAGTGGCACGTGGCATCGGTTAGTAATACTGGTGTTGACAGTCAGAGATTCCGTATTTTTAAGGGCTTCGCAAGCAAGCCATGTATAGTTTTCAAAGGGAGAATATTTGTTGTTAGAATTTGGAAATTTAGTAGTCCAGAAACCCACAGGCAGGAAATTGGATTTGTTAGATTTGGTTCATAGAGACCAGGTTCCATAATCCTCCTTCATTAACATTTCCAGTTGAAGTTAAGAATTTTTGGTTAGATAATGTAAGGTTTGAAATGTACTGATTTAGTCTTTTAGTGTGTTAAATGCTTGCTCTTGTTTAGGCCCCCAGAGGAAATCCTGAGATTACCGGGTGACTTTATATATTGGTTTCAGTATAGTGTTTAAATATGGTATGTGCTGTCTCCAGTATCTGAATAATCCAATTAATTGTTGTGCTTGTTCTTCATTCTTTGGTGTATCTCGAGCCCTGATTTTGTTGATGACTGTGTTGGGAACCTGTCTTGCCTCAGAGGACCATTGGATTCCCCAAAATCTGCAATGGGTATCTGGTCCCGTGGTTTTGTCCTCACTAATACACCAACCTAGTTTTCTTAAGTGTGTAATGAGAGCATTTTTCTCCTTATTTAAGGCTTGTCATTGTGTACAATCATTATCTAATCTATATATGAAATTACCATGGTGGTGTATAAAGAGGGATTAATTTGAAAAGACAGAAGGGTGTGTGTTATAACAGGGCCAATTAAGTACCCTTGGGAGAGTCTTTTAAATTGCTATTGTTTTCCTGCCAAAGAGAACATAGTGTATTTCCAGCTCTCCTTAGTAATGGGAATAGCAAAAAACATATCTGACATATCAATAGTTACAAAATATTTTCCATTGTAATTTGTAATTTTATTAATTACATCTGGCAATATTCCTTGTAATTTGGAAGAGACTTTGTTTAGGTTCTTATAGTCTATGGCTAATCTATAGAATCCATTAGATTTAAGGAATGGCCAAACTGGACTATTAAAATGTAGGAAGACCCAGGAGTAATTATGTCCTATTTGAGGAGTCCCAATATTTTGCTAGGAATTTCCTTGTGACCTCCCTTTAGTGGGTACTGTTTAGTACATGAAGTTGAGGGTTTGGGTAGGTTAATTGGGATAATTTTAACATGTGCTAGTTGTACCTTAAGATTGGTTTTATTTTTTAGTAGTTTAAATGGAAGCCAGTTTTGCATTAAATTTGGGATAATATCCAAGCCAAAGATGTTTTCTACTTGCTAAGAGGCATAAAAAAATTGCATGCTGTGGGTTCCAAATTTTACACAAAATTTTAGCCATTAGGGGAGAAGCAAAAGTAATAGTCCTGCCAAGGCCTTTAATTTGTATGCTGTTTTTGTGTTACAAGGTGCTGAAGTTTTGAGTAGGTTTACTTGTGATCCGGTGAGAGGGTATGTATATGTGTAGGATTGTTGTATTGAAGTACTAACTTTATGAATGGTCTTTTATCTCTGGGTTTGTGAAAGGTAGTTATTTTCTGTTCCTGAGGATTCTCCCATTTTTGGGGAAAAACCTTTGTGATTGTTTCTGTTGTTTGTTTTTATTAAAACAGAAGTTTCTAGTTATGCTCTGTCTATAGTTTTTGGTGTTATTGAGGTAAGTAGGTCCATTTTTTGTCTGCATGTGAAAGGTGTTGTTGGATTTTGTGTGTGTGTGTGTGTGTGTGTGTGTATATATATATATATTTATATATATTTTGTTGTTGTGGTACATGTATGTTAAATGTGCATGCAGGTGGTTTGTATGTATTTGGGTTGTATATATTCGGTTTGTTCCTTTTAGGCCATCCCATTTGTTTGTTTAGGAGCTTGGCCATAAATATTACCTTGCAATGGCCTGATAGTTCTGCTGGTAATTTTAGATTTTCCAATATTTCATGCATGCTTCTGCATGCTGCAAATACATTCATATACACTACTTTTAGATTAGGTTGTGTCCCCATTTGTATGGCTCTTTTAATTGCATTGCTTGTTGGTGCTGTGAAAAGAGTTGCAAATTTACCTTCTCTGTCATATAGCATTGCTGATATTGCTATTTTTTAACATTTTTAGTGCTCGATTAAAATCATTCATCAAATTTTGTTGGGTTCAGATGTGGGTGGACTTCTCTCCAGGCTCGCACTATTTAGTTCCACAGGGATAGGATTGCTCTGGGAGCTAATGTGGTTACTTTGGTGATTTTGTGGTCAAGGGCAGGGTTTTCTGCAAGAGTACTGGTCTGTGCTATTTCACTGCCTCATAGAGTTATAGTGTTAGCTCCTTGGTCCCATATGGATAGGAGCCATTCCATATCTGTTGTTTGTTTTTGATAAAGATGTGTTCTAAATTTTTGTAGCTCTGCTCTACTGTATTCTCTATCCTCATTTATTTCTTGAGATTGTCCTTTACCTTGGTTATAGTCGATGACCCTTTTCCTAGTTATTTAGGTCTGGCACTATAAATCCTCCCCCAAGGATTGTCATAGTTGCCTGGATCCTCAGGTTGTAGGTCCCTAGGTTCCAAAGAGTCATCAGATATCTCATTCAAGAGTTTGAATGCTAGCTGTTTACTCCTGTTTCTATACCTTTCTGCAAGAGAGATTGCACTAATAATGCTGGGACAATTTCTTTAGGAGCTCTTTTTATTACAGGTTTTTAAGTTCCTAGGATCCTTTAAATCAGCCCTAATATCCTCCAGAGTTTTAGTAAGAATTATTTTCCTTACTTCTGATTCTGTGGGATACCAGGGGCCTTCTCCAGTCAATAGTGTTAACTATCAGGCAGGGCACGACTGCTTTGTTTTTCTTCCTAGAGTCCTCATTAATCTAGAAAAGATGCCACACTATATAACCTCTTAATTATATAGAGTTCCCTTTGCCACTTTGCCCACAATATACCATTCAGTTACTAATAAATTTTTCTTCCTGTCTTCCTGTATATTAAAATATTGGTTTTACCAGGCACTTTCTCATTATTATTATTTTTTTTTAAATTTTGAGATATTTTAGAATTTTGGGTGTAGGATTCTTTCAGATCCCAGTCTGGTATAGAATTACTTGTAATGATCTGAATGGTCTAATTAGTTTTATAAAATTTAGAATTCACCCAAACATACTATAAGAATAACATACTAAAAGAACATTTAATGTTTGTATTCTGATTTTTGTAATTTGGGTCTTCTCTCTTCTCTTTTTAGTTAGTCTAGCTAATGGTGTGTCTATTTTATTTATGTTCTCAAAAAACAACTTTTTGTTTCATTGATCTTTTTTATCATTTTATGGGTCTCTATTTCATTTAGTTCTGCTCTGATCTTAATGATTTCTTTCCATCTACTAATTTGGGGATTGTATTGTTCTTGTTTTTCTAGTTCTCTGAGGTGTAGGATTAAGTTGTTTATTTGAAATCTTTCTGTTCTTTAGATGTAAGTGTTTATCACAATAAACTTCCCTCTTAGTACTGCTTTTGCAGTATCTGACAGGTTTGGGGATGATGTGTCTTTATTTCCATTAGTTTCAAGGAATTTTTTGACTTCCTGTTTAATTTCTTCTAGGATTCATAGGTTGTTCAGGAGCCTGTTGTTTAGTTTCCATGTATTTGTATAGTTTCCAGAGTTTTCCTTGTTATTAATTTCTAGTTTTAATTCATTTAGGTCTGAAAAGATACTTGAAATGATTTTTTTAAAATTTGTTGAGACTGAATATGTGACTTAACATGTGGTCTATCCTGGAGAATGTTCCATGTGCTGAAGAGAAGAATGTATATTCTGTGGTTGTTGGATGAAATGTTCTGTAGATATCTGTCAACTGATACCACAGAAATAAGAAGAATCATTAGAGACTACTATAAACAACTATATGTCAACAAATTTGAAAACTTGGAGGAAACAGTTAAATTTCTAGATACATACAAGCTATCAACACGGAACCAAGAAGAAACAGAAAACCTGAACAGATCAATAACAAGCAATGAGATTGAAGCAGTAATCAGCAATCTCCCAATGAAGAAAAGCCAAGGGCCAGATGGATTTACCACTGAATTCTACAGAACCTTTAAAGAGGAATTATACCAATTATCTTCAAACTATTCCAGGATACAAAATCAACACGCAAAAACCAGTAGCATTTTTATATTCCAATAATGCACTAGCAGAAAAAGATATCAAGAAAGCTAGCCAATTTACAATAGTCTTAAAAAAATAAAATACATAGGGATAAATTTAAGTTAGTAGATAAAAGATATCTACAATGAGAACTCCAAAATCACTGCTGACAGAAATTAAGGAGAACACAAAAATAAGGAAAGACATTCCTTGCTCTTGGATTGGAAGAATTAACATTATGACAATGTTCATACTACCCAAAGTGATCTACAGATTTCATGCAATCCCCATCAAAATACCAATGATATTCTTCACAGATATAGAAAAAACAATCCTAACATTCACAGGGAGTAACAAATGACCCCGAAGAACCAAAGTAATCTTGAGCAAAATAAATAAATAAAGCCACAGGCATAACACTGACTGACTTCAAATTATACTACAAAGTTATTGTAACCAAAATATTATGGTACTGGCATAAAAACAGAAACTAAGTCCAATGGAATAGAATATAGAACCCATAAATCAACTCATATACTTACAGCCAATTGATCTTTGACAAAGGCAACAAGAACTTAACATTGAGGAAAAGACTGCCTCTTAAATAAATGGTATTGAGAAAAAATGGACAGCCCCAGGTAGAAGAATCAAACTAAACCCATAAACCTTGCCATGTACTAAAATCAATCAAAATGGATTAAAGACTTAAATATAAGACCTGAAGCTATAAAACTCCTAAAAGAAAACATAGGGAAAACACTTCAGGAAGTAGGACTTGGGAAAGACTTTGTGACTTAGACCCCAAAATCACAGATGACAAAGGAAAAAATAAACAAATGGGATTATATCAAACTAAAGAGCTTCCACACAGCAAAAGAAACAACAGAATGAAAAGACAAGCTACAGAATGGCAGAAAATATTTGCAAACAATGCATCTGACAAGGGATTAATATCCAGAATATATAAGGAACTCAAACAACTTAACAGGAAAAAAGCAAGTAACCTGATTAAAAAATGGGCAAAGGAGCTGAATAGACATTTCTCAAAGGAAGATATACAAATGGCCAACAGACAAATGAAAAAATGCTCAGTGTCACTAAGCATCAGGTTAATGCAAATCAAAGCCAATTGAAATAACATCTCACTCCAGTTAGATTGCCTTTTATCAGAAAGACAGAGAATAACAATTGCTGCTGAGGATTAGGAGAAAGGGGATCCTTCCTACATTGTTGGTGGAACTATAAATTGGTGCAGCCATTATGGAAAACAGTATGGAGAGTCCTCAAACAACTTCATGTAGAACTACCATATAATCCAGCAATCCTGCTGTTGCGCATATGCCCAAAGGAATGCAAATCATCATGTTGAAGGAATACCTGCACTCCCATGTTCATTGCAGCTCTACTTACAATAGACAAGATATGGAACCAACCTAAATGTCCATTGACAGATGACTGAATAAAGAAATGTGGTATATTTACACAATGGAATACTACTTATCCATAAAAAAATAATAAAATTCTGCCATTTACAGCATCATGGATGAACTTAGAGAAAATTATTTTAAGTGAAATAAGCCAGGCACAGAAAGAGAAATACCACATGTCCTCACTTATAAGTGGGAGCTAAGAAAAACCCCAAATAAATAAAATAGGAAGAAAGATACAATTACAATAATTGTTGAACTTTCAAAAGGAGATAAAAGAACTGAGGCCATCAGAGCTGGGAAGGAGGAGGTGGATCAGGGGTTAGTGAGAAATTGATAAAGGGCCACAGAAAAGTGATTACATTGTGCAATGCTGAATATACTAATTATCCTATTCGAGTATCATTCAATGCTTTACCCCACAGCTATGTAAAATCAATTATATTTCAATTTAAAAAAAATAATCTTAGGGCTGCCAACTGTGCCAATTGTTGTGAGCAAGGAATCAAGGTCATGACTAACTAGACTTGACCACAATTGTGTCTTTCAACAACATCAAGCCTTATTTAATCCCATCAACTCAATTCAACTATAAGCCACTAGGACTTCACTGGGAGCTATTTCCAGAGTACTATCATTTTCAATTAGCAGCTTGGCATGCACACAGAGATCTCGAGACACAGGAATCCACCTAATTAACACTTCAAATGAAGAAAAATCAAATAAAAAAGGAAACAAGAAGGAGCAAACTCAGTCAAATCCAGGCTAGGCAGCAGCCATTGGTAAGGGGTTAAAAACCAGTTCCAGTCCTTGGTGCTGCTCAGTTGGAGGTGCTAGTCAGGTCTGCAGAGAAGTACTTCCTTTGATGAAGGACACTAAGCAACAGTGACAGTGGGTAGTTGAACTGTCTTCCAGTGTTTTGTAGCAGAGTGAAGGTCTGTGAGTGAAGCAAGAGCTGGCCATGTTCTGTGGATGAGCTGTTCCTCTGCATACATCAAGTTTGCAGTTTATCTTTCTTGCCAGAAGTTGTTTGTTTCATGGATTTACATAGGCAGGTGGGCATGTTCAGACACTCCCCACTTGCAGTTTCAAGTAAATACTTGTAAACATAAAAACATCAAGATAGTGTTGCAAACTTGTAAACAACAAAATGGAGTTACTTATGCTAAGTTGGTCTTGCTCTACACAATATCAAAAAACATGTAAGAGAACATGCAGACCCAGACATGTCTACCCATGGAAAAATGTATTCACTGGATCACTGCTCAGTACCACCAAGGTCTGCCCTTCCTGCTCCTGCCACCCTCGCCTGTCACTGTTCCAGTGTCCTTCAAATCCACTGCCTCTTCCCACACACTGGCCTTGTGCCACAGACACACATTTCCTCTTCTCTTTCCTTCCCATTTGCTGGACTCACTGCTCCTCACCCTGCAGAGGCTCCTCTATGTTCCTCCTCCAAGAGGCTTCCTTGTCCTTCCCATTCCAGGTATGATTCCTTCCTTTGTGTTTCCAAATGTTTCTTATTTGCAGCTCTTTTACAGTTAGGTTTCTGTTAAGTTTTCTCCTTGCCCATTAGTCTGAAATACCAGAGAGTATGAAAACTTTTCTATGCTGTTCCCCTGTGATTCCCACACACATCGTGGATAAAAAGCATCACAGAAGATTCTACTTTATATGGAATTTCTCTAATAAATCAATGAATATCTCAAACTTCTTATCTACATTCTTACCTACTTTTCAATAAATTCCATCTCTCTCTTATCCAAGAGACAGGTCGCTAAAGAGATCAGCATGGATAGAAGAGAGCCAGGTGCTGTGTATCAAAACAATTGGGGGGAAAGACTCTGTAGGCATTCAAAACTTAGTGAGGCCACCTCTGCCATCACAGTCCTGGGGGCTGACAGAGCATTCCTGGAGCACTGCCACTCCTGGAGCTCTGGCTGCAGCAGTGGTGGTTCGAGTGATCCTAGGTGCAATTCATGCTGCATCTTCAAAGCATGCAAACAGTAAGCCTTTGTGGGGTCCACATTCATGTGGTGCTAATTTTGCAGGTGTGCAGAATGCAAGAGTGGTGGACATTCGGCGTCTTCCACCCAGATTTCAATTGGTGTATGGAAAAGCCTGGGGGTCCAGGCAGACACTCATCTCAAGGACCACAAACAGCCTACACTAGAGCAATGCCCAGTGAAAATATGGGGTCAAAACTGCCACAGGGAGCCCCACTAGTGCAGCGATGGGAGTGGGACTGCCAGAAACATTGAGAGCCCACTCCTCACACCAATGTGCCCAGGAGGAAGCACATAGAGTCAAAAAAGATTATTCTCCAGCTTTAAGATTTAATGTTTGCCTAGCTGGGTTTTGAACTTGTGTGGTACCTTACCCCTTTCTTTTGGCCAATTTCTCCCTTTTGAAATGGGATTATTCACCCAATGCCAGCATCTCCAATGTGTTTTGGAAGTAAACGATTTTCTTTTACAGGCTCATAGCTGGACTTTGGAGTTTTAATTTGGTGGTAGAATAAGCTAAGACTTTTGGGACTGTGGACATGGAATTAATGTATTTGTACGTGAGACTGGCATGAGTGTTGGGTGGCCACAAGCAGAATACTATAGTCCAGATATGATTTGTTCCCACTTAAACACATGTTGAAATTTGACCCCCAGTGTGACAGTGTTGGGAGGTGGGCCCAGTGGGAAGTGTTTGGGTCATGAGGGTGAATCCCTCCTGAATAGATTAATGTTCTCCCTCTGTTAGTTTCCAAGAGAGCTGGTTGTTAAAAGAGCCTGGCATCTCCCACCAAGCTCTGACTTCCTCTCTCACCGTGTGATTTCGTTGCACATGCTTGTCCCCTCCGATGTTCTGCCATGAGTGACAACAGCCTGAAGCCCTCACCAGGTGCAGCTGCTCCAGAATAATGAGCCAAATAAACCTCTTTTTAAAAAATATAAATTACTCAGTCTCAGGTGTTCTGTTATAGCAACACAAACGGATAACACACACTGTATGTACCAAGAAAACACTCTACTAAATGCAGAAATATGATATATATATTCCCTGTCACTGATATTTCCCAATCTGGGATTCAAATATCCAGAAGTCTTGTCTGCCAAAAGGCTTTTGCCAGATATTGCACATACACTGCCAGAGATGACTGAAAATGGGGCTTTCCAGAGTACGTGAAGCACAGGCACTTCTCTTTGAATAAATGACACTCAGACTGGTGCCTAGGTAATCGGAAGTATGATAGGGAGGGAGAGAGAGGAGGAGAGTCCCTGGATCTTGATGGTGTCTTCCTGAAGCAGGTGCACCTGGGTTTGGGATGGTGGACGGATAAGTGGAGGTGCATTGCTGTTCTCTCTCTACATGTCCACTTTTCACCCAAAGCCCAAGGTTTTTGTTTTCGGATTTTTTTTTTGGTATCAAAATAATTTTTGTTAATTTTTCATTTTTAAATAACTGTAGATTTACACATAGATAGTAAAGAGAGTTCCATGTGCCCTTCAGCTTCTTATTATGTTAACATCTTATATAACCATAGTATATTTAAGAAAACTGAAATTGACTGTTGGGGAGAAAAGGACTATTAACCGAACTACAGACTTTCCTCATTCTTTACTGGGTTTTTACAATAATATAATTTTTCTGTTTCAGGATCTAATCCTGGAAACCACATTAAATTTACTATCAGGTGTATGGATTGCTGCATATCAAATTACCACATAGCTAAATGGCTAGAGACCACATATGTTACTCATGGTTTCCCTGGGTCAGGAATGCAGATGTAGATGTTGGCTAAGGCTGAGGTCTCAACTGAAAGCTCAGCTCGAGAATAATTCCTTTCCAAGCTCTCATTATTGTCGTTAGGAGTCAATTCTCTGCCCAGGTTGAGATGACTTAACTGGCGAATTATTCCAAAGCTTTAAAAAGTTAGTCATACCAAACTCTTCTTAAAACAAAAACAAAAACAACAGATTCAGGGCTTCTTGATGAATAATTTTTAGGGATCTATTGCACTACATGTTGACTAATAATAATTGTGAATAATAATATATTGCATATTACTAAGTTGCTAAAGAATAGGTTTTTAATGTTCTCACTATAAAAAAATGATGTAAAGGGGATAGATATGTTAATTAGCTTTCTACAATGTATATGTAAATCAAAAGTTCATATTGTACCCCATAAATATACAAAATTATTTGTCAAATAATAAATAAATATATAAATGAAAACAACAGCAGACAAGAGAACACTTCCCAATGCATTCTATGATGCCAGTTTACCATGATATCACAAGTAGACAAAAGCATTATAAGAGCACATAATTACAGACCAATATGCTTTAGGAATATAAAGGCAAATATCCTCAAGGAAGTACTAGCAAAATGAGTCAGTAACATACAGAGTACTTCAGAAAGTTCATGGAAAGAGTTGTATTATCTTTCAATGATATTTTTCCATGAACTTATTGAAGTACCCTTGTATAACAAGGATTACACACTATGAGGAAGAGTTTTGTCCCAGGAATGCAAGTTTGTTAAACGCACAAAACAATTAATCTTAAGTACTACATTAATATAATAAAGAAAAAATAAAATGTGACCATTTCAAAAGATGCAGAATAAGCATTTCTCAAAGCCAAAATTCAATCATGATAAAAAAGCTCAATAATTAAACATAGAAAGAAACTTTTCTACCTAAAGATGTCATCCACAGAAATCTCACATAATGTTATAAGTTGTCCTGAAAGGCTCAGTAATTTTCCCAGGATTAGAAACAGGACAAGTTTGTCTAATCTTGCCACTTCTGTTCAACATTATACTGGAGTTTGTAGTCAGAGAAATTACGCCATAAAAATAAATATAAGGCATCCAGATTGGAAAGAATAAACTAAGACTATTTCTTTTTGCAAATGATTCTATGTATAGAAAATTCCAAGGAATCCACTGAAATGCTATTAGAACTAAAACTGAGTTTAGTAACATTATAGTATTCAAAAAATCAATTATATTTCTATATGCTAGCAATTAGCAATATAAAATGAAACTCAGAAATGAATTCCACTTAAAACAGCATCAAACAGTAATAAATTTAACAAAATAAGCATAAGATATGTACACTGAAAACAATAAAATATATTGAAAGAAGTTTTAAAAGTTCTAAGTCATTGGACAAAAATATCTAATGTTTATCGATCAGAAGAATTAATATTGGTAAATGGCAATACTTTGCAACAGAAGCTACAGATTCAATGCAATCTTTATGAAAAGCTCAGGTAACTTCTGTTTTGTAGTTATTGGCAAACTGATGCTAATTTATATAGAAATGCAAGAGATCCAGGGAAGCCAAAATGATCTTGAAAAGGAAGAATAAACTTGAAGCACTAGACCTACCCACCTACACTTTATGATTTCATGCCCAGAGTCTTTACCATGAAGGGATGTTGAATTTTGTGAAGTGCTTTATCTGCATCTGTTGAGATAATCATATGGTTTTTGTCCTTGATTTTGTTGATGTGGCGTATCACATTTATTGACTTGCATACGTTTAACCATCTCTGCATCCCTGGGATAAATCCCGCTTGATGATGCTGTATAATTCTTTTGATGTGTTGCTGTATTCCAGTTGCTAATATTTTGTTGAGGATTTTTGCATCTATGTTCATCAAGGATATTACCCTGTAATTTTGTTCTTGTTGTTGTTGTTGTTGTTGTGTCTTTGGTTTTGGTATCAGGGTGATGCTGGCTTCAAAGAATGAGTTTGGGAGAATGGCTTCTGTTTAAATTTTTTGGAATAGTTTGAAGAGAATTGGTATTAATTCCTCTTTAAAAGTTTGATAAAATTCAGCTGTAAAGCCATCTGGTCCTGGGCTTGTCTTTATTGGAATACTGTTGATTATTGCTTTGATCTCATTGCTTGTTATTGTTCTGTTCTGGTTTTCTATATCTTGGTTCAGTCTTGTTAGTTTGTATGTGTCCAGCAATGTATATGTCTCCTCCAAGTTTTCTTATTTGTTGCTGTACAGTTGTTTATAATAATCTCTAATGATTCTTCATATTTCTGTGGTATTGGTGGTAATGTCTCACATTTCATTTCCGATTTTTGTTACTGGGGTCTTCTATCTTCCTTTATCTGTTAACTGAGCTAATGGTTTATTTTATTTATCTTAAAAAACAAACTTTTTGTTTCATTGATCTTTTCTATCTTTTTGTGGGCCTCTATTTCATTTAGTTCTGCTCTGATCTTAATTATTTCCATCCACTAATTTTAGGATTGGATGGTTGTTTTTCTGGTTTTTTGAGGTGTAGCATTAGGTCATTTATTTGAAGCTTTTCTGTTCTTCTGACATAAGTGTCTGTTGTAATAAACTTCCCTCTTAGTACTGCTTTTGCAAAACAGCATGATACTGGCATAAAAACAGACACTCGGATCAATGGAATGGAATAGAAAACCCAGGAATCAACCCACATACTTACACCTAACTGGTTTTTGATAAAGGCAACAAGAACATACACTGGAGAAAAGATAGCCTCTTCAATAAATGGTGATGGGAGCCCTGGACATCCGTGTGCAGAAGAAAGAAACTGTACCTGTACCTCCAACCATATACCAAAATCAAGTCAAAATGGATTAAAGATTTAAATATAAGATCTGAAACCATAAAATCACTAAAAGAAAACATAAGGGAAGCACTCTAGGATGTAGGACTTGGCAGAGACTTTATGAATAAGACCTCAAAAGCACAATCAACAAAAGAAAAAAATAGACAAATAGGATTATATCAAACTAAAAAGCTTCTGCACAGCACAGGAAACAATCAACAGAGCAGAAAGACAACCTAAAAAATGGGAGGAAATATTTGTAAACTCTACATATGACAAGGGATTAATATCTAGAACACATAAGGAACTCAAATAACTGTGCAGTAAAAATAAATAAGTAAATAAAATAAGCCAATTAAAAAATGGGCAAAGAAGCTGAATAGACATTTCTCAAAGGAAGACATACAAATGGCCAAAGGGATATGAAAAAATGCTCAACATCACTAATCATAAGGGAAATACAAATCAAAACCACTTTGAGATATCATCTCAACCCAGTCAGACTGGCCATTATCAAAAAGAATGAGAATAACAAATGCTGGTGAGGGTGTGGAGAAAGAGGAACCCTCCTGTACTGTTGGTGGGACAGTAAATTAGTGCAGCTATTATGGAGAATGGCATGAAGGTTTCTCAAACAACTGTAGATGGAACTTCCATATGATCCAGCAATCCCACTATTAAGGATATATCCAGAGGACTGGAAATCATAAGGTTGAAGGGACACCTACACTCCCATGTTTATTGCAGCTCTATTTACAATTGCCAGGCAATGGAACCAATCTAAATGTCCATCAATGGAGGACTGGATAAGGAAATTGAGATATACACAATGGAATACAACTGCGCCATAAAAAAGAGCTAAATTCTACCATTTGCAGCAAAATGGATGAGTCTGGAGGAAATTTCCTGAGTGAACAATGCAGGTACAGAAAGAGAAATACTACATATTCTCACTCATAGCTGGGAGCTGAATCCATAAATAAATAAACAAACAATAAAGAGAGACAGAGCGAAAGAAAGAAACAACAATCACAGTAATACATCAAACTTGTAGAGAGAGAGAATAGAACCATGGTTACTAGAGGTGGAAAAAGAGAGGGGAAGGGGAAAAGGAGGGACATTAACCAGGAATTGGTTAATGGACTCAAAGAATGATTGTATACTGTTTGTAATGATGAATGAGTTAACTATCCTGATCTAACCATCACACATTGTACACAATTATTGGAAGTCAACACTGTACCCCACATGTATGAATAATAAATTACCTTAAAAAAATAAAGAAAAGAATAAATAAATAGATAAATAAATGGACAAATAAATAAATAAATAAATAAATAAATTTCTAATTCCACAAAGCTTAACAAAAAAGAGAGAGAGAGAGAGATGCCTCAAGACAAGTTGAATGGAAAAAGTCAAAGTGAACAGTAATAGTAATAAGTTCAATCACAGACCATGAATTCTCCTTATCTTGTGACAAATGCTCTCATGTAATTTGAGTTCCTGCCCTCACTTAACTTTGAAAGTGATTAGAAGGCATTAATATATTTTGAAAGAAAGCAACTTCATCACCATTTTTTTTTACATAGATCCCATGTTAGGCTGGCCTGAAAGGAGAAATTTCATTTCAGAGAAAGATTAGAAAGTGCCTTTTCTAAAGCTAATGACAAGATGCAAAAGGTACAGCTAATCAGATATTTAGAATATACAGCCTTGCACTATTAAGAGGGAACTTTTTTTTTTATTTGTGCAAATCAGTCAGTAGTAGACTGTGAGGAAAAGGAACATATGCTACAAGGACATTAATTTTTACTTTACAAAGCAGAAGTTCACAAGGGGAACAGCAAATGGGCTGAGCTGCTTATCACAGTGTTTCAGTTTTGGATCTATATGGGCTGGCCAGCATGGCAGGCAGGTCAGTGTCTACTGAGGGCTCAGAGCCCTACCAGAAGCTGCAGAAATTTAAAAAAAAAAAAAAAAAAAAAAAAGGAAGACATACAAATGGCCAACAGGTACATGAAAAAATGCTGAGTATCACTAATCATCAGGGAAATGCAAATCAAAACCACAATGTATTATCACCTCATCCCAGTTATACTGGCTTTTATCAGAGAGAGAATAACAAATGCTGGCCAGGATGTGGAGAAACTGGAAACCTCCTATACTGTAGTCAGGTTTATATGCACATAAAAAAGTGATCAATGTTTTTTATCATTAGAGAAATGCAGTTCTAAACAACCACAAAAGAAAAGACAGTTAGAAAATGTATAATACTGTGTAATTTCATTTATATGACACTGTAGACAAGTATAGAATAAATAGATAGTGGGTATTAGGGTCTTGGCAGAGGAAGGTGAGTATAAGGGATTTCTTTTGGGCAGTGAAATAATTCACTCTGATACTGTAATAATGGATACAAGATACTGTTTTTCAAATCCTACAGGACTTTGCAACACTAAGAGTAAACTCAAATGTATGTAACTTAAAAACATGTTTTAGTAGGTTCTGGGATCCCAGGGAGGAATTCAGACAAAATAACACAACTGTATTACAAATATATGAAATAACTCCTCTGAAGTAAGTGGAGGAAAAATGGAATGACCTACATCATTTAGAAAACAAGTGAAGACTCTAAGTCTAAAGGCAAAGGATTTGTACATAAGCACAGCACTTTAGTTGGTAAAACAAAATTATCCCTATTCCATAGGGGTACGAATTCAAAATTCTGAAACCAATAAACACATATTTTGAGACTGAATGATTAAGTTAACAGAGCCAACTTTCTCACTGTTTGAGTGGGAGGTTACATACAAATAAGTGGGAATGTGTAGATAGATTCATGTGCTATATAGGACTAGATCATGTGGTGCTGGAGACATTAGAAAGAGTTGATGTTTAACTTAATATACATACTGCTGTGGATTGAGTGTTCCCACAAAATTTGACCTCCACTGTGACAGTGTTAAGAGGGTGGGAAATCCTATTATGGTAATTGAAAGGCAGGGCAGTGAATGGATTAAAAATGGTGGTCAGGGGCATGGTTCTGAGGATTTTAAAAGGGAAGCACAAAGAGTCTCTCTCCCTCTGCTCTGCCATTTCCTGCCATGTGAAGCCCCAGGTCATCATTGCCATTCTCAGATGAGTTCCCTGGACTTTGGAATTCCCAGTCTCAGAAACTGTAAGCAATGAATTTTGTTTTCTTACAAATTACCCAGTTCCAAGTATTTTGTCATAAGGAACAGAAACAGACTAATACAGAAAAGTGGTTCCAGAGAAGTAGGGTGCTGCTTATAACAAATACTTGAAAATATGGAAACAGCTTTGGAACTGGGTGTTGAGGAGAGGCTCGAGGAATTTGGAGGAAGAGGCTAGAAAAAGCATAGATGTTGGTGAAAGTTTAGAAGACAAGAAAACCAGAGAAAGTTTGGAATGTTTTAGAGACTGGTTAAGTGGTGGTGAGCAGAACGCTGATTGAAATATGGACAGTGAAGGCCGTTCTGAGAAGGTCTCAGATACAAAGGAGAAAGAGCTTACTGGAAACTGGGGCAAAGATCATCCTTGCTATGAACTGGCAAGGAACTTGGCTGCGTTGTGTCCATACCCCAGGTCTTTGTAGAAGTTGGATCTTAAGAGTTGTGAAACAGAGTATTTGGTGGAAGAAATTTATAAGCAGCAAAGCATTAAGGAAGCTGCATGTCCAGTTGCTAGAGCCTATGCTGAGTTATGGCAGGAAAGGTATGATGTGAAGCCAGAATTTATAATTCAAAAGAAAGCAGAAGACAAAGAGTTGGAAAACTTTCAGCCTGGCCATGAAAGAAAGGATATAGCCGAACAACTGCTAAGCAGTTTAGCTGGGAAGATATAGATTATCAAGAGAAGGGAAAAAAGATGTTAAGGCATTTCAGAGATCGTGGAAGCTGCTTCTTCCATCACAGGTCCAGAGGCCTAGGGAGACAGAATGGTTTTAAGGAACAGGCCTGGGGTACCCTCCATGGGCTTGCTGCCCAGGGCCATCTCAGAATGCTGCTCTCCACACCAGCACCCCAGCTGCTTTGGCTACTCCAGCTGTGGCTAAACTCACTCCAGATGTGTCTGGACTCGCAGCTTTGGAAGCTACAAGCCACAGCCTTGGTGAAATCCATGCAGTTTTAGGTCTGCAGGCTTGCAGAATGCCAGAGCTTGAAGGCTTGGGAGCCTTCACCCTGATTTCAAAAGATGTATGGAAAAGCCGAGGGGCCCTGGAAGAGATGTGTCACAGGGGTAGAGTCACCACATAGAGCCTTCACTAGAGCAATGCCGAGCAGAAATGTGGAGTTGGAGTGGCAGCTGAAAAACCCCAACAGCGCCATGCCTAGTGGAGCCATGAGAGTGGGACTGCCATGGAGATCCCAGACCTGGGGAGCTACCAGAGTGGAATGCCAGCCTGGGAGAGCTGAAGTGTGGCCCGATACCAGGAAAGCCATAGGAGTGGAGCCGCCCGAGGACTTGGGGATCCAACACCCACACAAACATGCAGAGGACATCAAACATGGCGTGAAGGTACATTATTCGCCAGCTTTGAGATTTAATGCCTGCCTTGCTGGGTTTCAGATTTGCTTAGGACCTGTTAGACCTTTCTTTTGGCCTATTTCTCCCTTTCTGAAAGGGAATATGTACCATATGCTTGTCCCACCATTGTATCTTGGCAGAACATAACTCGTATTGATTTCACAGATAGGACTTTGAACTTTGGACTTTTGAGTTGTAATAAGTTAAGACTTTGGGGATGGAAAGAATGTATTTTTATGTGAAAAGAACATGAGTTTTCGGGGGCCAAGGGCAGAGGCCTTGGATTGAGTGTCCCCTCAAAACTTGAACCCCAGGGCCAGCCCCGTGGCACACTTGGGAGAGTGTGGCACTGGCACTGGGAGCGCGGCGATGCTACCGCTGCGGGTTCGGATCCTATATAGGAATGGCCAGTGTGCTCACTGGCTGAGTGCTGGTCAGGAAAAAGACAAAAAAAAAAAAAAAAACTTGATTCCCACTTTGACAGTGTTATAAGGGTGGGAAATTCTATTATGATAATTGAAAGGTGGGGGCCTTGAAGAGGTGACTAGGTCATAAGACTATGCCATAGTGAATGGATTAATAATGGTGGAAGCATGTGAGAGTCTCTCTCTTTCTGCTGTGCCATTTTCTGCCATCTGAGAACCTGAGTCACGATTGTCACCACCAGATGTGTTCCTGGGACGTTGGACTTCTGAGCCTCCAAAAATGTAAGCAATAAATTTTGTTTGCTTATAAATCACCCTGTTCCAAGTATTTTGTTATAAGCCACAGAAACAGGCTAATACAGATATATATGGACACATGAAGTATTTATATATTTGTGTATATGAGTGTGTTAGTGCACACAGATATATTTATTTCCTCTGTCAGATGTCAAGGCTGCAAATCAAAAGATACCCCAGTATCAATGGGTGTACCGGGTGCCCCAATCTTTGTTTCTAAATCTACTTTCCAATAAAAGAAATTAGAGCTCCATGAAGAAATGCCGTATACTAGGCTTGGGCATAAAATTAGTTGGGAGCACCTTCTTGTAGCAGAAAATAAAAAAATACTAACCAAGAACACAATCAACCAACCCAGCACAAAACAATACCAAACCACAATGAAGTAAGTATATCAAAATGATACATGAGCCAACTAAAAGACCTTACAATGGCCAACACTGGAACAGTCTGAGCAACAAAATAAGTAAACAAGTATAATTAATGTGTAAAATAAATATCAATGTTTGCATACTATATGAATAAATGATTGAATAGATTATATAATAAATGGAGGAAAATGGTCAAATTTCTTATGCTGAAGGACTTCAAAATAATTATACAAAAATTATTTTTGTAGATTCTCTGCCCTTAACTAGGGAGAGCATGACTCCTCAGTTTTTAAATATGTGCTATACCTAGTGACTTCTTTTCAAAAACTAAAATATGGAAAGGGGACAAAGAAAGTAATTTTATGGTGGAGAAATCTGATAAAAACGACCTCATCCATGTGATCTAATTAACATCAACAGCGACAAAGCACGTTATCGCATGCACCCTCTGTATGATATGATGAGAACAGCACTTTTCCTCTTTGGTCTTCCTCCCCACAACCCACAACTCCAGTCTAATAATGAGAAATACATCAGTAAAGTTCCAAATAAGGAATGTCAATATCATCAAAAACAAGGAAAGTCTGAGAAACTGTCAGAACCAAAAGAGCTTAAGGATATGTGATATCTAAAATGGAATGTGGTATCCTGGAAAAGAGAAAGGAAATTAGTGAAAATGAATGAAATCTGATTAATGTGTGGATGTTAATGAATGATGATGTACACTATCAGTTCATCAATTGTGACAAATGTCCTACAGTAACATAAGAAATTAATGAGGGAAACTGTGTGTTGGTTATATATAAAGTCTTTGTACTGAATTAACATCTGTTCTGTAAATTCAAAAGCATTCTAAAATAGAAAAGTTTCTCCTTTATTCAATTCTCTGCTGAGCTTAATAAAGAGAACATTGTAAATACCTTTCATGTTCCATATGTCCATCTTCTCAATTCCATCCTCTTTCTTACCTTGGTGAAGGTTAATATTATTTTAAAGTCCCTACTTGCCATTCTCTAAATTTTATCTATTATTTTTCTAAGTTTGTATTTCTAACTAATACATTGTTTAGTTTCTCATCTTCAAATTTAGAAAAATATAAGTGTAACAATCTATAATCCTAGTCAAATTATGAGAAAGCATCAGGCAAATCAAATCAATATTGGGGTATTCCTAAAAAGTACCTGACTGTTTTTTTGTTTGTTTGTTTTTGTTTTCATAATGGTCAAGGTCAAGAAAAATAAGTGATGACTGAAAAACTGTTGCAGATTGGACAGGACATGATGTGGTAGGTAGACCCTAAGACAATGCCTAATGACCCTCACCTCTTGGTATACAAAACCTTGTATTCTAATCATGTTCCTGTGAAAGTGAGCAGAAACAGTGATTTGCTCTGATACAATATAGTATTGCAACATAATGGGATGTCACTTGTGTGATTATGTTACGGTTGTGATTTCTGTTTTACTAGCAAACCCTCTTCCTTGATGGATTTTATGAGGCATTTTGCCATGTCAGAGAAGCCCACTTGGCAAGGAACTTCTAACTAAGCTTATGGTCAATAGCCAGCAAGAACTGGAACATTTCTCCAAAGAAGCTACAGTCATGTCCATGGATGAATGTGTGTGCTAAGGAACAGCAGGGATATTGGTAAGGTGGGAACTGTTGGGTTCCTGGAACTGAGAGCCTGACTTTGAGAAAGTCCCTGTCCTTCAGTTTCATGTCCCTAAGTTTCTGTTTCTCCAAGTTTCTGTTCTGCATGAGCAGGCTGTACCTGGAATGAAACATTTTAACCATTTCCATGGTTAGGCCACGTGCTAATCTTAACCCTACAAGAGAAGACACCCAACTGCCTCTCGGCATTGAGGCCATTTTTTGGCTCAGCCTGGCAGGTCTGCTTGCTGCTTGCTAATGAAATCTTTTTCCATCCTTTGCCTGGCTAATGTCTCCTTCCTTGGTGTCCTTATATTTTGATGCTGAAACCCAGGAGGAGGCTCTTGGAGGTGGCTGGATCATCCTTCCCAAACTACCCCCCCCCCTTTAACCCCTTTCTTCCCTTTCTAAGCCTAACCGAGGTGGGCCCTGGGGAGAAGTGAGCATGATCCTCCAGCACCACCCCTGGTCCCCTTCAGGAGACTACAGACAACAGTATTTCAGTGGGAACTCTCAGGGAGGACTCCCTTGCCAATTCCTTCTTGGGGCTGTGATCTACCCTCTGTCTCCTCCTCTTGAACTTGCCAAGAAGGGGGCTCCCAGGGACGTTCTCCACTATTTTTCCATTGATCCCACAAATTTTTTGTAGGAGCCATGACAAGGGTGAGTAAATGAAGAGCTTCCCATGTTTTCAGGGCTCTCTACACCCCTTGGCCTTGAAATCCTAGTGCTAGGTCAGAGATCCCCTCAGCTGCAGCCCAGTCCTTCCTCAACTTGGGACGCCCTCTCAGGACAGCATCTTATATTTCTATCTGGAGACTGACAGTGAGATGGAGGATGCTCTCTCCCCTTGCCCTTCTCCTGAGTTTTCTCACCCTCACCCTTTCAAAGCTCATTTAATGGGGAATAATCAGTCAACCCCCGACAAAGACCACCCCTTTGGGATGCCTACTTAAAAGCCTTGACCCCTTGGGTCTCAGGGTGGACATATGGCCCCCAAATTTTATCAGCAATTGGCCACAGCAAATTAGACAATGGCTCTCAGTGTCCTGAAAATGGCACTTTTGATTTTAATACTCTCTGGGATCTTGACAATTTTTCTCACCGAAATGGAAAATGGTCTGAAATTCCTATGTTCAAGTTTTGTTTTATTTACACAACAAACCCTCTCACTGTTTCTCCTGCACTACTTTCCAGACCCCTCTTTTGTATTTTTTATTTTATTTTTCAAACTGAACCCAACTCCCCATCTGGGGTAACCACTAATAGGCAACTCTCTCCTTTCTGTGTTCCTTTGCTGCATGCTTCATTCCCTAGTTATGCTGAACATCGTGTGCTTTGCATTCTTCTTAGCTTTTCTGTTGTATCCCTTTTAGAGCATCTTCTCTCTCTGTAACACTCTTTTTGCACTGTTTGTTTTAAAAGTGCCATTTGGGCGTGAGAAATGACTCAAGGATGAAAAAGCCAACATTTTGTATGTTTTGGAAAGGTCTATGCTTGGATTTGAGCAACTAAGTTTTGGTCATTTAAAATTTGGTGACCGAAAAAAAAGAGGGAAGGGAGTGTTTAAAATCATATCACTATGAAAGACGTTTTCAGCATTCCCAGCTTACATCTTTGCCCAGGTTTACTAATCTGGGCAGGATTACATTTGTCTTTGCTAGAGGCTTTATGGTTAAAGTTGTGAACCTCACCAGAAATGGAAAGATCATTTGTATACAATTCTTTTTTTTTTTTTTTTTTTTTGTGACCGGTAAGTGAATCATAACCCTTGGCTTGGTGTTGCCCGCACTGCACTCAGCCAGTGAGCGCACCGGCCATCCCTATATAGGATCCGAACCCTTGGCCTCAGCGCTCCCAGCGCTGCCCCAAGTGAGCCACAGGGTTGGCCCCATTTGTATACAATTCTTAGGCAAATGAGGCCCATTTAACTTTGATAAGAAAACAAGTATGTAGGAGAAGAGGAGATATGAAAAAAGCTATGGATATGAAGATATAGTTGTGGTTAGAAAGTACTCTTATACAAGGTTAGAGTTCACTCTCCTACATTGGAACACCACATTTCCAGAAAGCATTGAACTGTTCTTGATAGAAAATTGTAAGAAGTTTTTTTATCTTTTAGGTAACTGACCTAGGAAACATATTCCATGTTTTATCAAGACAATTTCTTGTGCTCTCTGCATTTGAAATCCTTTGTCACTTTTGTTTTATTTTATAGTGATTTGTGATCTTATTTAACTGTTTTAAGCCTTTGTTATTTGAAAAACTTTCCAAAACCGAATTCTGAAAACTCAGACTTTTGACTTGAACTAACTTTGAAAGGTTCCAAGGTTCCTGGAGCTTCTCAAAGGATATATATATATAAAACAAATGTATCAAAACCAATTGGCTTATTTGATAAATTAGACTATATGGGAAGCATTGCCAAAACAAGAAATAATGTTTGACCTTCTTTGTGTTATACTGAGATGTTATCAATATGTGTTTCAAAATTGTGTAAGGTTCTTAGAAATCTCTATCTTGATATAAATGCTATCAGTCGTAATCTTGGTACAATTATAATTTTAAAGTGTTATGTCTTCAAAAAAACTGACAGTTACAGGTTCCTGACCACTTTGAATTCATATCATTGGACTAAATTTCCAAAATTCTAATGAAGAAACTGATGGATTTATGAAATTGCTAACCAAGGTCAAAAGAGCAAAAGTTAATTACATAAAACTGAATTAATTAATAAAAAATTATGGGCTTTTTACAATTTATTTTGAAACACTGCTGGTTCTTTTAATATTTTGTTTTCCAGATTTAAGAAAATCTTTTAAGGTATAACAGCTTTCTAAAAGTATATGTTTATGAGCAACAATTAAAACATTTACTTTTCTCTCTACTTTATCCCTCCAGGATTTTAAAACTATTCATGAGTATTGTTATTTTATGGCAAAATAGTTATTTGCATAAGTTCAATAAGAATCTGTTCTTTTTTAACAGGATACAATTGGAGACACTGGTTATTTTACCAAGGCTTTGATTGGAATGTCATGTTGTCAGATATGACCAAACTGACTTAAGGAACTGAGATTTACATTCTTATGGAGCGAATAAAAAGCACATTGGAAAGACTGGCCTGATACCTTGTCTACATGATTACAAGGTTCCTGTCCTAGCAGTAAGTAAAGAATGTAACTTCCTGATAGGCCAGAACCTTGATATTTTGGGGACCTCCAGAAGAGAGGAATTCACCCAACTTGTACAGTAATCAGAGAGTAAGTATAATCCATCATAGGAAGGTCTTTAAAGGTCTAACCTGAGATTTCTTACAAAAGTCCCAGCAAAGTCAACTCAGAAAGAGCTTAATCTTGCTGCACTTTATACAAATAATCTGGCCAAAAACTAAACTTATTTTGCAAATAAATTAGTCTTGTCATAAATATCTCTGGTAAAACTGGAAAACTTGGAGAGAGAAAATTATGTTTCAGAAGGAAACAGTACAGCTGTTATTAGATTCTAGCCCTGTCTTTTAATTTGTTAGTAAAGCTTGTATCTTCCAGGCTACAACAGTTCCACGTAAAGATGGTGATGGCACAAGGATATCAACCCCTTGGAGCCACCAATGGCCCTTACCACCACTGTCTAGGCTCAGAGGCCCCCCACCATGACCATCAACAAGATTCAACTCAGGGTTAAATAAGGCTGACAAGGATACCTTTCAGCTATCCCATAGAGGATACCCACAGAGGAGTCAGAATCCAGGACCACAGAAGCCTAACTACTACACCCAACATATGCCTGGCAGCGAGCTGCCCCTCGCTGATGTCTATGTCAGCCACAGAGGATTTCTATGATCTAATTCTCTCTCCTTACAAATACACCAAAGTCCCAGCCTCTCAGGACACACTTCTATCTTTTCTTTGGTACTCAGGGACTTCTTGCCCACTCAAATAACACAATAGCTGGAAGTGGAAGATTAATCATCCTTAGATACCATGACTTAAAAGACCCCTCTTTTACTCTTCAGCCTGCTATTGAACCTCTTCTGGTGGCTTCCTTTGCAGCCCAAGGTTTTCAAATCCTAGGCACTAAATTTAACAGAAGTGGTTCTACAGAATAGGAGGTCTGTACACCTACTTACTGCTGCAGAGGGCAGTACATGTTTATACCTTAAAGAAAGCTGTTGTTTTTACATTAACCAGTCTAGCACAGCCCAAGAATATATCCAAAATATTCTTGAAATGGCCTCAAGCCTCCCAAACAAAATAAGTACAGCTCTCTCTGCTTCCTTGTTCACCCAATGGATTCTTCCATTTCTTATCCCTCTACTTGCCCTTTTTGTTATTTTAGCTTTGGCCCATGTTTACTTAAGTTTCTTTCAAACTTTGCCCACGATTGGCTACAGGCATTCACCAACCACATGGTACATGAGAAGCTTCTTCTTCAGTGGGACTATCAGTACCTCAAAAACCTACCGGAACTCTATACACTTCCTCCTACCCCCCACCCTATAATTATGATGCCCCTCTACAGCAGGAAGTAGTTACAAGAAGAGAGGAGAATCATCGCTCCCTTCCAAACAAAAACAAAAAGGGAGGAATGTTGGGTTCCTGGAACTGAGAGCCTAACTTTTAGAAAGTCCCCACCCTTCAGTTTCATGTCTCTAAGTTTCTGTTTTACAAGTTTCTGTTTCCCTAAGTTTCTGTTCCACATGAACAGGCTGTAACCAGAGGGCAACCCTAACCATTTCCACAGTTAGGCCACATGCTGATCTTAATCCTGTAAAAGAAGACACCCAACTGCCTCTTGGCACTGATGCCATTTTTTGGCTCAGCCCAGCAGGTCTGCTTGCTGTTTGCTAAAAAATCTTTTTCCATCCTTTGCCTCGCTAGCATCTCCTTCCCCAGTGACCTTACAGGAATCATAGCCTCCATTTTAAAGGGCTTTTGGGTTCCAGTTGAGAAGAGAGCACTACAAATGGAATCAGCCACATAGGCAGGCAGTGTTAAGTTGGTGTCAAGTTTATACTGCATACAGCAAAAGACAAAAGTTACTTGGAATTGGGGCATTTGAGAAAGTTCCATGGAGGAATGGAACAAATTAAGGACTCAAGTTGCTCACAGTCTAGATAAGAAAATTCATAAAAAGGTGAAAAATTTAAAGTATATCATCAGGTTAAGTAATAATTGAAAACAATAATAAAATAAATTGTATTATGCAGCAACAAAGAAGAGATGCAGATAACCATCACTTTTCTTTTTTAATTGAAAAGTAGAAAGCTGTCACATGGCATTAGGCTAGATTGAAAAGGGAGATGGCTTCTAAAAATAAAAGGTCCTATAAGACCTTGCCTCTGGGTCAACCACTGGTACAGGGAGAAACTAGCTTTAAGCAATCCTGACATAATGTATGCCTTTCAACCTGATCTGTTCAGTATCTTTGAGACTTGCTTAGACAACTGTTCTCACTGTAGGTTCCATAGAGAAACACTGACAGGGCTCCAGTCCTCACCTCAACCAGCTGCACTGTGGAGACACAACCCCTGGTGCCCTTCCTGTACATGAAGGCATATGCAGAGCTTCTACAGTGGGCCTGATCACCTCTGGGCTTGGACATTAAATCCTGAGAGGACCTTGAGACATACAAAGTGAAGCAAGTGGCAAGCAAAAAAGAGAGCTGTTTAGTTTTTTGTTTGCTGGTGTAACTGAGAGAAGATTATGTTAAGTGAAATGAGCCAGGCACAGAAAGAGAAATACCACATGTCCTCCCTCATAAATGGGAGTTAAAAAAAGAGAAAGATACAAAAATCACTATAATATGTTGAACTTTCAAAAGGAGAGAACAGAATTCATGTTACTACAGGAGTTAGGGAGAAATTGGTAAAGGGACACAAGAAATGATAACATTATATAATGCTGAATATACTAATTATCCTGATTTGAGCATCACATATTGCACACAGTTATTGATCTTAAATGCTGTATCCCACAGATATGTACAATTGTTAACAAAAAAACAAAAAACACCTCTCCCATCAAATAAAAATAAAAATAAAAAAAGCTATAGCCATGTCCAGTAAGCACATGCAAAAATGCTCAATGCCTTTTGTCATTAGGGAAATGCAAATCTATACAACCATGAGATTCACTTCACAAAGCTTAAAGTCATATTTCAAAGGAAAAAAATGGGGGGAAAATATAAGGCAAAAGGCTGCAGAGCTTTCTTTATACGATCCACTCTGAAAGGCAAAAGTATAGAGGTGGTAAGGATTGATGGTTACTAGAAGCTTGGAAGAGAGGAAGGTTAAACAAGTGTAGTGCATGGGATTCCTTTAGGGCAGTGAAGCTACTTGTTATGATAATGTAATGGTGGGTACACGATATTGTTTTCAAATTCTAACACAAAGAGTGAATCTAAAAGCATGCAAATTAAAGACATGATTTTTAGATAAAATAACTGCATTACAAATGTGTGAAATAAGTCACTGAAGGGAGTGGTGAAATTGGGGCTGGCTTAGGAAATAAGTGGAGACTCTAAGTCTAAAGGCTAAACACTTGCACGTTACCACTGCACTTTAGCTGGTAAACTTGTTTCCCACGAGAGCATAGATCGCCACTTCCAAATCCATTATGTATGTATATTCAGATGGTATGATTAAGTTAGCAGAGATAACGTTCTCACTGATTAGCAGGCTACTTACAAATAGGTGGAAACAGGTATATTGATTCATGTGGTACTGAATTAGATCATGTGCTGCTGGAGACATTAGTAGGAATTCATGTTTGTTTTAATATAGACATAAATGGATGCGTGTTGAATCGGTGTATATGAGTATATAGCAGTGTTGAAGCAGTGTATATGTGTATATGTGTAGGTATGTGTATTTAGCACTGTCAGCTTACTAGGCCTCATATCAGACAACCCTGTAGCAATGAGTACACCCATTGCCTAGATCTTCCTTTCTGATTCTACTGTCCAATAAAAGGTACTAGCACTTCATGAAGAAATGGTGAATATTAGATTTGGTCAGGGAATAAACACAATACAGCTAGAGCACCCTGAGGTGCCAGAATGGAAAAAAATACTGAATAACAGCACAACTAGCCAACCACATATTAGGTCATATGAGAACCCTTTTGGCCACACCCCATCATGGCACTGGCTACCCTTCTCTTCCACCTTCTCCTTCCTGCCAGTGCCACAATACCTTCCCACCGGCGCGAATTGCATGCCAATCAGCACAGGCTCCCTGCTCCTGGCCCCTTAGCAAAGCAATCCATCCAATCCCCGAATGCCCCATGTCCTCAGCAAACCTACCAGCTCTCTTCTAACCCTATAAAAGCAGATGTGCCCGCTGAATAAAAAACCTTCTCTGGCGAGCTGCCTTGCGTTTGTGTCTCATCCTTTAACTGGTACTAAATTTTATTCCTTTCATTGGTGCCGAAACCCGGGAGGCGGGATTGTCCACTGTGGGCCCTGTCTCTGTCTCAACCAAGGTGGCTCGCACTCATCCACCTTTTTGGGCGCTGGCTCTTCGCACTCACCACTGCTTCCACCCTTAGGTAAGTCTCCCTTATAAGGCTGCCATCCTCCTCTGGGCTAAAGCAGAGCAGTTATCAACCAACTAGACTCCGACACCCTTAAGAGGTGTAAAGTTACACCCCATTAAGACCTTTACAATCGTGATGGACCCTCTGGCTATCCATTCCCTTCTCTCCAGGAGCCTTTGAGCGTGAGGGTTCAGGGTGGAGGCTCCTTTCTGCTTCTCTCTCTCTCTCTCTCTCTGGACGCTAAAACAGGTTCCAAAAATCCTAGTACTAGGTTCCTCGTGGCCTCCGGCACTGTGCCTCCTGGGAGCTTGAAGTGGGGGTGACGACCCTCACTCTCCTCCTAATCCAGTTCCTATAGAATCTCTGTGGCTCACAAACTCCTTGGGGGACGCCTCCTGGATTTTGCTGACCCACTTCCGGCCCGGAGATTCATTTCCTCATTTTCTCTTTTTCTCTTCCTCTGGATTTCCTTATCTCTGTCCACTTCACAATGGGAGCCTCCTCATCCCTTCCGGAAATCTTGCCACTCAAATGCTTACTCAGAAACCTTACTGTACTCTCCCTTACATCAGATATTAAGCCAAAGCTCTTGATCAGATTTTGCACTCAAGATTGGCCCCAGTATGCCGTGGACAACCAAAACCATTGGCCTTTTGAGGGATCCCTAGACTCAGACCTCCTTCGTGACCTTTTTAACTACTGCCAGTGCCTCAAAAAGTGGAAGGAGGTCTCCTATGTGGAGGCCGTTCACCTCCTCAGACAAAATCCCCATCTTTGTTCTTCATGCTCTCCCTCCGAAGTCCTCCTGGCCTGTAAGTCTCCACCCCTTCTTGACCGCCCGCCTCCCTCCGCTCCCACTTCCCCCTCCACTCTCTGCCATCTTCCATTTCAGCTTCCCCTTCCACTCCAATTCCACAGCTGTCCCCCATTTCTCCTCCTCCCACAAAACCTTTTAGTCCTCCACAGACTAGATCACAGGGGCTCCCTCCGGTCCCTCCCACTATTGCACTGCTTCGAGAGGTGGCTGGCCCAGAAGGGGTAATCAGAGTTCATGTACCTTTTTCCATCTCTGATCTCACACAATTAGAGAAGAAACGGGGCTCCTTTACTACTGACCCCACCACCTACGTTAGGGAGTTTCAGTGGATCCTGCAGGCTTACAGTCTCACACACCATGACATATACATGTTGATAGTTAACACTCTCCTTCCTGAGGAGCGAAGGCATGTATGGGAATTGGCCCAAGCCCATGCAGACAAAACACACAGGACTAATCCTAACAACCCTACAGGTCCCAATGCACTTCCAGAACAGGATCCCCAGTGGAATTATAACACCCCTATTGGCATAAATTCCCGTGATGTTTTTGCTTCCTGCCTTGTAGCCAGCCTCAAATGGGCTGCTCAAAAAGTTGTAAATTTCCAAAAGGTGCAGGAAGTAATACAGAAAAAGGAAGAAACCCCTTCCGAATTTTTAGACAGGTTAACCAAGGCCCTTCAACAATATACCAAACTAGACCCAGAAACCCTAGAAGGTGTCATGTTTTAATGACCTATTTCCTAGCCCAGAGCTACCCCGACATTAGGGCTAAATTTAAAAAGCTAGGGCTGAGCCTGTGGCGCACTCGTGAGAGTGCGGCACTGGGAGCATGGCGACGCTCCCGCCGCGGGTTCGGATCCTATATAGGAATGGCTGGTGCACTACCTGGCTGAGTGCTGGTCATGGAAAAAGACAAAAAAAAAAAAAAAGCTAGAGCAGGGGCCTGCTACTCCTCAGACTGAAATTCTTATGGTAGGTTTTAAGATTTTTCATAATAGAGAGAAGGAAAAGGAACGCTGCAAGCAGAGAGCTGATCAGGCAAATTTTCAGATGCTTGCACAAATAATCCAAGGACAGCTGCAACCCAGGCGCCCACAAACCCATAAACCGCCCCCTGGAACCTGCTTTAAATGTGGAAAAGAGGGACATTGGGCAAAAGCCTGCCCCTCTCCTCGGCCTCCAACCACTCCCTGTCCCAAATGCCACAAAAAGGGCCACTGGGGATCTGATTGCCCTGCCACCCGAAGGGGAGAGGGGCCAATCACCCCACAATCTAAGCCCAACCTGTTGGGGCTAGCAGGAGAAGACTGATGGGGCCCTGGGTCTCTGTTCCCGACCATGACCATCACGACATAGGAACCCAGGGTGCGGCTTGTGGTGGATGGGCGCCCCATTTCCTTCCTCTTAGACACCGGAGTCACTTTTTCGGTCCTGAGGGAGTTCTGGGGCCCAACTACACCTTCCACATCTCCTATTTTTGGGGTAGGAGGTAAACAGATTTTCCCTCGTAAATCCCCCCTATTACCATGCACCATGCAAGATGTTTCCACACCCTTCTCACACTCCTTTCTTGTCATGCCCCAATGTCCCATAGAGGGATTGGAAGATATTCTCTCCCTTCTCAGGGTTACGATCAGCATCACCACCCATGCCTCACCTACCACACAGTGTTTTATAGCACTCCTGGCCGACGACTCGGACTCACGGTCTCCTTTTCCAACATTAACTGAGCCTGTCGACACGGTTGTCTGGGACACGTCAAGCCCCTCCACTGCAAAGTGTTCTCCAATAAACATTAGGCTTAAGGACCCCACTAAGTTTATATGCCAGGCCCAGTATCCCCTGACCACCACAGCCCTTCTTGGCCTTTGCCCCATCATTGAGGATTTACAAAAAAAGGGCCATCTCTGGCTCACTCACTCACCTTTCAACACCCCTATACTAGCTGTAAAAAAACCTAACGGGACCTATCGCTTGGTGCAGGATTTGTGCCTCATTAACTCCTCCGTCATCCCTATCCATTTCTTAGTGCCCAATGTCTATACCCTCCTTTCTAACATCCCAGCCACCACAACCCATTTTTATGCTTTCTTCTCTATACCTCTAGCGCCAAGCTCTCAAGATATTTTTTGCTTTCACTTGGACTGATCCTCACACCCAACACTCCCGACAATTTACCTGGACTGTTCTCCCACAGGGATTTTGGGACAGTCCTCACATTTTTGGCCAGGTTTTAGGCCAGGATCTCACTGATTTTTATGCCAACCACCCCGATTCCATGCTTCTTCAGCATGTAGATGACTTTCTCTTGTGCAGCCCCTCGTGGGAGCAGTCCCAAACAGATACTGCTCACCTATTAAATCACTTAGCTAATAAAGGATATCGGGTCTCCCCACATAAAGCCAAAATTTCCCAGTCAACTGTAACCTACCTCAGCTTTCTCCTTTCCCCAGGGAAAAAGTCAATTACGCTTAACAGAAAACAACTTCTCACGGACCTTCCCATTCCCCAAACAAAGGCTGAAATATTGTCATTTTTGGGATTAGCTGGATACTTCAGAGCTTGGGTCCCAAATTATTCCCTCCTGGCCAGACCTCTGTATAACCTAACTAAGGGTTCCCCTGATGAACCCCTACTCTACTCCCCCTGCCATCCCTTTTTAAAATTGCGACAGACCCTTGTACAGGCGCCGGCACTTCATCTCCCTGATCTCTCTAAACCTTTCTTCTTGTACGTCCATGAGAAGGGTGGACAGGCACTCAGGGTGTTGGGACAAAATTATGGACCCACCTTTGCTCCCACAGCATACCTTTCTAAGCAGTTAGACCCCACCGTCCATAGATGGGCACCCTACAGGCCCTAGCCGCCGGACAGCTCTTACAAAAGGAGGCATACAAATTAACTTTCGGGGCACCATTAACTATCCTTTCCCCCCACCACTTAAAGGATCTCCTGACATACAAGGGACTTCAATCCCTCCCTCCATCCACGGTTTTGTCCCTTCTCACCTCCTTCCTCAAAAATCCTGACAACACCTTTCTTCCGTGCCCCCCCTTAAATCTGCCACTTTACTTCCCACACCTTGTCCTTCAGGTACAGGATTGCCTGGAGGCCCTAGAAAACTTCCTGCCCTGTCACTCCTCTTTTCAGAAGGACTTCTATCTCATCCCAATTACATTTGGTTTATGGATGGTAGTTCTTTCAGACAGGAATCTGCCCATTATGCAGGATATGCCATAACCTCTCTCACCAAAATCATAGAAGCCAAACCCCTACCCCTAGGCACTACCAACCAACAGGCTGAGCTTATAGCAGTTACAAGAGCCTGTATTTTAGCCCAAGGTAAATCCCTCATGCTTTACACTGACTGAAAATATGTTTTCCACATCCTGTTGTCCCATGCTGCTGTGTGGAGGGAACGGGGCCTACTCACCACAAAAGGAAACTCAATCACTAATTCATCCCTTATCACCAAACTTATAGAGGCCTCTTGTCTGCCCGTCCGGCTAGGGGTAGTTCACTGCAAGCCTCATCAGAAAGACAACTCCCCTATCACACAGGGCAATTCCAGGGCCAACGTGGCTGCACAATCAGCGGCCACGAATCCCGAACATAAACCTGCTCACCTTTTAGCCGCCCTCACTGACATACCCCCCATGGACAATACGGCCCTGTTCCAGCTTCTCCATGCTCTCTTCCACACTAGCCCCCAAACTTTAACAATCTTTTTACAAACTTTCTTTATGCTCACCCCTTTAGATAAAGCCCTCCTATAGGAAATTTCCCTTACTTGTAAAGTCTGCCAGCGCACTAACCCCAGCACTCCTTTAAAACCTAAACCTTTCCCCTCCCACCAGGCCAGAGGTCACACACCTGCAGCTGATTGGCAGGTGGGTGTCACTAACATGCCGCCTGTACGACGGACCAGATATCTCCTAGTGTTTGTAGATACCCTCTCTGGATGGGTAGAGGCCTTCCCCACATCTAATAAAAGGGCTATTACAGTGGCGTCCATCCTTCTCTCTCAGATTACCCCTAGATTTGGAATGCCCACTTCATTACAGTCAGACAACGGTCCTGAGTTTATCTCTCATATTACCCAGAAAGTTTCCCAAGTTCTCTCTTTTCAGTGGCACTTACACTGTCCCTATCATCCCCAGGCTTCCGGCAAGGGAGAGAGATCCAACAGAACTCTTAAAAATATTTTAACAAAATTATCCTTAGAACTACACCTGGACTGGGTTCAGCTACTCCTGTTGGCCTTACTCAGGATAAGGGCTCTTCCAAAAAAACCCTCTCTGTTGTCTCCTTTCGAGATAATGTACGGGCATCCCCTCTTACCACCAGGGCTCACTCCCTCACAGGGTCCAATACCGCCAGACCTCAATTTACCTCTCCTTTTCCATCTCCGCTCTGAAGTTTGGAAATTTCAAGATTGGCTTCTTCCTGACCCTGCTTCCTCTCAAAACTTCTTGCCTCTCCACCCTGGACAACTAGTATATTACAACTCCCCGGAAGGAAAAGGACCTGTCATGCCCAAGTGGGAGGGCCCCTACCCAGTTATTCTTTGCACCCCTACAGCTGCCAAACTCCCTTTACCTGGTAACTGTTTTACTTCCTGGATTCACATTTCTAGATTAAATCCAGAAACCCAGAACCTCGTCCTCACCGGCGTCCAGGATATCTCAGAAGAGTCCCGAGGCTCCCCTCCATCTACTCCTTCTCCCTCTTATTCTTGTACTCCAGACACATCTAATCCCCTGAAATTGTGATTTTCCCACATTCCTGCTCTTCCTCCCCTCGATCACAAGGATGCTCCCTCTTAGTATTCTTAAACACTTTTAACATCCTCCTCGTCTTTCTCTTTATACTTCCTCAAAGTTCCTCTTCTTCTCTGTCTAACGTATGGAGATTTAAGGTGAGAGAGTCATACACACACACAACAAACACCAAAGTCACCCATTTGGCCGCTACTGCGTACTGCTCCATCAAAGTTTGCTCTGAGGCTGTCACTATCACTCTTTGCAATTCTAAGTTAGTTAAACTTACCTTTGCTTCCTCTTTGATCAGACCCACGATTACTGCCGCTCGTGGCCTGACACCTATGGCAGCTGTCCGTATTGGTCATGTAAGATCCACTGGGGGTTAGGGTATATGGGACAGCCTACTGGTAGGAGACTTTTTCAGTGTGAAGGCAAATGACAGTGTTCTTTAACCATCCAGGACCCATGGGAGAGCTGATGGGCTACCAGGGTCCTTGCTTCTGTTTACTGTAATGGCTATGCTTCACACCCCTGTGGAACTTTTGCAATATCCCGTGAGTATGTTCCTCTTCACGACCCTATATCTCTTGTCTCTACAGACATAAAACATCATGAACAGAACATCATATCCTTTTTAGAAAATGCCCCTTCCCTTCATGCCCTGGGCTCCCCTATATATACTGGGTTACAGATCATCTCCAATACCCTGTCCTTTTTAAACAGACTGTTCCATCCATTTCCCCCGGAAATTGCTTTTTATGTGCCTCCTTGGCTCGCCCCCTGCTTGCCGCTGTCCCAGTCAACAACATCGACTCACTCCTTCGTCCAAACCCTTCCCAGGCCCCACTGCCCTCTTCACCCCTACCCAATGTTCCTTTGTGGGAGCCTGAGGATGGCAACCACACCCTCATCCCTAGAACATGCCTTTGTGGCCCCACTATTTCCAAATCTTTCAATGTACCTCACAAATACCATTCGTGCATCGCTTGGAACCTTTTTTTTGGTGCAATGGAACTCTCATCACCACTTTCCTCCCCAACATAACTTCTCCTTGCCTTCTCGTAACTGTTGTTCCCCAGCTCACCCTATACACCAGCTCAAAAATATTTCACCTTCTTAATCCCACAGGCCAACAGAAAAGAGTGGCTTTCCTCCCTATCTTGGTTGGTATGTCTTTAACCATTTCCATCGCCAGTGCCGGCCTCTCGGGAGGAGCCCTGGGCCACTCTCTGTGGGCTGTCGAAGATATTAAATCCAGGTTAGAAAGGGCCCTCACATCCACGGCAGAATCTCTAACCTCCCTACAAAAACAAATAACTGCTTTGGCCCAAGTGACCCTCCAGAAGAGGAGAGCCCTTGATCTGCTCACAGCGGAAAAAGGTGGCACCTGCCTATTCCTAAGAGAAGAATGTTGCTATTATATTAACGAATCGGGTGTGGTAGAAAATAACATCATTAAACCCACTGAATTAGCTACCAGCCTGCGTGCCCCACCCGACTCCAGCCCATTCTCCTCTCTAATGTCCAACCCTCTCCTAACCTGGGTTTGGCCCATCCTCAGCCCCCTCTCTGTAATCCTTCTGGTATGCCTTTTTTATACTTTGTGTACTCAAGTTTTTACAAACCCAAGTGGACAAAATTTCTAACCAGACTTTTAACCAGCTTTTACTTAGAAACTACCAACTCCTAGCTACTGATGAACCCTCCGCCTCTTCTCAGAAACTCCTCACCACATGCTGCTGAAACATACAGGATGCGACAAATTGCCTTCCTAGATGACCTTTCCTCTGATGCCTGGCTACTACACCTGGTTTTTACACACCAGGAATGGACTCAACAGATTATCGACTTATGGCTGCAGGGAACTTTCATCCATTTCACCCCCCAGGAGGTTCTTTTATATTCCACCATATTGTGGGGTCTCCTAACCATATTCCTCCCTGACACTCCAACCCCTTCCCAAATGATGCCCCCTACCATCAGGAAGTAGCCAGAAAGAGAAACATCACCCTTTTCCTAACAAAACAAAAAGGGAGGAATATTAGGTCGTATGAGAACTCTTTCGGCCGTGCCCCATCATGGCACTGGCTACCCTTCTCTTCCACCTTCTCCTTCCCGCCGGTGCCACAATACCTTCCCGCCGGCGCAAATCACACATCAATCAGCACCGGCTCCCTGCTCCTGGCCCCTTAGCAAAGCAATCCATCCAATCCCTGAACATCCTGTGTCCTCAGCGAACGTATCAGCTCCCTTCTAACCCTATAAAAGCAGATGTGCCTGCTGAATAAAAAACTTTCTCTTGGTGAGCTGCCTTGCGTTTGTGTCTCATCCTTTAACTGGTGCTGAATTTTATTCCTTTCACCACACAAGACTATCAAATAGTAATTATGACAGTATTTCAAAATATCCATGCAGACCCCCATGGAGAAACTCTGTGCTCAGCTGTGTCCTCTGTGGCCCCACCCTTGGCAGGCATGATCCAGAGCAGGAAGAACACTTCCACTGGGTTATCTTAGCTTGCACAGGAGGAATCCAGGGATGTCTGTATGGGCTCATGCTCTACTTGCTATTGCTGCTGCAGTAGAAAATTCCCCAGGATCCAGAAAGCAGGGAAAGAAAATAAGGGGAATTAGATTGAATGAAATTCACTGGGAGTGTGGGAGTGCTTTTGGGGGGTTGCCTGAGATTCACAAGGACATTAGAGACATAAGCACCAACAGCCACATTTTAAAGTTCTAAATTGCTCTCTTTACTCAAGGTACATCTGGATATATTGGCATAGGTGCAAGGCACATAGGTTTTCATTTTTCTCTGTCTTTATTACAGAATAACACAGTAAGTAAGAGAATAGGTTCTGGAGGTAAAATTCGTGTGTTAAATGAACTCTTAATAAAAAGAAGGTGTGGCATTTGCACAGAAATAGAGAAATAAACAAGTGAAAAAAGAAAAGGGACTTCACAAACTGATATATGTACGTATAAGTGAATAATTCCTATGAAAGATTAATGGAGAAAAGATGAATTTTTAATTAATATGCCAGAATACTGAATATCCAAAGGAAATAAAAACAATCTTTAAACACATTACATGGCCAACAGACATATGAAAAAATGCTCAACATTATTAAACATCAGAGAAATGCAAATCAAAACCACACTGAGATATTTTCTCATGCCAGTGAGACTGGCCAGCATCAAAACGATAGAGAATAACAAATGCTGGCGTGGATGTGGAGAAAGGGAAACCCTCCTGCACTGTTGGTGGGACTGTATATTAGTGTAGCCATTATGAAGAACAGTATGGAGGTTCCTTAAACGACTATAGACAGAACTACCATATGATCCAGCAATCCCACTTCTGTGTGTATACCCAGAGGAATGGAAATAATCATTTTGAAGGGATACCAGCACTCCCTTGTTTATCTCAGCTTTATTTACAATAGCCAAGAGTTGGAACCAACCTAATTGTCCATCAACGGATGACTGGATAATGAAAATGTGGTATATATACACCATGGAATACTACTTTGTCATAAAAAAAGAATAAAATCCTGCCATTAGCAGCAACTTGCATGAATTTAGAGAAAATTATGTTAAATGAAATAACCCAGGCACAGAAAGAGAAATACCACATACTCACTTATAAGTGGGAGCTAATAAACAGAAGGAAGGAAGGAAGGAAAGACACAACACTCACAATAGTTCCTTGAACTCTCAGAAGGAGAGAACAAAACTGAGGCCACCAGAGGTGGGAAAGGGGATGTGGTGGGGTTAGGGAGAAATTTGTAAAGGGCCACAAAAAATGTTTACATTATGTAATGATAAAATTTTTAAAAAGTAAAAAAGATAAACAAAAAGTAAAACAAAAAGAATAAATAAAAAAGAATATGTCTGTGACATAAGAGTGAAATAAAAATGGAAACCTACAGGAAAAAATAAATAAATAAACTCACATTACATGCAAAATCAATTTCAGGTGGATCATAGCCTAAATGTATGCATATATAAGAATTAATAAGTGTTTAGATCCTATTTTAGGAAAAAAAATTTCAGGAAGATTAAGTAGGGAAAAACTTTTACAACTAAACCTCTAAGATATTTATCCTATGACATAAAAGATATTCTCACATGGCTGATGTGAGTAAAGACTGGGGAGGTAGACTGAGTCAATGTCAAGGTTCTTCTATTCCTTTCTAGCAGGGCTTTAGCTTGGATTCAGAACTGGACCATGGCAGAGATAACAGTGCCTGCATCCTAAGATCTTGTGAGGTGTGAATGAACCAATAATACACAAAATGTGTAGGCTAATAGTAGGTCTCTACTAAACACTAAGTCAATATTTGCTAATACTGACACCTTTTTCCAAATAATTGCAAGATGTACATTCACATCAGTATAAAATGCATGATTATTTCACATTGCAATGGAAGAACAACATCACTGACAAGCCATAACACAAATATTTCTAATAATATAACTATCAGAATTATTGAAAATAGCTCTTTTCAACTTACATAAATATGGATATTTGTATTACATCACTCCTATGATTACATGAGATAGAAAATAAAAGTAAAATATATTAACAAAGGTATTCTAAATTTTCTCTCATTCAGATCGAACTCTTCTGATACACTTTTCGACATATCTTGATGATTTTCCCCACATTATCATCACCTCTCCTAATCATAATCTTTGCTGTTGCCCATGTATTGTGAGAGTCCTGTCCTACTCTCTGTGTGATGATCTTTCCAACCTATTACACTTCCTCTGCGTGTTCTGATGTTGACAGTATCACCAGATGACAACAAAGGAACGCTTTTACTCAAAGTGCACAAGGGGGCAATCACATTATACCTGCCTTCTCACAAAGAGTGTTTTTACAATATCAATTTTAAGATGTGTATCAATTTGAAAATGTGCCATATAGGATCAATAAAATATACTATTTTTTTCCTCTGTGGCTTCCAATTTTTCAGTGTAAAATCTTGGCAATTTATCTATTGTACTCTGGTCTGTCACTGAGGATTTAAATTTTCTTTAAGTTGACTAACTCCATTTACCTTCTACCTAAGGACTAGTGATATTAGAGGTATTAGTGAATTACTGGACTTTCTATTTTAAATGTTGCAGTGAATTCTCATCATTTTAAATTACCTTGACATACAATTTCAATATGGATTTAAGTTGCTCATACCAGAAGCAGGGCTTAGTCATCCATAAAACGGTTTCCAGTTCTCTGCCTTCTCCCAGTTCCTCAATGTGGTGGATCCAGGTATCTCCTCACACAACCCCTCCTACTGACCACTGCCTATGGGACAGCTGGATACATGCTTGACTCACCCACTGACCCCACACGTCATGTGGACTATTCATTGTCTTGCAGTGACCACCTCTCAGTCTCACTGTAACTCCATGGACTCATGCTTACTAGCTCTAAACCCACCTATTAGAACACTCAAAAGAAACCTGATTGAGTAAAGCCCAGAGACTCAGTAAAGGCTGCAGCCCACTGGTCCCTCATCTCTGTCTCTCTCTTCCTCTTTACTTCCCTGCTTCTCTGGATGTGGGTGTGTGCCCTGGATGGCTCCTGCATTTCCCTTGGCCCTCCGTGGCATGGCATGCTGGTTCCTTCACTCTGGGATCTGTAATACACTGTTACCATTATATCTTGTGTTTGCTGAGTTGCCTTCTCTGTGTCTCACTTGACCAACACACCGGATCCTAAATTCTTTCTCACTCAAGGCTCTCGTAAAGAGTGGCATTCTTGGGAGGAAGAAACTGAACACAGGTCAGACAAAAGTCACAGGAGTGTCTGCAAGTACAAACAGGTTTGCATTGAGAGGGACACCTGGCCACAGGTCAGACGCTTAGTCATCAGGGCATCCACCATAATAAAGAAGTATCCCATGAAAAGGCATGTTGTAAACATCCAAGACCCAATTCTTTGGAGTGCCTTTGGGTAGTGACTTTATAGTCACTGTCCAGAGAGAGACCTCAAGAACAAACTAAAAATGTCAAATATGTGAAATATGTGAAAAGGTGATTTTATAAAGTATGGCTAAAAATATCCACCAAGAAGAAAGACAGAAATAGCAAAGAGTTACTTGAAAGTTTGCATTGGAATTCTAGCTCTCTAAAGACTTAGACAAAGCTGTATCTTGAGAATCATGGCACTAATTTTATAATATGAAGAATTCTCCCTGTAAGCTGCATTACAAATCCAATTCTCCAATCCAGAACAATTACATATTTAACTTTTCTTCTTTACCTTTGTCTCTGTAATCACATGGATGATGATCATCCAAATCACTTTGTGAATAGTCACTCCGGGTGTAGATGCATTATAGTGTTCATAAAGCTTTGTGCTCTAACCACTTCTTACTCTAGTTAGCTCTGCTATTGGTACTTGGAAAATGGAATGGGATTTGATGTTCACTGAAGAATATATCAAATGAAGAAAAACTCATATGATTTTTAATTTAGGATGTTGAGTATATTGGCATCCAGAGTTTCAGGTTCTGGGAAGGCCATTAACAGCAAGTACTGTAGGGGACGTAGAAAAATTGTAGTGAAATAGTAGAAAAATATAACTTTAATGTACTCAGTTTTGTAACAAATGCCTAAGTAAAGCAGCTTCTAAAAGGCCATACAAAGGTCAGGCCCGAGCATACTAAACATTCCAAGGGAGGGAATGTCCCCCACCTGGTTCCAGGAACTGACTAGTTCCTTATCAAAAGGCCACCTGGCCAGACCCCAGGGAAGATAAACGATTGAGAAATGTGCTGTTCCTTATCAGGGTACCAGCCTGCTAAAGCCCACCTGTAATTCTATAGGTGCCACAAATCTATCAGGGTACCAGCCTGCTAAAGCCTACCCATAAATCTAAAGGCGCCACAGATAACCAACAACTCATTCTGTCACAAAGATGGTCAGAAAAACTATAAAAAGTGCCTGTGCTGTAAACTGGGGGTCGCTTCTGTCCAGGAGACAAGGTGACCCCAGCATGCTGGAATAAAGTCCCTCTTGCTTGATTGCATCGGTCTCAGTCTCATGGTCTTTGTGAAGTGAGCCGTCCCAGTCTGTAGGATTTGTGCATGGTGCATGGATCTTACAGTACTAACCTCAAATATACGAGAAACAGATCTATTGAACTCTATTCTCTATTCAGGCTAGAATGTGGTGACACGGTGATGTGTTCTTGTCTCATGATATGTCTGTCTTTGGGATGTTTTACAATGACATCTTTATGATAATTCTGGTGGTCAGGCCAGCCTCAGTGAAATCCTGTCACAGGTGGTTTAGCAGGTTGTGGGAAATCATATCCTCCATGCTATCAGAGAGGAACATTTGGGGACCCTGTACTCGCACTGTGTCCTCTATCCCCATGACATCATGTTAGTACAGTTTTACATCTATCACCTTCCCTCCCTCACCCCTGATATAGTGAGTTGCTTATTGTTTTATGTTGCCTCACAATTCATTTAAAAATGTAAGTTTGATTTTTCATACTAGAAGCAGAATTCAGTAACCCTTGATAATTACCAGTGCTATGCCCTGTAGGATGGCCCCAGCTGGTGGCCAGAGACAAAGACTTAGCAGCATCTCACTTGCTGGGCTGCCTGCATTTCTGCTGCTTCCTTTAAATGGACCATGCAGACATTTTACCTGGAACTTAAAGTGACCACCTCTTAGTCACAATGTGACCTCTTGAACATAGTGTCTGCTTGCTTCAAACCCACCAATTAAATCTCCTGGGGGAAAACTGCTCAGATAACACCATGGGCCCAGTAAAGGCATTGGCCCACGGGTCCCCCTCTCTCTCTGCCTGTGCTCCCTGGCCTCGGTGTGTATGTGGTCCCTTGTGGGCATGCTGTGTACCCCACATGCTCTGAAAGTTCTGAAACTCTTCAACTTACACTGGGGTTGTGTCATTGAAGCTATGACTGCAGTCTGACCACCGACAACAGGGAAATGGAAGGGACCCAGGCAGGGAGATACCCTGCTGGCACTCCCCTGTCCAGCCCTCTCAGCTGCTGAGGACAATGGTTGCTAGCTAAGTTGATAGAGTATGACTCAAAACAACTGAGCATTCTAGAGCTCATTGATCATCTTACCATTTTGAGATGTGTCTCCTTCATGGCCTGCTACTCTGATGTTTTTTTTTCTTTTTCTGAAGAATTTGGTGAACAATGATATTCAGAGTATACATCATAACAGACTATAATGTATAAGTTGAAATGAAGAGGAAAATGGTATATTACAAGTCACTTAGGTTATAGGAACTCCTGTTATAATGAAATAAGCAGAATAACCCTCCATGTTTTAAAACGATGAATTTAAATGAGGCTCTTTTCTCATGGAGTGAAGTGTAAGGTTGGAAGGGTGATAAGGTTTCTTGAAATACAAATGCCCAAAGTAAGAGCACATAAATTCCATATTGACTTAGGAATGAGAAATATGGTTCAGGTCAGCTGTATATATCCCTCCAGGCCCCAGTCTAAAGGAGCTAAATTTCTCACTGTGAACATGGAATGGAGAATACACCCCGTGATTGTGCATGTAAAAGCAAGAGTCTTGAGTGTGTGTTGTCCATGGAAATGCAGTGTGCAGTCCATGCCTTTTTAGGCTTTGTAGATTTCCAGGACACACCCCGGTGCTGCCCAGCAGTGTGCTGTGGGCTGTGAACAGGCAGCTGTGTGTGAGGAGTGGACAATCTCCCCTGCTGTGGGATTCTCTGTTTAGCCAGCACATGTGCAGAGTCATCACTCAGCCTGGGTCCACCTCTTAGATCACTGCATGGAGGGTTGGGGATATGTTGTATTGTGCTTGGTCTTTTTCATTTTTCTTTTCCTTTTTTTTTCTACGAAGCTTTCTCCACCTGTGCACAACACATTCTGAATCACCCACTTGCTTTTACCTTCAGACATCTGGTGTGTAAAGGTTCCTTTCTTTGTGTAAGCAGGGACTAGGCTAACCCCCCATTTTATAAAGCATTTTCTTTTTTTTTTTTTTTTTGCCCAACTCATCTGGTACCATGATGATACCTAATCTATGTCCTTTGGACTTGACAATGGGTAATATAATCCCACAATGTGAATATCAATAGAATACTTGATCCTAAAGAATTCATAATAGAGTATGGAGAATTAAAAAGAAATCATCATAGGGTTTTCTCAAAGACTTGAAAGCATAGTTATCTTTTGATATATGAAAAATGAAACTTTGTACCAAGAAAACCCTCCTGAATGCAAAACTATGATTTATGTTTCCTGTCACTGACATTTCTAAATCTTATCTTCTAATGTCTGGAAGTCATGCCTTCCAAAAAATCTTTACTGAGATCTTACAAACACATTGCCAGAGAATGTCTAATAATGGGGTTTTCCAAAGAATTGAGGCACAGGCACTCAAGGTGGTGACAGAGTGATGGGGAGTGTGATTGGGAAGAAAAAAGAGTAGGAGAGCCTCTTATGATCATGGATGTCTTTTTGAAGCAGGTGCACCTGGGTTTGGCATGCTGGATATTAAGGGAAGCTGCTTTGCTGTTTTCTCCTTATATATGCATTCATTCTCTGAGCTAAAGTTTTTCATTTATGTCTGTTGTTTTTGGTACCAAAATAATACTTAAAAATATATATATCTTCATTTTTTTCAATTTTATTCACATATATTTTTGTGGGGTACAGTGTGTTGTTTCGATATATGTGTATGTGTACAATGATTCGCTTAGGGTAGACAGCATAGTTTTTACCCATTAGTCTACCTCTTCCCCTTCCCCCACATCTCTCCCCATCCCAGCCTCTGGTAACCATTATTCTACTCTCTACTTCTTTTTCTTTTTTTTTTTTTTTGTGACTGGTAAGGGAATTGTAACCCTTGGCTTGGTGTCGTCCGCACCGTGCTCAGCCAGTGAGTGCACCAGCCATCCCTATATAGGATCCGAACCTGCGGCCTCGACGGTCCCAGCACCGCACTCTCCCGAGTGAGCCACGGGGTGGGCCCTCTACTCTCTACTTCTATCCCTAAATGCCCATCAATGGATTAAAAAAAAACTGTGGTATATATATACAATGGAATGCTATTCATCTATAAAAAGAAATTATATACTATCATTTGCAGCAACACAAATGGAGCTGGAAACCATCACATTAAGTGGAATAAGTTAGGCACAGAAAGACAAATACCACATGATATTACTCATATGAGGAATCTAAAAAAATGAAAAAAAGTGGTCCTCAAAAAGTATATATATTTTAAAAATAACTTTAGATTTATAGAAAGTTGCAAAGATAATAAAGTTTCATATATTCCTCAGATTTTTGAAAAGTTAATGGTTTATATAACCATAGTGTATTTATGCTAACTCAGAAATTGACAGTGGTACAGAATTATTAACTTAACTCCAGACATTCATCATATGTACTAATGTCATTTTTTCGATTCCAGGATCTAATACAGGATACCACATTACATTTACTCTCAGGTGTGTTTCTTATTTATTGCTGAATAACAAATTACCATATAGCTTATTTGCTCAAAGCCACACATATATTACTCACAGATTCTCTGGATCCGATGACTCAGGCTGAGGTCTCAACTGAAGGCTCACCTGGGAAGAACCTCCTTCCGAGCTCATGTGATTGTTGCTAAAATTCAGTTCCTATTCAGGTTGAGATGACTTCAGTGGGGAATTATTCCAAACCTTTAAAAATTAATAAAAATCCTTTAAAAACTCATTTTTCATGAAAAAAAAAAGACCAGAGGAGAAAGGAGTACTTACAAATGTATTTTATGATACCATTTTACCGTGATACCATAACTAGACCAAGGCATTTCAAGAAATAAAAACTACAGACTAATATGTCTCATGAATACAGTGGCAAAAATTCCTAAGGAAATGTTATAAAAACAAATTAGTACTATAGAAAAATGATTATATACTATCACCAATGGTATTTAGCCCAGGAATTCAAGTTTGGTTAAACATACAAAACTAATCTGTTCAATACACTGTATTAATAAACTAAAAAAACAAAACCCACAGGGTCTTAGGTATGTAGAACAGAAAATTAAATTGAAAGTATGCAGAAGAAAATACATACTATTGTAGAGACAGTAAAAATGAAGTGAAAGATAAACAACCAGATTTTTCAAATGAATATTCATAGCTTAATAATTCCCAGAAATTAAAAGTATTCAAAATTACCAGAAAAACACAACACATCAAACCTAACCTTTTGCCTAAAAACATGGAGAGGGGACTCCCCTCTTTAAATGAAGGGTTATGGGCTGGCCCCATGGCTCACTCGGGACAGTGCAGTGCTGGTATTGCCGAGGCCATGGGTTCGGATCCTATATAGGGATAGCTGGTGCACTCACTGGCTGACATAGCACGGACCACGCCGTGCCGAGGGTTGCGATCCCCTTACCGGTCAAAAATAAATATATAAATAAATAAATAAATAAATAAATAAATGAAGAGTTACTAATCCTCAGAAATTATAAACCAAAGCTATAGCAAAGTGGGATGATTTTGTTTATTTACTAAGACAGCAAATACTTTAAGTATAAATAATCCACCAATAAGATATTTAGGTAGGGAGCAATTGCTACCAATATAGTTAAAAAGAGGATGTGATAAAAATAATAAATTCATGTCGATAATTTGAGACACCTGAGAAAACCATAAGGTTTGTAAGAGAATATCAAACAACATGTAAGAGGAGATGCAGACACAGAACTGTAAACATGTTACATCCATGGATAAACAGCTCCACTGGAGCAAAGCCCAGTCCCATCACAGTCTGCCCTTCCTGCTCCTGCCACCCTCAACTGTCACTGTCCCAGTGTCCTTCTTCACATCCACGGCCTCATCCCATGCCCTGGCCTGTGCCACTGACACACGTTTCCTCTCCTCTTTCCCTCCCCTGTGTGCTTGACTCGCTGCTCCTCACCCTGCAGAGTCTCCTCCGTGTTCCTCCTCCAAGAGGCTCCCTTGTCCTTCCCATTCCAGGTCTCACGCCTGTGCTCTGAGTACCAAGTGCAGCTCTTGCACCTGCAGTGCAGTGTCTGGTGCATTTTCTGTATCCCCACTGGATGGAATATCAGAGAACATGAAAACATTGTCTGTGCTGTTCCCTTGTAAGCCCCACATGTGTAGTGGACACAGAAACAGAGAAGATTCTACTCTATGTTAATTTTCACTAATGAACATCTCAAAGTCCTCACTTACATCTGTGCCTACTTTACAATAACCTCCAGCTCTCTTTCAAACTGAAGAGAGTTTGAAATTGAGATGAACTTGCCTCTTTTCCTCCCTTCTGTTCTCAGGACAGGACGTGAACCCTGACTCCCCCTCAGCCTCTTCTCCCCTCTCCTCATTCTTGAACCACTGTACAGACCCTCTAATGGGCTCTGCTGCTTCTCACCCCATCTGCACCTCTTCTTACCTTCTCGACAGTTTTGCTCTCCTTAGAACAAGTAAAATCTACTTGTTCCCCAATATTCAGCTCTATTAAAATGGCTTTCTTGATAAATATTTCTAAATCCTTGTTAGTAACCCTATTTCACCTTTTTAATTATGTGTATTTTCTCAGACTTATATCAAAATCACTGTTAGCTTTGTGTGAGCCATAACATGGATTTCATTGTCTGCAGAAAGATGAACTTGTCCTGGAATCTTCTGCTGTCACCTTCTGTTAAGGTCACCTGCATCAACACTTCCAGGATAGCTGTCAGCATGGAAGGTGGAAATCTCACAGACCATGGTGCAGCCTGTTTTATTAGCAAATGTTCCATTGCCATCACCCTTCATGCCACAGAGTGATGTGAAGATACCCATGACTCTGGATCAAAATCTAATTCAGAATAATCAGAATTAGAATGTCAAGATATATATGAATTCATTTATGAATTAATTTGAATATTGATTTCATTTTATGTGAATAAAACATGCCTTTATAATCCTATAAGATCTTTTAAAATAAGTATAAAATAAGTCTGTTCCATGAATAATAGTTTGACAGACAATGTATCCTTTCTTTTAGGTAGTTCTTATACCTTGGTTTATTGTTAGACAGTAAATGCCCCCAAAAAGACTCCTACAGGCACTGTGTATAGACCAATTCTGACCCTCCCTTTAGTGTTACAAATGCCAGTTCACTTGTCTGTCTTTCTCTGTGAGTTTCACCTTCGTTGTACTGTATTCACCTTTAATATAGCCAACTAGAAGCAGACAGTCAGGAATAAGTAATGTTTGAGTATTTGGAGGACAAATGAATCAATTCTACTTATCCAATTCCTACTAGTTCTGGAAAAACTAGTAGGAATTGGAAAAACTAGTAGTAACTCGATAAGCCTTACCACATGTAAAAGAAATGAAATAAAATGATTATATGACACAATGGTTTGCAAAGCACTATGCATCAAACAATGAGGAACAGTGTATTAGTCCATTTTGTGTTGCTATAACAGAAATACCTGAGAGTGGGTAATTTATAAAGAACAGAGGTTTATTTAGCTTACGATTCTGGGACAGCTGCATCTGGCACGGACCTCAGGCTGCTTCTACTCATGGCGGAGAGTGGCAGGCAGCTGGGGGTACAAGCAGATCACATGGTGAGAGGAAGCAAGAGAGAGAGAGGTGGTGCCAGGATCTTTTAAACAACCAGCTCTTGTTGGAACAAATAGAATGAGAACTCACTCAGTACTCCCCCCATCAGTCCATTCATGAGGGATCTGCCCCCGTGACTCAATCAGTTTCCAATACTGCCACATTGGAGATCAAATTTCCATAGGAGTTTTGGAGGGGACAACACATCCAAACTCTATCAGATAGTGACACCTAAGAGATGTGCAACAGTGACCTTTGCCCTATGACTGCCTCAGATTAGTGCTCCAGAGAGTTTCCAGGCTATGGTGTTGTGGTGTGGCATGGGTTTTGGGATACTTTAAGTTGAGAAGATGGAACTGAGTCTGGAGAACTAGGTGGTCCACTTCCATTAAGCCATTCCCCATGTCTAGTTCCCACATGTGCAGGGCTGTCATGTGCCATCTTTACTCCAACAAGACGTGGTCACAGAACTATAGGAGCAGAACAGAAGCAAAAATCAAAATGCAGAGAAGCCATTCTAAGGAACTTGGCCTTCAGTCATTTCTCCATATACCCAACTGGAAAAAGGTAGAGTCCTTCACACAACAGAATCATCTGCAACAAGTCCAAACATAAAGGAATACCCTTTAGAGATGAAGTAAATGATATGTATAAGTAGGATGAACCACCTCATGTGACCACCAACCTGCCTTTCCTGTGTTATCTTGTTACCTGTGGCTGACAAACTCAGTACATTATGGAACAATGCAAGCAGAGCTTTCTAGTTATAAGAGCAGAACACAATTACCACCCAAAGAAGGAGAAACCAGGAAGGTTTATTTCCTCCATTTGTTTCCCTAGAAAAGTTTTAGTTTTCTTTAAATTTGGGAATCACCTTGCTTCTGCTCTTTAACTAGAGAAATGCCACAGTCTATGTAGTTTGAATGGAGTATAGAGTTGCTCTTTTTATGCAGTGAATTATGGTTAATGGTGACAGGCTCTAACACAAAAGATGAGGGATACTTGAATAAATGTCCTCCATTCTATCTGGAATTGTTTTTAGACTGTGAGACTGAGTGTTTCTTTATTTGTATAGCAGACATATGCTACTGAGTCTCAGAGACTCACCCTACAGGAATGCTTCATGCACAAGAGAACGTGTTCCTCTCAACACAGTCATGCTAGACTCATGGCCCTCAGCATTGAAGGACCTAAATAAATGCTAGTCTGATTGTTGTGTCCTTATTCGTTTCCACCCTCTGCTTGCTTTTCTGTCTCTTGGTGGTTTCAGGTGAGAAATACCTGTTTAACCAGGTTGAGGAATCTTTCTACACTATCAGGTCACTCAGACATCTATTCACACACAAACGACGTCAGAGTCAAAGGCTCAGGCTAAAACAATGTGTATCAACGGATCAGCTAAATAATAAGAAGGTAAATAAAAATAAAAATAAAAAATAAATACATAAATAAATAATAAGAAGGTAGGTTAATTATTGGCAAAGTCAACAAAAAATAAAAATCTAAAAATGTCACAACATGAAAATGAAAAAGGTTTAAAATTAAAAAAAATATGGTGGATGAGAAAATAAAATAAGTAAAATATTACAATTTTCTTTCTATAAGCCTCTGTTAGAAAAATTTATGCTGGGGGACTGGAGGGAAAGTTCTTGTGTTAAAGAATGGCTTAGTAACTAAGAAAGGGTGCTATTTGCACAGAGCAGAGGAATAAACCACCACCACCACCACCAACAAAAGAAAACAAAGCTAAAAAACAGATACGCGTATATAAACAAATAAGTCAATCCATGGGAAAAAGATAGATTTTTCTATTAATCTTCCAGGAAGTTGAATATCCATAGGGGGAATTAAGATCTAACCACTGACCTCACTTTCTACACAAAATCAACTTCAGGTGGATTATAGAGCCAAATATAAAAATACTTAATATAGTATATGGATGTAATTTAGTAAACCATCTTCAGGATCATGGAGTAGGGTAAGAATTCTGAAACTAGACCTAGAAAGTATTGACCATATTAGTGAAAATATATTGTAATACAGTTCCTTTCTTGCAGGGCTTTAGCTCAGATTCAGAACTGGAATGTGGGAGTGGTAACAGTGCCTACCTTTAAGATGCTGGGTGGATTGTATGAACTAACAATATATAGTGTGCAGTATAATACCCAGTCTACACTAACCACTAAGACAACTTTTCCTAATAAAAGCATCAATTGTAAGAGGTATCATTAAATACATTAAATTCCTGTGATTACATGAAATTCAACATATAGACAAAATATATTAACAAAGGTATTCCTAAAATTTATCCTATTCATACCAAACTCTTCTGTATCACTTTCTAATTCTTCTTGTTAATAATTTCCCCCATGTTATCATCATCTGTTCTGATCAGAAGCATTGTTGATGCTGCATTTCTTGTGAGATTCCTATGCTACTCTTTGAGATTATTTTTCCAGTACCCACTCTACAAGTTCTGATGCTGATATTACATGAAGATATAAGTGAAAGGTTTTTAGACCATGTTCATGTGTGTGTACATGAGGACAACCACATTATAAGTGCCTCTGGCCAACAGTGCTTTGACACTGTAAATTTAAGATGGATCTATTTTTTAAATATTCACAAAATGTAAAATGTGCAGTATAGAAAAAGTGTAATAAACTATTTTTCTCTATGACTGCCTATTTCTCAGTGTTAAATCATGGTGTTCATCTACTGTATTCTAGTCTATTATTGGTAAAACATGCCTAAATGTAGTTTTGCATAAATTGACCAACTCCATTTATATTATACCTAGCTATTAGACATATCAGAGTTATTACTGGATTACTGGAATTCTTATTTTATGTGTGTAGAGGTAGTTTTTTAAAACTTTGGTTCAAGAAATCCATTGAAGAGGAAGACAGAAATTGCAAAAAGTTACTTGAAAATTTCATTGGAGTGGTAGCTTTCTAAAGATTTAGAAAAAGCTGCATCTTGAGAATTTCTGCCCTAATCTTAGAAATATGAGCAATGTTCCTTGCACAGTGCATTCCAAATTCAATTCTAAAATTTAAAACTTCTGCATAATTGTCTTATTCTTCTTTCCTATTTGTTCTTTGAATCATGTGAATAGTGATCCTACGAATCATCTTATGACTAGTCACAAGGGTAAATGCATTACAGTATTCATAAATTTTTCCCCTCACTACATTGATTAACACTACTTTTGGTTACGTGGGTAGTGAGATGGATTTTGGATTTCCCACATAAATATATTGAGTAAAGAAGAAATTCATAAAATTCTTGATTTAAGGTATTGACTGAATCTTCACCCAGAGTCTTAAGCTCCAGGAAGGCTGAGTTAAGTGAAAATTAAGTCATCATCTCACATACATATATGAACTCTAACTTATAATCAGGCTAGAGTACACAGACATGCTGTTGGGTGCTTGCCTCATGATGGGGTCTAAGAGTTTCACTTGTTTGCAGTGGCATATTTCTAAGATTTGCAGTAGTCAGGCCAACCTTTATGAAGTCTGGTGTTTTAATATCTTGGAAGAAATCATTTCTTCCATGCTGTCAGAGAGTTTAGAGAGTTGGTGATCAGTACTGTGGCACCTGTACCTGTGACATAATGTTAATACAGTCATTTTTCAATTTCATGTCTTCTCTTATGTCCGGGAACTCAGAGCTCATTGACCTCATTTGCCACAGTAAGAGGAGGCATATCATTCTTTTTTTGGGGGGGGGTTTATCCAGAGTTTGGTGAGTAATTTTATTTACAGGTTACATCATGACAGATTAGAAAGTATGCACTGAAATTAAGAGGAATAGCACATACCATATGACAAGTCATTTAAGTAGAATAGTACCAAAAAAAAAAAAAAAAAAAGAAATGAATGGATTAGCCCTCTGTGTGTTAAGATCTCATATTTAAATGAAGGTTTTATGTCTCAAAGACTGAAGTATGAACTTGGAGAAGTTACAAGGTTTCTTGAATTAAAAATGCAAAAATAACAGCACTGCAATAACTGCTGTCCTGATCTCAGAAATGAGAATGCGGTGCATGAAGGTCAACTGCACCTCTCACTCCAGGTTGCCAGGCTTTAGGAGATCATTTTGTCACTGAAGCTATGAAAGTGGTGTGGAGAATATACCCAGGATTACACACAGATAAGCCAGTTTTGATTTTGCGGATGTTCATGGGAGTGCAGTACATAGTCCCATGGCTTTATAAGATTTGTAGACATGGCTCCTGGACACAACCATGGTGCTGCCCAGCAGAGTGCTGTGGGATGTGCTCAGGGAGCTGAGTGAGAGGAGTGGACAGTCCTCCCTGTTGTGGGATTCTCTGTTTAGCCAGCACATATGCAGAGTCATCATTCAGCCTGTGTCCATCTCTCAGATCACTGCATAGAAAGCTGTGCATATGCTGTATCCTGCTTGTTTTTCCTGTACTCTGTTGTATTCTGGTTTGTTCTACTGTGCTTTCTCCAGCTATAGACAACACGTTGTGAATCACTTACTTGCCTTCACATGCCAAAAACCTGGTGTGTTCACTTCCAGGTTGGGGTAAGCGGGGACTGACCTAAAACCACCATGTTTGTAAACAATTATTTTTGTACCCTAATCACCTATGGCCATTATGATCTCTAGTCTATGTTTTTTTTAACTTGGATCTGAATAATGTTGTTCCATAATGTGAATGTGAACAGAATACATGGTCCCAAAGATTTCATGATGAAGTCTATAGAATGAAAAGTTCTTAATTATCACAGGATTTTCTCACAGGCTTGAAGGTACAATTGTCTTTTAATAACTTGAAAAAGGAAACACTGTACCAAGAAAACACTCTCCTGAATGCAGAAATATGATTTATGTTCTCTGTCACTCATTTCTCAATGTTGGCTTCTAATGTCTGGACGTCAAGTCTTCCAGAAAGTCATTAGTGGGATCCTGCAGATACACTGCTAAGCGTGTCTGAAAATGGGGTTTTCTGGCATATGTGAGACATGAGGACCTCTCTTTGAAGCAGCGGTTACTCACACTCAAACTGGTCAGTGGGTAATAGGGAGTATGATGGGGAAGAAGAAAGAGTAGACTCTCTGGAACTTGACAGTGTCTTGTTAAGTTAAGAATGGTAGTTAAGTAAGAAAACTGCTTTTCTATTCTCTCCCTACATATTCATTAATCTCCTGAGGCCTAGGTGTTTTGTTTATGTCTTGGCTTGTTTGTTTTGGTTTTTTTTTTTAATACTGATATAATACTTTTTGAAAAACATTTTTGTTTTGAAATAATTTTAGATTTACAGGAAGATGCACAGATAATGCAGAGAGTTTCATATATCTTTCCATATCCTGGAAAGTTAACATATAACCTTAGAATATTTATGAAATCTATGAAATTAATAGTGGCACAAAACTATTAACTAAACTATATCCTTTATGCATATTTTACTAGGTTTTATAATAATGTCTTTTTCTGTTCCAGGATCTAATCCAGGATAGCAGATTTACATTTACTTGCTGGTATATTACCTATTTATTGCTTCATAATAAGTTGCCACATAGCTTAATGGCTCTAGTCCACGCACACATTACTCACAGTTTTTTGGGGTCAGAAATCCACATGTAGATGATGGCCACAGCTGAGGTCTCAAGTGAAGGCTCAGGTGTGGAGGCTCTCCTTCCAACTTCACATGATTGTTATTAGGATTCCAGTCCCTGTCCAGATCAAGAATACTTCACTGATGAACTATTCCAAACCTTTAAAAAAATTGATATTGATCCATTATAAGTCACTCAAAAACAAACAAAAAACAGCGGAGAAGAGATCACGTCACAATGCATTCTATGAGGCAGTTTACTCTGATACCAAAACTAGATAAAGACTTCTCAAAAAAGGAAAATTATAGATGTATATGCCTTATAAATACAGAGGAAAAATCTTCAAATCCTGGAGAAAATACTAGCAGAACAAGTCAGCAACATATAAAAATATTAAATACTATGACCAAACTTGGTTTTCTAAGGAATACAAGTTTGGTTCAGCATAGAAACACAATTAGTGTGATGCACTATATTAATGGAAAAATGGAGAAAAACTACATGATCATCCCAAAAGATGCAGAATAAGCACTTGACAAATGCAAAACACATTTATGATTAAAACACACAACAAATTACATTATGACTGTGATTTCTCTCTTACTATCAAATTCTCTCCTTTGTTGGATTTTATGAAGTATTTTGTCATGTCCAAGAAGCCCACTTGGCAAGAAGCTTAATTCAGCTTATTGTTAATAGCCAGCAAGGATCCAGGGATTTTTGTCTAACAGCTGCCCTGGAGTTTGTAATATTGCATTTTAAATGAATCCAAGCCTCTTTTCACATAACACCATATTGCTTCCCAGGTACAGCATATACACATGCTGTAGACTGGATGCTCCTCCCAACCTCACTGAAGTTTAAATCCCTACTGTAAAGGTTAAGAGGGTGGGAAATCCTGCTATGGTAAATGAAATGTGGGACATTGAAGAGGTGATTAGATTGTAGGCCCATGCCATAGACCATCCATGCCATTATGGATTAATAATGGTGTTAGAGTGTGGATCTGAGGGCTTCAAAGGAAGAGCACATGAGAGGTTAGTCTCTCTCTGCTCTGCCATTTTCTTCTATGCTATGTGAGACTCCTGTGTCACTGTCACCACCACTGAGGTCTTCACCAGATGTGTTTCCTGGACTTTGGGCTTCCAGCCACTGAAACTGTAAGCATTAAATTTCATTTTCATTATAAATTACCCAGTTCCATGTATTTCTTATAGGCAACAGAAACAGACTAATACAATACATAAGCATACATAATCAAACAGTTGTTGTTCTTATCACTTTCAAGAAAATGTTACCTTGTTACAACAAATTAAGAATATAAAAAATTCTTAAACCATAAAAAAGTAAAAAAACAATATAACTGATATGCTAAGAAAGGAAAGAAAATGAAATCTTATAAAATGCTCAATTAAAACCAAAAATAGTGTGAAGATGAGTATGAGACAAAAACAGGAAAAAAGAACAAGGGCAACAAACAAAGTAATAAATATGCTCAATATTAACCCAACTATATCAGTAATCACTTCATTGTCAACGGTCCAAATATATCAAAATAGAATGGATCATAAAACAAGGCCCAAGTATACACTGTCTACAAGAATCCTACTTTAAATATAAAGACACATATAAATAAAAATAAATGGATGGAAAAAAATACATATTGGTAACACTAATCAACGCATGTAAGAGTAGCTATACTAAATTCAGACAGAGCGGACTTTAAAGCAAGGAAAGTTATTAGGAATGAAGACAGACATTACACAAAGATAAAGTCATCAATTGTCCATCAAGTTATAAGAATACTTAAAGTGTATGCTCCTAACAACAGAACATCAGACTAAGACAGAAACAGAACTAAAAGGAAAAAAAGATGAATCCACTATTATTGCTGGATATTTTAATACCCTCTGTTAGAAACAAACATAGCAGAAGGGAAATCAGTAAGGACACAGCTGAACTAAAATCCACCATCAGTCAGCTGGATGTGATTGACATCTACAGACCACTTCACCCATTACTACAGATAACACATTCTTCCTAAATGCACATGGAAAATTCACCATGATAGACCACATTCCAGGCCATAAAACATACCTTAACAAATTTTAAATAATGAAAATGATAATGTGTTTCATCTCAGACCACAATGAAGTTAAACTAGAAATCAAAGGATAACTAGTGAGATAACACGAAAATCCCAAAATGCATGGGGAACAAACAACACACTTCTAAATAACAAGAGTTTTGAAGTAAATGAAAATGAAAATATAACATAAAATTTTGTGGGATGCAATGAAAGCAGATCTTAGAGGGAAATGCATACCTTAGAAAAGACAAGATCTAAAATCAGTAGTCTAAATTTCCACCTTTGGAATTTATAAAATGACGAGCAAATTAAATCCAATGTAAACAGAAAAAAGTACATGATATTGGAAAGAGAGTAAATAAAGTAAAAGTTAAAGCAACAGAAGTTTATTTTTCTAATGAATTTTGATAGCTTAATAGTCCCCCAGACACAGGAGTATCCAAAAGTAGGAAGGAAAACCTCATACCCCAAACAGTACCTGGCTCCGCCCCTCATCTGCCTCACCTGTGCCTCTGGCCTTTGGTCCCTTCCCTGAGTAGCTGTGGACTCCCTTATCTGAAGTTTCCTGTCAGGCTGCTCTCAGCCTCCCATGTGAGGACTCCAGGAAGATATCATCCTGCCTCTCTGAATTTTCTGTTACATGGATCCCACTTACATCTGCAATGACTGAGGGGATAGAAACCTGCTCTCAGGGTGGAATGTGGGGTCTGAGCAACAGAGAAATGGAGATGAGCAGGAGCATCCAAGGTCCCTGAGCTGGCATGCAGGTCCTCTCCACTGTCCTCATTACAGAACAGCACAGTGGATAAGAGAACGGGCTTGGAGGGGAAATTCTTATGTTAAACTAACTCTTTATAATGTGCGGTATTTGCACTGAGACAGAGAAATAAATCAATGAGAAAAAGGAAAAGAGAGCTCAGAAACTGACACATGCATTTATATGGAAAATATTCACAAGAAAGATTATTGAAGAAAAGGTGAATTTTCAAAAAACATTCCAGGATGTTGAAAAGCCATCACAGGAAATTAATCTACCTTTAAACTCACATTACACACAAAAGCAATAAAAGGCAAATCATATACCTAGAAGTATATTTTTTATATTTATAACCTAATTTAGGAACATAATTTTATGATCATGGGGCAGGGTAAAAATTCTTAAACTAAACATCAAACGTATTTACCATATAGGAGAAAAGATATTCTAACTCAGTTGATGTGAGCAAGGACTCTGGAGACAGACTAAGTCAGGCTCAAGGTTCTTCTGTACCTTTCTAGCAGGGTTATAGCTCAGATTCAGAACCAGACCATGGGATGGTGATAGTGCCCACCTCTTGAGATGTTGTGAGTATTAAATGAACTAATAATGCATAAAGTCTATAGACTAATAGTAGGTCTATATTAAACACTAAGTCAGTACTTGCTAATACTGCCAGCTTTTTCTAAGCAACTGCAAAATGGATCATTTGCATCAACTGTAAAATACATCATTATTTTATGTAACAACTGAAGAATAAAATCATTGGCAAACTATGACACAAATACTTCTTATCACTTAGAATTTTTATCTCATAATTATTAAAAATAACTCTTTCCAACATATATGCATGTAGATATTTACCTTATATCACTACTATGATTATATGAGATGGAAAATAAAAAAAAACAAAAACTATAAACAAAGGCACTCCTAAAATTTCTCTCATTCAGATAAAGCACTTCTGAATCACTTTCAACTTATCTTGTCCATGACTTTCCCTACATTATCATCATCTGTGCTGACAGAAGCATTAGTGATGCTGTATTTCTTGGATTCCTCTGCTACTCCCTGTGAGATGACCTCGTCCACCTCTGACACCCCCTCTGCAAGTTCTGATGCTGATGACATTACCCAAGGATGTCTGTGGAACGTGTTTAGAACAAGTTCATGTGTGAGTACATAAGCACAACCACATTACGAATGCCTGTTGGACAACAGGGTCTTGACACTATCAAATTTAAGATGCATTTCTATTTGAAAAATGTGAAAACGTGCACTGTAGGATGCACACAATATACTGACTTTCTCTGTGGCTGCCACTTCTAGGTGTTAAACCATGGTGGCACATCTGCTGTTTTCTGATATATTATTGTGGTAACATGCTTAAATATATTTTCATAAAATTAAGCAAGTCCAATTTCATTCTACCTAGGTTTTAGAGATATTAGTTATTAGTGGACTACTAGAATTCCTATTTTATTTGTGGAGAAGTGTTTTATAAATTATGGTTCAATAAATCCATTGAGGAGGGAAAAGAACTTGTGAAGAGTTACTTGAAAGTTGCACTGAACTGGTAGCTTTCTAAACACTTGGAAAAAGCAAGATTTTGAGAATTTCTGCCCTAATTTTAGAAATATGAGAAGTGCTCCCTGTGCACATCATTGCAAGTTCAAATCCTCAGTCTACACCACTTGTATGTATCTCTTATTCTTTCCCATTCTTCATTTTAATCACATAGATGGTGTTCACACAAATCCCTTTATGGTTAGTCACCATGGAGGTAGAGTCTACATAAAAGTTTTTGTTATGCCCCCTTGCTACTACGGCCAACTCTACTTTTGCATACTTGGTTATTGGAATGAGTTTTGGTGTTCTCTCATGAATACATTGAATGAGAAAGAACTCATATGATTAATGATTTAGGATGTGGAGTGAAATTTCACTTACAATTTTAAGCTCCGGGAAGGCTAAATTAAGTTAACGTGAAGTCATGATCTCAAATATGTGAGACATACACCCATTAAACTCTAACTTCTAATAGGGCAGAGAATGGAGATACGGTGTTGGGTTCTTGACTCATAATGGGGTGCAAGAATTTGATCTGTTTGCAGTGTCATCTTGCTGAAGATTGTGGGGGCTAGGCCAGCCTGTATAATATGGTAGTTTAGAAAATTATGGGAAAATATAATGCCTATGCTATTATAGACACTGCTTGTAGACTTGGTGCTCAGCACTGTGTCGTCTGTGCCTGTGACGTCATGTTAGTGGAGTTTTGTGTCTACCACCTGCCCTCTCTTCAACTTGGGCACTCAGAGCTCACTGATCCTAATTTGCCACACTGAAAGAGGGCATTCCTCATCCAGATCTTCCTGTGGCTCATTTATAGCATGCTGCTCTGCCTGTTTTCATTTTTTTTTCTCTTGGCCTATAGTTTAGAGAGGGATGATATTCACAGTACCTGTCATGGCAGATTAGAAAGTATGCAATGAAACTAAGAGGAAAAAAAGGAGTTTAACAACACAATTAAGTACTACAGTAACTACAGTTGAAATTAAATGAGTGGAATAACCCTTCATGCATTAAGATGTGGAATTTTAATGTCTCAAGGACTGAGGTGTGAGCTTGGAGAGTTGAGAAGTATTCTTGAATTACAAATGCTCAAATAGCATCACCTAAATAACTGCTATGCTGATCTCAGAAATGATAAATGTAATCCACTTCTGCTGTTTCTCTCTCTGGTCTCTTAGTCACAGGAACTCAATTTCTCACTGAAGCTATGAATATGGTGTGGAGAATATTCTCCATGATAACTGACCATCAAAGAAAGTCTTGACTTTGTGGGTGTCCATGGGAGTGCACTCTGCAGCCCATGGCTTTGTAGGATCTGTAGATGTGGTTCCTGGACACAACCCTGGTGCTTCCCAGCAGAGTGCTGTGGGCTGTGCACAGGGAGCTGTGTGGGAGGAGTGGACAGTCCTCCCTGCTGTGTGATTCTCTGTTTAGTCAGCTCATGTGCAGAGTCATCATTCAGCCTGTGTCCATCTCAGATCACTGCCTGGAAGGTTGATGATATGTTACATTGTGCTTATTCTATTGTTTTTTCTACTCGTCTTTCTCCACCTGTGTACAACACTTGTGTATCACTGATTCGCCTTCACCTGCCAAATACCTGGCCTTTAAAGATCCCTTACCTGGTCTGCCTAAGTCAGGACTTGCCTGAATCACCATATTCATTAACGTGTTTTTTTTACCTTGGTCATTTGGTGCTTTGATGACACCTATCCCATGGCGCTCAGGCTTCACATGGGATAACGTAATTCCACCATGTGAGTGTGAACACAATTCATGGTCCCAAAGAGTTCATTACGGAATCTGTAGAATGAAAAAAATCTTAATAATCACAAGGTTATCTCAAAGGTTTGAAGGTACATTTGTCTTTTAAACACTTGAAGAAGGAAATCCTGTACCAGGAAGACACTCTCCTGAATGCAGAAATATTGGTTTTGATCCCTGTCACTGATACTCTTCAATCTTTGTTTTCACTATGTGGATTAGTCCAGAATGTTTTCCAAAATGTCTTTAGGTTTTTTTTATCCCTGTCACTGATATTCCTCAGTCTCGATTTTCATTGTGTTGAATTCATGTCTTCCAACAAGTCCTGCAGATACACTGCCAGAGATTACCTGAAAATGGTGCTTTCTGGCATATGTGAGGCACAGGTACCTCTCTTTGAAGAAGTGGCTACACACACTCAAAATGGTGACTTGGTTACGGAGCATGAAAGAAAGTGAGCTGAGATGCCTCGTACCATTCAAGCTTTATTAAAGAAAGAAATCTGCTGGGCTGTGCTCAAAGAAGCAGGCAGCCCAGAGCTGCCCTGAATAGGGTACAGCAGCTTATATAGTGCACTAAGGGCTGGCTGATACCATCAAGGAGGGTCACTATGCTAATGTGTATGGGGTGGAGAACTGCATCCTTGCAGAAGCAAAAGGGGTTTCTGTTTAAGTCAGGAGGCTTCTCGTAAAGGGAAGAGGGGAGAGGACGGGAGGAGATGGGCAGTGCCATTTTGTACTTGGGCTTGTCTGAAGTGGGGCCGGTTATGTTGCAGATCTATTATTCCTGCCTTTCAAGTATAGGAAAAAGGGGAAAGGGTCAGAGGACTCATTCTTCTGAAGCTACTTCCTGCTGGAGATGGGTGAAGATATGGAAAAAATAAAACAATTACGTGGCGGGGTACTGGTTTCATGTGGGGAGGCTGTATTCCTCTGGGGAAGGGTCGCTGATTCTGAGGGGCTGATATCCTGCTCACAGGAACAATTTAGGGACCTGTTGGTTGGCAAAAGACTGCACACGTTCCTGCAAAAAAAATTAGAGAAACACCAAAAGAGACAGAGGCCAAAATGTAGGATGAGGCATAGTTAGGGGTCCTAGCAGGGGCATAAGCCAGGGTATCCAAGGGTTCAGTGAAATGGTATAAGTTGTTTTGGGTCACCCTGGACTCACTTACATAATAACAGCTCTCCTGCCCCAAGAAGAGGCAGGTGCCTTCCTCCTCGGCTGAAAGGAAGTAAAGGGCCCTACGGTTCTGTAAAGCGATTGTCACGAGTGAGGTGACCTGTCACTGGACGGAGAAGATGTTATCTATGTTTAATCCTGAGAATTTTTGATAGAATTGAGAGGCAGTAGCAGGGCTCACTATGCCAGGTCCAGTAGCAGAAAGATGTACTAATTGTACCATCCCTGCCCCAATTAGAAGGTACAATTAGTGCCCTATGGAAGCAGGGGCTCTTCCTGGGGGGGGGGAGGTGAAGTTAGTCCCAGTCCCGTCTCCATCCCTACAGCTGTCTGGAGGGTGATGTCAGGGACGAGCCAAAAGAATATGCAGGAAATCATGTTGGGGGGGGGGCAGGCAACAGGATAACATAGTTTTATAAAGGAAATATATTCCGGTTTTAGGGCATGGATGAGGAGTGGGTAAGTGAGTGGTAGCGTTTGGTGTTAGTGAGGCAGAGTGTGGGCAGGCCCCGCATAATGCTGACAGTCCCCACTGAGGTGGGATTAGAGGAAAGTGAAGAGACGTTTGTGGAAATGTTATACACTGCATCGATAGGGAGGGGAGGGTGACCACAAAAAGTTTCTTGTAAAGTGGGAGATGAGTCGCTTGGGGACCAGTGTGATTCATTGAGGACTGCATCATCCCTGCAGACCTGGAAACTCCATGTTCCAGATAAGGGCAAGCACTGAGATATGAGGAAAAATATGGGAAGGATACAAAGGTTTAGGGAGCCAAAAGAATTTATAGGGGACATTGCCACAATGAAATTGCTAAGAATCCTACCGATAGGAGGTAAAGGAGTGCCAGGAGAAATCTTCCTATAATGTTACACTCTTTGGGGGCAGCTGGTGCCAATCCTGTAGCAAATACTAGAACAGATAGTATAATAGTAGCTGTGGTGTGAAGGACGTGAAGCAGGCCTGCAAGAGTGAGAGGATAAAGGTTGGGGGAAAGATCATCCTTTTTGGGGGTTTGGGGGAAAAGCGGAGGTCCTGGAGATTGTCAGTTTTGTGGGTCCTAAAGTAGATGAAGCATGAGGAGATATGGGATTGGGGGTTGAGTAGAGGGACTCCTCTGGCTTGTTGTTAGCAGATTTTTGGGTAAAGTTTCAGGTGGTAGTTTTACCAAGGATAAGTGGTACAAAGGAGGCCCTTCCTAGTGCTTTTACTGCTACGGGGGTGGTGAGAAGTACTGTATAAGGCCCTTCCCTGAATGGTGAGAGGGGCTTTGGGATACGGGTCTTAATATACACTTGCTGTCCTGGGCTCAGTTTACAGTCTGAGAGGGTGGTGGGGAAAGGATGAGGTAATAGAAGGTTGGCCTGTTCCCTAAGAAGATCCCTAATGAGTGAAAGAGTAGGGAGATACTGGCCTAAAGGTGATGAGCTGGAAGTGAGAGGTGTGAGAGTGAAGGGTCCACCATACATAAGTTCGAAGGGTCTGAGGCCTGTGTGCTTACAGGGGGCAGCCCGTAGGCGAGTGAGTGACTAGTGGGGAGGCCAAACAAGGGATGATTTCTGAGGTGAGAGCATGCGTGACGGCTGTAGCATCCTCCAAAATGAAGGGATAAGCCTCAATACAACCTGAAAAGGTATCTGCTAATGTTAGAAGATAGCGTGTCCTTTTGTGGCGAGAGTAATATGAGGGCTGAAGAAGGTGTAGTAGGGGTTCATAGCCTATATGAACTGAATTATGGAAATCTAATAGGATTTGCTCAGCTTGTGTGGTAGTACATAGCAACTGGAGAGAGTATACCAGTTGTCCTTTCTCTGTGCCCCCAACTGTTGGAGGTGTTGTATTTCTTGGAGTGTGTATTGGGATAAGAACATGGGGGCCATGAGAAGGACCTGAGCAGGAGAGGAAGAGTGGGGGGCTGGTGATTTGAGCAGCCTGTTTTGTGGTTTGATCCACCAGTTTGTTTCCCTGGGCTATGGGGTCATTGGAGGTTTGGTGTCCACTGCAGTGTATAACCCCAACCTCCTTTGTGAGTTGTGCAGACTCAATAGCTTATATTAGATTTACTATGGCACAAACTGCCCATGGGGCAGGCATGGAGGTGGTGCTCCCATCTATGAACCGTGTAATGGGATGTGGAGAGATGTGTGGAAAGGGATTGAGAAAGAGGTCTAAAGCCTCCATGCAATTGTGTTCTAAGTGTCATGAATGTTTTGGGATGAGAGTGGCTGAATTTTAAGGGAGGGCAAGGTTTAAAGGAGAACTGGGAGTTTTCAATGAAAGTAAGGTGAATAAGTTGTAGGCGGGAAAGGGAGAGAATTGACTTGGACGTATGGCTGAGAGGGTCTTGATTGTTTGTTGTTTAAAAGAGCTTTCTTGTGCTAAAAGGATGGCTGCTTCAGAGGCCCATAAACAGGGATCCATTCTCAAGATGTGGTGTCTAGTTGTTTAGAGAGGTGTGTAACCAGGGAGAAAATATCTCCTGCCTTTTGCCCCAAAACCCCGACTGCCAATCTTTGGGTTTTGGTGACGTATAGGATAAAAGGATGAGATAGGTTTGAGAGAGATAGAGCTGGGGCTGTGAGGAGAGGGGCTTTTAATTGCTGGACGGGAGAATGAATGGGCTTTGTGGGATCCAAGGGAATGGCAGGATCCCCTTTGGCTGCCCCATAAAGTGGGTTCACCAGCCGCCAAAGTTAGGAATCCACAGGTGAAGATACCCTGCAAGCCCCAAGAAAGAAAGGATTTCACCCTTTGTGGTAGGAGTAGAGAGTTCAGAAATTAGACTCTTGAACTGAAGGAGAAGAAATTTGGGTCTTGCTGGGACACTGTATATTACCCGGAGGCCAGGAAATTAAGGTGAGCAACAGTGTGGGCCTGTGAATCCTCATAGGAGGGGCTACAAAGGAGGAGGTCATCCACATATTGTATTAAAGTGCTAGAGGTTGGGGGAAGGTCAGATAAGTCTTGAGCTAAGGCCTGGCCAGAAAGTGGGGGCTGTCCTGAGACACCTGAGTTAGTACTGTCCAAGTAAGTTGTTGGGAATAGTGGGTGTCAGGATCAGTCCTGTACTAAATGGTATGAGCCATTAGACTTTATAACCAGAAGGATGGGTGTATTAAAAGGTGAGTGGGTAGGCCATGAGAGATGAGAAGGAGTTTGTGTATGATGGGTTTTTATCCTATTAGGTGTTTTTTAGCGATGGGGTATTGTGGGACATCAGGGAACAAAGAGGGGTTCTGCAATTTAACAAGAATAGGGGAATGGTGCATAGCAATGAAGGGAGAAGAAGCGTCCCATACTGGGGATTAACCTCGTATAAGGGGGAGAGAAAGGTGGAAGCCTCAAGCGCTAGGTCTGGGGCAGCCTGTAACAGGAGTATTGTAGCTGGAGTTAAAGTGTTTCGGGTAAGAGTGCTTTGAATTTGAAAAGAATGTCCCATCCCAGTGAGGGGGTTGGGCATTGAGGCATTATTAAAAATTTGTGTGTGAATTGGGTGTGTTGCAGGGTGTAAGAAAGGTGTTGAGTGATCCATGGGTGGTATTCTGGCCCTGTGACCCCTACTATTGGGGTAGAGGATGGGGTTGTTGGTCCTGCATACTTAGGAAGCGGCCCCTGTATCAATGACAAAAGAGATCGGCTTACCTGCTACAAGGCATTACCCTGGGCTCACATGTTGTGATCTCTGTGTGGGCCTCAGGCCCTGGGCATTGTCAGTCCTCCTCCTGTGCAAAGCCAAGAAGCTCCAGTAGAGATGGCTGCGAAGCCAATGGCAGTAGGTTGGGGACTGGGCCACTCCCTCTCTGGCAAGTGGCACAGTCAATCCCCCAGTGACCTGGCCATTTGCAATGAGGACAGGTTACAACAGGCCCATGCTGAGTGGCCCGGGTGACTGCATTTGAAGCAGTTCCCAGGTGGCTTGCCCCTAGAGGCAGCCGGCTTTGGAGTATGTGAGCCACGGATGGCATTAGCCAGGAGCTGGTAGTTGGCCTGATCTCTTTTATAGTTTTTTTCGAATATCAGGGGCTGATTGGGTAATGAAATGAGAGTGTAAGAGGGCCATGCCTGCAGGGGAGTTTGGGTCTATACGTGTGTATTCATGTAAAGCCTCATTAAGGAGGGTTAGGGACTCATTGGGATTTTCAGTGGATCTCTGTGTGATTTCTCTAAGCTTGTCATAATTGACTGACTTGTGAGTGGCCTTTTGGAGGCTGTGAAATAGGTGTGTGATCATGTTATCCTGGAGATCTCGATCCCCGTGGCCAGCCTGGTAGTTCCAATTTTGGTCTGTGAAAGGAACAGCAATGGCTCCCACAGGCCCCTTATTGTTTTGAGCATGTACCTGGGCTGCCATCCAGACCTGCTCCCTGTACATGGACTCAGACAATTCCTTCTGTCCCAGCCACTTCATGGAAGGGCTATAAAAAGCCAGAGCTGAGGCAGGGTTGTTACCTGATGAAGGGGGAGAAGGGGAGGAGTTTGGCTGAGGACAAGCGTCTGGAGGCCAGGTGTGGGGAAGAGAGAGAAATGTGGAGGGCTGACGGATCAGAAGATTGATCCAAGTCTGGAAGGAGAGGTCAAGCATGAGCTAGGAGAATTTGAGACATAGGATAGTTTTTACAGAGAGAAGAACGTGTTCAGAGAGAGGAAAAGGCCTGAACAAGGAATCTCTACAGCTTTTGCCATTTCAGTGAGTGTCGAAATTGAGTGCCAGCATGTGGCCACTGGGATCCATTGTAACGAGTCGTTTGAGTTTTCATGTCTCCCTGGAGGCTGAGAAATTGGTCAGGAGATGGCTCAGAGAAATAGAGTGGCCCAGAGGCTTAGAGCATGGAGTACATTAGAAAATGGGATGGGACATTTAGGTTCAATGTCTCCCTGGAGGCCAAGAAATAGGCCAGGAGACAGGCCAATGGGATAGAATGTGCAGGTTTGGAAAGTGAGGATCTCATGCAGAGGGTGAGAAAGGGCAGTCAGTACTGGTAGAAGAAGTGTGCCAACAAAGAGCATCCTCTCTGTTGTCCACCTACTTTTTGAGAGAAAAAAAGCCACCGACAAGCTAATGAAGCATCCTTCAATAACTGGCGGGCACGAGAAGAGTTCCCTCGGCCAGGCGCCTTGGCTTTGTGGAGACCTGAGTTGTAGACAGAGTAGTCAGGGGAACCGGAGAAGTTGGCAGGACAGACCCACTGACTCACCCTGAATTGAGGCCAGTGTTGGATGCGGTGGTCTGAAACAGCAAAAGGAGAGAGAGAGTCCTGAGTGTACCCGGTTCCAGCAGGTCCGGGAATGGTGGCCGAGGGCCAATCACCCCAAGAGAGAAGGGATCACCCACAACGTCAGCCAAAACCCTTCCTGGGTTTCGGCACCATAATGAAAGAAAGTGAGCCAAGATGCCCGATACTGTTCAAGCTTTATTAAAGAAAGAAATGTGCTGGGCTGTGCTCAAAGAAGCAGGCAGCCCAGGGCTGCCCTGAATAGGATACAGCATCTTATATAGTGCACTAAGGGCTGGCTGATACCATCAAGGAGGGACATTATGCTAATGTGGATGGGGTGGAGAACTGCGTCCTGGCAGAAGCAAAAGGGGTTTCTGTTTAAGTCAGGAGGCTTCTCGTAAAGGGAAGTGGGGAGGGGACGGGAGGAGGTGGGCAGGGCCATCTTGCACTTGGGCTTGTCTAAAGTGGCACTGGTTATTTGCAGATCTATTAGAGAGTATAATAGGGAAAAAAATGGATGAGTATCACTGGAATTTGAGGAAGTCTTGAAGCAGTTGCACCTGTGTTTGGAATGGTGGATGGATATGCAATAATGATTAGTTATTCTCTCCCTACATGTATAATCATTTCCTGAGCCCAAGAAATTTTGTCTATGTCTTTTTTTTTTTTTTGGACAAAAATTATACTTAAAAAAACAACATTTTTATTTCTTCATCTCTTACTAGGTTTTCCAATATGTCATCAGCTTCTGTATCTAATCCAGGAAACCATGTTACATTTACTGTTAGATGCGTTACTTATTAATTAGTGTATAACAAATTACAATATATATAAGTGGCTCAAAACCACACTCACATTTTTTCTGGGTCAGGAATCCTGATGTAGATGATGGGCCAGGCTGGGCCTTCAGCCTCATCCCCTTCCAGGCTCCTGTGATTGTTGTTAAGATTCAATTCCCTGACCAGATCAAGATGATTTCACTGGTGATTTATTCTAAACCTTTAAAGAATTAAAAGCAATAACAACACAAAGAAGTGATTACTTCCAAATGCATTCTATGAGGTAGTTTACCCTGAAACCAAAAATAGTCAAAAACATTTCAAGATATGGAGAATTATACACCAATATGCATTATAGATATAAAAGCAAAAATTATCAACAAAATACTAGCATAAAAAATCAACAACATGAAAAAGGAATATAATCTCAGAAATGCAAATTTAGTACAACATACAAAAACAGTTAGTGCAACGCCTAATACAGTGTATTGATAGAATAAACAACAAAAACTATGCGATATTCTCAAAATATGCAGAATGAGTACTTGACAAATCCCAAACCCATTTGTGATAACACATGGAACACAGCAGGCATTAAAGACAGCTTCCCTTACCTGAAAAGGGCACCCATGAAAATGCAGATAACATCATATATACATTATCTGAATGTCTCAGTACTTCCCAGGATTAGAAACAAGACAAGAAGTCCACTCTTGTCACTTCAAATATTGTATTGGAGGATGTTGTGGGGGAAATCAGGCTAGAAAAATAAATACAAAGCATTCACATTGGAAAGAAAATCAAATATCTCTGTTTGCAAATAACATGATTTGTGTATGGAAAATGTTAAGCTCTAATAAAGTATGATTAGAATTAAGAAAACGAGTACAGCAATTTGCAGCACACAAGGTCAATATACAAAAATTAATCATATTTTTATGAGTATATACTAGTAATTATAAATCTAAAAATGAAACTCAGAAAACCATTCCATGTTGAGTGAAATAAGCAAAGCACAGAGGGATAAATACCACATGTACTCATTCATAAGTGGGAGCTAAGAGAGAAAGAAGGAAGGAAAGAAAGACCACAGCAGTGCATTGTACTTGCAGAGAGAGAGAGAGCATACCTTGTGATACAAAGTGGAGTAGGGGGGTAAGAGGGAGGAATAGGCAGGCTGGGGATAACTGGGTAGGGGGACACCGGGTACAAATGCAATTTGTGGTAATGGGCATGCTGCCAATGTGGATCTGGCCTATACATCTTGGGCATGAGGGGTGACAATCAGCTTTGTATCTCATGAATATTCATAACTAATAAAAATAAATAAATAGATAAAAACATGCCCCCCCAAAACAATTAAAAAAACAGCACCAAAAGGAAAGATAGTTAGAAATAAATGTGACAAAATAAACACAGAACATATACATCAAAAACTACAAAACTTATTGAATGAAATTAATAAAATCCTAAATAAATGGAAAAACCTTTGGCACTCATTGATTATAAGACTCAACCATTGTTGAGATGGCAATACTTTCCAAATGAATCTGAAGATTCAGTGCATTCTCTATCAAAATCCCAACTGCCATTATTTTTTACTAAAATGGCAAGCTGATTCTAAAATTCATATGTAAACGCAATAGGTTTAGAACAGCCAAAATAATCTTGGAAAAGAAAGAACAAAGTTGGTGTAGCAGACTCTTACTTTCTGATTTCAACCTTATTACAAAGCAATAATAATCAAGGTTTATGGTACTGGCATAAGGATAGACATATAGATCAATGGAAAAGAGCTGAATGTTCAAAAGATTTTTAGAAGATTACAAAGTCAACTTAATGTATAAAATATTGTTTTTACCAAATTTTGCTGGTACAAGTGGATATCCACATGTGAGTTAGACTCCTCTCTCACACCATAAACACAATTGACTCAAATTGACCGTATACGTAAATATAAGTTCTAAATAGGCCGAACCCATAGAAGTGACAATAGGAATACATCTTTGTGACCTTAGGTTAATCAACGTTTTGTAAGATATGATACCTAAAGCACAAGTGATAGAGGAGAAAAATAGATATACTAGAACTCCGCTTAACAAATCTGCTTTGGTAATGCTCTGGAACCCAGTAAAGACTCAGCCCATTAATTCCTTATTCTAAGTCTGTCTTTGCTGCCCTCCCACGCTCCAGCTCCCAGTTTGGAGTCTGTGTCCAAGACAGATCCCTTGCCTTGGTTCTCTGGGAAATGCTGCCCTCTTCTCTATGAGATCTGGACATCACAGAAGGGTACTTCAAAAAGTTCGTGGAAAAAACAGAATACAAATCTCTCAATGAATTTTTGAAGTACTCTCATACACGTTTCTGTTTTTTTATGCATTTTGTTAGTTGACTCCTCTGTGTCTAATTTGACCCATACACTCAAAGCTAACTTCTTTCTCATTCAGAGCTCTCCTAGTGAGTGGCTATGTTGGAGGAAAGAAACTAGTCTGATGAGAGCCACAAAGGTATCCATTAGAATCAACAAGTTTCCTGTGAGAGGGACACCTGGTCACATATTGGACTCTCAGGCATTAGGCCATTCACCAGGAAAAAGAAGTGTCCCATGAAATGCACCCTGTAAACATCCACAACTACCTTCCCTGGGACCCCATCAGGGCAGGGTTAGAGTTTATAACCACTGTCCAGAGACAGACCTCAAGAGCAATCTATAATTAACAAAAATATAACTTGTGTGGAGAGGTCATTTTACAAAGTATGCTTCAAAAAATCAATTGAGAAGGAAGATAGAAATGAAAAAGAGTTTGTTTAAAGCTTTCACTAGAGTAGTAGCTTTGTAAAGACACAGAAAGAGTTGTATCTTAAGGATCTCTGCCCTTATTTTAGAAATATAACGAATGTTCTCTGCAAGCTGCATTCCAAACCTGATTCTTCAGTGCAGAGCAATTGTATATTTATTTTTTCTTCTTTCCCATTCATATTTCTAATCACGTGAATTATGATCATACTAATCATCTCATGATCAGTCTCTGCAGATGTAGATGCATCATGGTTTTCGTAAAATGTTTTCTTCTGCTCACTTGTTACTCTGGACAACTCTACTTTTGGGTAACTGAAAATGGAATGGGCTTTCCCTGAAGAATATATTGAATGAAAAAAGAACTCTTATAATTTATAATTTTAAATGTTGAGTGCACTTTCACCCAGAATTTCAGAGTCCAGGAAGGCTCAATTAAGTTAACAGCAAGTCCTGATCTCAAATAGATGAGCCATTCATCTGTTGAACTCTGACTACTTTCCAGGCAAAGGTGCTGGGTTTTTGCTTTATGATCTGTCTAAGAATTTGTTTTGTTTGCAGTGGCATCTTTCTCAGAATTGTGGGGCCTAGGCCAGCCTCTATGATGTCTGGTGATGTTTTATGTTGTTGGAAATTACATCTTCATGTTATCAGAGAGTTTGTTTAATAGCTTAGTGCTCAGCACTGTGTCCTCTGTGCCTGTGACATCATGCTGGTACAATTTTGTATCTATCACCTATTCTCTCTTAATCCTAAACACCCAGAGCTCAGTGACCCTGATTTGCCACTCGGAGATGGGTCACTTCTTATACAGATCTATTGGTGCCTTATTTATAATGTGACACTGTCATTTTGTGTGTGTGTGTGGTCAGAGTTTGGTGACAGATGATATTCACAGTATATACCATGAGAGATTAGAAAGTATGTATCAAAATTAAGAGGATAAAGCTCAACTACAGGGCTCAAGAACTGGTCCCCCAGGGAGTTTTAGAAGTAACCAAAGGACAACAAATTAGTTCCAGCACAGAGTTTAAGTGGTGGGAATAGCAAATAATCTAACACAAAACTGAAAGTAAAAATAAAATACCCACAGATCAGAGACAAAATTTGGTATTAACTAGTAAAGTTCTAATACCACCAAAGAACACCTATAAAATCTAGAAGGACCTAAAGCCCCCTGGGCTCCCAAGCCAAGGAGGGGGTAAGGCTGAGCCTCAGTCATGCCCCCCTAACTTCCTAAACCAGCTCAGTGATGACCACTGAGCCATCACAGGAAATGCCCTGGACTCTTGAGCCGGGGCAGTGGGGGGCCAAGGACCTCAGCCATGCCCCCCTCCAACATCCGACCAGCCCAGCGATGGCCACTGAGGCACCACAGAAAGCACTCCAGGCTCCCGATCTGGGGTGGTGGGGGGCCAAAGGCTTCATCAATATCCCCCTGACACCTGCATCCAGCCCAGCAACAACCAAGCTGCCACTAGAAGCCCCCTGGTCTCCCCTGTCAAAATGAGGGGAGTGCCACGGGTCTCAACCATATCCCCTCTCCTTCCTCCTCCTCCCTCCCTATTTTCCTCCCCTTTCCCCTTCCCCCTCCTCCTCAACTGCTCTGAAACAATATCTTAGATGTAAAAAAATAATAATAGTAGTAAGTAAATAAATTTTTAAAAAGAGAAAAACAAAATTAAGAGGAAAAGGAGATTTGACAAGTCATTTAGGTTTTATGGTAACTCCAATTAAAATGAAATGAATGGAATAAACCTTCCTGTGTTAAGATGTGAAATTTCAGTGAGTCTGTCTTATCTCAAGAAGTAAAGTATGTCACATAGAGTTACCATATGATCAAGAAATCCCACTGCTGGGTATACATCCAGAGGAATGGGAATCATCATGTCGAAGGGACACCTGCACTCCCACGTTCATTGCAGCTCTATTTACAATAGCCGAGATATGGAACCAACCTAAGTGTCCATTGACGAACAACTGGATAAAGAAAATGTGGTATATACGGACAATGGAACACTACTCAGACATAAAAAAGAATGAAATTCTGCCATTTGCAGCAACATGGATGAGTCTGGAGAAAATTATGTTAAGTGAAATAAGGCAGACGAAGAAATACCACTTGTTCTCACTCATAACTGGCTGCTAGGAAGGAAGGGTGAGGGCAGGAGGGGGGAAGAGAAGGAGGGAAGAAGGAAGGAATGAGGAAAGAAAGAAAAGACCACAATGAAACGTTGAACTTTCATGGAGGGAGGGAGGGAGGGGGTTTGGGAAGTGATAGGTCGGGCAAAGGGCATAAAGAAATATCATGATTTGTAAGAATGAATATGCTAATAATAAATAAATTATTTTTTAAAAAAGAAGTAAAGTATGAGTTTAGAGGAGTTAAGAGTTTTCTTGAATGACAAATGTTCAAATAACAGCATCTAAAAATAACTGCTGTCCTGATGTGGTCCACATCAGCTGTTTCTCTCACTCTAGGTCTCCAGGCCGCAAGAACTCAATGTCTCCCTGAAGCTGTAAATGTGGTGTGGAGAATATACCCTGTGATTACAAATCATGGAAGAAACACTCTTGACATTGCACATGTCCATGGATGGACAAGGGAGTACCATGGCTTTGTAGGAGTTTTAGACATGGCTCCTGGACACAGCCCTGGTGCTGCCCAGCAGAGTGCTGTGGGCTGTGCACAGGGAGCTGTGTGGGAGAAGTGGACAGTCCTCCTTGCTGTGGGATTCTCTGTCTAGTCAGCACACGTGAGAGTCATTATTCAGCCTGTGTCCACCTCTTAGATCACTGCGTGGAGGGGAAGGTTGGGGGTGTGTTTGCTTTTCTGCCTTTTTTTTTTTTTTTTGCTTGTTGTATCTAGCAACTTTCTTTCTCCATCTGTGTTTAGCACGTGTGTTACTTGCTAGCCATCACCTGCCAAAAACATGGTGTCTGAAGATTCATTTTTAGGTCTGCATAAGCAGGGATTGGCATTAACCACCATATTTATGAACATGTTTTTGTACCCTGCTCATCTGCTACCTTGTTAAATCTACTCTTCAGTTTGTGGGTTTATAAATGGGTAAAATATTTTCAAGATGTGAGTGTCAAAATAATATGTTTCCAAAGAATTCATGATGGAGACTGTAAAATGACTAAAACTTCATTATCACAGGGTTTTCTCAAAAGCTTTAAGATTTTGTTGTCTTTTGATAACTTGAAGAAGGAAACTCTATGCCAAGAAAATACTTTTCTGGATGTAGAAATATTACTTATGTTTCCTGTCACTGATGTCTCTCAATATCGGCTTCGTGTCCAGGAGTCATGTCTTCCAAAAAGTCATTAGTGGGATCCAGCAGACACACTGCCAGAAGATATCAGAAAATGGGACTTTCTGGTTTATGTGAGGTACAGCCACGTCTGTTTGAAGAAGTGCTTGCTGACACTCAGTCTTGTGACTGGGTAATGGGAAGAATGGGGGAAGGAAAAACAGGATGAAGATTTTTGAAGCTTGATGGCATCTGAAGCAGGTGCACCTGTGTTTGGAAAGGTGGGTAGATAAGGTGGGTTGCTGTTCTCCTCCTGCATGTCTGTTCATCTCCTGAGCCCAAGGCTTTTTGTTTATTTTTTTGTTTCTCTATACCAAATAAATACTTTGTAAAGCAACATTTTAATATTGAAATAATTTTAGATTTACAGAATGCTGCACAGATATGACAGAAAGTTTCATATACCCTTCAACTTCCTGGAATGTTAACATCTTACATAACCATAGTATATTTATGAAAACTGAGAAATTGGAAGTAGAATAGAACTATTAACTGAACTATAGACTTTTTTCATATTTTACTATATTTTCCAGTAATTTCCCTTTTCTGTTCCAGGATCTAATCTAGGATACCAAGTTACATTTAATTGGAGGTGTATTATTTTTTGTTGCATAAGAAGTTACCACACAGTTTAGTGGCTCATAACTGCATATGCACATTACTCACAGTTTCTCTAGGACAGAAATCCAGATGCAGATGATGAGCAAGGCTGAGGTCTACCTGAAGGCTCAGGTGCAGAAGGTCCCCTTCTTGTGATTGCTGTTCTTCCTCTTGTGATTGTTGTTAGGATTTTACTCCCTTTCTGAGCTGAGAAGACTCCACTGGTGAATTAGTGCAAACCTTTAAAAAATTAATGCAAATTCATCAAAAATTCTTCAAACTGTAGACCAATATGCCTTATAAATACATAAGCAAAAATCTCTAGGAAATACTAGAAAAACAATAAGAAACATATAAAAAAACACAATGACAAGATATTTATCTGAGAAATGAAATTTTGCTCAACATACAAAAACAATTAGTGTAATGCACTATGTTAATAGAATAAAAGACAGACATTAAATGATCATCTCAACAGATGCAGAATAAACACTTGACAAATCCAAAACCCATTCTTATTAAAAACAAAGAACAAATTAAGCACAGAAGAGAACTTTCTTCATCTAAAAATGGCATCCACAAAAAACTTTACACAACATCGTAAGTTATCTTAAAGGATCAATACTTTCCCCAAGATTATAAAAGGACATCCACTCTTGCCATTTCTATTAAGCACTATACTAGAGGCACAGTCAGAGCAATTAGTCTAAAACCATAAACATAAGGCATCCAGATTGGAAAGAAAGTGAAACTACCTCTGTTTACAAATGACATGATCTTATGTATAGAAAATTCTAAGAACTCTAATAACTTACAATTAGAAATAAAAAATGAGCTCAGCAAGGATGCAGTATACAAGGTCAATATACAAGAATCAATTTTATTTTTATACACCTATAAATCTAAAAAGGCTCAGTAAGCCATTTCGTTTAAAATAGCATCAACGAATAAAAATAATTAGGAATAAGTTTAACAGAATGAGTATAATACATGTATACTAAAAAGCCCACAAAACTTACTGAAAGAAGTTAATGAAATCCTAAACAAATAGAAAAAATAAAAGAAACATTTGACAGTCATTGATTAGAAGGCTTAATATTGTTAAGATGGTGATACTTTTCAAATGGATTTACAGGTTCAATGCAATCTTTATTAAAATCTCAGCTCACATTTGTTTTTGGCCTAAGTTGGAAAAGTGATTCTAAAATCTATATGTAAATGCAATACATCTAGAATAATAAAAACTTTTTTTTAAAAAAAAAAGAACAAATTTGACATAGTAGACTTACACTTCCTGATTTCAAAGTTGTGGGAGCTAATATAAATAAATAAATAAATAAATAAATATACAAACAAATGAGGGGTGGAAAGGAAGACACAACCATCACAATTCCTTGAACTTGTTAAGACAAATGATTAGATATGACATTGATGGGGGAGGGGAAAGGAATGGGGAGAGGGAGAGAAGAAAAGGAGGAATTGGTAAAGGGACATGAAAATCAACTATATTGTATATTATAAATTAAAATAATAATAAAAACAAAATAAATAAATAATAAATAATTTTTTAAAAAATGGATTTCCAAATCTGGATAAACTTAAAAATCAGTGGCAGAGCTGGTTGTAAAATATTCCATGCAATAACAAAGATGAATCCCTAAATCATGGTGTTGCATGAGAGAGGCAGACACAAACACAAGCGCTATTATTCCATTCACATTCAAGTCCCCACACAGGCAAAACTAAACTAATGTCATAAGTCAGAATAGTGGTGACTTTTGGGGGAGGAGAGAGAATGATATAACTGGGAAGGGGGTAGGGGATTTATGGGGTGTGGATAGTGTTCTCTCTTTTTTTTTTTGGCACTGGCCAGTACTGGGGACTTGAACCTGTGACCTTGGTGTTATAAGGCTGCACTCCAACCAATTAAGCTAAGCGGCCAGCTGGTGTTCTCTTTTTGACCTGGGTTTTGGCTACATGAGTGTGTTCACTTTATGGAAACTACTTGAGCTTACTTTTTGTGTACTTTTCAGTATGTGTATTACACCACAATAACATTAAAAAAAAAAAGACAGTGATCAAGACTTGTGATACTAGTATGAGCATATACATATAAATGAATGGAAAATAAGTGTATAAAAATTAACCATTACATTTAAGGTCAACTGATTTTTACAAGGTTGTCAAGTCAATTTAATATGGAAAAATATTTTCATAAAATGTTGCCGGGAAAAGTAGATGATGCACATTCAGGTTGGCGTCCTCTCACATACCATACACCTAATTGACTCAAATTGATCATTTATCTAAATGTAAGAGCTAAATAAGCCAAACCAACAGAAGAGAACATAGGAACACCTCTTCGTAGCCTTAGGTTAAAAACTATTTTCTAAGATGTGACACCTAAAGCACAAGTGACTGAAGAAAAATAGATATAATTAACTTCATCAGAATTAAAATCTTCTGTGATTCAAAGTACATCACCAAAATTTTAAAATAAAAAGGAAAGGGAGAAAAATCTTTGCAAGTTATATAGCTGATAAGAGCCTATTATCCAAACACATAAAAACATCTTACAAATCACAAATAAAAAAGCAAATATTTCAACTAAAACTAGCAAATTAATTGAATAGACATTTCAAACAAGCTACAGTCTGTCTAATAAGCTCAATGCCTTTTGGAAAATGCAAAAATTCCATGCAATACATGTCACAAATCTAAAAGTCATATTGCTAAGATAAGAAAGCAAGTTGAAAAAAAAGCACAATACTGTGTAATTCAATTTATATGGCACCCTGGAAAAGGCAAAAGTATAGAGATAGGAAAGACATTAGAGGTTACTAGAGATTCAGGAGCGAGGAAGGTCGTTAAATAGGTCAAGTAGAGGGGATTTCTTTAGGGCACTGAAATTATAATACTGAAATGGCTGATGCCTGATACTGTTTTTCAGATCTTACAGAATTTTATAACACAAAAAGTGAATCTAAAAGCATGCAAATTAAAAATATTCTGTGTCTTCTTTACAGAATAGCACAGTGGTTTAGAGAAGGGGCTCTGGAGGGAAATTCTTGTTTTACATGAACTCTTTTAATTATATGATAGGGTGGTCTTTGCACAGAAATAGAAAAACAAACCAATGAAAAAAGAAAAGAGAGGTTAATAATCAATCCATGTATATTAAACCAAATATTTTATAATGAAGATTAATGGAGAAAAGTTGAAATTTTAATAAATAATCCAGTATGTTGAATAGCCATCAGAGGAAATAAAATCTACCTTTAAACTCACATAACACACAAAATAAATTCCAGGTGGATCACTGCAGTGGTCTGAATTATGTCCCCCCAAAACTCAATGAAGTTTAAAATGTGTCCCCCAAGTTTTATGTATTAGAAACTTGGCCCCCACTGTGACTGTTAAGAAGGTGGGAGATCCTATTATGGTAATTGAATGGTGGAGCCTTGAAGAGGTGATTAGATTGTAGGATTGTGCAGTAATGAATGGATTAAAAATGGTGGTCAAGGGTGTGGTTCTGAGGGCTTTAAAAGAAGAGGAGAGTCTGCTGTTTTCTCTCTCTCTGCTCTCTCTGCTTCCCCCGTCTGGCAATGTGAGAATCCTGGGTCACTGTCACCACCACCAGAAAGACTTTGGACTTCCCAGCCTCAGAAACTGTAATCAATAAATTTCATTTTCTTTATAAATCATCCAGTTTCAGGTATTTTGTTATAAGCAACAAAAAGAGACTAATACAATCACAGACCTAAATATAAAATAATAATAATAATAATAATATATTATCCATACCCTATTAGGCAAATAATTTCATGACCTTGAGGTAGGAAAATGATTCTTTTTTATTTTATTTTATTTATTTTTATTGGTTATTAATATTCACGGGGTACAGAGCAAATTGTCACTACTCATGCCTAAGATGTGATAACTAGATCCTACTGCAGCACATGCCCATTACCACAAATTGTGATCATACCCCATGTCTCCCACCCAATAATCCCCCGCCTCCTTCCCCATCTCCCTTTCCCCACTCCACTTTGTATCCCTAGGTATGTTCTCTCCCTCTGCAAGTCCAATGCCTCACTGTGGTCTTTCCTTCCTTCCTTTAAACCTGGAAGGTAGTGGCCATATAACAGTATAAAGATCATCTAACATGTTGATGTGAGCAAACACCTGGAGAAAGACTAGTCAAGCTCAGGGTTCATCTGTTCCTTTCTTGTCAGGATTTAGCTGAAATTGAGTACTAGTAATAGTGCTCTCCTCTTGAGATGTTGTGAGGATTAAATGAACTGATAAAAACAAAGGGTGTAGACTAACATTAGGCCTATTTTAAACCCTAAGTCCGTGTTTGGAAATACTGGCAGCTCTTTCCAAGTAATTGCAAGATGTATCATTTACATAATTTGTAAAATGCACCATTATTTGATGTCACAATGAAAGAATGAAATACATAACACATATTTTGTATTACTGAGCATTTTTATCTCATAATTACTGAAAATAACTCTTTTGAATGTAAGTGTGGGTATTTGACTTCTGCCACACCTGTGATTACATGATGTAGAAAATAAAAGAAAAATACATTAACAAAGGTATTCTTAAATGTCTTTTATTCAGATCAAATTCTTCTAAGGCAATTTTCAACTCATCTTGTGCATGATATTCTCCACATTACCTGTGGTATTGGAATCTTTGTGGATGCAAATTTCTTGTGAGACTCCTATATTACTCTCTATGAGATTATATTTCCCATCTACTGACACACCATGTGCAAGTTTGACATCACCATGGTGATGACATCACTATAAGCTGAAAATGGAACATTTTTACACCAAGTTAATGTGTGTGCACAAGAGGGCAGTCACATTAAGACTGCCCTCTGGACAACAGTGTTTTTACAGTACCAATTTTAAGATGTATCTCTTTGAAAGATGTGAAATTGTGCAACTAAGATCAATGAAATACACTGTTTTCTCTGGCTGCCCATTTTGCAGTATAAATCATGGTGGTTCATGTGCTGTATTCTCGTCTATTATGGAAGAAACCTACTTAAATATAGTTTCATATAACTTAACCAACACTATTTACCTTCTATAGGGATTAAAGATATTAGCGGTATTAGTGGTCTATTGGAGTTTCTATTTTACGTGTTGAAGTGAATTCTTATAATTTTACATTGCCACCATTCTTCTGAATACAGGTTTAAGTTGCTCATAATGGAAGCAAGGTTTAGTCATCCAAGACTGGTTTCCAGTTCTTTGCCCCCTCTGGGTTCCTCAATATGGTGGGTCCTGATTTCTCCTCACACAAACCCTCCTGGTAACCACTCCCATGGGACAGCTGGATATACACTTGACCGACTCACCAACCCCCACATGTCATGTGGTCTATTCACTTGTCCTTCAGTGACCACCTCTTAGCCACAGTCTGACTCTAAACACTGCTTGCTTCCTGTAATCCCACTACGTAGAAGAACCCAGGAGAAAACTGCGTGGTAAAGCCCTGGAGCCAAATAAAGGCTTCAAGATGCTGGTCCCTCATTCTTTGTCTCTCTCTTTGCTCCCCTAGCCCCACTGGCTGTGGGTGTGTGTCCAGGATGACTTCCTCCTTATTGGCCCTCCCAGGCGTACTGCCCTCTTCTCTCTGGGATCTGCAGGTAACACACTGCTTCTGCTCTTTCCCATGTCTTGTTGAATTGACACATCTGTGTCCCACCTGTTCTATACACCTGGACCTAGTTTATTTCCCAGTCAGGGCTCCCTAGAGAATAGCTATCTTGGTAGGAATAAACTGGTCATGGGTCAGACAAGAGCCACAAGGTGTCTCCCAGTATAAACATGTTTCCTGTGAGAGGGACATGTGTTCACAGGTCAGACGTGTAGGCATCTGCCAGGATAAAGAAGGGTCCCATGAAAGGCACACTGTAAACATCCAGGACCAAATCTTTGAGAATTCCATTTATAGCCACTGTCCAGAGAGAACCTCAAGAGAAATGTAGAAATAACAAAAATTAAACATATGTGGAAAGGTCATTTTATTGACCATAGTTCAAAAATCCCAGTGAGAACAAAATTAGAAATGGAAAAGAGTTATCAGATGAGTGGATACGGAAAATATGGTACATCTACACAATGGAATACTACTCAGCTATAAAAACGAATGAAATACTGCCATTTGCAACAACATGGATGGACCTTGAGAGAATTATATTAAGTGAAACAAGTCAGGCACAGAAAGAGAAATACCACATGTTCTCACTTATTGGTGGGAGCTAAAAATTAATATATAAATTCTCTCTCTCTCTCTCTCTCACACACACACACACACACACACACACACACAAAAAAAAAAAAAAAAAAAAAAAAAAAAAACGGGGTTGGGGGGAAGAAGATATAACAACCACAATTACTTGAAGTTGATACAAACAAACAAACAGAAAGGACATTGTTGGGGGGAGAGGGGGAGGGAGAAGGGAGGGAGGTTTTGGTGATGGGGAACAATAATCAGCCACAATGTATATCGACAAAATAAAATTAAAAAAAAAAAAAAAGAAATGGAAAAGAGTTACATGAACGTTTGCACTGGAGTGGTATCTCTCTAAAGACTTAGGAAAAGCTGTATCTTGAGAATTTCTGCACTATTCTTAGAAATATGAGCAATGTACAGTGCAAGCTGCATTCTAAATCCAACTATCCAATCCAGACCGACAGTATATTTATGTTATTCTTCTTTCCCATTGTCCTTCTATTCATGAGGATGGTGACCATACACATCACTTTATGATCATTCACTGCAGAAGTAGATGCATTATGGTTTTCATAAAATGTTTGGCTCTGCCGACATGCTACTCTGGTCAACTCTACTTTGAGCTACATGGAAAATGGAATGGACTTTTGTGTTCTTGATGAATGTACTGAATGAAAAAAAGTCTCACATAATTTATCATGTAGGATGCTGAGTATATTTGCACCTAGAGTTTTAGGATCCAAGGCGGCTTCATTAATTCCAGGCCCCACCTTTCAATTACCATAATAGTATTTCCCACCCTCAACAGTTACAGTGGGAATTAAGTTTTGGGGGGACATTCAACCCAAGGCAGTTTCTAATTCCATTTCCTAATAAAAAGGTGCTGGGGGTCCATGAAGAAATGATAGATACTGGGCTTGATCAGAGAATCTACACAATTAGCCTGGAGCATTTTGTAGTATATTCCTCATCACTTACAATTTTTTCTCATAGTTATTAAAAATAACTCTTTTGAACTTATATAAACATTTGTCTTCCATCACTTCTATAATTAAGATAAAAATTAAAGCAAAATAATCAATGGTTATTCTAATTTTTTTCTCATTCAGATCACACTCTTCCTAAACACTTCTCAACTACTCCATGATTTTCACCACAATATCATGATCTTTGCTAATCAGAAGCTTTGTTGATGCCACATTTCTTATGAAACCACAACTCTCTGTGAGACTAGCTACTACTTCCAAGCAACTGACACCTGCTCTGTGAGTTATGATGTTGAGGAGATCACCAGAAGGTGACACTGAAAGATTTTTATTCCCAGTCCATGTGTATACACACAAGGGAAATTATGTTATGTCTGTCTTCTGGTGAAGAGAGTTTTCACAATACCAATTTTAAAATGCAAATATATTTGAAAGATATAAAAATGTGCACTATAAGATCAATGGGATACACTGTTTTTTCTCTGTGACTGCCCATCTTCTGAGTAAAATCATGGTGGTTCAGCTGTTCTGTCTGGTCTAGTACTGAGGAATCCTGCTTAAATATAGTTTCATATAATTTGACTAACTCTGTTTACCTTCTACCCAGCATGTAGAGATGTTAGAGTCATTAGTGAACTACTGGATATCCTATTTTAGTTGTTGTAGTGAATTCTTATAATATTACATGGCCTTGGCATCCATTTTCAATATAGGTTTGCCTTGCTCATCCCCAAAGCAGGGTTTAATCATCCACAACACCATTTCCTGTTTTCCACCATTTCCCAGTTCCTAAATGTGTGCAATCCAGGTAGTTTCACTATGCAACGCCTTCTTTTTGACCACTTTCCATAGGACAGACAGAAACAATACTTGACTCCCACACCTCATGCAGACTGTGCAGATATCCTGCAGTGAATACCTCCCATCATGGTGTGACTTCATGCACCTCATGCTGGCTCTGAACCCACCAGTCAGAGCTCCACAAGAGACACCTGCTTAGGTAACATCCTGGAACCCAGTGAAGACCTCAGCCAACTGGCCCCTCATTTTGTCTCTCTTTAATCTTGCACCATTATCACCCGCAGGCTGTTGGGGGTGTCCAGAATGGCTCCCTCCTCTTTCTTGGCCCTTTCAGGAATTCTGCCCTCTTCTCCCTGCACTCTAAATAATACATGGGGGCGGCCCCATGGCTCACTCAGGAGAGTGCAGCGCTGGGAGCGCCGAGGCCGCTGGTTCGGATCCTATACAGGGATGGCTGGTGCGCTCACTGGCTGAGCGCGGTGCGGGCAACACCAAGCCAAGGGTTACGATCCCCTTACCGGTCACAAAAATAAGATAAAATAAAATAAAATAAAATAAAATAAATAATACATGGCTGGGGCTATTTCATGCATTCTGTTCAGTTGCCAGCTCTGTGTCTCACTTGACCAACACACGAGAACCTGACTTCTTTCTCACTAAGGGCCCTCCTAGAAAGTGGCTATCTTGGTAGGAATAAATAGGTCACAGGTCAGATACAAGGTCTGACCATAGGGTGTCTGCCAGTATAAACAAGTTTCTGGTGAGAAGGACAGCTGGTTTGGGTTAGACACTTAGTCATTTGACTGTCTAACAAGATAAAGACATATCTCACAAAAGGCATGTTGTAAACATCCAAGACCAAAGTCCATTAAGTGTCACTGGGCAGGGCTAGAGTGTATAGCCACTGTCCAGAGACAAACCTCAAGAGTAAAATAAAAATAACAAAAATATAATATATGTGGAGAGGTCATTTTATAAACTATGTTTTAAAAAATCCATTGAGGAGGAACATAAAAGTTCTAAGAGTTACTTTTAAGTTTTCCCTGCAGTGGTAGCTCTTAAAGACTTAGAAAAATCTGTATCTCGAGAAATTCTGCCCTACTCTTAGAAATATGAGAAATGCTCCCTGTAAGCTTCATTCTAAATGCAATTCTCCAATCCAGAACAATTGCATATCCATCTCTTTCTCTTTTCCTATTCATGTTTCTAGTCTCATGGACGATGATCATACACACGACATTATGAACAGTCACTGCAGAAGTAGATGCATTGTGCTTTTCATAAGACAGTTTGCTCTTCTCACTTGTTACTCTCATTAGCTCTGCTTCTGGGTACTTAGAAAATACAATGGGCTTTCATGTTCCTGATGAATATATTAAAGAAATAAGAATCTCATATAATTTATAATTTAGGATTTTGTGTGTATCTAGACCTATAACTTCAGGATCACACTAGGCTCAATTAAGTTAACAGAAAGTCCTCATCTGAAATATATGACCCCGTTCATCTACTGAGCTCTCTCTTCTATTCAGGCTGGAGTGTGAAGTCAGGATATTGGGTTCTTGCCCCATGAAGTAGTCAAAGAATTTGGGATATTTACAAAGGCATCTTTCTGAGAAGTCTGATGGCCAGGCCAGTTTCAGTGAAATCCTGTCACAGGAAGTTGGGTAGGTTGTGGCAAATCGTATAGTCCATGTTACCAGAAAGCAGTGTTCGGGGACACTGTGCTCAGACTGTCGTATGTGCCTGTGACATCATGTTAGTACAGTATCAGTATCACCTGTCCTGTCAGCCCTGAACACTTGGAGCTCATTTTCAACCAGCCATTTCAAACAGGTCTCTCCTTATGTCTCCTTCATAGCCTACCTCTTTGACATTTTTTTTTTTAAGGAGCTCTGGTTATAATGAAATGAATAAAATAACATTCTATGTTTTAAGATGTCAATTTTAACAATGCTGTCCTTATTCATGGAGTGAAGTCTGAGCCTTTACAGGTACGAATGCATCCTGAATTACAAATTCCCTAAATAGCAGCACCTAAACATCTGCCATCCTGATCTCAGAAGTGAGAAATGTGGTCCATGTCAGCTGTGTCACTCCACGTCTACATGTCACAGGAGCTAGTTTTCTTACTGAATCTAGGAATTTGGTGTCGAGAGTATATTGCTTGATTATGGATCATAAAAGCCAGAGTCTCTACTTTACGGGAATCTTTGGGAGCATCATGCAGTCCATGGATTTGTAAGCTCTGTAGACATGGTAACCGTACACAATCCTGTTGCTGTCCAGAGTGCTGTGCACAAGGAGCTGTGTGGGATGAGTGGACAGTTCTCCCTGCTGAGGGATCCTCTGTTTATCCAGCACATGTGCAGAGTCATAATTCAGCCCATGTCCATCTCTTAGATCACTGCATGGAGGGCTGGGAATATGTTGTATCCTGCTTGTTTTGTTTTGTTTTTCATTTGTTTTCTACTGAACTTTCTCCACCTGTGAACAATACATGTCTATCACTCACTTGCCTCACCTGCCAAAAACCTAATGTCTAAAGATTCTGTTCCAGTTTTGTATAAAAAAGGTCTAAACTAAACCACCATATTTATACATATTTTCTGTACCCCACTGTAGAGCTAGGGCTGGGTCTGGAGCTCACAGACTCCTCAAGCCTGTTCACAAACCCTTCACATGCAGGTCTATGAGCTGGTTAACTGGCAACAAAGTCCTTGGAGCCTTGGTTGAAGTAGGAATAGTCTTTATTCAGCACATGCACATATCTGTGAACTAGGCAGTGCAAAGAGAAACTCAGAAACTCGACTGCTACCAGCAAAGTCCGCAGAAAACACTGAGCAGCTGCCAGCAGAGTAAACATGCTCTATTTCTAGATGTGAGCTCTGCCAGCCAGCTCTGCTTCACAAACTGAATACACAATAGCAGCAAACTAAAAAGATACATTGGTGCACATGCACACTAACTCCACCCACACACAACTTGTTTACAAAGAAATGTGCTGCATGACCCCCAACTGGACCTGAGTGGAGGGAGCCTGACCAAACTATTCTATTTTCCCCACACCTACTCACCTGCAACTATGGCAATATCTATTCCATGGCTCTGAGACTTGGCAATGTGTGATAAAATTTCAAGGTCTAAGTGTTCACAGAATATACAGTTGCCATGTTATATTCTGTAGCTTGAAAATAACTTAATAATGTTTTTCACAGGCTTGAAGGTACAGATGTCATCTGCTAACAAGAAGAAGGAATGCCTATACCCAGAAAAAATTCTCCTGTCCACATTTCCTTTAACTGATATTTCTCAATCTCGACTTCTAACATTAAGAAGTCAAGTCTTCAAAAAGACTTCAGTGGGACCCTCCCAAACAGTGTCTGAAAATGGGGCTTTCTGAGATGCTTGAAGCACAATTACCTGTCTTTAAAGAAAGGGTTACTGACATTCAATCTGTGACTGGGAAATGGGGAATATAATTAGAAGAAAAAACATGAATGACAACCCCTGGATCTTGACGGGAGCTTTCTGGGTAGATGCACCTGTGTTTGGGATGGTGGATAAATAAGAAAACGGGCTTTGCTGTTCTTTCCCTCCATGTCCATTCATGTCCTAGGCCCAGTGATCTTGTTTGTCTTTTTTATTTTATCACCAAAATAATACTTTTTTAAAAAAATATTCATTTTGAAACACTCATATTCATAGAACGTTGCACATATACTACAGAGTTTCATACACCCCTCCGCTTCATGAACTGTTAACATCTCACACCACCACAGAATATTCATGAAAATGATGAAATCGACAGTGGCACAAAACTGTTAACTGAAGTGCAGACTTGTTTCATATCTTACCAGGTTTTCAAATAACATAATTTTCTGTTACATGATCTAATCCAGGACACCTAATTACATTTACTGTTAGGTGTATTACTTATGTATGGCTACATAACAAATTACTACATAGCTTAGTGGCTCAGAACCACATGTACACATTACTCACTGTTTCTCTGGGTCAGATGGCCCAGGCTGAGGTCTCAGCTGAAGGTACATCAGGGAAAAGATCTTCCAAGCTCATGTGATTGTTGTAAGAATTCAATTCCCAGCCCAGGAGGAGAAGACTGCACTGTTGAATTGTTCCAAACATTTAAACAATTAATAACAATCTCACAATTTTTTTCAAAAACAAAACCCCAAAATAAACAAAATAACAACAACAATAATAGCAATAGAGAAGAGATCACTTCCCTATGCCTTCTAATGAGGCACTTTACCTTGATACCACAACTAAACAGAGACATTTCAAGAAAAGAAAATTAAGACTGGTATGCTTTATGAAAATAGAGGCTAACATCCTGAGGAAATACTAGCAAAACTAATCAGCAACATGTAAAAATGATTATACTCTATAACCAAGTGTATTACCTCAGGAACAGAAATTTGTTTCAACATACAGAAACAATTAGTATAACACAATTGTATTAACAGAATAAAGATGAAACACCAAATGATTTTCTCAAAAGCTGAGGGATAAACTTTTGACAATTCAAAAATCTATTCATGTTAAAAACAGGTAAAAATTAGGCTTAAAAGGAAACTTTATTTACCTAGGAAAGCATCCACATAAAACTCACATAACATTACAAGTTCTCTGAAGGGGCAATACCTTCCCTAAGAGTGGAAACAAGACGAGGATATCCATTCTTGCCGCTTCTTTTCAACATTGTAGTGGAAGATGTAGTCAGGGCAATTAGCCTAGAAAAATAAACACAGGCACCAAGATTAGAAAGGAAGTCAAATTACCTCTGTTTGCAAATGACATGATTTTGTGTATAAAAAGTCCTAAGGAATCTAAATAAAATACAATAAAAATAAAAAATTACGGGCCGAGCCCGTGGCGCACTCGGGAGAGTGCGGCGCTGGGAGCGTCGAGACTGGCCGGTGCACTCACTGGCTGTGTGCCGGTCACGAAAAAAAAAAGACAAAACAATAAAAAATAAAAAATAAAAAAATAAAAAATAAAAATTACTACAACAAGGATGCAGTTCTCAAGGACAATATAAAAAATGAATTATATTTCTATATGTCAGCAATTAACAATCTAAAAATAAAACTCAGAAATCCATTCCATTTAAAATAGCATCAAAAATAAAAACAAAAAATACTTAGGAATACATTCTACAAAATAAGTGTAAGATAAGTACCATGAAACTTACAAAATTTGATGGATGAAATTAATGAACTTCTAAATAGGTGGAAAAATCTTCAGTGCTCATTGATTAGAAGTCTTAACATTAAGATGGCAATAATTTCTAAATTGCTGTATAGATTTGATGCAATCCCTATCAAAATTGCATGTAATATTCTTTTTTATCTTTTGCCTAAATGGTCAACCTGATTCTAACATTCACACATAAGAGCAATAGGTCCAGAATAGCCAAAATAATATTAAAATAGAACTAAATTAGAGTAGTACACTCATACTGCCTTATTTTAAAACTTACTACAAAATGATAGTAATCAAAATTTGTGGTTATTAGAAATTTTACTATTACTAAATTTACTATTACTATTTTTACTATTAGAAAGATAGACTTATAGATCAGTAAAATAGAATTGAATATGCAAAAATGAAGTCTTATATTTACGGTAAATGATTCTACAACATTACCTAATCAATTCAATACAGAAAAAAATAGTTTTCCATCAAATATTACTTGACAAGTGGATATTTACATGCAAATTTTACTCCTCTCTCACATCACATACATAATTCACTCAAATTGATCATACTCCTAAGTATATGTGCTAAATAGACAAACTCCATAGAAGAGACAATACAAAAACATTTTTAATCATATGTCAAACAATGTTTTCTAAGACATAACAACTACAGCACAAGTGATAGAAGAAAAAAAATCTACATATTTAACTTCAACAGCATCAAAATATTTTTTGATGCAAAATACAAAATCAAAAGTAAAAAGATCACCCAAAGAACGGTGTAAAATCTCTGCAAGTTATATAGTAGGTAACAGTCAGAAATACATACATCAGAATACATCAAAACATCTTGAAACTCAAAAATAAAAATGAAATATCCCAATTAAAAACACTATATTAACAGAGTAGACAGTTTTTCAAAGAAGCTATAGTCATGTCCAATAAGCACATGAAAAGATGATTCTTTTTATCCTTAGGTAAATGCAAATCTACAGAATCATAAGATAAACTTCACAAATCTTAAAGGCATATGGCAAATTGAAAAAGAAAGAAAAGGTAAAATATTGTGTAATTCTATTTATATGACACTCTGAAAAAGGCAAAATAATACAGATAGTAAAGACATTATTGGTCTAGGGGCTTGAGAAAGAGGAAGGTGGAATAGAAGTACAGGGGATTTCTTTAAGGCAGTGAAGTCATTCTGTATGATAATGCTATGGTGGAAACATGATACTATTTTTCACTTCTTATAGAATTTTATAACACAAAAAGTGAACCTAATGACATTCAGATTAAAAACATTTAATAGCATAGGGGATCCTGGGGAAGATTAAAGACAAACTAATGTTACAAATATTATTTGTTCTATTTATTATAAATGTATGAAATAACCTCACTAAAAAGAGTGGAGGAAAAGGGGCTGGCATGAGGAACTGAGGAAATAAGTGGGGATTCTAAGTCTAAAGGCCTAATTATTTGTACACAAGCATTGCAAGTTAGTTGGTAGAACTGCGTCCCATGGGGGTACACATGACCAATTAGGAAACCACTATGGATGTATTTTAGGATGGTCTGATAAGTTAACAGATCCAACTTTCTCACTGGTAAGAGTGGTAGGCTACAGAGAAATATGTGGGAATGGGTAGATGGATTCACGTGTTACTAAATTACACCATGTGGTGCTAGAGATGTTAGTAGGAATTTGGGATTAATTTATTACAGATACATATGGACACTGTTGACATACATATAGATGTGAGTCTATTTTTGATTCAGTACACACAGGTAAATTTCTTTGCTCTGTCAGCGGATGAGACCTCAAATCAACAGATGCACCCATCAAAATAAGAACACCTGGTGCCCAGATCTTTGTGTCTAATTCCATTTTCCAGTAAAGGTAACTAGGGCTCCATGAAAAAAATGTTGGATAATAGTCTTGGGCAAGGAATCAACACAATTAGCATGAAGCACTTTGTACTGTGAAAACAAAAGAAAATGCTACTCAACCACTGAACCAACCAATTAATTACACAGTAGCTTGAAACCAAACTTTTGGTGGTATTTCAAACTGATACAGAAGGCAAGTGAAAGCCATTCAGTTGGAAGGTCTTTGTTAAAATCACTGTCAGTCTTAAAACACATAACATTAGCAATATTGTTGACACTGAGGACATCTCCCCAATTTCATCATCTTCCTATAACTGCTGAAGGTAACTGTTACTGTTAATTCTTTGTCATTTCTTAATTTACATACTTATTTTCTCTGTACATTTGTATTTCTAAATACTATATCGTTCAATTATTATTGCCTTCAAACTTAGATAAAAGTGTCCAATTTAATCCATATTCATAGTTTGTGTGTGTGTGTGTGTGTGTGTGTGTGTGTTTGTGACCAGTAAGGGGAATGCAACCCTTGGCTTGGTGTCATCTGCACCGCGCTCAGCCAGTGAGCGCACCGGCCATCCCTATATAGGATCCGAACCCGCGGCCTCGGCACTCCCAGCGCCGTGCTCTCCTGAGTGAGCCATGGGGCTGACCCCATATTCATAGTTTAACCATGGGAATCCATCAGAAAAATCCAAATTGTAAGATTTATGTAAAACAACTGACCAATACATTCTAAAGAGTCATGTTTATGAAAAAGTAAGTGAAACATGAGAAACTTTTTCAGACTACAGAAGACCTGTTGTGGCAGGTAGACATAAATATGGTGCCCAATGACCCACCTGCTGTTTCACACAACCCTGCATTCTAATCCCCTCCCCATGACTGTGGTCAGGAACTGCGACTCTTATGCAATAGAGTATTGCTTTAAATATGCTGGCCTGTCACTTGGGTGATTATTTTATTTTATTTTATTTTTTTGTCACTTGGGTGATTATGATACATGATACTGTGATTTCTGCCTTGATAACAAAATACCTTTCTTGATGAAATTTATAAAGAATTTTCATTTTGTCATGTAGAAAAAGCTCACATGGCAAGAAACTTAATTCAGCCTATGATCTATAGCCAGCAGGAAATTGGGGCCTTTGCTAACAGCCTGCGCCCTAGAGTTTGTAATATTACATTTAAAATTAATCCAAGCCCCTTCCCAAATAACACTGTATTACTTTACCAGTAGTTTTAGTTACCTATAATACCAAATATTCTTAATTCCTCTCTATAGACTCTCGTATTACTGCTGCCATTATTTCACTTATACATATATGCATACACACACATATACATGTATATACATATATACATGATATATGCATACATATACATACTCAAATATAGTGTTGCTATTATTCTTTTCAAGGAAATCTTTGTGTTATAATTTAAAATATAAAGAAACTTTAAATGACTAAAAAATGGATATATAACAGATAGGCTAAGAGAAATGGAACCATATAAAATGATCAATTAAAACCAAAAAAAGGAAGGAAATGGGTGGAAAGAAAAAATAGAAAGGAATAACAAGGGAAACAAATAGAAAGCAGTCATAAATATGGTAGATATTAATCCAACTATATCAATAGTCATTTTCAATGTCAATGGTTTTAATCACATTGACATCGTAGATTAAGAAACATGACCCAACTATATGTTGTCTACAAGAAATCTACTTTAGATATAAAGACACATACACATTTAAAGAAGATGCACAGAACTCATTTTAGAACTACTGATAACATATGGCTAAATTATGCCCTTGGTGGCGGCACCAAGTCTGGAAACTGCAGCTAGAACATGTTTTTTTAGGAACTATCTCAGACAAGGGGGAAGGAGCTGTGTCTGAAGCCCCATGCTCCTATCTCTCTGGACCTATTATATTTAGCAGTCCTCACATTCCTTAGATTATTCTAAGCCACTTTATTTCTCACAAGCAACTGGATATAATGGACATCTATAGACTACTTCATCCCAAAACTGCAGATTACACATTCTTCCTTAGCTCACATGGCACATTCGACAAGAAATATCACATTCTGAGCCATAAAATATACCATAACAATTTAAAAGAATGTAAATCATACAGTATATGTTTATCAGGCTCAATGGAATTAAATTCTAAATCAAAGTATAACTGGAAGGATAACTAGAAAATCCCCAAATGCATGGGAATTAAACAACACACTTCTAAATAACATATGGGTCAAAAAAGAAATCTCAAGATATTAAGAACAGAATAAAAATGAGAACACAGCGTATCAAAATGTGCAGAATGCAATGAAAGCAGAACTTGAAGGAAATGTGTAGCATTGAGAGCATATCTTAGAAAAGACAGTAGCTGTCAAACCAGCCATCTACATTTCCACACGTGGAATCAAGAAAGGGAAAAGCAGACTGAATCCAAAGTAAGTAGAAGAAAAGATCTATTACTGTAAGGAGAGTAAAAACAAAGTAATAGTGAAAGGAACCAGATTTTCCGTTAGTATGTTTATAGTTCAATACTTCCCAGAAAACAAAAGTGTCTAAAAATCAACAGGGAAAACACAAGACTCCACAGAGCACTGCTGTGTAAGGCACGCAGAGGTCACTCCCCCCCGAAATGTGATACTAATCTTCAGAATTGATCCCCAAAAAGGCACACTAATGCGGGGTAATTTCATTTGTTCACCAAGTTGTACTGTATATTTAAAAATTGCTAAAAGAATAGATTTACTAAAGTTGTCACAAGAAAAAAAAAAAAAACTTTGGTGACCTAAAGGATATGTTAATTAGATTCACTGATTCTTCCTTCCTACAATGTGCACAACAATCACAAAATAATATTGTACTCCATAAATATACACAATTGTTACCCGTCAATTAAAATAAACAAGTTGGCAAATTTTTACTTATTAATAATCCACTAATAAAAATTGTAGTAAATAACTATTGCTACGTACATAACACATGTGATAGAAAAGGGCACATTTGATAGAAAGAATGAAGTTAAAATATGCTATGTTACATTCGAAAAACATGAGAAATTATGACATTTGCATAAGAATATCAAAAACATATGAGACCAAGCAGACATAAATGCTTGAACGTTTGCCCGCGAAGCAGCGTCCTGTGAAGGCAGCAGCGCCCACCGCGCCCTCCGCGGCTGCGCACACGGCCTCCCTCTGCCTCCCTCTGCCTCCCTCTGCCTCCCTCCTCCTCCCTCCTTGTGCCCTCCTCTGCGGCACCTGCAGCTCTTGCCTCGGGTCCCTTCTCTGCGCAGCTGCTCAGGCTGCTCTATTCCCCGCGTGGAAGCAGGAGGCGAGGACGTGGCTGCTCCGCATCTGCTGACCACGGATCCCGCCTGCACCCGCAGAATGACGGAGGAGAAAGAAACCTGCCATCGAGGTGGGGCAGGGGATCTGAGCGATGGAGCACGGGAGGTGTACAGGAGACTTCAAAGTCCCTGGATCCTGACCCTCTCCACCTTCGGACCTCCCAGTGCACAGGGACCGTCCTCACTCCTGTCTTCCTGACAGGCAGACCTCGTGGGCTGGGGTGAGGTTTCCAGGAACAAGACCCAGACACTCAAAGCCCCTCCACGCAGAATGCGATGCTCTGCAGCTGTCCCTGCGTCACTTCCTGCCTGTCCTTTCTCATTGCCCAGTCCCACCAAGGTCTGCCCTTCCTGTTCCTGCCACTCTCACCTGTCCCTGTCCCAGCGCCCTTCACATCCTTGGCCTCTTCCCACGCCCTGGCCTGTGCCGGACACACGTTTCCTCTCCTCTTTCCCTCCTCTGTTTGCTTGACTCGCTGCTCCTCACCCTGCAGAGGCTCCTCCGTGTTCCTCCCCTAAGAGGCTTCCTCGTCCTTCCCATTCCAGGTCTCCTGCCTGTGCTCTGAGTACCAAGTGCAGCTCTTGCACCTGCAGTGCAGTGTCTGGCATGTTTTCTGAATCCCCACTGCATGGACTATCAGAGAACATGAAAACATTGTGCTGTTCCCCTGTGAGTCCCACACATGTAGTGGACAAAGAGCAATATGGGAGATGCTCTGGTGATCTAAAAAGTCACCAGCATAAAAAACTCTTTAAATTATTTCTTATCCAATAAAGGAAAATAAACATAGGATTTCAACTCTTTCAACAAGACCACATTATAAAAATAGGTGCTGCCTGGAGATGTGTGTAAACATTCTCTTAATAGTATCTTTTTTTACTGAATATTTTTTTAAAAATTAGTATTTACTCATCAAGTGAAAAGAATAAATATCTATATTATGGGTCATTATATAAGAAAATGTCTTGCAGACATTTCAAAATTTTGTGGAAAGAAACCTATCCAATGTTCATAAGTTTGTGTAAGAGGAAACCAAACAATATACTGAAATTTATTCTTGCATATTAATGAAATGGCTGGTCTCTGTGTTCAGAAAGGAAGTCTCTCTGTTATGTGCACACAAAATAATGCTTTGCAAAACTATCACACTTAGAACGAACTCTGTCATTTAAATGAAAACATTCACAGTGCTTTTTAAGCATGAGACTCTGAGCAAGTTTCATACTGTGGTTCCCAGAAAAGTCTGTTCCTCTCCTTTTCAAGCAGAGGTATTTCAGAGAAAATTTCTAGACTACTAAAACAGAATGTGTAACAAGTGACTTTCCTAATAAAAGTGATATTATCATTCAATTTAGTAAAGTGTAATTCTTGAAAAGATAAAAATAATTTAAAAGATTTTGCAAAAAATGATTATAAATACATTATTAAACACAGAAGAAAGGCATTAATACACAATACAATGATACTAATTTGGTTGTAGATGATGTTTATGTAAATGTATAGACAAGTAAAAAAAAAAAGTAAATATAGAGACAAGTGTTAAAGACATTTGTAAGACAAAACAAAAACCAAAACACATATTACAAGGCAGGCTTGAAACAGTAACATGTCCCTGGACAGCAAGCACAATGACTGCTGAACAAACTTGATCTTTAAGCAAAATAGCTGCTTTCTCCAATAGACCCCAGAGGAAGGGGAGGAGCAGCTGGCCCTGCCCATGCAGACCCCACAGATAGACTCTAGACCAGGCTGTGCCAGCTCAGGCCCCTTTCTCAGTAAGCATGGTTCAGGGAAGGAAAAGCTCACCCACTGTGTTCTCCTGGCTGGGGCAGGAAGCATCAGTGATGTCTGTACAGGCTCCTTCTCTGCTCGCTGTTGCTGCTAGAGTGGAAAGTTCCCCAGGCTTCATAAAGCAAAGAAAGAAGATGAGGAGTTAGACTGAATGAAATTCAATGAAAATATACCAAATAAGTAACACAGGAAATGGTGTGGGGGGGATTGCCTGAGATTCACAAGGACATTAGACACAGAAGTGTCAACAGCAATGTCCTAAAGTTTTATACTCTCCTCTTTATTCGAGGTACAACTGAGAATACTGGTGTAGGTGCAAGGTATTCAGGATTCTACGCTTCTCTATTTTCCTTACAGTTTAGTACAGTGAGTAAAAGAATGGCCTCTGGAGGTAAAATTCTTTTGTTAAATAAACTTTCTTAATAGTAAGATACATAGAAAAATAAAGCAATAAAAAAAAAGAGAAGAGAGCTTAATAGCCACTACATGCACATACAGTTATTTCATATTTAATGGAAAAAATATTAAATTTTAATAATGTTCCAGGATACTGAATAGCCATCAGAAGAAATAAAATCTAACTTTAAGCTCACATCAGACACAAAATCAATTTGAGGTGGATGACAGACTTACACATAAAAAATAATGATACAGTATTTAAAACCTATTTTAGGCAAATACTTCCATGACCTTGAGGTCATGAGATTGAGGTCAAAAGATTTCTTAAACTAAACCTGGACCATATAAGAGAAAAGATATTCTAACAGAACTAAGGTGAGTAAGGACTCTAGAGATAGAGTCAGTCTCAAGGTTTTTCTATACCTTTCCTGTAGCACTTTAGCTCAGATTGACAACTGGTGATAGCTCCCACCTCCTGAGATGTTGTGAGGATTAAATGAACTAATGATACATAAAGTATGTAGAAGTAGGTCTGTGCTAAACCCTAAGTCAGTATTTGCTAATTCTGACAGATTGTTCTTAGTAAGTATAAAGTGTATCACTTGCATCAATTGTAAAATGCAATATTATTTTATGTCACAGTAAAAGAATAAAACCATTGGCAAAGTATGGTACAAGTACTTACCATGTGGAATTTTCATATCTTAATTACTGAAAATAACTCTTGAACTTATATAAATGTGAGTATCTGTCTTATATCATGCCTATGATTACATAAGATGTAAATTGAAAGCAAAATACATCAGCAAAGGTATTCTCAGATTTCTCTCGTTCAGATCAAACTCTTTTGAATCGCTTTTCAAGTCACCTTGTAAGCAATTTTTTCCACATTATCATCATCAGTGGTAATTAAAAGATTTTGTGATGCCACATTTCTTTTGAGATTCCTGAACTACTCTCTGGAGATTATATTTCTCAGCTACTGACACACCAGGTGCAAATTCAATGGTGATGATATCACCATAAGCCAATAATGAAACATTTTTACGCCAAGTTAATGTGTGTGCACATGAGGGCAATCACATTATGACTGCCTTCTGGATAACACTGTTTCTACAATATCAATTTTAAGATGCTTCTCTATTTGAAAGATGGGAAATTGTGCAATTTAAGATTAGTGCAATACACTGTTTTCTCTGTGACTGCCCATTTTTCAGTGTAAATCATGGTGGTTCATCCCTGAATTCTGGTATATTATGGAGGAAACCTGCTTAAATACAGTATCATATAAGTTGACCAATACTCTTCACCTTCTTCCCAGGTATTACAGGTGCTAGTTACTAAATTACCAGAATTATTATTTTTTAAATGTTGTAGTGAATTCTATATTTGATATCCATTTTGAACACAGGTTTAACTTGCTCAAAACAGAAGCAGGACTTAGTCATCCACAAAAGTTTCCCCTTCTTTGCCCCCTCCCAGTTGCTCAATATGGTAGATCCCGATTTCTCCTCATACAACCCCTCCTGGTGACCACTCCCCATGGAACAGCTGGATACAGTCTTGACTTGCTCCACTGACCCCCACATGTCATGTGGTCTATTTACTTGTCCTTCAGTGACCACCTCTCAGCCACAGTGTGACTAAACACTGCTTGCTTCCTGTAATCCCACCATGTAGAAGAACCCAGGAGAAACTTGTGTGGTAAAGCCCTGGAGCCAAATAAAGGCTTCAAGATGCTGGTCCCTCATTCTTTGTCTCTCTCTTTGCTCCCCTAGCCCCACTGGCTGTGGGTGTGTGTTCAGGAAGACTCCCTCCTTATTGGCCCTCTGAGGCGTGCTGCCCTCTCCTCTCTGGGATCTGCAGGTAACACACTGCTTCTGCTCCTTCCTGTGTCTTGTCTGTGTCTCACTTGACCAACACACCTGGACCTAATTTCTTTCCCAGTCAGGGAGTAGCTATATTGGTAGGAATGAACTGGTCGTTGGTCAGACAAGAGCCACAAGGTGTCTTCCAGTATAAACATGTTTCCTGCAAAAGGAACACCTCATCACAGGTCAGACGTGTAGGCATTAGAGCATTTGCCAGGATAAAGAAGGGTCCCGTGAAAGGAACACTGTAACATCCAGGACCAAACCTTTGGAAGTCCTATTTATGGCCACTGTCCAGAGAGAAATCTCAAGATAAAACTAAAAATAACAAAAATTCTACATATGTGGAAAGGTCATTTTATTAACCGTGGTTCAAAAACTCCAGTGAGAACAAAGTTAGAAATGGCAGTGAGTCACATGAATGTTTGTACTGGAGTGGTAGCTCTCTAAAGACTTAGGAAAATCTGTACCTTGAGAATTTCTGCCCTATTCTCATGGAAATATGAGCAATGCACCCTCTAAGATTCATCCAAAATCTAATTAATGAATCCAAAATAATTGTATATCAAAATTTTTCTTCTTTCCCATTGTTCTTTGTAATCACAAGGATGGTGACTATACAAATCACTTTATGATCATTCGCTGCACAAGTATATGCCCTGTGGTTTCCAAAAAAGTGTTTTGCTCTGCCAACTTGTTACTCTGGTCAACTCTACTTTGCAGTATGTAGAAAATGGAATGAGGTCTGGGTTCCTGATGAGTATACGGAATGAAGAAAAATCTCACATAATTTATCACTGAGGATTTTCCACGTATTTGCACCTAGAGTTTCAGGGTCCACAGAGGCTTAAATAACAGCAAATGTTAATCTGAAATGTATAAACCTCCATCTATGGAAATCTCACCTCTGTTCAGGATAGCGTGTGGAGACAAGGTGCTTGGTTCTTGCCTCATGATGTGGTCTAAGAATCTGTAATACTTACAATGGCATCTTCTGAGAACTCTGGCAGCCAGGCCAGCTTCAGTGAAATCTGGTTAACCGTTGGTTCATAGGTTGTGAGAATTCACATCTTCTATACTATGAGATAGTATGAGACAGTGATGTTTTAGGACTCGGAGTTCAGCACTGTCCTCTGTGTCTGTGACATATTAAAACAGTTTTGTGTCTATCTTTGTCTTCTCCCAACCCTGAGTACATAAAGCTCATGACCACCTGCAATTTGGAGATGGGTCACTCTTTTTCCTCAGCTAGTCATGTTGCCTTCATAACTTGTCTTTTTTTTTTTTTTTGAGTACTTGTTATAATAAAAGGAAAAAATATAAATATAAAGCCCCATATTTTATGGTGTCAATTTTAACAACGCTGCCCTTTTTCACTGAAAAAAACTATAAGTCTTGATGGGTAAGAAGGTTTCTTGAATTACAAATGCTTGAAATAGAAGCACCTGAATAATTGCTGTCCTGATCTTAGAAATGAGAAACATGGTCCAGGTCAGCTGCATCTCTCACTCCAGGCCACAGGACCTCAAAGTACATAGAGTATCATATACTCTTCAGCTTCCTATAATGTCAGTATCTTATATAAGCATACTATACTTATGAAAACTGAGATACTGACAGTAATATAAAACTATTAACTGAAGTGCAGACTTTCTGAATATTTTACCAGGTTTTCCAGTAAGATACATTTTTCTGTTCCAGGATCTAATCCAGCATGCCACATCACATTTACTGTCACGTGTGTTACTTATCTATAGCTGCATAAGAAGAAACACATAGCTTAGTGTTTGGAAACAATACATACATATTACTTACAGTTTCTCTGTGTCAGATATACCACGCTGAGGTCTTAACTGAAAGCACAGCTGGGAAAGGATCTTCTTCCAAGCTCATGCGATTGTTGTTAGGATTCAATTTCTATCCAGGTCAAGATGACATCAGTGGTGAATTACTCCACGTCATTAAATGATTAATAACAATCTTTTGCTAACTTTTCTATCAAGAAAAAAAAGGTGAACACTTTACAATGCATTTTATGAGGCTAGACAGACATTTCAAAAAAGGACAATTATAGATCAATATACTTTATGAGTAAAGAGGCAAAAATTCTCAAAGAAATAAGATGAAAACAAATCAGCAACATGTAAAGATTAATTACAATATAACCAAGGGATGTTATCTCAGGAATGCATGTTTGGTTCAAGTTACAAAAACAACTAGTGTAATCACTACTTTAATAAAATGAAAAGCAAAGACCACATGGTCATCTCTGAAGATGTAGAAATAAGCATTTGACAAGTCAAAACACCACTCATGTTAAAACAAACAAAAAACAGAAACAACAAACAAAAAACGGATGAAATTAGGAATAGAAGGGAAATTTCTTCACACAAAAAGGGCATCAACAAAAAACCCACACATCAACACATGGAGTCATGACAATCTCAGTAATCGCCCCAAGATTAAAAGCACTACAAGAAGGTCCATATTTGCCATTCCTGCTTAACATTGTACTAGAGGATGTAGCCAGGAAAATTTGGCTAGAAAAACATATATGACACCCAAACTGGAAAGTCACACTATCTCTTTTCAAAAATGTCATGATCTTGTGTATGAAAAATCCTATGAAATTCACTAAAATAAGATTATAACCAAAAAATCAAGGTGACAAAGGATGCAGTATACAAGGTCAATAAGAAAATCAATTGTATTTCTATACTCCAGCAATTAATCTAAAAATAAAACTCAGAAAACAATTCCATTTAAAATAGCATCAAAAAATATACATAGAGATAAATTTAATGAAAAAAGGTTAAGATATGTACGTTAACAAATATAAAACATATTAAAAGAAATTAATTATATCAAATAAACAACAAAACAATTCTATTTTCATTGATTAGAAGGCTTAATATTAAGAAGGCAATATTTTCCAAATGGGTCTACAGAATCATAGAGATAAATTTAATGAAAAAAGGTTAAGATATGTACGTTAACAAATATAAAACATATTAAAAGAAATTAATTATATCAAATAAACAACAAAACAATTCTATTTTCATTGATTAGAAGGCTTAATATTAAGAAGGCAATATTTTCCAAATGGATCTACAGAATCACTGCAATGCTTACAGAAATCCTAGCCGACTTCTCTTTCATTTTTTGCAGTAATTGGCAAGCTGATTCTGAAATTCATATAGAAATGAAAATGCTCCAGAACAGCCAAAACAATCTTAAAAAGAAGAACAAAGTTAGAGTGCTTGATTCCTTCCTCCTGATTTCAAAACTGACTGCAAACTGACAGTAATCACAACATTGTGGTTCTGGTGAAAGGATCAACATATGTCAATAAATGAGCATCCAGAAGTTATTCTTTATGTTTACGGTAGATAGATTTTACACAGTATCCAATATAATTCATTATGGAAAAATATTTTTCTCAACAAATGCTGCTGGACAAGTGAATATCCCCAGGCAATTTGGACTCCTCCCTTATACCGTACACACAATTGACCCAAGATCATGGACCTAAGCTAAATGTTACAGCAGAAACTATAAATACCACAGCATAGAACATAGCAAATACATTTTTGTGGCATTAAGTGAAAGAATGGATTCTAAGAGATATCACAAGATTACAAGTAAAAGAAAAAATATATAGATAAACTGAACTTCATCAGAATTTAAAAGTTTTGTGATTCAACATACGCCATCAAGACAACCCAAATAACGGGAGGACTGTTTGCAAATCAGATGGCAAATAGGGGTCAATTGTCCAGAATATATAAAACCTTCTTACAACTCAAAAATAAAAAGAGAAATATCCTAATTAAAAGTGGGTAAATTGTGGTGAGTAAACATTTGTCCAAAGAATCTACAGAAATGTCCAATAAGCACAGGAAAAGATACCGAACACTTTTTGTCCTCAGTAAAACACAAACCTGATTCATCATGAGATACACTTCACACATCTTAAAGATAATTTTCAAATAAACCCAGTTTGAAAGACTACAAATATGTAACTTCATTGAGATAACACTGTAGAAAATGTGAATTTTTAGGAATATATAATGATTATTGGTTTCCAGGGGCTTTGGGGAGGAATGTTGAATAGGTGAACCAGACGATATCATTAAAGCAGTGAAATTATTCTCTATGATACTGTAATGGTGTGTTGATGCTATTTTTCAAATCCTACAGAACTTTATATCACAAAGAGTGAACCTAAATATATGCAAATTAAAAACATCATTTCATCATTTAGTCTGTTTGAAAATCCCAGGGAGCAATGCAGGAAAAAAAAACACAACTATACAACAAATGTATGAAAAACCCTTACTGAAGAAAGTGGGAAAAAAAAGATGACCTTCATAACTTAAAAAATTAGGGGAGATTCTAACCTAAAGGACAAAGGATTTGTACATAGCAATGCACTTTAGTTAGTAAAGTTGCAAAATACATGGGGGTATGGATTAACTATTCTTAAATTGTTATGCATGCATTGTGGGTCTCAATGATTAAGTAAACGAAGCCAACTTCTTCAATGTTAGAGTAGAAAGTTACATACAAGTGAGTGAAAATGAGCAGAGTGATTCATGTGTTACTGGATTAGATTCATGCCTTGATGGAGACATTAGCAGGAATTCGTATTTAATTTTATATAGATATGCATGGACAAATGTAGAAATATATACACACACACACATATGATTATATGTGTGAGCTACTATACACACATATATTCCTTTACTTTGTCAGATGACAAAGCGTAAAATCAACAGACCCCTAAGAGAAATGTGTACACAAGCTACCAAAATCTTTGTTTATAAACCATTCACCACCACCAACTCCACCACCACCAACACAACAGAAGTAGAAGAAGAAGAAGAAGAAGAAGAAGAAGAAGAAGAAGAATTCGGATTCCTTGATTCCTTGAAGAAATGGTGAATACTAGGTTTGGGCAGGGAAACAATACAATAACCTGGAGCACTTTGCAGTGAATGAAATTATGTAAATGCTAAACAACAGCATAAACAACCAACCATACACAAAAAGTCAAGGGGCAATAATGTGAGTATTTCAAAATGGTGCAGGAGCCAACACAAAGATCTTCCAATGGTCAGCACTGGAACAATTTGAGCAATAAAATAAATCAGCTAGAACAAGTACAGTGTAAAATAAATATCTATGATTTTACATACAATTTCATATGATCTAAATAATTGGTTGAATAAATATGTAATAAATGGTGGAAAACAGATCAATTTCACATGGTGAAGAAATACAAATACTATTTGTAGAACTTCTGCCCATAAGGAGGTGGAGTGTGAGCCCAGACTTCTTGAGAATGTTCTGTGCAGAGTGACTTCTTTTCAAAAAGTACAGCATGGAAAGGAGAAGTAAGAGTAATTTTATGGTGGAGAAACATGACTCAAACATCCTCATTTGATCAAGTGATCAAATTAACATCAAAACATGATAGAGCATTTGTATGATGTGATGAGAATAGCACCTCTCCTCTGATTTTCTTCCCTAAAACCAAAACCCCAGTCTAACTGTGAGGAAAACATCAGTGAAATCCCAAGGTATAAATTTCAATATGATCAAAAACAAGGTAAATTTCAAAAACTGTCAAAACCAAAAAAAAGACCAAGCTGCAATGCTATCTTAATTGATGTGGAATTTTGGATGAAATCCTGGAATAAAAAATGGACATTAAGGAAAAACTGAGGATATCGGATTAAGTGTGGATGTTAATGAATTATAATGTACAATATTGTTTGATAAAGATGGCAGATGTTGCACAATAATATGAGGTTAATAGTAAGGTAAATTATGTATTGGTTATATATAAACACTTTTACTGATTTTGCAAGTCTATAAATTTAAAAAAAAAACTTGTAAAGTAGCAAAGTTCATCTTTCTCTCTCTTTTAAAATTCGTTGCCAAGTTTACTAAACAGAACATTATCCATGTTGTTTATGCCCCATGCATGCATGTTTCTCCAATTCCATCCTCTTCCTTACCCCAGGGAAGGTAACTATTACTTTGAATTTCTTATTTGTCATTCCCTTATTTTTCTTTATTATTATTCTCTCTACATTTGTGTTTCTAAATAATATATTTTTCACATTAAAAAGTCTATATTAATGCCTTCCAGAACATTATTTATAGAATATAAATGTGTCTATATTAATCCATAATCCTAGTCAAATTATGTGAACCATCAGACACATAAACATGGTATATCCTACAAAATACCCCACCAGCTTTTTACATAAGGTTGAATGTCATGCAAAATAAGTGAAGACCATGAGCCTGTTGGGGACTAGACAGGACATGATTAGGCAGGTAAACACTAAAATGGTGCACAATGATCTCTACCTCTTGGTATACACAGCCTTGCAATTTACCCCCTCCCTGTGAATGTGGGTAGAAACTGTGACTTGCTTTGATACAATAAAGTACTGCAATGATGTGATTTTACTTGGGTGATTATGTTACATAAGATTGTGATTTCGGTCTTGCCGGCAAACTCTCTCCTCTGATGGCTTTCATGAAACATTCTGCCAAGGGGAAGAAGTCCACTGCCTAGGACACTGAATGTCCTTCCAGAACTTAATCACCACTATAACTGTTGAGGGTGGATGTATTAGTACTTTTCTGTTGCTTATAACAAAATACATGGAACAGGGTAATTTGTAAGAAAACAAAATTTATTGCTTACAGTTTTGGAGGCTGTGAAGCCTGAAGTCTTCCCAGGGAACATTTGTTGAAGGGCTTGGTGGTGGCAACAGTAACCTGGGGTTTCACATGGCAAAAAAAGGCACATCAGAGAGAGACTAACTTCTTAATTCATTCTCCTTCTAAAGCTATCTGAAACATTCCCCAGACCACCATTTTTAATCCATTCACTACTGCAGGGTCCCACAGTCTAATCACCTCTTCACGGCCCCACCTTTCAATTACCATAGTACAGCTGGTCAGCTCAGTTGGTTAGAGTGCAGACTCATAACACCAACTCAAGGGCATAGATCCCCAGGTAGCTGCCAAAAAATAAAAATAAAAAATTAATCTTACATCTCAATTACTATAATAGGATTCCTTACCCTCTTAACAGTTATAGTGAGGATTAATTCAACTCAAGGCATTCTGCCCTTGGTCCCCCAAAACTCATGTCCTTTTCACACACAAATACATTAATTCCATCCCCAAAATCTTAACTTATTTCAAATAAAAATTCCAACATTCAAAGTCCCATCTGTGAATTCAAAACTGGTTATCTACTTCCAAGATACAATGGTGGGACAAATATCGGGTACATATTCCCATTCAAAAAGGGAGAAATAGGCCAAAAGAAAGGTGTAACAGATCCCAAACAAGTGTAAAACCCAGCAGGGCAGGCATCAAATCTTACAGCTGGTGAATCATGTACCCTGAGTCCAGGTTCAGTGTCCTCTGCATGCTGCTGTCAGGGTTTGGTCCCCAAGTCCCCAGGTCGCTCCACTTCTATGGCTTTCCTGGCCTGACGCCACACTTCAACTCTCCCAGGCTGCAGTTCCACTTTGGTAGCTCCACAGTTCTGGGGTCTCCACAGTGGTCCTGCTCCCATGGCTCCACTACACATGGCACTGATGGGGTCTCTCTATTGCCAACTCTGACCCCACATTTCCACTCAGCATTGCTCTAGTGAAGGCTGTCTGCTGTGAATCCACCTCTGTGACAAATATCTTCCTGGGCCCCCAGACTTTTCCATACATCCTTTGAAATTGGGGTGGAGGCTCCCAAGCCTTCACAGCTCTAGCATCCTGTAAGCATGTGAACTTAACACAAAAGGACACTGCCAAGGCTTCTCACTTGTATTTCCCAAAGCTGATGGTCCAGCCACACCTGGGGCCAATTTAGCTACAGCTATAGCAGCCAAAGCAGCCAGGGTGTTGGGGGTGGAAACAGCTTCCCAAGGTGGCACTGGGCAGTGAGCCCATGGAAGGTGCCTAGGGTCTGTTCCCCAAGACAATTCTGTCTCTCTAGGTCTTTGAGCCTGAAATAGAAGGATATGGCCCAGAGGCTTCTGCGGTACCTTCAGAGCCTTTTCTCCCTTCTCCTGATAATCCCTTTCTTTTGTACTTATCTTAGCACCATTAAATTTTTTTCCTGAGAATGCTCCCTGCTTTTCTACCACATGGTCAGGCTACAAATATTCCAAATCTTTACACTCTGCTTCCCTTTTAAATTCTGGCTTTATGTCATGCCTTTGCAGCCTTAACTCGGAATAGGCTGTTACAAGTAGCCATGCAGCTTCTTTAATGCTTTGCTGCTTAGAAATTTATTGTACCAAATACCTTGGGTCAGCACTTTTTGAAGTTCCACACTCCATAAAATTTGGGGGCATGAATAGAATGCAGCCACATTCCTTGCCAATTCATAGCAAGGTTGATCTTTGCCCTGGTTTCCAATAAATCCCTTCTAATTTATATCTGAGACCAACTTAGAATAGTCTTCATAGTCCATATTTCCATAAGCACTCTGGTCACTACATTTATCCAATCTCTAGAACTTTGCCTGGTTTTCTTGTCTTCTAAACTTTTACCAGCACCTAGGCTTTTTCTTGCCTGTTCCTCCAAATTCCTCCAGCCTCTCCTTGACACCTAGCTCCAAAGCCACTTCCAAATTTTCAGGTATTTGTTATAAGCAACACCTCATTTCTCTGGTACCAATTTTCTGTATTAGCCCATTTCTGTTGCTTATAAAAAAATACCTGGCAATCCTACTTCTGGGTATATACCCAAAGTAATGGAAATCATCATGTTGAAAGGATATCTAAACTCCCATGTTCATCTCAGCTCTGTTTACAATAGCCAAGATATGGAACCAACCTAAATGTCCATCGATGGATGACTGGATAAGGACAATGTGGTATATCTACACGACAGAATACTACTCAGACTTAAAAAAGAATGAAATTTTGCCATTTGCGACAACATGGATGAGCCTGGAGAAAATTATATTAAACTAGACAGAGAAAGAGAAATATCACACGTCCTCACTCATAAGTGGCTGCTAAGAAGGAAGGAAGGAAGGAAAGAGGGAGAGAAAGAATGAAAGACAGACAGAAAGAAAGAAACACAGAAACAAACAAACAAGCAAACAAAAAGACCACAATAATATGGTGATCTTTCAGAAGGAGAGAAAAAACCTACAGTTAGTAGAGGTAGGAAGGCAAGAGGTAGAAGGGTCAGGGGAGTTTGGGTAAAGGGCACAAAGAATAATTACTATGTGCAATAATAAACATGCTAATAATAAAATGAAAATATGGGGAATGGGATGATTTATAAAGAAAATGAAATTTATTGCTTAAAGTTTTGGACACTGAAAAGTCGAAAGTCCAGGGAACACATTTGGTGAAGGCTTGGTGGTGGTGACAGTGACCCAGGGGTCTCACATGGCAGAAAAAGGCACACCAGACAGAGACTAACCTCTTCATTCACTCTCCTTTTGAAGCCCTCTGAACCACGCCCCTGACCACCATTTTTAATCCATTCACTAGGACATGGTCCCACAATCTAATCACCTCTTCAAGGCTCCACCTTTCAATTACCATAATAGGATTCCTTGCCCTCTTAATAGTTATACTGGGGTTTAACTTTTAGGGGGACTTTCAATCCAAGACATTGAGAAATCCTATTACGTTAATTGAAAGGTGGGGCCTTGAAGAGGTGATTAGATTGTGAGGATGCTGCATAGTTAATGGTTTAATGGTGGTCGCTGTGTAGTTCTCTCTGCTCTGCCATTCTGCCAAGTAAGACCTCTGTCACTGTCACCACCAACAAGACCATCACCAGATGTGTTCCCTGGACTTTGGTCTTCCCAGCCTCGAAAACTGTAAGCAATAAATTTCATTTTCTTATGAATCAAGTCAGTTTTGGGTATTTTGCTAAAAGCAACATAAGTGGACTAATACAGAAAATTGGTACCAGAGAAATGGGATGTCACTCATAACAAAAACTTGAAAATGTGGAAGTGGCTTTGGAACCGAGCATTATGCAAAAGTTGGAGGAGTTTGGAGGACTTAGTAGAAGACAAGAAAATGAGGGAAAGTTTGGAACTTCTTAGAGGTTTCTTAAATGGTAGTGACCAGATTGCTCTCAGAAACATGGACTGTAAAGACCATTCTAAGAAGGTCTCTCATAGAAATAAGGAGTTTATTGGAAATAGGGGCAAAAATCACCCTTGCTATGAAGTGGCAAGTAATTTGCTGGGGTTCTGTTTATGCCCCCAAATTTTATGAAATGCGGAACTTAAAGGTGCTAAACAAGGGTAATCAGTGGAAGAAATTTCCAAGCAGCAAACCACTCAGGAAGCTGCATGGCTATTTGCAACAGCCTACACTGAGTTATGGTGGCAAAGGCACAACATAAAGCCAGAATGTATAATTAAAAGAAAAGCAAACCATAAATATTTGGAAAATTTGCGGCCTGGCCATGTGATAGAGAAGCCAAATAGTGCTTTCAGAAGAAAGCTGCAATGGTGAAGTCCAGAGACCACCTGCTAAGGAGATTAGTACAGAAGAAAGGGATTACCAAGAGAGGAGGAAAAAAGATTTTGAAGGCATTTCAGAGATCTTCAAGGCTGCATCTTTCATTACAGGCCCAGAGGCTTAAGGACAAAGAATGGTCTTGGGGAAGAGTCCCAACGTGTTCTCCACAGGCTTTCTGCCCAGGGTCACCTTGGGAAGCTGCTCCCAGCACCAAAACTCCAGCAGTGATGGCTGCTCCAGTGATGGCTAAATCTGCCCTAAGTGTGCCTGGACCCTTAGCTTTGAAAGATACAAACTGGAAGGCTTGGCAACATCCACATGGTGTTAAGTTTGCAGGCTCACAGAATGCCAGAGCTATGGAGGCTTGGGAGCCTCCACCCAATTTCAAAGTATGCATGGAAAAGCCTGGGGACCTAGGAGGAGATCTGTTGCAGGGGCCGGAGTCATTGCGGCCAGCTTTCACTAGAGCAATGCTAAATGGAAACTGGGGTCATAGTTGCAGCAGAGAAATCCCTCAGTGCCATGCCTAGTGGAGCCATGAGAGAAGGACCACCATGGAGAATCCAGAACTGTGTAGTTACCAGTGTGCAATGCCAGCCTGAGAGAGCTGAAGCATGGCCTAAGATCAGGAAAGCCATGGAAGTAAAGCTGCATGAGTATTTTGGAACTCAACCCCTGCACCAGAGGAAGTCGAACATGGTGTCAAGGTACATGATTCTCCAGCTGTCATTTTTAGTGCCTGCCCTGCTGGGTTTCAGACTTGCTTGGGACCTGTTACCCCTTCCTTTTGGCCTCTTTCTCCCTTTTGGAGTGGGAATATATTCCCTATGTTCATCCCACCATTGCATCTTTTAAGTAGATAACTTGTTTTGATTTCAAAGATGGGAACTTGAGACTTTGGACTTATAAGTTAAAACAAGTTAAGACTTTGGGGATGAAATGAATGTATTTGTATGTGAAAAGGATATGAATTTGGGGGGGGGCAGGGACAGAGTGTCTTGGATTTGAATGTTCCCCCAAAACATAGTCCCCACTGTAAGTGTTGAGGGTGCAAATGTCATGGGATATCTCCTGGTTGTTTATTTTACATAAAGATTATGATTTCTTTCTTTCTAGAAAACTATGTTTTTTGATGAAATTTATGAAGCGTTTTGCTATGTGGGAGAAGGCTATGTGGCACAGAACTTAATTTGGCCTATTGTCAATAACCAGTAAGATACTGGGGCTTTATGCCCTATAGCCTGCCCTATAGTTTGCAACAGTACATTTAAAACTAATCCAAGTGCCTTTTAAATCAGACTATATTACTTCACCAATGGTGCTAATATCTTATAACAAAAGAATCCCAATTTTCCCTCTGTCTATTGCATGATTGCTGTTATTCATTTCACATATATATGCATACATGCACATATACATGTATATATTATACACATGAGTATGTACATATACATAAAATATAAACATAAGTATACATAATCAAATACATTGTTGTCATTATTATTTTTTAGAAATTGTTATCTGTTAGAAAAATTGTGGAATATGAAACATTCTTAAACCACTAGTAAAAGTAAAAATGATACATAACATATGTTAAGAAAGAAGAGAAATGTGATCACATAAACTGCTCAAATAAAATTATAAAGGGCAGAAAACATGTTGAAGACAAAAATGAGGGAAAGAACAAGGGCAAAACATACAAAACAGCAACAAATATGGTAGATGTTAATCCAACTATGTTTATAATTTCTTTCACATCAGTGATCTAAATACAGCAACTAAAGGACAGATAGAGTGGATCAAAAAACAAGACCCAACTCTATTTGCCTACAGGAAACCCAGTTTAAATATAAAGACATAAATTTTTTAAGTAAATTGATAGAGCAATACAGACCATGCTAATGCTAAGCAAAGAAAAAAGTGGAACTATGTTAATTTCAGACAGAACACACAGCAAAGCAAGGAAAGCTATCACAAATAAAGAAGGGCACTACGTAAAAGTAAAGGGGTCAATTCTCCAACAATACCTAGTATACTTAAAGTATATGCGCCCAACAAAAGAGTGTCAACAACATGAGGCAGAAACTGACAAAGGTGCAACTAGAAATAGATGAAACCAGGACTGCACTTGGAGGCTTCAACACTTCAAGCAGGCAGGTTATCAGGAAGAACACAGTTGAACAGAACAGCACCATCAATCAACTAGATATGATTGACATGTTCACACTATTTCATTTAACAACTGCACGTTATTATATATTTAACAACTGCACATTCATCTTAAACTCACATGGAACATTCACTAGGACAGACCACTTCTGGGCTACAAAACACACCTTACCAGCATTAAAAGAATGGAAATCATTACATGGTACACTGTCAGACTACAATTGAATTAAACTAGAAATCAAGTATAACTGAAAAGATAACCGGAAAATACTAAAATGCATGGGGATTAAACATCAAAGAAGAAATCTCAAGAGAAATTAAAATAAATATCTTATCAAATTTGTGGGATATGATGAAAACTGAACATAGAGGGAAATATATAGCACTGAATGCCTGTATTACAAAATAAGACCTAAAATCAATCATTAAAGTTTTCAAGTTAGGAACCTAGAAAAAAAAGAACAAATTAATTTCAAAGTAATTAAATACATGATCTTGTAAAGAAAGTAAAAGCAAAGTAAAAGTTAAAGCAGTTGGATTTTCGAAACCAATATTGAAGCCTAATTTCCCCAGACATAGAAAAATCCAATATTAACAGGAAAAACACAAGACTTCAAGAAGTACCCCTACTTTAAGGTATAAAGAAGAAACTCCCCTCTGAATGGAAGAGATACTAATTTTCAGAAACAGCCAGTCAAAGGCATAGTAATGGGGGTGATTTCTTTCTATATTAAGTTGTACAGTATTTTTTAAATTGCAAAAATAATACATTTTTAAGATTTGCACCACAAAACATAAGTTGCTAAAGTGATGGGCCTATTAATTAGCGTCAATCTTTCTACAATGTATACATAAATAAAAACGTCACATTGTGCTCCATAAGTATTCACAACTATTAGTTTTTTAACTGAAAGATAATTGATTATATATTTATATAATAATTGAATGAATATATATATATATATATATATATATATATATATATATTTGTGGGGTCCAGAATTGAATATCAGTACATGTGTATAATATGTGATGATCAAATCAGGATAATTAGTATACTCATATCAAAGTAATCAATCTTTGTGAGTGTTAACTAATTTCTCACAAACCCTCTTCCCCTTTCCCACCTCTAATAACCACAGTTCTATTCTCTCATTTTTCTTTTTGAAAGTTCAATGTATTTTTATGATTTTTTCTTTCTTTCTTTCTTTCTTTTCTTTTTTTATTTTAGCTCCCACTTATGAGTGAAAACTTGGTATTTCTCTTTCTGTGCCTGGCTTATTTCACTTGTCATTTTCTCTAAGTTTATCCATGTTGCTTCGAATGGCAGAATTTCATTATTTTTTTTTTTTACAGCAGAGTAGTATTCCATTGAGTATATACACCAAATTTTCCTTATACAGTCATCTGTCAATGGGCATTTCGGTTGATTCCAACTCTTGGCTATTTTAAATAGAGCTGTAATAAATGTGGGAGGGCAGGTATCCCTTCAACATGATGATTTTCATTCCTTTGGGTATATAACCAGTGGTGGGATTGCTGGATTATATGGCAGCTCTATCTAGAGTTGTTTGAGGAAACTCTATAGTGGCTACACTAGTATACAGTCCCAACAACAGTGTAGAAGTGTCCCCCTTTCTCCACATTTTCAGCAGCATTTGTCATTCTCTGTCTTTTTGATAATAGCCAGTCTAACTGAGGTGAGATGATATCTCAATGTGGTTTTGATTTGCATTTCCCTGTGTTTTTATATTCCAATAACAAACTAGCAGAATAGAAAATCAAGAAAGCAAACCCATTTAAAATAGATACCAAAAACATGAAATACTCAGGAATCAATTTAACCAAGGAGATGAAAGATTTCTACAATGAGAACTACAAATCACCGCTAAAGAAATTAAAGAGGACACAAAAAGATGGAAAGACATTCCATGCTCTTGGATTGAAAGAATTAAAATTGTGAAAATGTCCATACTACCCAAAGTGATATACAAGTTCAGTGCAATCCCCATCAAATACCAGTGACATTCTTCACAGAAATAGAAAAAACAATCCTAACATTCATATGGAACAACTAAAGACCCCGAATAACAAAAGCAATCCTGAGCAAAAAGAAATGAAGCCAGAGGCATAACACACCCTGACTTCAAATTATACTACAAAGTTACAGTAACCAAAACAACATGGTCCTGGCATAAAAACAGACACTCAGACTAGTGGAGGAACAGAATAGAGAAACCAGAAATCAACCCACATATTTAAAGCCATCTGATCTTTGACAAAGGGGAAAAGACTGCTTTGTCAATAAATGGCACTGGGAAAACTGAACATCCACATGCAGATGAATGAAACTGAACCTGTACCTCTCACCATATACTGAAATCAACTCAAAATGGATTAAAGACTTAGATAAGAGACTGAAACTATAAAACCCCTCAAGGAAAACATAGGGGAAATACTTCAGGATATAGAACTGAGCAAAGACTTTATGAATATGACCCCCAAAGCACAGGCAACAAAAGAAAAAAATAAACAAATGATATTATATCAAACTAAAAAGAACTTCTGCACAGCAAAAGAAACAATTAACAGAGTGGAAAGACAGCCTATACAATAGGAGAAAATATTTGCAAACTATGCATCTGACCAGGGATTAATATCCAGAATATACAGAGAACTGAAACAACTCAACAGTAAGAAACCAAATAACCCAATTAAAAAAATGAGCAAAGGGGATGAATAGACATTTCTCATATGAAGATACAAAAATGGCCAACAGACACATGCAAAAATGCCAAACAATCCTCAGCATCAGGGAAAAGCCAATCAAAACCACACTGAGACATCATCTCACACCCTAGACTTGCTATTATCAAAAAGACAGAGAATAAGAAATGCTGGCAAGGATGTGGAGAAAGGGAGACTCTCCTACACTGTTGGTGGTACTGTAACTTAGTCCAGCCATTATGGAAAACAGTATGGAGTTTCCTCAAACAACTACAGACAGAACTGCCTTATGACCCAGCAATGGTCTAAACCCAAAGGAATGGAAATCAAATCATTATGTCAAAAAGATACCTGCACACCCACATTTATTGCAGCTCTATTTGCAATAGCCAAAAGTTGGAAGCAACCTAAACGTTCATTGACAGATGACTGGGTAAGGAAAATATGGTATATATACTCAATGAAATACTACTCTGCCATAAAAAAAGAATGAAATTCTGCCATTCACAGCAACACGGATAAACTTAAATCACGTTAAGTGAAATAAGCCAGGCACAAAAAGAGAAATACTGCATGTCCTCACTCGTAAGTGGGAACTAACAGAAAGAAAATAAAGAAGGGGAGGGGGGGGAGGGAGGGAGGGAGGGAGGAAGAAAAAGAAAGGCAATCACAATAATACATTAAACTTTCAAAAAAATAGGGAACAGAATATGGTAAAGGGGGAGGAGGAATGGGGTTGGTGGGAAACTAGACCATGTTTTGTAAACATCAGTATACTAATTATGCTGAATTGATCACCACATATTCTATACATGTATTGATATTTCATTCTGTGTTTATATACATATTATGGTGATCATTAAAAGAAAATGGCATGTTGACATCTAAGGAAGTGTGGTGGAGGGAATCATGGACTCCGTCCAATGTCCACATATTTTGGGTGAGGAGAAAATCAAACGATATGTTCACACTTGCATAGCAACAATAGGCAGGGTCAGGTCTCTTTCATAAGGGAAATATCAGTGTTCTGTACATGCATTAATGCCTGTGAAGGACATTAACAAGGGCAGCAAACTAAGCCATGTAATGGGAACATTCACAGCTCTTTTTAAGAGTGATACTTCGAGCAAATTTTGCTTGTGGCACCCACAATAGTCTCTGTTCTTCCCCTTTTCAACCATAGGTATTTCAGAGGAAATTTCTGAAAATAGCTAAAATAGAATGTGTAATATCTGTCTTTTCTAATAAAATATTTCCATTTGATTTAGGAAAGAGTGATGCACGAAAATACTAAAATAATTAAAAGGGCTATTTGAAAAACAATTATGAATGGATGTTAAACATAGTAGTAAAAGGCCTTAATAAACAATACAAAAACACACATTTGATTGTAGATGTTGTTTATGTCACCAGAAAAATAAAATTTATATCCAAGTGTTAAAGACACTTGCACATCAAAAGAAAAACCAGGGAATATTATAATTTCAAAACTGAATTGGTAAAATATCAGTGGTCAACATGCGGAATGAATGTTGAACAGTCATTCTTTATATAAAAGAAATGAATTCCCCAACTGACCACAGAGGGAGAATGGAGAGCATCTGGTCTTGTGCATGCAGACCCCACAGTGAGGGTCTACCTCCAAAGCTTCCAACGTGGTCCTACACTAGGTAGCTTGGTCATGAGGAGGAGGAACTGGCCCACAGAGTCCTCCAAGCTTCTGCAGCAGGCACCCAAAATGCCTCTCCAGGTTCCTACCACCACTGACTGTTGTTGAAAGTATTGAATAAAGCAGGGAATGGTGCTAAGGATATTGTCTAAGATTTTCAAGGGCATCAGAGACATAGGAATCAACAGCAATGTTCTAAAATTTTAAAGCTTCGTCTTTAATCAAAATATAGTTGGGAATATTGGTGTAGGTGCAAGACACTAGGTTTTTATTTTTCCATTTCTTTTTTACAGAACAGCACAGTAATAATTATTCAGATCATAGACCTAAATGTAACAGCTAAAACTATAAATTCCATAGAAATAATTTTTTGTGGCATTAGGTGAAAGAATGGATTCTAAGATATGACACCACAATACTACAGAAAAAAAGTATAGATAAACTGAACCGCATCAGAATTTGAAACTTTTGTGATTCAATGTACACCATCAAGACAACCCAAATAATGGGAGAAATGTTTGTAAATCATATAGCAAATAGGGGTCAAGTGTCTAGAATATATAAAACATTCTTAAAATGCAAAAGTTAAAAGAGACATTTTCTAATTAAAAGTGGGTAAATTGTATGAGTAGATATTTTTTCCAAAGAAGCTATAGAAATGTCCAAAAAGCACATGAAAAAATACTCAACACCTTTAGACCTGAGTAAAATGTAAACCTAAAGAAATCATCAGACAAATCCACGTTCTAAGACAGTCTACATAAAAAGACTGATATGTCTCAAAATGTTCAGGGTCATGAAAAATAAGTTAAGACTGAGAAACCATTTCAACTGTTTCAACAGTGAAGACACGATGTGGAAGGTAGACCTTAAAATGACACCCAATGTTCCCCACTTCTTGCTACACACAACTTTGTATTCTAATGCCCTCCCCATGAGTGTGGTCAGGAACTGTGACTTGATTTGGATCAGGAGAATACAGCAAATGTCATGGTATTTCTCTGAAATGATTATGTTCATAAGATTTTGATTTTTGTCTTGCTAGCAAACTCTCTTGATGAATTTTATAAAGCATATTTCTATGTGGGAGAAACCCAATGGGCAAGGAACTTAATTCACCGTATGGTCAATAGCCAAAAGGAATTGGGGCTTTTCGTCCAATTGCTTACCCTACAGTGTGCATGCAATATCACATTTAAAACTAATCCAGGCCACTACTGAAATAACACTATATTGCTTTAGCCTGAGTATCTTATAATAATAAAGTAATCCTAATTCATCCCTCCCGTTTTTGCATTATTGCTGTCATTCATATCATTTATATATATATATATATATATATATATACATACACGCACAAATGCATGCATATATGTATATATTATTTAGACATATGAGTAAGTTATATACATAAGCATAATAATCAAATATATTGTGGCTATTATCATTTTCATGAAACTCTTATCTGTTAGAATATATTAAGAAAATGAGAAATTCTCATATGACTATAAAAAGTAAAAATGATATTTAACTGATATGCAAAAAAAAGGAGAGAAACTGAATCATATAAAGTGCTCAACTGAAATCATGAAAGTCAGAAATGATGTCAAAGACAATAACAGAAACAAAGAACAAGGGCAACGAATAGAAAAATGCAACGAATATGGTAGATATGAATCTGATGATATTGATAACCATTTTGATAATCAGTGTCCCAAATGCATGAAACAAATCAGTACACTTGCTTAAGGGCATAAGAGGTGACACTACTTGAAATGAGGAAATACTAATTTTCAGAAATGATGAGTAAGCAGGATAATTTCATTAGTTTAATAAGTTGTGCTGTTTTGAAATTGCTAAAAGAATAGATTTTTTTTATAATCCTCACCACACACACACAAAAAAGTGGCGAGGTGATGAGCATGTAAATTAGTCTGACTGAATACTTTCACAATGCACACATAGAGCAAAAACTATTGTCCTCCTTAAATATACGCAATTACTATTTGTCAACAAAAATAAATAAATAGGTTGGCAAATTCTTCCACTATGAATAATCCATCAATAAAAACTTAGGTAAACATGATTATTACATAGTACATAGCGTAAAAGGGCACACGTGATAGAGAGAATGACGGTTATGGTCCGAGAAACAAGAGAAATCGCAAGGTTTGTGTAAGATTCCTAAATAACAAAGAAGAGACCATGCGTAAACAAACGCGTGAACATACTCATGTCCTCAGAGAAATGTCCTGTAAAGCCAGCACCCCACCCGTCATCCTCCCCCTTTTCTGCCTCTCCTGTGTCACTGGCCTGAGGTACTGTCCCTGCACAAGCTGGGAAATCCCCTCATCCGCCGCTTTTTAAATGAGGCAGATAACTGTTGAACAAACTCAACCTTTATACAAAAGAGCTGAACTGTGGAACCAACTCGAGAGAGCGCACGTGGAGCAGCTGCCATAACCCATGTGGACTCCACAGGGAAGCTCTGGACTCACCTGGCCCTACCTTGCACCGCCTTTGGTGGGCGTGGTCCAGAGGAGGAAGAACAGGCCAACTGGATCTTCTGCGCTTGCGCAGGAGGCCCCAGCGATGTCTGCACAGGATCATACGGTGCTGCCTGTTGCTGCTGGAGAGGAAAGTTTCCCAGGCTGCAGGAAGCAAATGAAAAGAATGAGGAGTAGTAAGATTTAATGAAATTCAGTAAAAATATACTAAATTTATAACACGGGGAGTGGTGTGGACGGATTGCCTAAGATTCACAAGGACATTAGAGACCTAAGCCTCAACAGCAACGTCCTAAAGTTTTAATCCCTCCTCTTTATTTGAGGTACACATGGAAAAAACACTGGTGTAGGTGCAAAGTATGCAGGTTTCTACTCTTCTCTTTCCCCCTTATAGAACAGCCCAGGGGTTAAGAGAACAATCTCTGGAAAGAAAATTCTTGTGTTAAATAAACTCTCTTAAGAAAAAGAAAGTGTAATATTTACACAGAGATAGAGAAATAAACCAATGAAGAAAAGAGAGCTGAAAAACTGATACATGCGTTTATGAGCAAGTAATTCATGAGAAAGTTAATGAACAAAATATGTTTTTTCAATAAGCATTCCATTATATTGAATGACCATGAGGAAAAACAAAATCTACTTTTAAACTTACATTAGACACAAAATAAATTCAAAGTAGTTTATGGAGCAAAATATTTTTAAAATACAGTATTTAAAAATCTAATTTCAGAAAATAATTTCATGACCATGAGGTAGAAAAAAAAAATCTTAAATTAAACCTGATTCTTAAAATAAACCTTATATGATAAAGGTATTTATCATATAAGTGAAAAGACAGTTGCTGTGAGCAAGGACTCTGGAAAATGTCTGAGTCAGGCTCAAGGTTCTGCTGCTCCTTTCTTGTAGCTTCCACTCAGATTCAGAACTGAAGCATGGAAATGATAGTAGTGCCTAACCCTTCAAATGCTGTGAGGTTTTAATACACTAATAATATACAGAATGTATAGACTAATAATAGGTCTTTATTAAACCCTGTCAGTATTTGCTAATACTGACAGCTTTTTCCAAGTAATTGCAAGATGCATCATTTGCATCAGCTGTAAAATGCTTCATTATGGTACATCACAATGAAAGAATAAAACCACTGGCAAACTATGACACATATTTCTCATCCCTTAGAATTTTAATCTCACAATTATGAAAATAACTGTTTTGAACTTATATAAATGCAAACATTTGTCTTCAATCACCTCTATTATTGAGATAAAAAAGCAAAACACATTAATAAAGGTATTCTAAAATTTTCCTCATTCATATCAAACTATTCTGTAACACTTTTCAACTTACCCATGACTTTCCCCACATTATCATCTCTGCTAATCAGAAGGTTTGTTGATGCCACATTTCTTATGAAATTACTGTATGACTCTCTGTGAGATTACCTTCCAAACTGCTGACACCTGCTCTGCAAGTTTTGATGTTGAGGAGATTACCAGAAGGTGTCATTGGAAGATTTTTACCCCAAGTCCATGTGCATACACACAGAGAAAATTACATTATCAATCCCTTTTGGTGAAGATTGTTTTTATAGTATCAATTTTAAGATGCAAACATATTTCAAAGATGGGAAATGTGCACATAAGACCAATGGAATACACTATTTTTTCTTTGTGACCGCCCATTTTTCAGAGTAAAATCATAGTGGTTCATCTGCTATGTTCTGGTCTATTGAGGAAACCTGCTTAAATATATTTTACAAGGGAGCACAGTGGGAGCCCCAAATCTGAGAGGGCACCCATGTACTGTTTACCTATTCTGAAGAAATCACCCAAAGGTCCAGCAGGTAGAGACACTGGTTTATTAGACTTGCTAGAGACATCGATGGCAGCTTGTCAGTAAACAGTCTGTGCTGCTGGAGAGTACATACAATAGTTACATAGTTAACAGATCAAAGTAGGGTTGTAAATCATTTTCAGGCTTACGTGCAGACCCTTACCCAGGTCACATAACTCAGAGTGTACCCAAGATTGGCTGGATAGACAAGCTAATCTACCCCCTAGTCTCCTGGCGCCAGAGTGTTTGTTCATTTACATAGGAAAAATCAATCTGAGAAAGGGTCATGGGCAATAGTGTCAATAGGCTTAATTTCACTATGCACAGTTTTCAGAGAAGGGAGATATTGTAAGAGAAATCAGGAATAAATACACAACATTCTGCCTTAATAATTGCACAGGTGCCCCTTTAGGCAGCAGTAAGTATGTCTAGAGCCATTCTGTTTTGCAGCACTACCTTTCTAATTTGGGAGACTTCGTTATTCAACAGATGGATGGCATGAGAATTAGCATTCATGGTATTGGCAGTGTGCTTGGCTAGGGCTTCCCCTGCCTTTTCAGTCACAATATTACCTACTTGTGGAGACAAAATTGCAAGGGAATAGAATCACCAGGGAGTGCATCCAACTCGATGTCTTGCAGAAAAGGCTTCTCAATTGCTAGGCAAATGGAGAAGCGTTGTGAGCACTCTCCTAGGAATATAGAGACATCCCCATGTACACCTTCCTGTCCAGTTGTATGGGAGGCCATTCATGTGTTCCACAAGCCCAGGGATTAACCCAAGGCACGGGATGTGCTCCTGCTTATAAGGAGTGATTTTGCCATCCCCCTTGCTAAGAATCTGTAAGGGTGGTAGGATATACAAATAATTCTTTGGTGATCCATCCCACTTCTTGGACAGTTTCATTACCTGTCCTATTCAACCTTTCTGTGCAGAATGGGGCTGGGGCTTTGAATTGTACTTGCACTGCAATCAGCCAGCCCACCCCATCCCATACTGAATACCCCAAGATAGGACAAATTTGGTTAAGCTGTTCTCTAATTAATGCAAATACCTCCTTCTCAGTCTCATCATACCCTATCACACACCAGGTGAAATTAGTCATTTTCTATTTTTTTCCACACTTGCAGCTACATCCATTCAGTCTGATTAGCTGACTGCATTGCCCATGTCAGGCCTGATTTGGCTGATAGTGGGAACTCCGAGCAGCCCCAGCAGGCCAATCTGTTATGTATTCAGGCCAGGGTTGCAGCCCATTGAAGATTGGTGTTCCCTGTCATACGAGGGATGATGAGAAAGATGTTTTAAAAAAAGCAGAAAGTCCTGTTTATCAGGTAACACCTAAGTGACAGTTTTATTGTGAGACAATATAGTTACAGTAAGGGGGGCTTCCCTGGCTTAGCATACCAAGCCCTATGAGGTCCAGGGGCCATTTGATCTATGACAAGGTTATAGATAAAAACATAATCTATTACCTAGAATAATAAAAATATTCTATTATAAATACTTAATAAAAATATAATAATAATAATAATAATAATAAATATATCTATTCAGTATAATCTGATCTGTTGGGTTGTGACATCTCTCAGTATTTGACTATCGTCCTACCACTGAGGGCAAATTCTCTAACCCCCTTTCTATTCCATCACCACAAGGAGACAGCAGGGAGCACCAGCGTGGTTCGGTTTGAATTTCGCAGGGACAGTGGAGTGGACTCACTCCAGGTACTATGTCCTGAGGTGCTGGCAACAAGTTACTTTCGCCTCCCCACTGAGGTCTTAGTGATGTCTCTAAAGTCTTAAGTGGCAGTCATAACCACTGTCCAAGGCTGTGTCAATGTGTCCGACAGAGAGGGACATCCAGACCTGGGCCTCTCATTCAATGTCTGTAGGGCTTCTGCTAACCTTGTTGTCCACCCCTGCAGAGTGTGCTGTTCCTTCTTCAAGGCCTCTTTAAGCATTCTGTTGTATCTTTCAATGAGGCCTGCTCCAGATGGATTATAAGGAAGATGAAATTTCCATGTGATGTTATGGGCATTGGCCCATTGCTGTATCTGTTTTCTGGTGAAATGGGTGCTGTGTTCACTCTCAGTGACTTCGGGGGTGCCATAGGCAGCCATGAGCTGTGCCAGTCCTCTGATTGTTGTTCTTTGGGTGGCACATTTGCTGGCATAAGCTTTCATAATACCTGTACAGATGTCTATACAAGTTAATGCATAACAGACCCTTCTGATAAGGGGAGTGGCCCTATATAGTCTATTTGCCAATGATTCAGGGGTGCATCTCCCCTATGCACCTGTCCTATTTCTTAGGGAAGCTTACATGGATGTTGTTTTGTGTGGACAGGACAGTTCTGACAGGCAATCACAATGTTGGCATACTGCATCAGTATCCCCCACGCTTTGGCCACTTCCCATAGAGTCTTTTGTCCAGCGTGTTTTATTTTCTTGAGTAACCTGGCAGCCACATCTTCAGTGAGGGCTTCTTCCAGGTGTCTCACATAGGCCAGGACATTGGTCTCGACATTGCCTGGGCTACCCAATGGATATGCCCAGACACATGGTAAATAGCCACTGATTTATGTTGGCTGATTGCATATATATCTTGCCACATGTCTTCACCCCACACGGGCTCGTTCATGATTAACCAGTCCTGTTTTTTCAACTGATGCAGCCACAAAACTTCCCAACTGCCCAATTGACCCTTAAAAATTTCCCAACTCTCAGTACAGATGGTCACTGGCCTTTCTCTCTGGCTGTCACCATCCATACTGCTCGCAGTTCAGCCCACTAGCTATTTTGCCCAGTGCTGCTATCCATCCAGATGGTATCAGTTGATAGTTGGTATGTAGTGGCTTTCCATCAAGGGGGGGGGGAGTGCCCTTGACAGGCACTGTTGGTACACCAAGCCTCTTCTGGCACTGGCAGCACCACTTCCTTAATGGGCGAGGGAATCCATACCACGGGTTCAGTGGCCACATTGTCTGGGTCCACAAATGTGATGGGTCTCAATAACTGCTGTAGTTCATGGCTCAGGGGACTTGTGGATAACTTACTGCACTGTTGCAAGTAGGTGCACCACTTGGTCACCATAGTCATCTGAGCACTGGAACTGTGGGTTCACAGGGAGATGTCATGAATCCATCCAGCAATTGGCAATGCAGTCCTCACAGTCACAGCTCCCTGTCCAGTGACCAGTTCTATGACTAGCAATGCTTGATAAGCAGAGTTTACTTGTTATTCTATGGGGCTATATTGGGCCTCTGCTCCTGTCTGTATCTGGGACCAAAACCCCATGGGGAGGTGAGCTTTCACCTGTCATTGACATAACCCCTAAGCATAGCCCTCCCAGGAAATATTTATGTCCAATTCACAAGGTAGTGTTGGGTTTAGAGCACCCGGTGCTTGCACACCCTCTGCTGCTGCTTTTGCAGGACTGAAAGCAGCTTGGCACTCAGAGTCCAATCCCATTGTGCTCCCCTTTTTACTAGCTTGTATAGGGGCCTCACTCTTTGAGCTAAATGGGGAATAAACATCTTCCAGTATCCTAACGACCCCAGGAATTCCTATAATTGTTTAATAGTACTTGGCCTAGGGTATGCCTGAATCTTGTCTATCACCATGTAGGGAATTACTTTTTGTCTTACCCGACCAAATAACACCCAAGAATTTGACAGATAATCCAAGTCCCTGTACCTTGTTTTGGTTTATAGCACTTCCCCTCCTCTGTAGGCAAGTCCAACTGACAGAGGCACCTTCCATTTTTCTAAGTCTTCCATAACCATTCCATTGCAGATGGTAGGACTATGCAGGTAGCCCATCAGTAAAACCACGAATGTCCACTTGCATCCTCCCCATGTGAAGGTAAAGTGGTCTTGACTATCTGGATGGATATCAATACTAAAGAAAGCATTAACCAAGTATAATATAGCACGTCCCCAATTGAGCCCCTACTTTATCCATAATATCAGTAATATTAGATACAGCTGCATGTAAAGGGGGAATCACCTTATTAGGTCCTTAGAAGCCACAGTCTTTCTCCAGGTGCCATCTCATTTATGGACAGGCCACACAGGGGAGTTATATGGACTATGGGCTGGGGCTATTATTTTCACCTTGTCCAATTCCATTATACTTTCCCCAATTTCCTTGTGACCCCTTAGAAATTGCTTAGTTGACACTATTCTCCAAGGTTGCGACAGCTGCACTAGAGGGCACTGTGCTTTGCCTCTCTGTACCTCTTTCACAACACTACTTCATAGGTGAAACTTCCCCACACTGGCATGCAAACACAAACCTTGCAGTATATCAATCCTGAGTATGTATTCCCTGATCAGGGAGATATACACAGCATGTTCCCTAGGTGGGGAGCCTCTCAGTCCTTAGAGTTAACTTCACCTTTCTTACTTTAATGAATTGCCCACCATACCTATCTATAACAGTAATCAGCCCCTCAAATTTTGATAGATTCCCATATATCAATGTACATTTGGATCCTGTATCTAACAAGGCAGTCACCCTCTGCATGTTCTGTGGAGACCACTATACAGCGAGCTCAACACAGGGCCTCCAGTCGATGGAAACAGCTCTCATTTCCTCTGTCCCTTGGCCTCACCTTTAGGCTTGGGACCAAGGGAACATGAAATCTGTCTCATCGTCCTCTGGAGGAGCACTTGGCTCCACTTGGGGTGAACTAAAGAGGCCCCCAATGGAGGACAACTTCATGAAGTCCTTCAGCTATGGGTCTGCCTGCCTCCCCTGCAGAGGTCCATTCCTTGTCTGTCAAGCCTCCGGCCATTTTTCCAGCAGAAGCTGGAACTGTTTCTCTTTGGGTAACTGTTGCCACAATTTAAGCAACATCGCATTCCGCTGCTTATCTATATTTTGTGGATCTACCCCTGACTTAGTTGGTGCACACATAGCTGCTTTTTAGTAACTCTCACTGTTTTTTTCTGATCTCCTTTTCCCCCTCTTTACCCTTTCAGTGTGGCTTCCCTCACGTTGTGAATCCATTTATTTTGTCATATGATTTCTGTGGCCCCTAGATAAGCTATGGCTTTTGCCACCCTTTGAACTGATTGCCTCCAAGGGGTGACAGAATGGATACCGATGTTCCATAGCAGCTACTGGGAGCTGTCTGTATAACCCTGTCTTTCATTCCTCCAGTAAATCACACCAAGTCTGGACCATGGAAGGGGTCTCGGTAAATAGCATGTCTCATACCTAGTTCCCTAAGGAATTTTTGCAACTCCTGAATAGTAGACCACCCAGGGGGTACTCTTGGGATGCTCCCTTCATCAGGCCAGGAGACATGGCAGCCTGCCATGATCCAAGTCAACAGGCAGGCATTTTTGTCATATTACCCTGCTCTGTAAATGCGCTGCCAGAGTGAGGGATGATTGGTGACTGATGCCATTTTTGCCAGTTCATCCCTTGACAATATTATACCATCGGCCCCCATATCCCACAAATGGAGCAGTCGCCTGGGAATGCTCTCTCTCCTTTTCTGATAAAACTTAGTAGCCAGGTCTACTAGTTCCACCGAGGTGTAAGGAAGGGCACTGTATGCATATATTTTAGAAGAGGAGGCAAATTTTTGGCATTTGCCCTTCTGGTCACTCCTGCCTAGTCTTAAGCTTTTGCATGATTACTGGCCTAGCCTAAAGGTTTTCTGATTCATCCTCAATCACCTCCACTTGGACATTCTCATCTGCCTCATGTGAGGTATCGGTCTCAGAAGCGGGTTCCCATTTTCTACGATTCCACCCTGGATTTGTAACTACCAGGGAGATCTTAGCCCATGGCAGCTGCTTTCCTATTTTTTTCACAAAACAACATGACAAGTCCTGCAATTGGTCAGTGGCTCAGTCCAACTGACACACTGTATGTCCTTGCTGTCAGCCTGAGATAAACGAGCCTCTTTCTAGACTTAACTCTTTTTTCAGCCTTTGTTCTTGGTTTTGCAACTCAGTTTCCTTCTCAGTTGCTAGCCTGAATACCCAGAGTGGCCATGCTACCACAGCAGCCACAGCTTTGTATTCCTTTTTCCTTTGAATGTCTCCTCTTTTCCTGATTGTCTTCAATAACTCCAGCAGTCCTGCTGATATTTTTGGGGTGTTTTCATACACACGCAGCAGTCCCTAGCTATCTACCAAACTGGCAACATCAGACCACATTGAGCTAGTGGCCCACCCAGGTATTTCTCCCTGTGGCATTCCTCCCATCCCCTCCATCTCTCCTATGGCTGCTTCGACAGGGAATTTCTTTGGAATAACCTACACTAACTGTAGTGTGGGAGCCCCAAATCTGAGAAGGCATTCTCATAATGTTTACCTATTCTAAAGAAATCACCAAGAGGTCCAGTGGGTACAGGCATTGGTTTATTAGACTTATAAGAGACAGTGAGGGCAACCAGTCAGTAAGCAGTCCACACTGCCATGCAGTATATATAGCAGTTATATAGTTAACAGATCAGAGTAGGGGTGTAAATAATTTTCAGGCTTACATGCAGATCCTACCTAAGTTCACATAAGTCAGTGTGTGCCTGAGATCTGTCTGGGTAGACAAGTTAATCTACCTGCAACTCCCCTGCAGCCAGATTATTTGTTCATTTACTTAGGGTCCCCACTCTTGTCAGCATTCTGTTTTTATTAAAGGTGACATGTCTTTCCTTGGGTTTCCTTAGCCAGGAGCAGCCTCCCGGCTGGAGTGGGAATTCTGATATGTGTGAGAGGGAGGAATAGGCCTATGTTCAGCATATACCCTACAATATAGTTTCATAAAATTTTACTAACTCTATTTAACTTCTACCCAAGGACTGGAGATACTAGAGTTATTAGCAAACTACTGGATATCTTATTTTAAGTGTTGTAGTGAATTCTTATAATTTTACACGGGCTCGGCATCCATTTTGAGTATACATTTGGCTTTCTTATCCCACAGCAGGGTTTAGTCATCCACAACACCATCTCCTGTTTTCCACCACTTCCCAGTTCCTAAATGTGTGCAATCCGGTAGTCTCATTATGCAACTCCTTCTTTTTGACCACTCCCTATAGGACAAATGGAAACAACACCTGACTCCTGAACCTCATGCAGACTGTGCAGATATCCTGCAGTGAACACCTCCCATCATAGATTGACTTCATGTAGCTCATGCTGGCTCTGAACCCACCAGTCAGAACTCCCCAAAAGACACCTGCTTGGGTAACACCCTAGAACCCAATGATGAGCTCAGTCCCCTGGCCCCTCATTCTGTCTCTCTTTGATCTTGCACCACCATCGCCCACAGGCTGTGGGGGGTTTCCAGGATGTCTCCCTCCTCTTTCCATTGGCCCCAGGAATTCTGGCCTCTTCTCGCTGCAATCGAAGTAATACATGGCTGTGGCTATTTCATGCATTCTGCTCAGTTGCCAGCTCTGTGTCTCACTTGACCAACACACCAGAATCCAACTTCTCTCTCACTCAGGGCCTTCCTAGAGAGTGGCTATCTTGGTAGGAATAAATAGGTCACAGGTCAGATACATAAGGGTGTCTGCCAGTATAACAAGTTTCTGGTGGGGACAGCTGGTTTGGGTCAGACACTTGGGCATTTGACTGCCTAACAAGATAAAGACACATCCCATGAAAGGCATGTTGTAAACATCCAAGACCAAAGTCCATTAAGTGTCACTGGGCAGGGCTAGAGTGTATAGCCACTGTCCAGAGACAAACCTCAAGAGTAAAATAAAAATAACAAAAATACAATACATGTGGAGAGGTCATTTTACAAACTATGTTTTAAAAAATCCATTGAGGAAGAACATAAAAATTCTAAGAGTTACTTGTAAGTTTTCCCTGCAGTGGTAGCTCTTAAAGACTTAGAAAAATCTGTATCTCGAGAAATTCTGCCCTACTCTTAGAAATATGAAAACTGCTCCCTGTAAGCTACATTATAAATGTAATTTTCCAATCTAGAACAATTGCATATCCATCTTTTTCTCTTTTCCTATTCATCTTTCTACTCACATGGACAATGATCATACAAATCACATTATGAACAGTCACTGCAGAAGTAGATGCATTGTGCTTTTCATAAAATGGTTTTCTCTTCTCACTTGTTAGCTCTGCTTCTGGGTACTTAGAAAATGCAATCAGCTTTCATGTTCTCTGATGAATATCCTAAATAAATAAGAAACTCATATAATTTATAACTTAGGATGCTGTGTATATTTGCACCTATAATTTCAGGATCCAACAAGGCAGAAGTAATTTAATAGCAAGTCCTGATCTAAAATGTATAAGGTATTCATCTATTGAACTGTTAGTTCTATTTGGGCTGGACCGTGGTGTCAAGGGGTTGGGTTCTTGTCTCATGATGTCATAAAAGAATCTGGGAAATTTAGAAAGGCCTCATCCTGAGAATTCTGGTCACCAGGCCAGCTTCAATGAAATCCTTTCACAGGAGGTTTAGTAGGTTGTGGCAAATCATACCTTCCATGCTATGAGAATCATTTTGGGGACTCCGTGCTCAGCTGTGTGTCCTTTGTGCTTGTGACACATGTTACTACAGTATCACCTGTCTTCTCTTAACCCTGAACACTTGGAGCTCATTTCCCCCTGATATTTCAGACGGGTCACTTTTTGTGTCCCCTGAATAGCCTGCCATTCTGATTTTTTTAGGAACTCTGGTTGCAATGAAATGAAACTAATAATAATAATAACAACCCTTTGTTTTAAGAAGTCAATGTTAACAAAACTGTTCTCATTCATGGAGGGAAGTAAGAACATGTAGGGGTAAGAATGTTTCTTGAATTAAAAATGCCCTAAATAGCAGCACCTGAATATCTGCTGTACTGATCACAGAAGTGAGAAATGTAGTCAGTTCAGCTAAATATGTCACTCCAGTCCTCCAGACCACAACAGATAGTCTTCTCACTGAAGCTGTGGATGTGGTGTGGAGGATACATCACATGATAATGGACCAGGAAAGCATAAACACCTAGTGCACTCCCATGGATATCTACAGAGCCAAAACTAGTCCGTTGTTCTGTCTAAAAAAGTGAATTAATCCATAACAACCACAATTACTTGAAGTCGATACGACAAGCAAACAGAAAGGACATTGTTGTGGGGGAGGTGGGGAGGGAGAAGGGAGGGAGGTTTTGGTGATGGGGAGCAATAATCAGCCACAATGTATATCGACATAATAAAATTTTTTTTAAAAAAAGTGAATTAATCCAGAGTCCAAGTTTTTTCTTTTTCTTTTTGTTTGCTTTAGTTTTGTACCAAGCAATACTTTTTATAAAAAAAAAAATATTTTGAAATAATTATGGGTTTACAGAAACTTGCACAGATAATTTAAAAGTGAGTTCTCTCTCACACAACCTTCAGAACATAATCACTTCAACAACTAGAGACAGAGGACAGAAAGAGTAATCTAAAAGAATTTTGTTCAAGCTGGAGAAAGAGAAGTAATTTCAGGGTTGCAGGAGCTTAATAAATCGGTTTCCTAAATTCTTTTATCTTTGGATGATGAGTGAGATAACAGCTCTGATCAAATTAAACAGAAATGTATAGTGAATAACTGCTCTGATCAAATTAAACAGAAATGCATAGTGAATAACTGCCGTGAACTTGTGCTACGTTAGGCAGTCAGACGTCCATCTGTGATGTGGGAATCCATCCTGGCTGCGGTCAGTGTGACAGAGAGGCTCATGGCACGGGCTAAAGGACCATGACCTCAGATCGGATGGTTCAGTGAGTTGAAGGTAGTGGAAATAGACAGTAACTGAAGGAAGCACCTAAATATCTGCTGTCCTGATCTCAGGCTTCTGTACTGTTAACATGTTACATAACCATAGCATATTTATGTAAACTTAGAAAGGTACAGTGCTGTAAAACTGTTAACTGCAGTACAGAATTTCTGTATATTTTACTGGATCTTCCACTAACGTAATTTTTCTCTTCTGGGATCGAATCAAGGAAACCACATTACATTTATTGTCAGGTGTATCACTTGTTGTTGCCTAACAAATTACCACACAGATTAGTGGCTCAAAACCACAGACATATGACTCACAGTTTCCTTGGGTCAAGAATCCAGATGTAGATGATGGCCAAGGCCCAGGTCTCAACTGAAGACTCAGCTAGAGAGGAATCTCCTCCTTAGCTCAGATGATTGTCATTAGGGGTTAAGTACTGCCCAAGATGAGGGGATTCACTTTTGCATTACTCCAAACCTTTAAAGAATTAATAACAATCATTTACTATCTCTTCTTCCAATTAAGAAAAAAAGAGGAGAAAAATTTTTAATGCATCCTATGACACCATTTTACCTTGAAACCACAAATAGACAAATACATTTCACAAAGGACAATTATATTTCAATATGACTTATGAATAAAGAGGTAAAAGTCCTTAAAGAAATAGTATCAAAACAAAACAGGAACATATAAAAGTTATTACACACCATGGCCAAGGGTATTTATTTCAAGAATGCATATTTGCCTCAATATAAAAAAACAATTAGTGTAACACACTAAATTAATAGAAGATAGAAACCACACGATCATCTCTAAAGATGCAAAAATAAGCACTTGAATATTCCAAAACCTGTTCATGTTAAAAATACTGGAAAAAAAGCAGGCTGTATTAGCCCATTTGTGTTGCTATAACAGAAATACCTGAGACTGGGTACTTTATAAAGAACAGAGGTTTATTTGGCTTATGATTCTGAGACAGCTGCATCTGGTGCAGGCCTCAGGCTGCTTCTATGCATGGCAGAAAACAACAGGCAGCCAGTGAGTACAAGAAGATCATATGGTGAGAGGAAGCAAGAAAGAGAGGAGGGGGAGGTGCCAGGGTCCTTTAAACAATCAGTTCTCATGGGAATAGAGTGAGAACTCACTCATTAATACCCCCACCTAGGGAGAGCATTAATCCATTCATGAGGGATCCGCCTCCATGACTCAATCATTTTCCAACACTGCCAAATTGGGGATCAAGTTTCCACATGAATTTTGGCAGGGACAACACATCCAAATTCTATCATTCTATCCCTGGCCCCCCAAAACTCATGTCATTTTCACATACAAAATACAATCATTCCATCCCAACAGTCCCAAAAGTCTTAGCTTGTTCCAGCACCAACTTGAAAGTCCAAAGTCAAAAGTCTCATCTGAGACCAAAAGCAGAAGTCCTTCCAGCTATGAACCTGTAAAAATAAAAATAAAAATAATTATCTACTTTGAAGATACTATGGTTGAACAGACATTGGACACACATTCCCATTCAAAAAGGGAGGAATAGGCCAGAAGAAAGGAGAAACAGGCCCCAAACAAGTCTGAAACCCAGCAGGGCAGACATTATGTCTTAAAATTCCAAAATAATCTTCCTTGACTCCAACTCCTGCATCCTGGGCACAACTGGACATCTGAACCCCCAAAGCCTTCAGCAGCCTCACTCCCACAGCTCTGCCAGGCACAGCCCATTGGGCTGCACTGGTGCTCGCAGGTTTTCCAGGATGGTGTTCTATGCTGTAAGGCCTTATAGATCTGAGGTCCTGGCAGCAGCCTTGCTGCATTGACTCTACTAGACATTTCACTGGTGGGGGCTCTATGTGGGGGTTCTGACCCCACTTTTCTGCTCAGCATTGCTCTAGTAGATAGCCTCTACAGTGGCTCTGCCCCTGCAGCAGGTTTCTGCCTGGGCCCCCAGGCTTTTCCATACATCCTCTGAAATCTGGGTGGAGGCTGCCATGCCTCCACTGCTCTCATATCCTGCCGGGCTGCAGACTTAACACAACATGGACGCCACTGAGGTTTCAGAGCTGCTGCACCAACCACACTTGGGGCTGCTCCAGCTAGAGCAGCTGGGATACAAGGAGCTGGTTCCCAAAAGCAGCTGCACCCCAGGTCTGTCCTCTGGGACAACTCAGTCCTTCTAGGCTTCATGGCCTGTAATGGGTGGGGCACCCTTCCAGACTTCTCAAATGCCTTCAGGGATTTTTTTCCCATTGTCCTGGTTATTAGCATCTGGCTGCCTCACCGTCAAGATAATGTCTTTAGCAACCAGTTTATCTGCTTCACCCTTGCATTTTTCTCCTGCTCTCCACTTCTCTACCACATGGTCAGGCTGCAAATTTTCCAAATCTTTATGCTCTGCTTCCCTTTTAAATTCTTACTTTACATCATGCCTTTCCTGCCATAACTCAGAGCAGGCTATTAAATGTAATCATCCAGCTTCCTTAATGCTTTGCTGATTAGAAATTTTGTCCACCAAGCATTCTGGTTCACAACTCTTAAGTCCCACCTTCCACAAAGTCCAAGGGCATGGACTCAATTCAGCAAAGTTCCTCACCATGGTGTACCAAGGGTGATCTTTGGTCCAATTCCCAATAAGTTCCTCATTTCTATCTGAGACCTCATCATCCACATGGTCTTTACTGTTTACATTTCTATCTGCATTCTGGTCACAACCATTTAACCAATCTCTAAAATGTCCCAAACTTTCCCTCATCTTTTTGTTTTCTTCTAAGTTCTCCAAACTCCTCCAACTTTTGCCTAATACCCAGTTCCAAAGCCACATCCACATTTTCAGGTATCTGTATAGAACACCCAACTCCCAGTACCAATTTCCTGTATTAGTCCATTTGTGTTGCTATAACAGAAATACCTGAGACTGGGTACTTTATAAAGAACAGAGGTTTATTTGGCTTACAATCCTGGGACAGCTGCTTCTGGTGTGGTCCTCAGGCTGCTTCTATTCATGGCAGAAAGTGGCATGCAGCCAGCAGTTACAAGCAGATCACATGGTGAGAAGAAGCAAGAGAGAGAGAGAGAAAGAGAGAGGAGGTGCCAGGCTCTTTTAAACAACCAACTCTCATGGGAACTAATAGAGTGAGAACTTACTCATTAATCCCCCCACCTAGGGACAACATTATCCATTCATGAGAGATTCACCCCCATGACTCAATCAGTTTCCAACACTGCTGAATTGGGGATCAAATTTCCACGTGAGTTTTGGTGGGGACAACACAGCCAAACTCTATCATTGGCATAGAAGGGAATGCTCATAACCAACAAGAACATCAATGAAATATTCAGATAACAACATATGGTATCATGAAAGTCTCAGCAATTTCCCCAAGATTAGAAATATGCCAAAAATTTCCACTCTAGCCACTTCTATTTTACAGTGTACTGGAGGATCAAGCCAGGACAATTAGGTTAGAAAAATAAATATAAGACATGCCGATTGAAAATGAAGAATTCAATTTCTATTTGCCTATCACATGATCTTGTGTATAGGATACCCTCAAAAATTCACTAAAGTGATTGCAACCCTAAGTTCAGTAAAATTGCAGTATAAAATATCAATACAAAAATTAATGATTTCTGTAAACTGGCAATTGATGTAAAAATAAAATTCTGAAAAAAATTCTTTTCAAATAGCATCAAAAAGGAAATATACTTAGGAAAAAATTTAACAAATAAAACGTAAAATATGTACTCTGAAAACTACAAAACATTGACAGAAATTTAAATAAATGAAAAAAAGTTCAGTTTTCATTGAATGGAAGGCTTAACAGTATTAAGTGGCAATACTTTCCAAATGGATGGACATATTCAACAATCTTTATGTAAATTCTAGCTCTTTTTTTCATTTCTTGCAGTAATGGCAAGCTGATTCTAAAATTCATGTAGAAATGAAAGTGTTCCAAAACAGCCAAAACAATCATAAATAAACAGAATAAAATTGGAGTAATCAATTCATGCTTCCTGATTTCCAAACATATTATAAACTGACAGTAATCAAGACATTTTGGTGCTGGTATAAGAATAGACATATATGTTAGTGGAATAGAAATGAGTGTCCAAAAGTTAATTCTTGCATTTACAATAAACTAATTTTACCAGGTTGTCAAGATAATTCAATATGGAAATTGTTTTTTCAACAAATGTTTCTGAAACAAATGGACATCTACATGCAAGCTGGTCTCACACCATTTACATAATACTCAAGATCATAGAACTACATGTAACATCTAAAACTACAAATACCACAGCATAGAACACAAAACATATTTGTGGCCTTGGGTGAAAGAATAGATTCTAAGATACTACACCAAACTATAAGTGACAGAATTACAAAATAGATACATTGAACTTCATCAGAATTGAATCAACGGATTCAAACTAGGCCATGAAAATAACATAGAGAATAGGTGATTGTAAATCATATTGCTGATAGGGGCTATGGTGCACAATATATAAAACTCAAAAGAAAAAGAAAAAATATCCTAATTAAAAGTGGGTAAATTGTATGATTAGATATTTCTCCAAAGAAGCTACAGAAATGTCCAATAAGCACATGAAAGGCTGCAGAACAACTTTAGCCTTTACCAAATGCAAATACAGACCATCATGAGATACACTTCACAAATTTTAAAGGTATTTTCATAAGTAAATAAACCATTTAAAAAGATTTATGTACTTGATACAAAATCACAGCTAGATAGGAAGATTAAGAGTTAGTGATCTATAGCACTGTACAGAGATTACAGTCAACAATTTACTGTATAATTTGAAATAGATGGTACAGAGGATTTTGAATGCTCCAAACACAAAGAAATGACAAATGCTTGAGGTGATGGATATGATAATTTCCCTGATAAGATCACTGAACACATTATAAATGTACCCAAATATCCCATTGTACCTCAAAAATATAAACAATTATCATAAACATCTGTAATTATCATGATCAATTAATAAAAAAAACAATTAAAAAAAGAAAAATATAGAGACAGAATTAGAGTACAGAGAAGAACAGGGTCACCAGAGTCTGGTGGAAGGAAGGGGAAGGGAGGAAGGGGAGAAAGTGGCCAGTGGATACAAAATATTAGAGACATAAGAAAAATGGGATCTAGTTCTATAGTAATACAGGGAGACTACAGTTAACATCAAAGTACTGTGAATAGCCAGTCAAGATGATGTTGGATGATCCTAACACAAAGAAGTGACTAATGTTTGAGGTGATGGATATACTAAGCACCCTGATATGATCACTGCACATTGTATGACTACCCAATTATCATATTGTTCTCCATAGATATATACAATTATTACGGGTCATTTAAGAAAAATAAATAGAGGAGTAGTTACCAGAGGTGGGGAAGTTGGGGGGAAGGAAATGTTGGTAGACTGCTACAAAGTTACAAAGTTACGGTTAGATAAGCATAAATTCTTCTTCTCTAGGGTAACAATAGCTAATAATATTGTATTGTGTATTTCAAGATAGGCAGAAAAGAAGATCTTAAATGTTGTGTGTGTGTATATACATATATATCATAAGGAAATGATAAATATTTAGCTGACACATACACTATTTTGATTAGATTAGATTGTAATACAATAAATGCATGTACTGAAAGAACTAGCTATACTCCATAAACATATACGATGAATACATAAATAAAAACAATTAAAAAAGGAAGCAGATTAAGGGTTACCAGAAATGAGGGGGGAAGGAATAACAGGAACTTATTACTTAAAGGGTACAGAGTTTATGTTTAGGATGATGAAAAAGTTTTGGAAATCAATAATGGTGATGGCTACACAGCATTGTGAGTGTAATTAAATCCACAAAAATGCATGCTTAAAAAAAAATTAAATGACAAATCTTAAATCGTAAACACTTTATCACAATAAAAGTAAAAAAGGTTTTAAAAACACAGCAAAAAAAAAATGTCATGTTCTGTGTAATTCTGACATTGGAGGAGAGGGTCTGGGAAGGCCCGATAAGTGACCTCAACCCACCTCGTCCATCCTCTAGCATGTTTTTGACTCTGCCACAAGAAAGAATTCAGGACAGAATCACAGTACAGAGTGAAAACAGGTTTAATGTAATGGTTAAGAAGTACAAGCTTCACGGAGAAAATGCAGCCTAGCTCCAAAGATTGCACAGGGTCTTCACCAAGTTTAATACAAAAGTAAGAAATGCACACAAAGTTTAGTGCAAAGTGTAGGGTGGCTCAAGATAGTGAGCAACAGCCTCTTAAAATAAGCTTAACACAAGACTAAAGTATACACACCTCTCCCAGTGAGGTGCAGGTGGAAAGCCAGCAGCTAACAGCAATAAATCTGACACAAAAGTAAGAAATACACATTTACAGACAACAAGTGGGATGGCCCCAGAGCGAAGGACAGCTTGCTAAAGGCAAGTTTGATACAAAAAGAAAGAAATACACACTTCAGGTGAAGTGTGAACTAGCTGTGGAGAGAGTGACCAGCAGCAGCCCACCTTCTACCAGACTCACTTTTATAGTTTCACTATCTATACATATGCATGATATCTAATGAATATTCCACCAAGGGGGTGGTTTGCAGTTTTGTAATATAGTCTTGCACATGCTCAGTTGGTCTCTTTTTAGAGCTTTGCTCATTGGTCGAATTCCAACATACCCAGTGGAAAACACCTAGAATACTCAGTGCTCTCCAGCACCTCTAGGGCAACATCATTCATAGGATTAAACTCCTCTCTACTGAGCATGCTTAGTTGTTGGGCTCATGTAACTCCTTTTTACTGAGCATGCCCCACCATCAGAGTGATACAAATCTGCCCCTCCGGTCTGCATTTCTCTGAGTTGTTGACAAAAATAGGTGCAATTAGCAACAGTAAGGCTCCTCTAAGGGAGGATCCAGATAAGGGGCCTGAGACCTTGCAGCGTGGCTTGAAACCCAGAGGTCTGTCCTGAAACCTGAGCCATGGACACTGAGCACCTCCTATCTCAATTCTATTTATATAAATACTGTGATAAAGGGGAATTTATACAGACAGTAAAAAGATTAGTGATTAGTGGTTACTAGGGACATGAGAGCAGGAGGTTGACTAGACTAAACAGTAATTTTTGGAGGGCAGTGAAATTATTCTCTATGATAGTGTAATGACATGTTAATGATGATAATTTCCAAATAATACAGAACTTTACATGATACCGAACAAACCTAAATGTATGAAAACTAAAAATATTATTTAGTAGTTTGGGGAATCCCAGGGAGCAATGCAAAAAAATCATATAACTGATTCCATATCATAAACATTCCATATAACATGTGTATGAAAAACCTCATTGAAGATAATGGGAGGAAAGGGGTTGACCTTAGTAACTTAGGAAATAAGGGGAAATTCTAAGTCTAAAGGATAAAGGATTCATATACAAGCACTGTACTTCAGTTGGTAAAGTTAATTTTTATGGGCGTATGGATTAAAAATTCTGAAACCATTATGCATATATTTTGGGTCATAATAATAAAACATATGAGACCATATGTTTATTAAGGCATGCAGGTTTTTACTTTACTTTTGCACCATCATGGAACAGCACAGTGGTTAAAAGAATGGGCTCTGGAGGTGAAAGTATTATTAAATAAAGACTTTTAATAAATATGAAAGTCTGATACTTGTGCAGAAACAGGGAAAAAATGTAAAAAAAAAATTAAACAGTGCTGAAATACAGACATATTCCTACATCAACACATAACTTATAAGTTGACCAATGTGAAAACGTTCTAGGAAACTGAATAACCATAGAAATGAAATAACATATGACCTTCGACCTCCCATTACACACAAAATCAATTGCATGTGGGTCATAGGCTTCATACAAAATTATTGAAAACATTCTTTAGAACACAATTTAGGAAAATAACTTTACAACCATGTGGTGGGATATGAATCTTAGAAAAGACAAAAGCTGTCAGATCCAACCACATCAGTTTCCATACTTAGAACCAGAAAAAAAAGGAAAAGCATAGTGAATCCAAACTTCTGTTAAAGTCTCTTAGTAACTAAGAAAGTGTGATATTTTCACAGAGACAGAGGAACAAACCCATGGGTGGGAGAAGCTGAACAGACACATGCATATGTAAACAATTAAATTATAAGTTAATCAATGGAAAAATATTAGATTTTTGTATAAATGCTCTTGGAAACTCAATATTCATAGGGGGAATTAATATATGACCTCTGATCTATTACTGCACACAAATCAATTCCAGTTGAATCATGAACCTAAATTTAAAAATATTTAATGTAATATATAAAACAAAATTCAGTAAAGTATCTTCATGACCACGGGGTAAGGTAAGATTTCTGAAACTGTACATAAAAAAACATTTACCATATAACAGAAAAGATATTCTAACATAGTTGGTGGGAGCCAAGACCCTGGAGACAGACTAAGTCAGGCTCAAGGATCTGCTACTTCTTTCTTATAGCTTTAGCTCAGAATTAGAAGTGGACCATGACAGTGGTGACAGTGCCTACCTCTTGAGATGGTGGGTGAACTAATAACATATAAACTGTTTAGTGTAAGAACAGGTCTACACTAACCACTAACCCAATTTTTTCTGCCAATAAATTGTAACATATCATTTTATATATCCAATGACAGAATAAAACCACTAACAAATGATGACACAAATATTACTTATTACTTAATGTTTTTACTTTATAATTATTGAAAAAGCATTGTCAACTTATATAAATGTGTGTATTTGCCTTGTATCATTCCTATGATGATATGATATGAAAGATATAAGCAAAGCGCAATACATTAACAAGGGTCTTCTGAAAATTTCTCCCATTCATATCAAACTCTTATGAATATGAATGACTTTTCAACTCATTCTGGTCAGGATTTTCTCCATACTGTTGTCATATGGGCTATTTAGAACCATTGGCGATGCTGCATTTCTTGAGAAATGCCTACGCTACTCTCTGTGAGGTTAACTTTCCAACCTACTTACACCCCTCTGCAAGTTCTAATGCTTATGCTATTACTGGAAGAAGTCAACATATTATAGACTAAGTTCATGTATGTGCACATAAGGACAATCACATTATGACTGCTTCCAGCCAACAGTGTTTTAACACTATCAAATTTAAGATGGATTTCTATTTGAAAGATGTGAAAATGTGCACTATAGGATGCATGGAATACACTATTTTTCTCTGTGACTGCCCATTTCTCAGTGTTAAACCACAGTGATTTTATCTGCTGTATTTTGGTCTATTATTGAGAAAACATGTTTAAATATAGTTTAACAAAACCTGACCAACTCCATTTACATTATACTTAGCTATTATACATATTAGAGTTATTAGTGGACTACTGAAATTTATATGTGTAGAGAGGTAGTTTTATAAACTATAGTTCAATAAATCCATTGAGGAGGAAGAGAGAAATTGCAAAGAGTTACTTGAATGTCGAACTCAAGTTGTAGCTTTTTAAAAATTTATTCAGTCATTTATTTATTCAATCAATCATATTTTCAGCAAATAGGCATTGAACAATGTGTTTTTTTATTGACAAGTAATCCTCCAATTCTCTGATACCAACTTGGTGTCCAACAATTAAATTCATTTCTGATACTATCTGGAGTTAGCATAGACCGCACAGGTTAAAGAATTAGTCCCCAAAAGACTGCCCCTACTCTAGACACCATCTGCAAATGGGGTGCCCAGGCTACCCACGCTTAGTCCACCCTACTACTAACTGGCAGTTCCCATGACAACCCCCTCAGCTTTGATAATTCACTAGAACCTCTAAAGACTTAGAAAAAACTATATCTTAGGTATAGAAGGAAAGTATTTCAACACAGAAAAAGCCATATATGACAAACCCATGGCCAATATCATCCCAACTGGGGAAAAGCTTTCAGAACAGGAGAAATATCACCCTGAATGGAGAAAAAATCCTTAAGAAGAAGAAGACAAGAATGCCCACTCTCACCACTCCTATTTAACATAGGATTGGAAGTACTAGCCAGAGCAATCAGGGAAGAGGAATAAATAAAGGACATCCTGATGGGAAAAACATGAAGTCAGACTGTCCTTGTTTGCAGATGACATGATCCTATATGTATAGGAAAACATAAAGACTCTACAAAAAAGCACTAAGAGCTGATAATTGCTTTCAGTAAAGTTGCAGGATACAAAAGCAACATGCCAAAATAGGTACCATTTTAAAACTCCAATAACAAACTAGCAGAAAAAGGAATCAAGAAGGCAAGCCCATTTACAATAGTCACCAAACCATAATATGCCTACAAATAAATCAAATGAAGGAGGTGAAAGATCTCTACAATGAGAACTACTAATCACTTATGAAAGAAATTAAAGAGGACACAAAAAGAAACAATCCTCACATTCATAGAGAATGAACAAAGACCCCAAGTAACAAAGCAATCCTGATGAAAGTAAAACAAGATAAAATAATACAGCTGGAGGCATAACACCATCTGACCTCAAATTACACTACAAAGCTATTGTAACCTAAACGGCATGGTCCTGGCATTAAAGACAGCCACTTGGACCAATGGAACAGCACAGATAACCCAGAAATCAACTAGCATACTTAGAGCCAACAGACCTTTGACAAAAGAAACAAGAACATATATTGGGGAAAAGCCTCCCTCTTCAATAAATGGTGCTGGGAAAACCAGATATCAATAAGTAGAAGAAGGAATCTAGACTCATATACCAAAATCAACTCAAAATGGATTAAGGACTTAAATATAACACCTGAAACTGTAAAACTCTTAACAGGAAACATAGTAGAAACACGTAAGGAAGTAGGATTGGGCAAAGACTTTATGACCAAGACCCCAAAAGCACAGGCAACAAAGAAAAAAGAAACAAAAGGGATTACATCAAACTAAAAAGCTTCTGCACAGCAAAAGAAACAGTTACCAGAGCAAAAAGACAACCTACAGAATGTGAGAAAATATTTGCAAACTATGCATCCAACAAAAGATTAATATCGAGAATATATAGGGTACTTCACAATTTAACAGTAAAAACAAAACAAAACAAAAAAAGAAGTAATTGATTAAAAATATGGGCAAAGGAGCTGAGTAGAAATTTCTCAAAGGAAGATATACAAATGGCTAACAGACACATGAAAAAATGCTCAATATCACTAAGCTTCAGGGAAATGCAAATCAAAACCACATTAAGATACTATCTCCTCCCAGTTAGACTGGCCATTACTAAAATGAAGAGAATAACGAAAGTTGGCCAAGATGTGGAGAAAGGGTAGTGCAGCTATTATGGAAAATTGTATGGATGTTCCTCAAACAGATACAGATTGAACTGCCATATGATCCAGCAATCCCACTGCTGGTTATATACACAAAGGAATGGAAATCTTCATGTCGAAGAGATACCTGCCTTCCCATGTTTATTACAGCTCTATTTACAATAGCCAAGAGTTGGAATCAACCTAAATGTCTTCTGATGGACAACTGTATTTATATATACACAATGGAATACTACTGTGCCATAAAGAGAATGAAATTCTATTTGCATAAACATGGATGAGCTTGGAGAAAATTATGTTAAGTAAAATAAGCTAGGCACGGAAAGAGAAATACAGCAAATACTAACTCATGAGTTGGAGTTAAACCAAAAGAGCGAGATAGAGATAGAAATAGAGAGATAGAGACATAGAGAGAGAAGAAAAAAGATGCAACAATCACAATAATACATTCAACTTTCAAAAGGAGAGAACAGAACTGAGGTTACTACAGGTAAGAAAGGGAGAGAATGAGCTGGTTAGTGAGAAACTGATAAAGGGTCACAAAAAATGATTAAGTTGTGTAATGTTATATATACTAATTATCCTGATTTGAGCATCACATATTGTACACAGTTATTGATGTTCAATGTGGTACCACACAGATATGTACAATCAATTATGTTTCAATAAAAATGAAATGAATAAAATGATTTCAAAAAGCTGTGTCTTGAGAATTTCTGCCTTAATCTTAGAAATATGAGCAATTCTTCCTGAAAGTTGTATTAAAAATTCCATTCTTCAATCTATATCACTCGTATATCTATTTTTCCCCCATTGGTACTTTTAATCATGTGGATGTTGATCATATACATCACCTTCTAATTGGCCACAGCAAAGTATATGCATATGGTCTTAATCAAATTTTTTGCTCTGCCCCTTTGCTACACTGTTCAACTCTTCTTTTTGATACTTGAATATTGGGATGGGCTTTGGTGTTCAATCATAAATACTTTGAGTAGAAAGAAAAAACTCATATAATCCATGAATAAAGTTGCTGACTGAAATTTCACTAAAGTTTTAAGCTCTACAAAGACTGCATTAAGTAAAAATAAAGTCATGATCTCAAATACATGAGCCATGCATCTGCAGGACTCTACTTCTAATCAAACAGCAGTGTAGAGACACAGTGCTGGGACTTGGGTCATGATGTGGTTTAAGAATTTGGTTTGTTTGCAATGGCATCTTTCTGAGAATTATGTTGTCCATACCAAGAAAGGGTAGATTAGCGTGTTTTGAAGAATCACATCTTTCATGTTATCAGAGTTTGTCTAGTGCTCAGCACTATGTCCTCTGTGTCCGTGACGTCATGTTAGTACCACTTGGTGTCTGTTAACTGTTCTCTCTTAACTCTGAGCACAAAGAGCTCATCAATCCTTATTTGCCACTTTGAGAGGAGGCACTATTTATGCAGAGCTAGTTAAGTATCAATTTGACATGTTGGTCTTTTTTTTTTTGTCAGAGTTTGATGAGGAATGATATTCACAGTACAGAAAGTATGCATTGAAATGAAGCAAAAAAAATAATAAAGATATGACAAGTCATTTTAGTATTATAGTAACTCCAGTAAAAATAAAATGAAAGAAATGACCTGTCATATGTTAACATATGGAATTTAAATGAGGCTGCCATCCTCAAGGAGTGAAGTATGAGCTTGGAGGAGTTACAAGTTTTCATGAATTACAAATGCTCAAATAACAGCACCTATAAATAACTGCTATCAGATCTTAGAAATGTGAAACATGGTCCAGGTCACTTTATATTTTACTACAGATTACACAGCAGGAACTCTATTTCTCACTAGGAGGTATGAATGTGGAGTGGAGAACATACCTGTCAATTATGGACCATGAAAACAATAGTCTTAACTTCGTGTGTGTCCATGGGAGTGCAGTGTGCAGTCCATGGCTTTGTAGGCTTTTTGGCATGGTTTCTGCACACAAACCTGGTGCTGCCCAACAGAGTGCTGTGGGCTGTGCACAGGGAGCTATGCGGGATAAGTGGACAGTCCTCCTTGCTGTGGGATTCTCTGTTTAGCAAGTACATGTGCAGAGTCATCATTCAGCTCGTGTCCACTTCTTAGCTCACTGCATGCACGGCTGGGAATATGTTGTATTCTGCTGTTTTCTACTGAGCATTCTCCACCTGATCATAACACATGTGTATCACTCCCTTGCTTCACCTTCCAAAAACCTAGTGTCCAAAGACTTCTTTCCAGGTCTGTATAAACAGGGACTAAATTAAAGCACTATATTTAAAACATTTTCTGTACCCTGCTCACATGCAACCATGCCAATGTCTGTGGCTCTGGGCTTGGCAATGTGTGATACAATTCCAAGGTCTAAGTTTAAACAGAAAACATGGTTACCATGAATTCACGATGAACTCTGTAGCATGAAAACAATATAACTATTACGGGGTTTTCTCTCAGGCTTGGAGGTTTTCTCACTGTGGTTTGTTGAAGAGGGAATCCCTGCAGTAAGAAAACACTCTCTTGTATTCAAAAATATTATTTACATTTCCTTTCCCTGCTATTTCTCAGTCTTGGATTCAAACATAAAAAAGTCAAGTCTTCAAAAAGCCTTCAGCGGGACCCTCCCAAACAGTGTCCGAAAATAGGGCTTTCTGAGATGCATGAGGCATAGACACCTGTCCTTAAAGAAGTGGTTACTGACATTCAAACCAGTGACTAGGAAATGGGTAATATAACAAGAAGAAAAAAATGACTGACAGTCCCTGGTACTTGACAGGAGCTATCTGGGCTGATGCTCCTGTGTTTGAGATGGTGGATAAATAAGGAAACAGGCTTTGCCGTTCTCTCCCTACATGTCCATTCATGTTCTAGGCCCAAGGATTTTGTTTATGCCTTTTGTTTTATTATGTTTTGTTTTATCCCCAAAATAATACTTAAAAAAAAACATGTTAGTTCTGAAATACTCATAGAGTGTTGCACACATACAACAGAGAGTTTCATACACCCCTCAGCCTCCTGTACTGTTAACATCTCACACAACCACAGAATATTTATGAAAATTATGAAATTGACAGTGGCACAAAACTATTAACTGAAGCACAAACGTTTTTCATATTACCATGTTATCAAATAACATAATTTTCCCATAATAGGATCTAATCCAGGACACCAAATTACATTTTCTGTTAGGTGTATTACTTATGTATAGCTGCATAACATAGCTTAGTGGCTCAGAACCACACATACACATTACTCACTGTTTCTCTGGGTCAGATGGCCCAGGCTGAGGTCTCAACTGAAGGTACATCAGGGGAAAGATCTTCCAAGCTCATGTAATTGTTGTTAGAATTCAATTCCCAGCACAAAATGATGTCTGGCTAGGCTAAGGCCTGGAATCCTGCTCACAGCACCAATTGTCTAGCTCTTAATCCTGTTTGTGATGCCAATTGTAAAGCTAGGTGACCTCACTAGTTGTCGGGCTCTTTTACCTGTTGGTAATCCTGCACCGACTGGGCCGATGGTTGAACTAGGGCTGGTTCTGGCACTCCCAGACCCCTCAAGCCCATTCACAGACTGGGTCACAAATCCTTCACATGCCAGGCTGGGTTATCAGACTCCACACACACCATGCTGGGACACTAGAGCCCTTCATGGAGGTCTATGTGCTAGGTAACCAATCAAAAGGTCCTTGGAGCCATGCTTGTGCTAGGTAGACACCCACCCACCTGCTTCACCAATCTCTCTGAAGAAGAACACAAGAATAGCAACAAAACTAGAAAGACACATTGGCGTGCATACGCACTAAGCGCTCGCGGCACACACACACACACACACACACACACACACACACACACACACACACACACACACACACACACACACACACACACACACACACACACACACACACACACACACACACACACACACACACACACACACACACACACACACACACACACACAGAAAATTTGCTTACAATGGATGTGCTAAGCCACACCCAAAGGAACCTGAAGCAAGAGCCCTGACCAAACTATTCTATTTTCCCAACAGAGAAGACTGCCCTGTTGAATTATTGAAAACATGTAAAAATTAATAATAATCCTTGACAATTGAAAACAAAATAACATCAATAAAAACAATCAAGAAGAGATGACTTCTATGAGGCAGTTGTTCTCATAAGACAACTAATCTGAGCTATTTCAAGAAAAAAAATTAAAACCAATATGATTTATGCATACATAGGCAAAAATCTTCAAAGAATTGCTATCAGAATTAATCAGCAACATGGAAAAAGTATTATAACCTATAACCAAGTATATTACTTTCAGGAATGCAAATTTGTTTCAACACACAAAAACAATAATCGAACACAAATGTAATAACAGAATAAAGAAGAAACACAAGATTATCTTGAAAGACGCATAATAAAATTTGTGGTGAGTTTAAGAAATGGCCAGTGCCATTGTCCAAACAATAAGCACCAGCATGAAATAGCCTCTGGCATTGTCTTCCCCAACAGCACCAAGCTCCTTCATTCTTCCCTTTGTGAGAAGCCTCCAGACTTAGAAACAACTTTCTGGCTTCTGCATCGGTGCAGTTCTCCACCCAGTTACATCAACCTAATGGTCCTCCCTCCCATACATTTCATGCCCCAAAGATAATATAAACCCTTGCAAACCCACTGCTGTGGCTGTCCCCCATTTTCAGGACAGTCCCAGGATTCCTGACACTTTGAGCACAGCCCAGCAGATTTCTTTCTTTAATAAAGCTTGAATAGTAAGTGGCATATAAGTTTACTTTCTACTGTTCTGGTGCCAAAGCTGGCAACAGTTTTAACCAGAATGTTGGCTGATCCCCTACTGGGTTGACTGGCCCCAGCCACTGTTCCAGGACATGCAGAAACTGGATGCCTTCGGGACTGAATCCTTTTGCCGATTCAGACAAATGTATCCAGCACTGGCCTCAATTCAGGGTGAGTCAGTGGGTCTGTCCTGCCTATTTCTACAGGTTCCCCCAACTATTCTCTACGACTCCTGTCTCTACAAAACCCAGGCACCTAGTTGAGGGAACTCTTCTTGGGACCGCAAGTTTTGGAGGACGCTCCTCTAGCCAGTCGGTGGCTTTTCTCTTGAAAAGAAGGTGGGCACCGAAGGGGATGCCCTTTACAGGCACTCTTCTTCTACGACAGCTGACTGCCCTTTCTCACCCTCTACATGGGATCGTCATGATCCAAACATTCACATTACACCTCTGGGTGGTCTCCTGGATGATTTCTTGGCCTCCAGGGGGACATAAAACCTAAACTTCCCATTTCCTACTGTACTCCATTCTCTACGCCTCTGGGCCTTCCCCGGGCCAATTCCTTGGGCTTCGGGAAGACATTAAAACTCAAACACCTCATTCCAATGCATGCCAGTGGCCACACGCTAGCACACAATTTAGACACTCACCAAAATGGCAAAAGCTGTAGAGAATACATTTTCAGGCCTTCTCCCATCTCTGAACACGATCTTCTCTCTGTCAAAACTATTACCTGACTCAAATTCTCCTAGCTCATGCCCGACCTCCCCTGCCAGACTCGAATCAATCTTCTGATCCGTCAGCCCTCCACATTTCTCTCTCTTCCCCACACCTGGCCCCCAGACACTCGTCCTCAGCCCAACTCCTCCCCTTCTCACCCTTCGTCAGGTAACAACCCCGCCTCAACTCCAGCTTTTTATGGCAATTCCGTGAAGTGGCTGGGACAGAAGAAATTGTCTGAGTCTATGTACAGGAAGCAGGTCTGGATGGCAGCCCAGGTACACGCTCAAATAATAGGCGGAATGTGGGAGCTGATGCTGTCCCTTGCACAGACACAAACTGGTGAACTACCAGGCTGGCAAGGTATCCTGGAGATCTCCAGGATAATAAGATCACACACCTACTTCACAGGCTCCGAAGGGCTACTCACAAGTCAGTCAATTATGACAGGCTTACAGAGATCACACAAAGATAAACTGAAAATCCTGTGTTCCTAACTCAACTCACTCATAATTGACTAACCTGCCTCTCTGATGCTTTACATGAATACACACATATAGACCCAAACTCCCCTGCAGGCATGGCCCTCTTGCACTCTCATTGTATTACCCAATCAGACCATGATATTCGAAGAAAAAAAAACTATAAAAGATACCAGCCAAAAGACCAGCTTCTGGATAATGCCATCCTTGGCTCACACACTCCAAAGCTGGCTGCCTTAAGAGGCAAGCCACCCGGGAACTGCTTCAAATGAGGTCAACTGGGCCACTCGCCATGGGCCTGTCATAATCTGTCCTCACTGTAAACGGCCAGGTAACTGGGGGTTTGACTCTGCCACTTGCCAGAGAGGGAGTGGCCCAGTCCCCAACCTGCAGCCTCCGGCTTCATGGCGATCCCTACCGGAGCAATTTGGCTTTGCCCAAGAGGAGGACTGATGATGCGCAGGGCCTGAGGTGCCCACAGAGATCAGCACGCATGAGCCCAAGGTAACTCCCCTCCTAGAAGGTAAGCCAATCTCTTTTGTCATCCATACAGGGGACATTTACTCCTACTTTCCTCAATATGCAGGACCAAGAACCCCATCCTCTGTCATAATAGTAGGGGTCATGGGATCAGAATACTGCCCACGGATCACTCAAACTTTGCTACACCCTACAACCTACCCAATACACAAACAAATTTTTAAAAATGCCTTAATGCCCAGCCCTTTACTGGGACATTTCAAATTCATCCTTTTCAAATTCAGAGCTACTCTTACCCTAAAACAGTTTATCTCCAGCTCCAATACTCCTCTTACAGGCCGCATGCAGGCCTGGGCCCTGAGGCTTCCACCTTCCCCTCCCCCTCGGACAAGGTCCATCCCTACTATGGAATACTTCTTCTCCCTCCATTGCTACCCAGCATTCCCCTATTCTTGTTGAATTGTGGAACTCCTCCTTGCTCCCTGATTTCCCACAGAACCCCATCACTAGCAAACACCTATTAGGCTTAAAAAACATCGTACACAAACTCCATTCTTCTCATCTCTCACAGCTTACCCACTCACCTTTCAATAAACACATCCTTCCAGTTTTAAAGCCAAACGGCTCATGCCATTTAGTACAGGACTAATTAGCGGGGCTAACCACAAAACAGGCTGCTCAATCACCCGGCCCACCTCTTCCTCTCATGCTCAGGTGCTTCTCAGGGCCCCATTGCCCGTATCCCAATACACACCTGAAGAAATACAACACCTCCAACAGTTGGGAGCACAGAGAAAGGACAATTGGTACACACTCTCTGGTCGCTATGTCCTCCCCACTACACAAGCTGAGCAAATCCTTTACATTTCCATAATTTAGTTCATATAGGCCATGAACTCCTACTAAGGCCTTCTTGAGCCCTTACATTACTCTCCCCACAAAAGGACACGCTATCTGCTAACTTTAGGAGATAACTTTTCACGTTGTTGCCGGCTTATCACTTCACTTAGGAAGATGCTAGAGCAGTCACGCATGCTCTCACCTCAGAAATCATCCCTCGATGTGGCCTACCTACCAGTCACTCACTCGACAACGGGCTGCCCCCAGCAAGCGCACAGGTCTCAGCCCTCTGGAACTCATGTGTGGCAGGCCATTCATTGTCACAACTGTCCCTTCCAGCTCATCGCCTTGAGGCCAGCATCTCCCTACTCTTTCGCTCATTAGGGATCATCTTTGAGAACAGGCCAAATTAATATTACCTCACCCCTTCTCCGCCATCCCTTCAGACTTTAAACTCAGCCCGGGGCAGCAAGTGTGCATTGAAACCCGAATCCTAAAGCCCCTCTCACCATGTGGGGTAGGGCCTTATGCAGTACTTCTCACCAACCCACGGTAGTAAAAGTACTTGCAAGCACAAAAGGCTCAGCCCTCTCAAACTTACGTATGGCAGGCCCTTCATTCTCACACCTCTCCCTTCCAGCTCATCGCCTTGAGGCCAGCATCTCCCTACTCTTTCGCTCATTAGGGATCTTCTTTGGGAACAGGCTAACTTAATATTACCTCATCCCTTCTTTGCCATCCCCTCAGACTTTAAAATCAGCCCGGGACAGCAAGGGTGCATTGAAACCCGAATCCCAAAGCCCCTCTCACCATGCTGGGTAGGGCCTTATACAGTGCTTCTCACCAACCGCACGGCAGTAAAAGTACTAGGAAAGGCCCCCTGGTATCACTTATCTTTGGTAAAACTACCACTTGAGACTTTATCCAAAGAATCTGTTAACACCCAGGCAGAGGTGCTCCTCTGAGCAACCTCCAATCCAAAATCTCCTCACACTTCGTCCATGTAAGGACTCACAAAACTGAAAATCTCCAGGAACTCCGCTCTTCCCCAAACCCCCCAAAAGATGATCTATTCCCTGGCGTTTATCCTCTCACTCTTTCAGGCCTGCTTTACGTCCTTTACACCACAGCTACTGTCATACTGTCTGTTCTAGTACTTGCTACAGGATTGGCCAGTGCTGCAGCAAAACACTGTAACGTTATAGGAAGATTTCTCCTGGCACTCCTTGACCTCTTATCAGTAGGATGCTTCTTAGCAATTTCATTGTGGCTAGTGCCCCTTAAGTTCTTCTGGCTCCCTAACCTTCGCACCTTTCCTGTGCTTTTCCTCCTATCTCAATGCTTCCCCTTATCTGGAACATGGTGGTTGCGGGTCCACAGGGACGATGCAGTCCTCAATGAATCAGAAGGGTCCCTGAGCGACTCATCTGTCTTCCACTTTGCGAGAAACTTTGTGGTCACCCACCGTCCCTGTCGATGCAGCCCACAATGTTTCCACAAATGTCTCTTCACTTTCCTCTAATCCCACCTCAGTGGGGACTGTCAGCATTATGCGGGGCCTGCCCACACTCTGCCGTACTAACACCAAACAATACCACTCACTTACCCCCTCCTCATCCATGCCCTAAAATCGGAATATGTTTCCTTTGTAAAACTACCTTATCCTGTTGCCTGCCCCAAAATGCGATTTCTTGCATATTCTTTTGGATCATCCCTGACATCACCCTCCAGACAGATATAGAGATGGAGATGGGACTTGGACTAACTTCCCACAAACACCCCCCCCCAACGGCCCCTCCATCCATTGGGCACGAAGTGTACCTTCTTATTGTGGCAGGGATCCTTGCTGCTACTGGGACTGGCATAGTGGGCCTTGCTACTGCCTCTCAATTCTATCAAAAACTCACAGAAGAACTAAGCATAGATAGCATCTCCTCTCTCCAGCGACAGGTCACCTCACTCGGGACACTCACTTTACAGAACCGTCAGGCCCTTTATTTTACTTCGTTACAGCCGAGAAGGAAGGCACCTGCCTCTTCTTGGGGGAGGAATGCTGTTATTACGTAAATGAGTCCGGGGTGACCTGAAAAAACATAAACCATTTCACTGAACCCTGGGATACATTGGCTTATGTCCCTACTAGGACCCCTAACTGTGCCTCATCCTACTTTTGGGTCCCTGTCTCTTTTGGTGTTTCTCTAATTTCTTGCAGGAACATATACAGGCTTTCACCCACCCAAAACACTGGCTTATGTCCCTACCAAAACCCTAACTGAGCCTCATCCTACTTTTGGGTCCCTGTCTCTTTTGGTGTTTCTCTAATCTCTTGCAGGAACGTATACAGGCTTTCACAAGCCCAATGGTCGCCAAAATGTTCCTGCGAGGAGGATATCAGCCCCTCAGAATCAGCGACCCTTCCCCGGAGGAGTACAGCCTCCCCACACGAAAGCACTACCCCAACACCTAATTGTTTTGCCCACCAACATAAATCTTTTATTTTTTCATATCTTCGCCCATCTCCAGCAGGAAGTAGCTTCAGAAGAATGAGACCCTAGCCACGTTTCCCTTCTTCTTATACTGAAACGGCGGGAATGGTAGATTTTGGACATGGCCAGCTCCATTTTGCACACAATAAGCACCAGCACAAAATAGCTGCCGGCCTTGTCTTCCCCTCCAGCACCAAGCCCCTACCCCTACCCCCTTCTCTTTACGAGAAGCCTCCTAACTTAGAAACAGCTTCTGCATCGGCCCAGTTCTCCACCCACTTACATCAACCTAATTGTCCCTCCTCCCTTACATTTCACGCCCAAAAGCTAATGTAACCTCTCGCAAACCCATTGTTGCAGCTGTCCTCCATTTTCAGGGCAGTCCCGGGCTGCCTGCCACTTCCAGCACAGCTCAGGGGATTTCTCTCTTTATTAAAGCTTAAACAGTACCCGGCGTCTTGGCTCACTTTCTTTCACTATGGTGCTGAAACCAGGGAAGGGTCTGGGATGCACCGTCGGACGATCCCCTCTCTTGGGTTGAGTGGCTCCTGACCACCCTTCCCGGTCCTGCCGAACCAGGATGCCTCCGGGACTCTCTCCTTTGGCCGTTTCCGACCAACATACTTCTACACGTTCCCCAGACTACTCTCCAAGGCTCCGGTCTGTGCGAAGCCCAGGCGCCTGGCTGAGGGAACGCTTCTCGGGACCCCCATGATTGGAGGACGCTCCTCTAGCCAGTCGGTGGCTTTTCTCTTGAAAAGTAGCTGGGAACCAAAGGGAATGCCCTTTGCAGGCACCCTTCTTCTACCAGGGCTGACTGCCCTTTCTCACCCTCTACACGGGATCCTCATGACCCAAACCTCCACACTCTACAGCCGTGGGTGGTCTCCTGGCCGATTTCTTGACCTCCACGTGGACGTAAAACCTAAACTTCCCGTTTTCTACTGTACTCCGTGCTCTACGCCTCTGGGCCTTCCCCTGGCCAATTTCTCGGCCTCCGGGGAGACATTAAAACTCAAACACCTCAATGCAATGGATCCCAGTGGCCACACGCTGGCACTCAATTTGGACACTCACCAAAATGGCAAAAGCTGTAGACATTCCTTTTTCAGGCCTTCTCTTAACTGTGAACACGTTCTTCTCTCTGTCAAAAATGTTCCCTGACTCAAATTCTCCTAGCTCATGCCCGACCTCTCCTTCCAGACTCGGATCAATCTTCTGATCCGTCAGCCCTCCACATTTCTCTCTCTTCCCCACACCTGGCCCCCAGACACTCGTCCTCAGCCCAACTCCTCCCCTTCTCACCCTTCGTCAGGTAACAACGCCGCCTCAACTCTAGCTTTTTATGGCACTTCCGTGAAGTGGCTGGGACAGAAGAAATTGAGTCCATGTACAGGGAGGAGGTCGGGATGGAGGCCCAGTTTCACGCTCACAATAATAGGCAGAATGTGGGAGCCGTCGCTGTCCCTTGCACAGACACAAACTGGAGAACTACCAGGCTGGCAACGTATCCTGGAGATCTCCAAAATAATATGATCACTCACCTACTTCACAGCCTTGAAAAGGCTACTCACAAGTCAGTCAATTATGACAAGCATACAGAGATCACACAGAGATCCACTGAAAATCCCGTGTTCCTAACCCGCCTCTCTCATAATTGACTAACATGCCTCTCTGACACTTTACATGAATAAACACTTATAGACCCAAACACCCCTGCAGGCATGGCCCTCTTGCACTCTCATTGTATTACCCAATCAGACCATGATATTAAAAACAACAACAGCAACAACAACAAAAATATATATATATATAAAAGATATCAGGCCAATGACTGGCTCCTGGATAATGCCAGCCCTGGCTCACACACTCCAAAGCTGGCTGCCTTAAGAGGCAAGCCACCCGGGAACTGCTTCAAATGAGGTCAACTGGGCCACTCGCCATGGGCCTGTCATAATCTGTCCTCACTGTAAACGGCCAGGTCACTGGGGGTTTGACTGTGCCACTTGCCAGAGAGGGAGTGGCCCACTCCCCAACCTGCAGCCTCCGGCTTCATGGCCATCCTTACCGGAGCGATTCAGCTTTGCCCAAGAGGAGGACTGACGATGCGCAGGGCCCGAGGCCCCCATGGAGATCACCAGGCATGAGCCCATGGTAACTCCCCTCGTAGCAGGTAAGCCAATCTCTTTTGTCATCGATACAGGGACCAACCACCCCGTCCTCTATCACAATAGTAGGGGTCATGGGATAAGAATATTGCCAACGGACAACTCAAACCTTTGCTACACCCTACAACACACACAACTCACACACAAATTTTAAATAATTCCTTAATGCCCAGCCCCCTTACTGGGACTTTTCAAATTCAGAGCTACTCTCACCCTAAAACACTTTATCTCCAGCTCCAATACTCCTCTTACTGGCCGCACCCAGGCCTGGCCCCTGAGGCTTCCACCTTCCCCTCCCCCTCGTACAAGGTCAATCCCCAGTATGGGACGCTTCTTCTCCCTCCATTGCTACGCACCATTCCCCTATTCTTGTTGAATTGTGGAACTCCTCCTTGCTCACTGATGTCCCACAGTACCCCATCGCTAGCAAACACCTAATAGGCTTAAAACCCATTGTACACAAACTCCTTCCTTCTCATCTCTCACGGCTTACACACTCGCCTTTCAATACACCCATCCTTCTGCTTATGAAGCCAAACGGCTCATGCCATTTAGTACAGGAGTAATCCTGACACACGTCGTTCATACCGTTTAGTATAGGAATAATCGTGACACGCGCCATTGCCAACACCTTACTTGGACAGTACTACCTCTGCGGTTGCGGGATAGCCCCCACTTTCTGGCCAGGCCTTTGCTCAAGACTTATGTAAACTTCCCCCGCAACGTCTAGCCTTTTAGTACAATAGGTGGTTGACCTCCTCCTTTGTAGCCCCTCCTATGAGGAGTCACAGGCCCACACTGTTGCTCTCCTTAATTTGCTGTCCTCCGGGGAATACATGTCCAGTGTCCCCAGCGAGCCCCAAATTTCGTCTCCTTCAGTCACCTACTTGGGGGTCCACATCACCCCGATACCAGAGAAATAATGGTGGATCACAAGAGTTTAATTTCTGAATTCCCTACTCCTATCACAAAGGGTGAAATCCTTTCTTTCTTGGGGCTTGCAGGGCATCTGCGCCTACGCATTCCTAACTTTGGCGAGCTAGCAACATCACTTTATGGGGCAGCCAAAGGGGATCCCGCCATTCCCTTAGATCCCACAAAGCCCATTCATTCTCCCGTCCAGCGATTAAAAGCCACTCCTTCGCAGCCCCAGCTCCATCTCTCCCAAACCTATCTCATCCTTTAATGCTACACGTCACCAAAGCCCAAGGACAGGTGGCCGGGGTTTTGGGACAAGAGGCAGGAGATATTTTCTCCCCGGTTACATACCTCTCTAAACAACTAGACACCACAGCTCGAGAATGGGCCCCTGATTACGGATCTTGGCGGCAGCCGCTCTCTTACCATAAGAAAGCTCTAAACTAACTTTGAAAACAACAAACAGTCAAGATCTTCTCAGCCATAAGGCCAAGTCAATTCTCTCCCTTTCCTGCCTACAACTTATTCACCTTACTTTCATTAAAAACTCCCAGTTCTCCTTTAAACCTTGCCCTCCCTTAAAATCCAGCCACGCTCATCCCAAAACACTCATGACCCTTTAAACATAACTGCACCGAGGCTTTAGACCTCTTTCTCAATCCCTCTCCATACAACTCTCTGCATCGCACTACCCGGTTCATAAATGGGAGTGTCACCTGACACAAGCTCTTGACGCTACACAACTTCCAAAGGAGGTTGGGTTTATACACTGCAGAGGATGAAAAAACCTCCAACAACCCCATAGACAAGGGAAACAAACTGGTGGATCTAACCACAAAACAGGCTGCTCAATCACCCGGCCCACCTCTTCCTCTCATGCTCAGGTGCTTCTCAGGGCCCCATTGCCCGTATCCCAATACACACCTGAAGAAATACAACACCTCCAACAGTTGGGAGCACAGAGAAAGGACAATTGGTACACACTCTCTGGTCGCTATGTCCTCCCCACTACACAAGCTGAGCAAATCCCTTTACATTTCCATAATTTAGTTCATAGAGGCCATGAACTCCTACTAAGGTCTTCTTCAGCCCTTACATTACTCTCCCCACAAAAGGACACGCTATCTGCTAACTTTAGGAGATAACTTTTCACGTTGTTGCCGGCTTATCACTTCACTTAGGAAGATGCTAGAGCAGTCACGCATGCTCTCACCTCAGAAATCATCCCTCGATGTGGCCTACCTACCAGTCACTCACTCGACAACGGGCTGCCCCCAGCAAGCGCACAGGTCTCAGCCCTCTGGAACTCATGTGTGGCAGGCCATTCATTGTCACAACTGTCCCTTCCAGCTCATCGCCTTGAGGCCAGCATCTCCCTACTCTTTCGCTCATTAGGGATCATCTTTGAGAACAGGCCAAATTAATATTACCTCACCCCTTCTCCGCCATCCCTTCAGACTTTAAACTCAGCCCGGGGCAGCAAGTGTGCATTGAAACCCGAATCCTAAAGCCCCTCTCACCATGTGGGGTAGGGCCTTATGCAGTACTTCTCACCAACCCACGGCAGAAAAAGTACTTGCAAGCACAAAAGTCTCAGCCCTCTCGAACTTACGTATGGCAGGCCCTTCATTCTCACACCTCTCCCTTCCAGCTCATCGCCTTGAGGCCAGCATCTCCCTACTCTTTCGCTCATTAGGGATCTTCTTTGGGAACAGGCTAACTTAATATTACCTCATCCCTTCTTTGCCATCCCCTCAGACTTTAAAATCAGCCCGGGACAGCAAGGGTGCATTGAAACCCGAATCCCAAAGCCCCTCTCACCATGCTGGGTAGGGCCTTATACAGTGCTTCTCACCAACCGCACGGCAGTAAAAGTACTAGGAAAGGCCCCCTGGTATCACTTATCTTTGGTAAAACTACCACTTGAGACTTTATCCAAAGAATCTGTGAACACCCAGGCAGAGGTGCTCCTCTGAGCAACCTCCAATCCGAAATCTCCTCACACTTCGTCCATGTTAGGACTCACAAAACTGAAAATCTCCAGGAACTCCGCTCTTCCCCAAACCCCCCAAAAGATGATCTATTCCCTGGCGTTTATCCTCTCACTCTTTCAGGCCTGCTTTACGTCCTTTACACCACAGCTACTGTCATACTGTCTGTTCTAGTACTTGCTACAGGATTGGCCAGTGCTGCAGCAAAACACTGTAACGTTATAGGAAGATTTCTCCTGGCACTCCTTGACCTCTTATCAGTAGGATGCTTCTTAGCAATTTCATTGTGGCTAGTGCCCCTTAAGTTCTTCTGGCTCCCTAACCTTCGCACCTTTCCTGTGCTTTTCCTCCTATCTCAATGCTTCCCCTTATCTGGAACATGGTGGTTGCGGGTCCACAGGGACGATGCAGTCCTCAATGAATCAGAAGGGTCCCTGAGCGACTCATCTGTCTTCCACTTTGCGAGAAACTTTGTGGTCACCCACCGTCCCTGTCGATGCAGCCCACAATGTTTCCACAAATGTCTCTTCACTTTCCTCTAATCCCACCTCAGTGGGGACTGTCAGCATTATGCGGGGCCTGCCCACACTCTGCCGTACTAACACCAAACAATACCACTCACTTACCCCCTCCTCATCCATGCCCTAAAATCGGAATATGTTTCCTTTGTAAAACTACCTTATCCTGTTGCCTGCCCCAAAATGCGATTTCTTGCATATTCTTTTGGATCATCCCTGACATCACCCTCCAGACAGATATAGAGATGGAGATGGGACTTGGACTAACTTCCCACAAACACCCCCCCCCAACGGCCCCTCCATCCATTGGGCACGAAGTGTACCTTCTTATTGTGGCAGGGATCCTTGCTGCTACTGGGACTGGCATAGTGGGCCTTGCTACTGCCTCTCAATTCTATCAAAAACTCACAGAAGAACTAAGCATAGATAGCATCTCCTCTCTCCAGCGACAGGTCACCTCACTCGGGACACTCACTTTACAGAACCGTCAGGCCCTTTATTTTACTTCGTTACAGCCGAGAAGGAAGGCACCTGCCTCTTCTTGGGGGAGGAATGCTGTTATTACGTAAATGAGTCCGGGGTGACCTGAAAAAACATAAACCATTTCACTGAACCCTGGGATACATTGGCTTATGTCCCTACTAGGACCCCCTAACTGTGCCTCATCCTACTTTTGGGTCCCTGTCTCTTTTGGTGTTTCTCTAATTTCTTGCAGGAACATATACAGGCTTTCACCCACCCAAAACACTGGCTTATGTCCCTACCAAAACCCTAACTGAGCCTCATCCTACTTTTGGGTCCCTGTCTCTTTTGGTGTTTCTCTAATCTCTTGCAGGAACGTATACAGGCTTTCACAAGCCCAATGGTCGCCAAAATGTTCCTGCGAGGAGGATATCAGCCCCTCAGAATCAGCGACCCTTCCCCGGAGGAGTACAGCCTCCCCACACGAAAGCACTACCCCAACACCTAATTGTTTTGCCCACCAACATAAATCTTTTATTTTTTCATATCTTCGCCCATCTCCAGCAGGAAGTAGCTTCAGAAGAATGAGACCCTAGCCACGTTTCCCTTCTTCTTATACTGAAACGGCGGGAATGGTGGATTTTGGACATGGCCAGCTCCATTTTGCACACAATAAGCACCAGCACAAAATAGCTGCCGGCCTTGTCTTCCCCTCCAGCACCAAGCCCCTACCCCTACCCCCTTCTCTTTACGAGAAGCCTCCTAACTTAGAAACAGCTTCTGCATCGGCCCAGTTCTCCACCCACTTACATCAACCTAATTGTCCCTCCTCTCTTACATTTCACGCCCAAAAGCTAATGTAACCTCTCGCAAACCCATTGTTGCAGCTGTCCTCCATTTTCAGGGCAGTCCCGGGCTGCCTGCCACTTCCAGCACAGCTCAGGGGATTTCTCTCTTTATTAAAGCTTAAACAGTACCCGGCGTCTTGGCTCACTTTCTTTCACTATGGTGCTGAAACCAGGGAAGGGTCTGGGATGCACCGTCTGACGTTCCCCTCTCTTGGGTTGAGTGGCTCCTGACCACCCTTCCCGGTCCTGCCGAACCAGGATGCCTCCGGGACTCTCTCCTTTGGCCGTTTCCGACCAACATACTTCTACACGTTCCCCAGACTACTCTCCAAGGCTCCGGTCTGTGCGAAGCCCAGGCGCCTGGCTGAGGGAACGCTTCTCGGGACCCCCATGATTGGAGGACGCTCCTCTAGCCAGTCGGTGGCTTTTCTCTTGAAAAGTAGCTGGGAACCAAAGGGAATGCCCTTTGCAGGCACCCTTCTTCTACCAGGGCTGACTGCCCTTTCTCACCCTCTACACGGGATCCTCATGACCCAAACCTCCACACTCTACAGCCGTGGGTGGTCTCCTGGCCGATTTCTTGACCTCCACGTGGACGTAAAACCTAAACTTCCCGTTTTCTACTGTACTCCGTGCTCTACGCCTCTGGGCCTTCCCCTGGCCAATTTCTCGGCCTCCGGGGAGACATTAAAACTCAAACACCTCAATGCAATGGATCCCAGTGGCCACACGCTGGCACTCAATTTGGACACTCACCAAAATGGCAAAAGCTGTAGACATTCCTTTTTCAGGCCTTCTCTTAACTGTGAACACGTTCTTCTCTCTGTCAAAAATGTTCCCTGACTCAAATTCTCCTAGCTCATGCCCGACCTCTCCTTCCAGACTCGGATCAATCTTCTGATCCGTCAGCCCTCCACATTTCTCTCTCTTCCCCACACCTGGCCCCCAGACACTCGTCCTCAGCCCAACTCCTCCCCTTCTCACCCTTCGTCAGGTAACAACGCCGCCTCAACTCTAGCTTTTTATGGCACTTCCGTGAAGTGGCTGGGACAGAAGAAATTGAGTCCATGTACAGGGAGGAGGTCGGGATGGAGGCCCAGTTTCACGCTCACAATAATAGGCAGAATGTGGGAGCCGTCGCTGTCCCTTGCACAGACACAAACTGGAGAACTACCAGGCTGGCAACGTATCCTGGAGATCTCCAAAATAATATGATCACTCACCTACTTCACAGCCTTGAAAAGGCTACTCACAAGTCAGTCAATTATGACAAGCATACAGAGATCACACAGAGATCCACTGAAAATCCCGTGTTCCTAACCCGCCTCTCTCATAATTGACTAACATGCCTCTCTGACACTTTACATGAATAAACACTTATAGACCCAAACACCCCTGCAGGCATGGCCCTCTTGCACTCTCATTGTATTACCCAATCAGACCATGATATTAAAAACAACAACAGCAACAACAACAAAAATATATATATATATAAAAGATATCAGGCCAATGACTGGCTCCTGGATAATGCCAGCCCTGGCTCACACACTCCAAAGCTGGCTGCCTTAAGAGGCAAGCCACCCGGGAACTGCTTCAAATGAGGTCAACTGGGCCACTCGCCATGGGCCTGTCATAATCTGTCCTCACTGTAAACGGCCAGGTCACTGGGGGTTTGACTGTGCCACTTGCCAGAGAGGGAGTGGCCCACTCCCCAACCTGCAGCCTCCGGCTTCATGGCCATCCTTACCGGAGCGATTCAGCTTTGCCCAAGAGGAGGACTGACGATGCGCAGGGCCCGAGGCCCCCACGGAGATCACCAGGCATGAGCCCATGGTAACTCCCCTCGTAGCAGGTAAGCCAATCTCTTTTGTCATCGATACAGGGACCAACCACCCCGTCCTCTATCACAATAGTAGGGGTCATGGGATAAGAATATTGCCAACGGACAACTCCAACCTTTGCTACACCCTACAACACACACAACTCACACACAAATTTTAAATAATTCCTTAATGCCCAGCCCCCTTACTGGGACTTTTCAAATTCAGAGCTACTCTCACCCTAAAACACTTTATCTCCAGCTCCAATACTCCTCTTACTGGCCGCACCCAGGCCTGGCCCCTGAGGCTTCCACCTTCCCCTCCCCCTCGTACAAGGTCAATCCCCAGTATGGGACGCTTCTTCTCCCTCCATTGCTACGCACCATTCCCCTATTCTTGTTGAATTGTGGAACTCCTCCTTGCTCACTGATGTCCCACAGTACCCCATCGCTAGCAAACACCTAATAGGCTTAAAACCCATTGTACACAAACTCCTTCCTTCTCATCTCTCACGGCTTACACACTCGCCTTTCAATACACCCATCCTTCTGCTTATGAAGCCAAACGGCTCATGCCATTTAGTACAGGAGTAATCCTGACACACGTCGTTCATACCGTTTAGTATAGGAATAATCGTGACACGCGCCATTGCCAACACCTTACTTGGACAGTACTACCTCTGCGGTTGCGGGATAGCCCCCACTTTCTGGCCAGGCCTTTGCTCAAGACTTATGTAAACTTCCCCCGCAACGTCTAGCCTTTTAGTACAATAGGTGGTTGACCTCCTCCTTTGTAGCCCCTCCTATGAGGAGTCACAGGCCCACACTGTTGCTCTCCTTAATTTGCTGTCCTCCGGGGAATACATGTCCAGTGTCCCCAGCGAGCCCCAAATTTCGTCTCCTTCAGTCACCTACTTGGGGGTCCACATCACCCCGATACCAGAGAAATAATGGTGGATCACAAGAGTTTAATTTCTGAATTCCCTACTCCTATCACAAAGGGTGAAATCCTTTCTTTCTTGGGGCTTGCAGGGCATCTGCGCCTACGCATTCCTAACTTTGGCGAGCTAGCAACATCACTTTATGGGGCAGCCAAAGGGGATCCCGCCATTCCCTTAGATCCCACAAAGCCCATTCATTCTCCCGTCCAGCGATTAAAAGCCACTCCTTCGCAGCCCCAGCTCCATCTCTCCCAAACCTATCTCATCCTTTAATGCTACACGTCACCAAAGCCCAAGGACAGGTGGCCGGGGTTTTGGGACAAGAGGCAGGAGATATTTTCTCCCCGGTTACATACCTCTCTAAACAACTAGACACCACAGCTCGAGAATGGGCCCCTGATTACGGGTCTTGGCGGCAGCCGCTCTCTTACCATAAGAAAGCTCTAAACTAACTTTGAAAACAACAAACAGTCAAGATCTTCTCAGCCATAAGGCCAAGTCAATTCTCTCCCTTTCCTACCTACAACTTATTCACCTTACTTTCATTAAAAACTCCCAGTTCTCCTTTAAACCTTGCCCTCCCTTAAAATCCAGCCACGCTCATCCCAAAACACTCATGACCCTTTAAACATAACTGCACCGAGGCTTTAGACCTCTTTCTCAATCCCTCTCCACACAACTCTCTGCATCGCACTACCCGGTTCATAAATGGGAGTGTCACCTGACACAAGCTCTTGACGCTGCACAACTTCCAAAGGAGGTTGGGTTTATACACTGCAGAGGATGAAAAAACCTCCAACAACCCCATAACCAAGGGAAACAAACTGGCGGATCTAGCACAAAACAGGCTGCTCAATCACCCGGCCCACCTCTTCCTCTCATGCTCAGGTGCTTCTCAGGGCCCCATTGCCCGTATCCCAATACACACCTGAAGAAATACAACACCTCCAACAGTTGGGAGCACAGAGAAAGGACAATTGGTACACACTCTCTGGTCGCTATGTCCTCCCCACTACACAAGCTGAGCAAATCCCTTTACATTTCCATAATTTAGTTCATACAGGCCATGAACTCCTACTAAGGCCTTCTTCAGCCCTTACATTACTCTCCCCACAAAAGGACACGCTATCTGCTAACTTTAGGAGATAACTTTTCACGTTGTTGCCGGCTTATCACTTCACTTAGGAAGATGCTAGAGCAGTCACGCATGCTCTCACCTCAGAAATCATCCCTCGATGTGGCCTACCTACCAGTCACTCACTCGACAACGGGATGCCCCCAGCAATCGCACAGGTCTCAGCCCTCTGGAACTCATGTGTGGCAGGCCATTCATTGTCACAACTGTCCCTTCCAGCTCATCGCCTTGAGGCCAGCATCTCCCTACTCTTTCGCTCATTAGGGATCATCTTTGAGAACAGGCCAAATTAATATTACCTCACCCCTTCTCCGCCATCCCTTCAGACTTTAAACTCAGCCCGGGGCAGCAAGTGTGCATTGAAACCCGAATCCTAAAGCCCCTCTCACCATGTGGGGTAGGGCCTTATGCAGTACTTCTCACCAACCCACGGCAGAAAAAGTACTTGCAAGCACAAAAGTCTCAGCCCTCTCGAACTTACGTATGGCAGGCCCTTCATTCTCACACCTCTCCCTTCCAGCTCATCGCCTTGAGGCCAGCATCTCCCTACTCTTTCGCTCATTAGGGATCTTCTTTGGGAACAGGCTAACTTAATATTACCTCATCCCTTCTTTGCCATCCCCTCAGACTTTAAAATCAGCCCGGGACAGCAAGGGTGCATTGAAACCCGAATCCCAAAGCCCCTCTCACCATGCTGGGTAGGGCCTTATACAGTGCTTCTCACCAACCGCACGGCAGTAAAAGTACTAGGAAAGGCCCCCTGGTATCACTTATCTTTGGTAAAACTACCACTTGAGACTTTATCCAAAGAATCTGTGAACACCCAGGCAGAGGTGCTCCTCTGAGCAACCTCCAATCCGAAATCTCCTCACACTTCGTCCATGTTAGGACTCACAAAACTGAAAATCTCCAGGAACTCCGCTCTTCCCCAAACCCCCCAAAAGATGATCTATTCCCTGGCGTTTATCCTCTCACTCTTTCAGGCCTGCTTTACGTCCTTTACACCACAGCTACTGTCATACTGTCTGTTCTAGTACTTGCTACAGGATTGGCCAGTGCTGCAGCAAAACACTGTAACGTTATAGGAAGATTTCTCCTGGCACTCCTTGACCTCTTATCAGTAGGATGCTTCTTAGCAATTTCATTGTGGCTAGTGCCCCTTAAGTTCTTCTGGCTCCCTAACCTTCGCACCTTTCCTGTGCTTTTCCTCCTATCTCAATGCTTCCCCTTATCTGGAACATGGTGGTTGCGGGTCCACAGGGACGATGCAGTCCTCAATGAATCAGAAGGGTCCCTGAGCGACTCATCTGTCTTCCACTTTGCGAGAAACTTTGTGGTCACCCACCGTCCCTGTCGATGCAGCCCACAATGTTTCCACAAATGTCTCTTCACTTTCCTCTAATCCCACCTCAGTGGGGACTGTCAGCATTATGCGGGGCCTGCCCACACTCTGCCGTACTAACACCAAACAATACCACTCACTTACCCCCTCCTCATCCATGCCCTAAAATCGGAATATGTTTCCTTTGTAAAACTACCTTATCCTGTTGCCTGCCCCAAAATGCGATTTCTTGCATATTCTTTTGGATCATCCCTGACATCACCCTCCAGACAGATATAGAGATGGAGATGGGACTTGGACTAACTTCCCACAAACACCCCCCCCCCAACGGCCCCTCCATCCATTGGGCACGAAGTGTACCTTCTTATTGTGGCAGGGATCCTTGCTGCTACTGGGACTGGCATAGTGGGCCTTGCTACTGCCTCTCAATTCTATCAAAAACTCACAGAAGAACTAAGCATAGATAGCATCTCCTCTCTCCAGCGACAGGTCACCTCACTCGGGACACTCACTTTACAGAACCGTCAGGCCCTTTATTTTACTTCGTTACAGCCGAGAAGGAAGGCACCTGCCTCTTCTTGGGGGAGGAATGCTGTTATTACGTAAATGAGTCCGGGGTGACCTGAAAAAACATAAACCATTTCACTGAACCCTGGGATACATTGGCTTATGTCCCTACTAGGACCCCTAACTGTGCCTCATCCTACTTTTGGGTCCCTGTCTCTTTTGGTGTTTCTCTAATTTCTTGCAGGAACATATACAGGCTTTCACCCACCCAAAACACTGGCTTATGTCCCTACCAAAACCCTAACTGAGCCTCATCCTACTTTTGGGTCCCTGTCTCTTTTGGTGTTTCTCTAATCTCTTGCAGGAACGTATACAGGCTTTCACAAGCCCAATGGTCGCCAAAATGTTCCTGCGAGGAGGATATCAGCCCCTCAGAATCAGCGACCCTTCCCCGGAGGAGTACAGCCTCCCCACACGAAAGCACTACCCCAACACCTAATTGTTTTGCCCACCAACATAAATCTTTTATTTTTTCATATCTTCGCCCATCTCCAGCAGGAAGTAGCTTCAGAAGAATGAGACCCTAGCCACGTTTCCCTTCTTCTTATACTGAAACGGCGGGAATGGTGGATTTTGGACATGGCCAGCTCCATTTTGCACACAATAAGCACCAGCACAAAATAGCTGCCGGCCTTGTCTTCCCCTCCAGCACCAAGCCCCTACCCCTACCCCCTTCTCTTTACGAGAAGCCTCCTAACTTAGAAACAGCTTCTGCATCGGCCCAGTTCTCCACCCACTTACATCAACCTAATTGTCCCTCCTCCCTTACATTTCACGCCCAAAAGCTAATGTAACCTCTCGCAAACCCATTGTTGCAGCTGTCCTCCATTTTCAGGGCAGTCCCGGGCTGCCTGCCACTTCCAGCACAGCTCAGGGGATTTCTCTCTTTATTAAAGCTTAAACAGTACCCGGCGTCTTGGCTCACTTTCTTTCACTATGGTGCTGAAACCAGGGAAGGGTCTGGGATGCACCGTCGGACGATCCCCTCTCTTGGGTTGAGTGGCTCCTGACCACCCTTCCCGGTCCTGCCGAACCAGGATGCCTCCGGGACTCTCTCCTTTGGCCGTTTCCGACCAACATACTTCTACACGTTCCCCAGACTACTCTCCAAGGCTCCGGTCTGTGCGAAGCCCAGGCGCCTGGCTGAGGGAACGCTTCTCGGGACCCCCATGATTGGAGGACGCTCCTCTAGCCAGTCGGTGGCTTTTCTCTTGAAAAGTAGCTGGGAACCAAAGGGAATGCCCTTTGCAGGCACCCTTCTTCTACCAGGGCTGACTGCCCTTTCTCACCCTCTACACGGGATCCTCATGACCCAAACCTCCACACTCTACAGCCGTGGGTGGTCTCCTGGCCGATTTCTTGACCTCCACGTGGACGTAAAACCTAAACTTCCCGTTTTCTACTGTACTCCGTGCTCTACGCCTCTGGGCCTTCCCCTGGCCAATTTCTCGGCCTCCGGGGAGACATTAAAACTCAAACACCTCAATGCAATGGATCCCAGTGGCCACACGCTGGCACTCAATTTGGACACTCACCAAAATGGCAAAAGCTGTAGACATTCCTTTTTCAGGCCTTCTCTTAACTGTGAACACGTTCTTCTCTCTGTCAAAAATGTTCCCTGACTCAAATTCTCCTAGCTCATGCCCGACCTCTCCTTCCAGACTCGGATCAATCTTCTGATCCGTCAGCCCTCCACATTTCTCTCTCTTCCCCACACCTGGCCCCCAGACACTCGTCCTCAGCCCAACTCCTCCCCTTCTCACCCTTCGTCAGGTAACAACGCCGCCTCAACTCTAGCTTTTTATGGCACTTCCGTGAAGTGGCTGGGACAGAAGAAATTGAGTCCATGTACAGGGAGGAGGTCGGGATGGAGGCCCAGTTTCACGCTCACAATAATAGGCAGAATGTGGGAGCCGTCGCTGTCCCTTGCACAGACACAAACTGGAGAACTACCAGGCTGGCAACGTATCCTGGAGATCTCCAAAATAATATGATCACTCACCTACTTCACAGCCTTGAAAAGGCTACTCACAAGTCAGTCAATTATGACAAGCATACAGAGATCACACAGAGATCCACTGAAAATCCCGTGTTCCTAACCCGCCTCTCTCATAATTGACTAACATGCCTCTCTGACACTTTACATGAATAAACACTTATAGACCCAAACACCCCTGCAGGCATGGCCCTCTTGCACTCTCATTGTATTACCCAATCAGACCATGATATTAAAAACAACAACAGCAACAACAACAAAAATATATATATATATAAAAGATATCAGGCCAATGACTGGCTCCTGGATAATGCCAGCCCTGGCTCACACACTCCAAAGCTGGCTGCCTTAAGAGGCAAGCCACCCGGGAACTGCTTCAAATGAGGTCAACTGGGCCACTCGCCATGGGCCTGTCATAATCTGTCCTCACTGTAAACGGCCAGGTCACTGGGGGTTTGACTGTGCCACTTGCCAGAGAGGGAGTGGCCCACTCCCCAACCTGCAGCCTCCGGCTTCATGGCCATCCTTACCGGAGCGATTCAGCTTTGCCCAAGAGGAGGACTGACGATGCGCAGGGCCCGAGGCCCCCACGGAGATCACCAGGCATGAGCCCATGGTAACTCCCCTCGTAGCAGGTAAGCCAATCTCTTTTGTCATCGATACAGGGACCAACCACCCCGTCCTCTATCACAATAGTAGGGGTCATGGGATAAGAATATTGCCAACGGACAACTCAAACCTTTGCTACACCCTACAACACACACAACTCACACACAAATTTTAAATAATTCCTTAATGCCCAGCCCCCTTACTGGGACTTTTCAAATTCAGAGCTACTCTCACCCTAAAACACTTTATCTCCAGCTCCAATACTCCTCTTACTGGCTGCACCCAGGCCTGGCCCCTGAGGCTTCCACCTTCCCCTCCCCCTCGTACAAGGTCAATCCCTAGTATGGGACGCTTCTTCTCCCTCCATTGCTACGCACCATTCCCCTATTCTTGTTGAATTGTGGAACTCCTCCTTGCTCACTGATGTCCCACAGTACCCCATCGCTAGCAAACACCTAATAGGCTTAAAACCCATTGTACACAAACTCCTTCCTTCTCATCTCTCACGGCTTACACACTCGCCTTTCAATACACCCATCCTTCTGCTTATGAAGCCAAACGGCTCATGCCATTTAGTACAGGAGTAATCCTGACACACGTCGTTCATACCGTTTAGTATAGGAATAATCGTGACACGCGCCATTGCCAACACCTTACTTGGACAGTACTACCTCTGCGGTTGCGGGATAGCCCCCACTTTCTGGCCAGGCCTTTGCTCAAGACTTATGTAAACTTCCCCCGCAACGTCTAGCCTTTTAGTACAATAGGTGGTTGACCTCCTCCTTTGTAGCCCCTCCTATGAGGAGTCACAGGCCCACACTGTTGCTCTCCTTAATTTGCTGTCCTCCGGGGAATACATGTCCAGTGTCCCCAGCGAGCCCCAAATTTCGTCTCCTTCAGTCACCTACTTGGGGGTCCACATCACCCCGATACCAGAGAAATAATGGTGGATCACAAGAGTTTAATTTCTGAATTCCCTACTCCTATCACAAAGGGTGAAATCCTTTCTTTCTTGGGGCTTGCAGGGCATCTGTGCCTACGCATTCCTAACTTTGGCGAGCTAGCAACATCACTTTATGGGGCAGCCAAAGGGGATCCCGCCATTCCCTTAGATCCCACAAAGCCCATTCATTCTCCCGTCCAGCGATTAAAAGCCACTCCTTCGCAGCCCCAGCTCCATCTCTCCCAAACCTATCTCATCCTTTAATGCTACACGTCACCAAAGCCCAAGGACAGGTGGCCGGGGTTTTGGGACAAGAGGCAGGAGATATTTTCTCCCCGGTTACATACCTCTCTAAACAACTAGACACCACAGCTCGAGAATGGGCCCCTGATTACGGGTCTTGGCGGCAGCCGCTCTCTTACCATAAGAAAGCTCTAAACTAACTTTGAAAACAACAAACAGTCAAGATCTTCTCAGCCATAAGGCCAAGTCAATTCTCTCCCTTTCCTGCCTACAACTTATTCACCTTACTTTCATTAAAAACTCCCAGTTCTCCTTTAAACCTTGCCCTCCCTTAAAATCCAGCCACGCTCATCCCAAAACACTCATGACCCTTTAAACATAACTGCACCGAGGCTTTAGACCTCTTTCTCAATCCCTCTCCACACAACTCTCTGCATCGCACTACCCGGTTCATAAATGGGAGTGTCACCTGACACAAGCTCTTGACGCTGCACAACTTCCAAAGGAGGTTGGGTTTATACACTGCAGAGGATGAAAAAACCTCCAACAACCCCATAACCAAGGGAAACAAACTGGCGGATCTAGCACAAAACAGGCTGCTCAATCACCCGGCCCACCTCTTCCTCTCATGCTCAGGTGCTTCTCAGGGCCCCATTGCCCGTATCCCAATACACACCTGAAGAAATACAACACCTCCAACAGTTGGGAGCACAGAGAAAGGACAATTGGTACACACTCTCTGGTCGCTATGTCCTCCCCACTACACAAGCTGAGCAAATCCCTTTACATTTCCATAATTTAGTTCATAGAGGCCATGAACTCCTACTAAGGTCTTCTTCAGCCCTTACATTACTCTCCCCACAAAAGGACACGCTATCTGCTAACTTTAGGAGATAACTTTTCACGTTGTTGCCGGCTTATCACTTCACTTAGGAAGATGCTAGAGCAGTCACGCATGCTCTCACCTCAGAAATCATCCCTCGATGTGGCCTACCTACCAGTCACTCACTCGACAACGGGCTGCCCCCAGCAAGCGCACAGGTCTCAGCCCTCTGGAACTCATGTGTGGCAGGCCATTCATTGTCACAACTGTCCCTTCCAGCTCATCGCCTTGAGGCCAGCATCTCCCTACTCTTTCGCTCATTAGGGATCATCTTTGAGAACAGGCCAAATTAATATTACCTCACCCCTTCTCCGCCATCCCTTCAGACTTTAAACTCAGCCCGGGGCAGCAAGTGTGCATTGAAACCCGAATCCTAAAGCCCCTCTCACCATGTGGGGTAGGGCCTTATGCAGTACTTCTCACCAACCCACGGCAGAAAAAGTACTTGCAAGCACAAAAGTCTCAGCCCTCTCGAACTTACGTATGGCAGGCCCTTCATTCTCACACCTCTCCCTTCCAGCTCATCGCCTTGAGGCCAGCATCTCCCTACTCTTTCGCTCATTAGGGATCTTCTTTGGGAACAGGCTAACTTAATATTACCTCATCCCTTCTTTGCCATCCCCTCAGACTTTAAAATCAGCCCGGGACAGCAAGGGTGCATTGAAACCCGAATCCCAAAGCCCCTCTCACCATGCTGGGTAGGGCCTTATACAGTGCTTCTCACCAACCGCACGGCAGTAAAAGTACTAGGAAAGGCCCCCTGGTATCACTTATCTTTGGTAAAACTACCACTTGAGACTTTATCCAAAGAATCTGTGAACACCCAGGCAGAGGTGCTCCTCTGAGCAACCTCCAATCCGAAATCTCCTCACACTTCGTCCATGTTAGGACTCACAAAACTGAAAATCTCCAGGAACTCCGCTCTTCCCCAAACCCCCCAAAAGATGATCTATTCCCTGGCGTTTATCCTCTCACTCTTTCAGGCCTGCTTTACGTCCTTTACACCACAGCTACTGTCATACTGTCTGTTCTAGTACTTGCTACAGGATTGGCCAGTGCTGCAGCAAAACACTGTAACGTTATAGGAAGATTTCTCCTGGCACTCCTTGACCTCTTATCAGTAGGATGCTTCTTAGCAATTTCATTGTGGCTAGTGCCCCTTAAGTTCTTCTGGCTCCCTAACCTTCGCACCTTTCCTGTGCTTTTCCTCCTATCTCAATGCTTCCCCTTATCTGGAACATGGTGGTTGCGGGTCCACAGGGACGATGCAGTCCTCAATGAATCAGAAGGGTCCCTGAGCGACTCATCTGTCTTCCACTTTGCGAGAAACTTTGTGGTCACCCACCGTCCCTGTCGATGCAGCCCACAATGTTTCCACAAATGTCTCTTCACTTTCCTCTAATCCCACCTCAGTGGGGACTGTCAGCATTATGCGGGGCCTGCCCACACTCTGCCGTACTAACACCAAACAATACCACTCACTTACCCCCTCCTCATCCATGCCCTAAAATCGGAATATGTTTCCTTTGTAAAACTACCTTATCCTGTTGCCTGCCCCAAAATGCGATTTCTTGCATATTCTTTTGGATCATCCCTGACATCACCCTCCAGACAGATATAGAGATGGAGATGGGACTTGGACTAACTTCCCACAAACACCCCCCCCCCAACGGCCCCTCCATCCATTGGGCACGAAGTGTACCTTCTTATTGTGGCAGGGATCCTTGCTGCTACTGGGACTGGCATAGTGGGCCTTGCTACTGCCTCTCAATTCTATCAAAAACTCACAGAAGAACTAAGCATAGATAGCATCTCCTCTCTCCAGCGACAGGTCACCTCACTCGGGACACTCACTTTACAGAACCGTCAGGCCCTTTATTTTACTTCGTTACAGCCGAGAAGGAAGGCACCTGCCTCTTCTTGGGGGAGGAATGCTGTTATTACGTAAATGAGTCCGGGGTGACCTGAAAAAACATAAACCATTTCACTGAACCCTGGGATACATTGGCTTATGTCCCTACTAGGACCCCTAACTGTGCCTCATCCTACTTTTGGGTCCCTGTCTCTTTTGGTGTTTCTCTAATTTCTTGCAGGAACATATACAGGCTTTCACCCACCCAAAACACTGGCTTATGTCCCTACCAAAACCCTAACTGAGCCTCATCCTACTTTTGGGTCCCTGTCTCTTTTGGTGTTTCTCTAATCTCTTGCAGGAACGTATACAGGCTTTCACAAGCCCAATGGTCGCCAAAATGTTCCTGCGAGGAGGATATCAGCCCCTCAGAATCAGCGACCCTTCCCCGGAGGAGTACAGCCTCCCCACACGAAAGCACTACCCCAACACCTAATTGTTTTGCCCACCAACATAAATCTTTTATTTTTTCATATCTTCGCCCATCTCCAGCAGGAAGTAGCTTCAGAAGAATGAGACCCTAGCCACGTTTCCCTTCTTCTTATACTGAAACGGCGGGAATGGTGGATTTTGGACATGGCCAGCTCCATTTTGCACACAATAAGCACCAGCACAAAATAGCTGCCGGCCTTGTCTTCCCCTCCAGCACCAAGCCCCTACCCCTACCCCCTTCTCTTTACGAGAAGCCTCCTAACTTAGAAACAGCTTCTGCATCGGCCCAGTTCTCCACCCACTTACATCAACCTAATTGTCCCTCCTCCCTTACATTTCACGCCCAAAAGCTAATGTAACCTCTCGCAAACCCATTGTTGCAGCTGTCCTCCATTTTCAGGGCAGTCCCGGGCTGCCTGCCACTTCCAGCACAGCTCAGGGGATTTCTCTCTTTATTAAAGCTTAAACAGTACCCGGCGTCTTGGCTCACTTTCTTTCACTATGGTGCTGAAACCAGGGAAGGGTCTGGGATGCACCGTCGGACGATCCCCTCTCTTGGGTTGAGTGGCTCCTGACCACCCTTCCCGGTCCTGCCGAACCAGGATGCCTCCGGGACTCTCTCCTTTGGCCGTTTCCGACCAACATACTTCTACACGTTCCCCAGACTACTCTCCAAGGCTCCGGTCTGTGCGAAGCCCAGGCGCCTGGCTGAGGGAACGCTTCTCGGGACCCCCATGATTGGAGGACGCTCCTCTAGCCAGTCGGTGGCTTTTCTCTTGAAAAGTAGCTGGGAACCAAAGGGAATGCCCTTTGCAGGCACCCTTCTTCTACCAGGGCTGACTGCCCTTTCTCACCCTCTACACGGGATCCTCATGACCCAAACCTCCACACTCTACAGCCGTGGGTGGTCTCCTGGCCGATTTCTTGACCTCCACGTGGACGTAAAACCTAAACTTCCCGTTTTCTACTGTACTCCGTGCTCTACGCCTCTGGGCCTTCCCCTGGCCAATTTCTCGGCCTCCGGGGAGACATTAAAACTCAAACACCTCAATGCAATGGATCCCAGTGGCCACACGCTGGCACTCAATTTGGACACTCACCAAAATGGCAAAAGCTGTAGACATTCCTTTTTCAGGCCTTCTCTTAACTGTGAACACGTTCTTCTCTCTGTCAAAAATGTTCCCTGACTCAAATTCTCCTAGCTCATGCCCGACCTCTCCTTCCAGACTCGGATCAATCTTCTGATCCGTCAGCCCTCCACATTTCTCTCTCTTCCCCACACCTGGCCCCCAGACACTCGTCCTCAGCCCAACTCCTCCCCTTCTCACCCTTCGTCAGGTAACAACGCCGCCTCAACTCTAGCTTTTTATGGCACTTCCGTGAAGTGGCTGGGACAGAAGAAATTGAGTCCATGTACAGGGAGGAGGTCGGGATGGAGGCCCAGTTTCACGCTCACAATAATAGGCAGAATGTGGGAGCCGTCGCTGTCCCTTGCACAGACACAAACTGGAGAACTACCAGGCTGGCAACGTATCCTGGAGATCTCCAAAATAATATGATCACTCACCTACTTCACAGCCTTGAAAAGGCTACTCACAAGTCAGTCAATTATGACAAGCATACAGAGATCACACAGAGATCCACTGAAAATCCCGTGTTCCTAACCCGCCTCTCTCATAATTGACTAACATGCCTCTCTGACACTTTACATGAATAAACACTTATAGACCCAAACACCCCTGCAGGCATGGCCCTCTTGCACTCTCATTGTATTACCCAATCAGACCATGATATTAAAAACAACAACAGCAACAACAACAAAAATATATATATATATAAAAGATATCAGGCCAATGACTGGCTCCTGGATAATGCCAGCCCTGGCTCACACACTCCAAAGCTGGCTGCCTTAAGAGGCAAGCCACCCGGGAACTGCTTCAAATGAGGTCAACTGGGCCACTCGCCATGGGCCTGTCATAATCTGTCCTCACTGTAAACGGCCAGGTCACTGGGGGTTTGACTGTGCCACTTGCCAGAGAGGGAGTGGCCCACTCCCCAACCTGCAGCCTCCGGCTTCATGGCCATCCTTACCGGAGCGATTCAGCTTTGCCCAAGAGGAGGACTGACGATGCGCAGGGCCCGAGGCCCCCACGGAGATCACCAGGCATGAGCCCATGGTAACTCCCCTCGTAGCAGGTAAGCCAATCTCTTTTGTCATCGATACAGGGACCAACCACCCCGTCCTCTATCACAATAGTAGGGGTCATGGGATAAGAATATTGCCAACGGACAACTCAAACCTTTGCTACACCCTACAACACACACAACTCACACACAAATTTTAAATAATTCCTTAATGCCCAGCCCCCTTACTGGGACTTTTCAAATTCAGAGCTACTCTCACCCTAAAACACTTTATCTCCAGCTCCAATACTCCTCTTACTGGCTGCACCCAGGCCTGGCCCCTGAGGCTTCCACCTTCCCCTCCCCCTCGTACAAGGTCAATCCCCAGTATGGGACGCTTCTTCTCCCTCCATTGCTACGCACCATTCCCCTATTCTTGTTGAATTGTGGAACTCCTCCTTGCTCACTGATGTCCCACAGTACCCCATCGCTAGCAAACACCTAATAGGCTTAAAACCCATTGTACACAAACTCCTTCCTTCTCATCTCTCACGGCTTACACACTCGCCTTTCAATACACCCATCCTTCTGCTTATGAAGCCAAACGGCTCATGCCATTTAGTACAGGAGTAATCCTGACACACGTCGTTCATACCGTTTAGTATAGGAATAATCGTGACACGCGCCATTGCCAACACCTTACTTGGACAGTACTACCTCTGCGGTTGCGGGATAGCCCCCACTTTCTGGCCAGGCCTTTGCTCAAGACTTATGTAAACTTCCCCCGCAACGTCTAGCCTTTTAGTACAATAGGTGGTTGACCTCCTCCTTTGTAGCCCCTCCTATGAGGAGTCACAGGCCCACACTGTTGCTCTCCTTAATTTGCTGTCCTCCGGGGAATACATGTCCAGTGTCCCCAGCGAGCCCCAAATTTCGTCTCCTTCAGTCACCTACTTGGGGGTCCACATCACCCCGATACCAGAGAAATAATGGTGGATCACAAGAGTTTAATTTCTGAATTCCCTACTCCTATCACAAAGGGTGAAATCCTTTCTTTCTTGGGGCTTGCAGGGCATCTGTGCCTACGCATTCCTAACTTTGGCGAGCTAGCAACATCACTTTATGGGGCAGCCAAAGGGGATCCCGCCATTCCCTTAGATCCCACAAAGCCCATTCATTCTCCCGTCCAGCGATTAAAAGCCACTCCTTCGCAGCCCCAGCTCCATCTCTCCCAAACCTATCTCATCCTTTAATGCTACACGTCACCAAAGCCCAAGGACAGGTGGCCGGGGTTTTGGGACAAGAGGCAGGAGATATTTTCTCCCCGGTTACATACCTCTCTAAACAACTAGACACCACAGCTCGAGAATGGGCCCCTGATTACGGGTCTTGGCGGCAGCCGCTCTCTTACCATAAGAAAGCTCTAAACTAACTTTGAAAACAACAAACAGTCAAGATCTTCTCAGCCATAAGGCCAAGTCAATTCTCTCCCTTTCCTGCCTACAACTTATTCACCTTACTTTCATTAAAAACTCCCAGTTCTCCTTTAAACCTTGCCCTCCCTTAAAATCCAGCCACGCTCATCCCAAAACACTCATGACCCTTTAAACATAACTGCACCGAGGCTTTAGACCTCTTTCTCAATCCCTCTCCACACAACTCTCTGCATCGCACTACCCGGTTCATAAATGGGAGTGTCACCTGACACAAGCTCTTGACGCTGCACAACTTCCAAAGGAGGTTGGGTTTATACACTGCAGAGGATGAAAAAACCTCCAACAACCCCATAACCAAGGGAAACAAACTGGCGGATCTAGCACAAAACAGGCTGCTCAATCACCCGGCCCACCTCTTCCTCTCATGCTCAGGTGCTTCTCAGGGCCCCATTGCCCGTATCCCAATACACACCTGAAGAAATACAACACCTCCAACAGTTGGGAGCACAGAGAAAGGACAATTGGTACACACTCTCTGGTCGCTATGTCCTCCCCACTACACAAGCTGAGCAAATCCCTTTACATTTCCATAATTTAGTTCATAGAGGCCATGAACTCCTACTAAGGTCTTCTTCAGCCCTTACATTACTCTCCCCACAAAAGGACACGCTATCTGCTAACTTTAGGAGATAACTTTTCACGTTGTTGCCGGCTTATCACTTCACTTAGGAAGATGCTAGAGCAGTCACGCATGCTCTCACCTCAGAAATCATCCCTCGATGTGGCCTACCTACCAGTCACTCACTCGACAACGGGCTGCCCCCAGCAAGCGCACAGGTCTCAGCCCTCTGGAACTCATGTGTGGCAGGCCATTCATTGTCACAACTGTCCCTTCCAGCTCATCGCCTTGAGGCCAGCATCTCCCTACTCTTTCGCTCATTAGGGATCATCTTTGAGAACAGGCCAAATTAATATTACCTCACCCCTTCTCCGCCATCCCTTCAGACTTTAAACTCAGCCCGGGGCAGCAAGTGTGCATTGAAACCCGAATCCTAAAGCCCCTCTCACCATGTGGGGTAGGGCCTTATGCAGTACTTCTCACCAACCCACGGCAGAAAAAGTACTTGCAAGCACAAAAGTCTCAGCCCTCTCGAACTTACGTATGGCAGGCCCTTCATTCTCACACCTCTCCCTTCCAGCTCATCGCCTTGAGGCCAGCATCTCCCTACTCTTTCGCTCATTAGGGATCTTCTTTGGGAACAGGCTAACTTAATATTACCTCATCCCTTCTTTGCCATCCCCTCAGACTTTAAAATCAGCCCGGGACAGCAAGGGTGCATTGAAACCCGAATCCCAAAGCCCCTCTCACCATGCTGGGTAGGGCCTTATACAGTGCTTCTCACCAACCGCACGGCAGTAAAAGTACTAGGAAAGGCCCCCTGGTATCACTTATCTTTGGTAAAACTACCACTTGAGACTTTATCCAAAGAATCTGTGAACACCCAGGCAGAGGTGCTCCTCTGAGCAACCTCCAATCCGAAATCTCCTCACACTTCGTCCATGTTAGGACTCACAAAACTGAAAATCTCCAGGAACTCCGCTCTTCCCCAAACCCCCCAAAAGATGATCTATTCCCTGGCGTTTATCCTCTCACTCTTTCAGGCCTGCTTTACGTCCTTTACACCACAGCTACTGTCATACTGTCTGTTCTAGTACTTGCTACAGGATTGGCCAGTGCTGCAGCAAAACACTGTAACGTTATAGGAAGATTTCTCCTGGCACTCCTTGACCTCTTATCAGTAGGATGCTTCTTAGCAATTTCATTGTGGCTAGTGCCCCTTAAGTTCTTCTGGCTCCCTAACCTTCGCACCTTTCCTGTGCTTTTCCTCCTATCTCAATGCTTCCCCTTATCTGGAACATGGTGGTTGCGGGTCCACAGGGACGATGCAGTCCTCAATGAATCAGAAGGGTCCCTGAGCGACTCATCTGTCTTCCACTTTGCGAGAAACTTTGTGGTCACCCACCGTCCCTGTCGATGCAGCCCACAATGTTTCCACAAATGTCTCTTCACTTTCCTCTAATCCCACCTCAGTGGGGACTGTCAGCATTATGCGGGGCCTGCCCACACTCTGCCGTACTAACACCAAACAATACCACTCACTTACCCCCTCCTCATCCATGCCCTAAAATCGGAATATGTTTCCTTTGTAAAACTACCTTATCCTGTTGCCTGCCCCAAAATGCGATTTCTTGCATATTCTTTTGGATCATCCCTGACATCACCCTCCAGACAGATATAGAGATGGAGATGGGACTTGGACTAACTTCCCACAAACACCCCCCCCCCAACGGCCCCTCCATCCATTGGGCACGAAGTGTACCTTCTTATTGTGGCAGGGATCCTTGCTGCTACTGGGACTGGCATAGTGGGCCTTGCTACTGCCTCTCAATTCTATCAAAAACTCACAGAAGAACTAAGCATAGATAGCATCTCCTCTCTCCAGCGACAGGTCACCTCACTCGGGACACTCACTTTACAGAACCGTCAGGCCCTTTATTTTACTTCGTTACAGCCGAGAAGGAAGGCACCTGCCTCTTCTTGGGGGAGGAATGCTGTTATTACGTAAATGAGTCCGGGGTGACCTGAAAAAACATAAACCATTTCACTGAACCCTGGGATACATTGGCTTATGTCCCTACTAGGACCCCTAACTGTGCCTCATCCTACTTTTGGGTCCCTGTCTCTTTTGGTGTTTCTCTAATTTCTTGCAGGAACATATACAGGCTTTCACCCACCCAAAACACTGGCTTATGTCCCTACCAAAACCCTAACTGAGCCTCATCCTACTTTTGGGTCCCTGTCTCTTTTGGTGTTTCTCTAATCTCTTGCAGGAACGTATACAGGCTTTCACAAGCCCAATGGTCGCCAAAATGTTCCTGCGAGGAGGATATCAGCCCCTCAGAATCAGCGACCCTTCCCCGGAGGAGTACAGCCTCCCCACACAAAAGCACTACCCCAACACCTAATTGTTTTGCCCACCAACATAAATCTTTTATTTTTTCATATCTTCGCCCATCTCCAGCAGGAAGTAGCTTCAGAAGAATGAGACCCTAGCCACGTTTCCCTTCTTCTTATACTGAAACGGCGGGAATGGTGGATTTTGGACATGGCCAGCTCCATTTTGCACACAATAAGCACCAGCACAAAATAGCTGCCGGCCTTGTCTTCCCCTCCAGCACCAAGCCCCTACCCCTACCCCCTTCTCTTTACGAGAAGCCTCCTAACTTAGAAACAGCTTCTGCATCGGCCCAGTTCTCCACCCACTTACATCAACCTAATTGTCCCTCCTCCCTTACATTTCACACCCAAAAGCTAATGTAACCTCTCGCAAACCCATTGTTGCAGCTGTCCTCCATTTTCAGGGCAGTCCCGGGCTGCCTGCCACTTCCAGCACAGCTCAGGGGATTTCTCTCTTTATTAAAGCTTAAACAGTACCCGGCGTCTTGGCTCACTTTCTTTCACTATGGTGCTGAAACCAGGGAAGGGTCTGGGATGCACCGTCGGACGATCCCCTCTCTTGGGTTGAGTGGCTCCTGACCACCCTTCCCGGTCCTGCCGAACCAGGATGCCTCCGGGACTCTCTCCTTTGGCCGTTTCCGACCAACATACTTCTACACGTTCCCCAGACTACTCTCCAAGGCTCCGGTCTGTGCGAAGCCCAGGCGCCTGGCTGAGGGAACGCTTCTCGGGACCCCCATGATTGGAGGACGCTCCTCTAGCCAGTCGGTGGCTTTTCTCTTGAAAAGTAGCTGGGAACCAAAGGGAATGCCCTTTGCAGGCACCCTTCTTCTACCAGGGCTGACTGCCCTTTCTCACCCTCTACACGGGATCCTCATGACCCAAACCTCCACACTCTACAGCCGTGGGTGGTCTCCTGGCCGATTTCTTGACCTCCACGTGGACGTAAAACCTAAACTTCCCGTTTTCTACTGTACTCCGTGCTCTACGCCTCTGGGCCTTCCCCTGGCCAATTTCTCGGCCTCCGGGGAGACATTAAAACTCAAACACCTCAATGCAATGGATCCCAGTGGCCACACGCTGGCACTCAATTTGGACACTCACCAAAATGGCAAAAGCTGTAGACATTCCTTTTTCAGGCCTTCTCTTAACTGTGAACACGTTCTTCTCTCTGTCAAAAATGTTCCCTGACTCAAATTCTCCTAGCTCATGCCCGACCTCTCCTTCCAGACTCGGATCAATCTTCTGATCCGTCAGCCCTCCACATTTCTCTCTCTTCCCCACACCTGGCCCCCAGACACTCGTCCTCAGCCCAACTCCTCCCCTTCTCACCCTTCGTCAGGTAACAACGCCGCCTCAACTCTAGCTTTTTATGGCACTTCCGTGAAGTGGCTGGGACAGAAGAAATTGAGTCCATGTACAGGGAGGAGGTCGGGATGGAGGCCCAGTTTCACGCTCACAATAATAGGCAGAATGTGGGAGCCGTCGCTGTCCCTTGCACAGACACAAACTGGAGAACTACCAGGCTGGCAACGTATCCTGGAGATCTCCAAAATAATATGATCACTCACCTACTTCACAGCCTTGAAAAGGCTACTCACAAGTCAGTCAATTATGACAAGCATACAGAGATCACACAGAGATCCACTGAAAATCCCGTGTTCCTAACCCGCCTCTCTCATAATTGACTAACATGCCTCTCTGACACTTTACATGAATAAACACTTATAGACCCAAACACCCCTGCAGGCATGGCCCTCTTGCACTCTCATTGTATTACCCAATCAGACCATGATATTAAAAACAACAACAGCAACAACAACAAAAATATATATATATATAAAAGATATCAGGCCAATGACTGGCTCCTGGATAATGCCAGCCCTGGCTCACACACTCCAAAGCTGGCTGCCTTAAGAGGCAAGCCACCCGGGAACTGCTTCAAATGAGGTCAACTGGGCCACTCGCCATGGGCCTGTCATAATCTGTCCTCACTGTAAACGGCCAGGTCACTGGGGGTTTGACTGTGCCACTTGCCAGAGAGGGAGTGGCCCACTCCCCAACCTGCAGCCTCCGGCTTCATGGCCATCCTTACCGGAGCGATTCAGCTTTGCCCAAGAGGAGGACTGACGATGCGCAGGGCCCGAGGCCCCCACGGAGATCACCAGGCATGAGCCCATGGTAACTCCCCTCGTAGCAGGTAAGCCAATCTCTTTTGTCATCGATACAGGGACCAACCACCCCGTCCTCTATCACAATAGTAGGGGTCATGGGATAAGAATATTGCCAACGGACAACTCAAACCTTTGCTACACCCTACAACACACACAACTCACACACAAATTTTAAATAATTCCTTAATGCCCAGCCCCCTTACTGGGACTTTTCAAATTCAGAGCTACTCTCACCCTAAAACACTTTATCTCCAGCTCCAATACTCCTCTTACTGGCCGCACCCAGGCCTGGCCCCTGAGGCTTCCACCTTCCCCTCCCCCTCGTACAAGGTCAATCCCCAGTATGGGACGCTTCTTCTCCCTCCATTGCTACGCACCGTTCCCCTATTCTTGTTGAATTGTGGAACTCCTCCTTGCTCACTGATGTCCCACAGTACCCCATCGCTAGCAAACACCTAATAGGCTTAAAACCCATTGTACACAAACTCCTTCCTTCTCATCTCTCACGGCTTACACACTCGCCTTTCAATACACCCATCCTTCTGCTTATGAAGCCAAACGGCTCATGCCATTTAGTACAGGAGTAATCCTGACACACGTCGTTCATACCGTTTAGTATAGGAATAATCGTGACACGCGCCATTGCCAACACCTTACTTGGACAGTACTACCTCTGCGGTTGCGGGATAGCCCCCACTTTCTGGCCAGGCCTTTGCTCAAGACTTATGTAAACTTCCCCCGCAACGTCTAGCCTTTTAGTACAATAGGTGGTTGACCTCCTCCTTTGTAGCCCCTCCTATGAGGAGTCACAGGCCCACACTGTTGCTCTCCTTAATTTGCTGTCCTCCGGGGAATACATGTCCAGTGTCCCCAGCGAGCCCCAAATTTCGTCTCCTTCAGTCACCTACTTGGGGGTCCACATCACCCCGATACCAGAGAAATAATGGTGGATCACAAGAGTTTAATTTCTGAATTCCCTACTCCTATCACAAAGGGTGAAATCCTTTCTTTCTTGGGGCTTGCAGGGCATCTGTGCCTACGCATTCCTAACTTTGGCGAGCTAGCAACATCACTTTATGGGGCAGCCAAAGGGGATCCCGCCATTCCCTTAGATCCCACAAAGCCCATTCATTCTCCCGTCCAGCGATTAAAAGCCACTCCTTCGCAGCCCCAGCTCCATCTCTCCCAAACCTATCTCATCCTTTAATGCTACACGTCACCAAAGCCCAAGGACAGGGGGCTGGGGTTTTGGGACAAGAGGCAGGAGATATTTTCTCCCCGGTTACATACCTCTCTAAACAACTAGACACCACAGCTCGAGAATGGGCCCCTGATTACGGATCTTGGCGGCAGCCGCTCTCTTACCATAAGAAAGCTCTAAACTAACTTTGAAAACAACAAACAGTCAAGATCTTCTCAGCCATAAGGCCAAGTCAATTCTCTCCCTTTCCTGCCTACAACTTATTCACCTTACTTTCATTAAAAACTCCCAGTTCTCCTTTAAACCTTGCCCTCCCTTAAAATCCAGCCACGCTCATCCCAAAACACTCATGACCCTTTAAACATAACTGCACCGAGGCTTTAGACCTCTTTCTCAATCCCTCTCCATACAACTCTCTGCATCGCACTACCCGGTTCATAAATGGGAGTGTCACCTGACACAAGCTCTTGACGCTGCACAACTTCCAAAGGAGGTTGGGTTTATACACTGCAGAGGATGAAAAAACCTCCAACAACCCCATAGCCAAGGGAAACAAACTGGTGGATCTAACCACAAAACAGGCTGCTCAATCACCCGGCCCACCTCTTCCTCTCATGCTCAGGTGCTTCTCAGGGCCCCATTGCCCGTATCCCAATACACACCTGAAGAAATACAACACCTCCAACAGTTGGGAGCACAGAGAAAGGACAATTGGTACACACTCTCTGGTCGCTATGTCCTCCCCACTACACAAGCTGAGCAAATCCCTTTACATTTCCATAATTTAGTTCATAGAGGCCATGAACTCCTACTAAGGTCTTCTTCAGCCCTTACATTACTCTCCCCACAAAAGGACACGCTATCTGCTAACTTTAGGAGATAACTTTTCACGTTGTTGCCGGCTTATCACTTCACTTAGGAAGATGCTAGAGCAGTCACGCATGCTCTCACCTCAGAAATCATCCCTCGATGTGGCCTACCTACCAGTCACTCACTCGACAACGGGCTGCCCCCAGCAAGCGCACAGGTCTCAGCCCTCTGGAACTCATGTGTGGCAGGCCATTCATTGTCACAACTGTCCCTTCCAGCTCATCGCCTTGAGGCCAGCATCTCCCTACTCTTTCGCTCATTAGGGATCATCTTTGAGAACAGGCCAAATTAATATTACCTCACCCCTTCTCCGCCATCCCTTCAGACTTTAAACTCAGCCCGGGGCAGCAAGTGTGCATTGAAACCCGAATCCTAAAGCCCCTCTCACCATGTGGGGTAGGGCCTTATGCAGTACTTCTCACCAACCCACGGCAGAAAAAGTACTTGCAAGCACAAAAGTCTCAGCCCTCTCGAACTTACGTATGGCAGGCCCTTCATTCTCACACCTCTCCCTTCCAGCTCATCGCCTTGAGGCCAGCATCTCCCTACTCTTTCGCTCATTAGGGATCTTCTTTGGGAACAGGCTAACTTAATATTACCTCATCCCTTCTTTGCCATCCCCTCAGACTTTAAAATCAGCCCGGGACAGCAAGGGTGCATTGAAACCCGAATCCCAAAGCCCCTCTCACCATGCTGGGTAGGGCCTTATACAGTGCTTCTCACCAACCGCACGGCAGTAAAAGTACTAGGAAAGGCCCCCTGGTATCACTTATCTTTGGTAAAACTACCACTTGAGACTTTATCCAAAGAATCTGTGAACACCCAGGCAGAGGTGCTCCTCTGAGCAACCTCCAATCCGAAATCTCCTCACACTTCGTCCATGTTAGGACTCACAAAACTGAAAATCTCCAGGAACTCCGCTCTTCCCCAAACCCCCCAAAAGATGATCTATTCCCTGGCGTTTATCCTCTCACTCTTTCAGGCCTGCTTTACGTCCTTTACACCACAGCTACTGTCATACTGTCTGTTCTAGTACTTGCTACAGGATTGGCCAGTGCTGCAGCAAAACACTGTAACGTTATAGGAAGATTTCTCCTGGCACTCCTTGACCTCTTATCAGTAGGATGCTTCTTAGCAATTTCATTGTGGCTAGTGCCCCTTAAGTTCTTCTGGCTCCCTAACCTTCGCACCTTTCCTGTGCTTTTCCTCCTATCTCAATGCTTCCCCTTATCTGGAACATGGTGGTTGCGGGTCCACAGGGACGATGCAGTCCTCAATGAATCAGAAGGGTCCCTGAGCGACTCATCTGTCTTCCACTTTGCGAGAAACTTTGTGGTCACCCACCGTCCCTGTCGATGCAGCCCACAATGTTTCCACAAATGTCTCTTCACTTTCCTCTAATCCCACCTCAGTGGGGACTGTCAGCATTATGCGGGGCCTGCCCACACTCTGCCGTACTAACACCAAACAATACCACTCACTTACCCCCTCCTCATCCATGCCCTAAAATCGGAATATGTTTCCTTTGTAAAACTACCTTATCCTGTTGCCTGCCCCAAAATGCGATTTCTTGCATATTCTTTTGGATCATCCCTGACATCACCCTCCAGACAGATATAGAGATGGAGATGGGACTTGGACTAACTTCCCACAAACACCCCCCCCCAACGGCCCCTCCATCCATTGGGCACGAAGTGTACCTTCTTATTGTGGCAGGGATCCTTGCTGCTACTGGGACTGGCATAGTGGGCCTTGCTACTGCCTCTCAATTCTATCAAAAACTCACAGAAGAACTAAGCATAGATAGCATCTCCTCTCTCCAGCGACAGGTCACCTCACTCGGGACACTCACTTTACAGAACCGTCAGGCCCTTTATTTTACTTCGTTACAGCCGAGAAGGAAGGCACCTGCCTCTTCTTGGGGGAGGAATGCTGTTATTACGTAAATGAGTCCGGGGTGACCTGAAAAAACATAAACCATTTCACTGAACCCTGGGATACATTGGCTTATGTCCCTACTAGGACCCCTAACTGTGCCTCATCCTACTTTTGGGTCCCTGTCTCTTTTGGTGTTTCTCTAATTTCTTGCAGGAACATATACAGGCTTTCACCCACCCAAAACACTGGCTTATGTCCCTACCAAAACCCTAACTGAGCCTCATCCTACTTTTGGGTCCCTGTCTCTTTTGGTGTTTCTCTAATCTCTTGCAGGAACGTATACAGGCTTTCACAAGCCCAATGGTCGCCAAAATGTTCCTGCGAGGAGGATATCAGCCCCTCAGAATCAGCGACCCTTCCCCGGAGGAGTACAGCCTCCCCACACAAAAGCACTACCCCAACACCTAATTGTTTTGCCCACCAACATAAATCTTTTATTTTTTCATATCTTCGCCCATCTCCAGCAGGAAGTAGCTTCAGAAGAATGAGACCCTAGCCACGTTTCCCTTCTTCTTATACTGAAACGGCGGGAATGGTGGATTTTGGACATGGCCAGCTCCATTTTGCACACAATAAGCACCAGCACAAAATAGCTGCCGGCCTTGTCTTCCCCTCCAGCACCAAGCCCCTACCCCTACCCCCTTCTCTTTAGGAGAAGCCTCCTAACTTAGAAACAGCTTCTGCATCGGCCCAGTTCTCCACCCACTTACATCAACCTAATTGTCCCTCCTCTCTTACATTTCACGCCCAAAAGCTAATGTAACCTCTCGCAAACCCATTGTTGCAGCTGTCCTCCATTTTCAGGGCAGTCCCGGGCTGCCTGCCACTTCCAGCACAGCTCAGGGGATTTCTCTCTTTATTAAAGCTTAAACAGTACCCGGCGTCTTGGCTCACTTTCTTTCACTATGGTGCTGAAACCAGGGAAGGGTCTGGGATGCACCGTCGGACGATCCCCTCTCTTGGGTTGAGTGGCTCCTGACCACCCTTCCCGGTCCTGCCGAACCAGGATGCCTCCGGGACTCTCTCCTTTGGCCGTTTCCGACCAACATACTTCTACACGTTCCCCAGACTACTCTCCAAGGCTCCGGTCTGTGCGAAGCCCAGGCGCCTGGCTGAGGGAACGCTTCTCGGGACCCCCATGATTGGAGGACGCTCCTCTAGCCAGTCGGTGGCTTTTCTCTTGAAAAGTAGCTGGGAACCAAAGGGAATGCCCTTTGCAGGCACCCTTCTTCTACCAGGGCTGACTGCCCTTTCTCACCCTCTACACGGGATCCTCATGACCCAAACCTCCACACTCTACAGCCGTGGGTGGTCTCCTGGCCGATTTCTTGACCTCCACGTGGACGTAAAACCTAAACTTCCCGTTTTCTACTGTACTCCGTGCTCTACGCCTCTGGGCCTTCCCCTGGCCAATTTCTCGGCCTCCGGGGAGACATTAAAACTCAAACACCTCAATGCAATGGATCCCAGTGGCCACACGCTGGCACTCAATTTGGACACTCACCAAAATGGCAAAAGCTGTAGACATTCCTTTTTCAGGCCTTCTCTTAACTGTGAACACGTTCTTCTCTCTGTCAAAAATGTTCCCTGACTCAAATTCTCCTAGCTCATGCCCGACCTCTCCTTCCAGACTCGGATCAATCTTCTGATCCGTCAGCCCTCCACATTTCTCTCTCTTCCCCACACCTGGCCCCCAGACACTCGTCCTCAGCCCAACTCCTCCCCTTCTCACCCTTCGTCAGGTAACAACGCCGCCTCAACTCTAGCTTTTTATGGCACTTCCGTGAAGTGGCTGGGACAGAAGAAATTGAGTCCATGTACAGGGAGGAGGTCGGGATGGAGGCCCAGTTTCACGCTCACAATAATAGGCAGAATGTGGGAGCCGTCGCTGTCCCTTGCACAGACACAAACTGGAGAACTACCAGGCTGGCAACGTATCCTGGAGATCTCCAAAATAATATGATCACTCACCTACTTCACAGCCTTGAAAAGGCTACTCACAAGTCAGTCAATTATGACAAGCATACAGAGATCACACAGAGATCCACTGAAAATCCCGTGTTCCTAACCCGCCTCTCTCATAATTGACTAACATGCCTCTCTGACACTTTACATGAATAAACACTTATAGACCCAAACACCCCTGCAGGCATGGCCCTCTTGCACTCTCATTGTATTACCCAATCAGACCATGATATTAAAAACAACAACAGCAACAACAACAAAAATATATATATATATAAAAGATATCAGGCCAATGACTGGCTCCTGGATAATGCCAGCCCTGGCTCACACACTCCAAAGCTGGCTGCCTTAAGAGGCAAGCCACCCGGGAACTGCTTCAAATGAGGTCAACTGGGCCACTCGCCATGGGCCTGTCATAATCTGTCCTCACTGTAAACGGCCAGGTCACTGGGGGTTTGACTGTGCCACTTGCCAGAGAGGGAGTGGCCCACTCCCCAACCTGCAGCCTCCGGCTTCATGGCCATCCTTACCGGAGCGATTCAGCTTTGCCCAAGAGGAGGACTGACGATGCGCAGGGCCCGAGGCCCCCACGGAGATCACCAGGCATGAGCCCATGGTAACTCCCCTCGTAGCAGGTAAGCCAATCTCTTTTGTCATCGATACAGGGACCAACCACCCCGTCCTCTATCACAATAGTAGGGGTCATGGGATAAGAATATTGCCAACGGACAACTCAAACCTTTGCTACACCCTACAACACACACAACTCACACACAAATTTTAAATAATTCCTTAATGCCCAGCCCCCTTACTGGGACTTTTCAAATTCAGAGCTACTCTCACCCTAAAACACTTTATCTCCAGCTCCAATACTCCTCTTACTGGCCGCACCCAGGCCTGGCCCCTGAGGCTTCCACCTTCCCCTCCCCCTCGTACAAGGTCAATCCCTAGTATGGGACGCTTCTTCTCCCTCCATTGCTACGCACCATTCCCCTATTCTTGTTGAATTGTGGAACTCCTCCTTGCTCACTGATGTCCCACAGTACCCCATCGCTAGCAAACACCTAATAGGCTTAAAACCCATTGTACACAAACTCCTTCCTTCTCATCTCTCACGGCTTACACACTCGCCTTTCAATACACCCATCCGTCTGCTTATGAAGCCAAACGGCTCATGCCATTTAGTACAGGAGTAATCCTGACACACGTCGTTCATACCGTTTAGTATAGGAATAATCGTGACACGCGCCATTGCCAACACCTTACTTGGACAGTACTACCTCTGCGGTTGCGGGATAGCCCCCACTTTCTGGCCAGGCCTTTGCTCAAGACTTATGTAAACTTCCCCCGCAACGTCTAGCCTTTTAGTACAATAGGTGGTTGACCTCCTCCTTTGTAGCCCCTCCTATGAGGAGTCACAGGCCCACACTGTTGCTCTCCTTAATTTGCTGTCCTCCGGGGAATACATGTCCAGTGTCCCCAGCGAGCCCCAAATTTCGTCTCCTTCAGTCACCTACTAGGGGGTCCACATTACCCCGATACCAGAGAAATAATGGTGGATCACAAGAGTTTAATTTCTGAATTCCCTACTCCTATCACAAAGGGTGAAATCCTTTCTTTCTTGGGGCTTGCAGGGCATCTGCGCCTACGCATTCCTAACTTTGGCGAGCTAGCAACATCACTTTATGGGGCAGCCAAAGGGGATCCCGCCATTCCCTTAGATCCCACAAAGCCCATTCATTCTCCCGTCCAGCGATTAAAAGCCACTCCTTCGCAGCCCCAGCTCCATCTCTCCCAAACCTATCTCATCCTTTAATGCTACACGTCACCAAAGCCCAAGGACAGGTGGCCGGGGTTTTGGGACAAGAGGCAGGAGATATTTTCTCCCCGGTTACATACCTCTCTAAACAACTAGACACCACAGCTCGAGAATGGGCCCCTGATTACGGGTCTTGGTGGCAGCCGCTGTCTTACCATAAGAAAGCTCTAAACTAACTTTGAAAACAACAAACAGTCAAGATCTTCTCAGCCATAAGGCCAAGTCAATTCTCTCCCTTTCCTGCCTACAACTTATTCACCTTACTTTCATTAAAAACTCCCAGTTCTCCTTTAAACCTTGCCCTCCCTTAAAATCCAGCCACGCTCATCCCAAAACACTCATGACCCTTTAAACATAACTGCACCGAGGCTTTAGACCTCTTTCTCAATCCCTCTCCACACAACTCTCTGCATCGCACTACCCGGTTCATAAATGGGAGTGTCACCTGACACAAGCTCTTGACGCTGCACAACTTCCAAAGGAGGTTGGGTTTATACACTGCAGAGGATGAAAAAACCTCCAACAACCCCATAACCAAGGGAAACAAACTGGCGGATCTAGCACAAAACAGGCTGCTCAATCACCCGGCCCACCTCTTCCTCTCATGCTCAGGTGCTTCTCAGGGCCCCATTGCCCGTATCCCAATACACACCTGAAGAAATACAACACCTCCAACAGTTGGGAGCACAGAGAAAGGACAATTGGTACACACTCTCTGGTCGCTATGTCCTCCCCACTACACAAGCTGAGCAAATCCCTTTACATTTCCATAATTTAGTTCATACAGGCCATGAACTCCTACTAAGGCCTTCTTCAGCCCTTACATTACTCTCCCCACAAAAGGACACGCTATCTGCTAACTTTAGGAGATAACTTTTCACGTTGTTGCCGGCTTATCACTTCACTTAGGAAGATGCTAGAGCAGTCACGCATGCTCTCACCTCAGAAATCATCCCTCGATGTGGCCTACCTACCAGTCACTCACTCGACAACGGGCTGCCCCCAGCAAGCGCACAGGTCTCAGCCCTCTGGAACTCATGTGTGGCAGGCCATTCATTGTCACAACTGTCCCTTCCAGCTCATCGCCTTGAGGCCAGCATCTCCCTACTCTTTCGCTCATTAGGGATCATCTTTGAGAACAGGCCAAATTAATATTACCTCACCCCTTCTCCGCCATCCCTTCAGACTTTAAACTCAGCCCGGGGCAGCAAGTGTGCATTGAAACCCGAATCCTAAAGCCCCTCTCACCATGTGGGGTAGGGCCTTATGCAGTACTTCTCACCAACCCACGGCAGAAAAAGTACTTGCAAGCACAAAAGTCTCAGCCCTCTCGAACTTACGTATGGCAGGCCCTTCATTCTCACACCTCTCCCTTCCAGCTCATCGCCTTGAGGCCAGCATCTCCCTACTCTTTCGCTCATTAGGGATCTTCTTTGGGAACAGGCTAACTTAATATTACCTCATCCCTTCTTTGCCATCCCCTCAGACTTTAAAATCAGCCCGGGACAGCAAGGGTGCATTGAAACCCGAATCCCAAAGCCCCTCTCACCATGCTGGGTAGGGCCTTATACAGTGCTTCTCACCAACCGCACGGCAGTAAAAGTACTAGGAAAGGCCCCCTGGTATCACTTATCTTTGGTAAAACTACCACTTGAGACTTTATCCAAAGAATCTGTGAACACCCAGGCAGAGGTGCTCCTCTGAGCAACCTCCAATCCGAAATCTCCTCACACTTCGTCCATGTTAGGACTCACAAAACTGAAAATCTCCAGGAACTCCGCTCTTCCCCAAACCCCCCAAAAGATGATCTATTCCCTGGCGTTTATCCTCTCACTCTTTCAGGCCTGCTTTACGTCCTTTACACCACAGCTACTGTCATACTGTCTGTTCTAGTACTTGCTACAGGATTGGCCAGTGCTGCAGCAAAACACTGTAACGTTATAGGAAGATTTCTCCTGGCACTCCTTGACCTCTTATCAGTAGGATGCTTCTTAGCAATTTCATTGTGGCTAGTGCCCCTTAAGTTCTTCTGGCTCCCTAACCTTCGCACCTTTCCTGTGCTTTTCCTCCTATCTCAATGCTTCCCCTTATCTGGAACATGGTGGTTGCGGGTCCACAGGGACGATGCAGTCCTCAATGAATCAGAAGGGTCCCTGAGCGACTCATCTGTCTTCCACTTTGCGAGAAACTTTGTGGTCACCCACCGTCCCTGTCGATGCAGCCCACAATGTTTCCACAAATGTCTCTTCACTTTCCTCTAATCCCACCTCAGTGGGGACTGTCAGCATTATGCGGGGCCTGCCCACACTCTGCCGTACTAACACCAAACAATACCACTCACTTACCCCCTCCTCATCCATGCCCTAAAATCGGAATATGTTTCCTTTGTAAAACTACCTTATCCTGTTGCCTGCCCCAAAATGCGATTTCTTGCATATTCTTTTGGATCATCCCTGACATCACCCTCCAGACAGATATAGAGATGGAGATGGGACTTGGACTAACTTCCCACAAACACCCCCCCCCCAACGGCCCCTCCATCCATTGGGCACGAAGTGTACCTTCTTATTGTGGCAGGGATCCTTGCTGCTACTGGGACTGGCATAGTGGGCCTTGCTACTGCCTCTCAATTCTATCAAAAACTCACAGAAGAACTAAGCATAGATAGCATCTCCTCTCTCCAGCGACAGGTCACCTCACTTGGGACACTCACTTTACAGAACCGTCAGGCCCTTTATTTTACTTCGTTACAGCCGAGAAGGAAGGCACCTGCCTCTTCTTGGGGGAGGAATGCTGTTATTACGTAAATGAGTCCGGGGTGACCTGAAAAAACATAAACCATTTCACTGAACCCTGGGATACATTGGCTTATGTCCCTACTAGGACCCCTAACTGTGCCTCATCCTACTTTTGGGTCCCTGTCTCTTTTGGTGTTTCTCTAATTTCTTGCAGGAACATATACAGGCTTTCACCCACCCAAAACACTGGCTTATGTCCCTACCAAAACCCTAACTGAGCCTCATCCTACTTTTGGGTCCCTGTCTCTTTTGGTGTTTCTCTAATCTCTTGCAGGAACGTATACAGGCTTTCACAAGCCCAATGGTCGCCAAAATGTTCCTGCGAGGAGGATATCAGCCCCTCAGAATCAGCGACCCTTCCCCGGAGGAGTACAGCCTCCCCACACGAAAGCACTACCCCAACACCTAATTGTTTTGCCCACCAACATAAATCTTTTATTTTTTCATATCTTCGCCCATCTCCAGCAGGAAGTAGCTTCAGAAGAATGAGACCCTAGCCACGTTTCCCTTCTTCTTATACTGAAACGGCGGGAATGGTGGATTTTGGACATGGCCAGCTCCATTTTGCACACAATAAGCACCAGCACAAAATAGCTGCCGGCCTTGTCTTCCCCTCCAGCACCAAGCCCCTACCCCTACCCCCTTCTCTTTAGGAGAAGCCTCCTAACTTAGAAACAGCTTCTGCATCGGCCCAGTTCTCCACCCACTTACATCAACCTAATTGTCCCTCCTCTCTTACATTTCACGCCCAAAAGCTAATGTAACCTCTCGCAAACCCATTGTTGCAGCTGTCCTCCATTTTCAGGGCAGTCCCGGGCTGCCTGCCACTTCCAGCACAGCTCAGGGGATTTCTCTCTTTATTAAAGCTTAAACAGTACCCGGCGTCTTGGCTCACTTTCTTTCACTATGGTGCTGAAACCAGGGAAGGGTCTGGGATGCACCGTCGGACGATCCCCTCTCTTGGGTTGAGTGGCTCCTGACCACCCTTCCCGGTCCTGCCGAACCAGGATGCCTCCGGGACTCTCTCCTTTGGCCGTTTCCGACCAACATACTTCTACACGTTCCCCAGACTACTCTCCAAGGCTCCGGTCTGTGCGAAGCCCAGGCGCCTGGCTGAGGGAACGCTTCTCGGGACCCCCATGATTGGAGGACGCTCCTCTAGCCAGTCGGTGGCTTTTCTCTTGAAAAGTAGCTGGGAACCAAAGGGAATGCCCTTTGCAGGCACCCTTCTTCTACCAGGGCTGACTGCCCTTTCTCACCCTCTACACGGGATCCTCATGACCCAAACCTCCACACTCTACAGCCGTGGGTGGTCTCCTGGCCGATTTCTTGACCTCCACGTGGACGTAAAACCTAAACTTCCCGTTTTCTACTGTACTCCGTGCTCTACGCCTCTGGGCCTTCCCCTGGCCAATTTCTCGGCCTCCGGGGAGACATTAAAACTCAAACACCTCAATGCAATGGATCCCAGTGGCCACACGCTGGCACTCAATTTGGACACTCACCAAAATGGCAAAAGCTGTAGACATTCCTTTTTCAGGCCTTCTCTTAACTGTGAACACGTTCTTCTCTCTGTCAAAAATGTTCCCTGACTCAAATTCTCCTAGCTCATGCCCGACCTCTCCTTCCAGACTCGGATCAATCTTCTGATCCGTCAGCCCTCCACATTTCTCTCTCTTCCCCACACCTGGCCCCCAGACACTCGTCCTCAGCCCAACTCCTCCCCTTCTCACCCTTCGTCAGGTAACAACGCCGCCTCAACTCTAGCTTTTTATGGCACTTCCGTGAAGTGGCTGGGACAGAAGAAATTGAGTCCATGTACAGGGAGGAGGTCGGGATGGAGGCCCAGTTTCACGCTCACAATAATAGGCAGAATGTGGGAGCCGTCGCTGTCCCTTGCACAGACACAAACTGGAGAACTACCAGGCTGGCAACGTATCCTGGAGATCTCCAAAATAATATGATCACTCACCTACTTCACAGCCTTGAAAAGGCTACTCACAAGTCAGTCAATTATGACAAGCATACAGAGATCACACAGAGATCCACTGAAAATCCCGTGTTCCTAACCCGCCTCTCTCATAATTGACTAACATGCCTCTCTGACACTTTACATGAATAAACACTTATAGACCCAAACACCCCTGCAGGCATGGCCCTCTTGCACTCTCATTGTATTACCCAATCAGACCATGATATTAAAAACAACAACAGCAACAACAACAAAAATATATATATATATAAAAGATATCAGGCCAATGACTGGCTCCTGGATAATGCCAGCCCTGGCTCACACACTCCAAAGCTGGCTGCCTTAAGAGGCAAGCCACCCGGGAACTGCTTCAAATGAGGTCAACTGGGCCACTCGCCATGGGCCTGTCATAATCTGTCCTCACTGTAAACGGCCAGGTCACTGGGGGTTTGACTGTGCCACTTGCCAGAGAGGGAGTGGCCCACTCCCCAACCTGCAGCCTCCGGCTTCATGGCCATCCTTACCGGAGCGATTCAGCTTTGCCCAAGAGGAGGACTGACGATGCGCAGGGCCCGAGGCCCCCACGGAGATCACCAGGCATGAGCCCATGGTAACTCCCCTCGTAGCAGGTAAGCCAATCTCTTTTGTCATCGATACAGGGACCAACCACCCCGTCCTCTATCACAATAGTAGGGGTCATGGGATAAGAATATTGCCAACGGACAACTCAAACCTTTGCTACACCCTACAACACACACAACTCACACACAAATTTTAAATAATTCCTTAATGCCCAGCCCCCTTACTGGGACTTTTCAAATTCAGAGCTACTCTCACCCTAAAACACTTTATCTCCAGCTCCAATACTCCTCTTACTGGCCGCACCCAGGCCTGGCCCCTGAGGCTTCCACCTTCCCCTCCCCCTCGTACAAGGTCAATCCCTAGTATGGGACGCTTCTTCTCCCTCCATTGCTACGCACCGTTCCCCTATTCTTGTTGAATTGTGGAACTCCTCCTTGCTCACTGATGTCCCACAGTACCCCATCGCTAGCAAACACCTAATAGGCTTAAAACCCATTGTACACAAACTCCTTCCTTCTCATCTCTCACGGCTTACACACTCGCCTTTCAATACACCCATCCTTCTGCTTATGAAGCCAAACGGCTCATGCCATTTAGTACAGGAGTAATCCTGACACACGTCGTTCATACCGTTTAGTATAGGAATAATCGTGACACGCGCCATTGCCAACACCTTACTTGGACAGTACTACCTCTGCGGTTGCGGGATAGCCCCCACTTTCTGGCCAGGCCTTTGCTCAAGACTTATGTAAACTTCCCCCGCAACGTCTAGCCTTTTAGTACAATAGGTGGTTGACCTCCTCCTTTGTAGCCCCTCCTATGAGGAGTCACAGGCCCACACTGTTGCTCTCCTTAATTTGCTGTCCTCCGGGGAATACATGTCCAGTGTCCCCAGCGAGCCCCAAATTTCGTCTCCTTCAGTCACCTACTAGGGGGTCCACATTACCCCGATACCAGAGAAATAATGGTGGATCACAAGAGTTTAATTTCTGAATTCCCTACTCCTATCACAAAGGGTGAAATCCTTTCTTTCTTGGGGCTTGCAGGGCATCTGCGCCTACGCATTCCTAACTTTGGCGAGCTAGCAACATCACTTTATGGGGCAGCCAAAGGGGATCCCGCCATTCCCTTAGATCCCACAAAGCCCATTCATTCTCCCGTCCAGCGATTAAAAGCCACTCCTTCGCAGCCCCAGCTCCATCTCTCCCAAACCTATCTCATCCTTTAATGCTACACGTCACCAAAGCCCAAGGACAGGTGGCCGGGGTTTTGGGACAAGAGGCAGGAGATATTTTCTCCCCGGTTACATACCTCTCTAAACAACTAGACACCACAGCTCGAGAATGGGCCCCTGATTACGGGTCTTGGTGGCAGCCGCTGTCTTACCATAAGAAAGCTCTAAACTAACTTTGAAAACAACAAACAGTCAAGATCTTCTCAGCCATAAGGCCAAGTCAATTCTCTCCCTTTCCTGCCTACAACTTATTCACCTTACTTTCATTAAAAACTCCCAGTTCTCCTTTAAACCTTGCCCTCCCTTAAAATCCAGCCACGCTCATCCCAAAACACTCATGACCCTTTAAACATAACTGCACCGAGGCTTTAGACCTCTTTCTCAATCCCTCTCCACACAACTCTCTGCATCGCACTACCCGGTTCATAAATGGGAGTGTCACCTGACACAAGCTCTTGACGCTGCACAACTTCCAAAGGAGGTTGGGTTTATACACTGCAGAGGATGAAAAAACCTCCAACAACCCCATAACCAAGGGAAACAAACTGGCGGATCTAGCACAAAACAGGCTGCTCAATCACCCGGCCCACCTCTTCCTCTCATGCTCAGGTGCTTCTCAGGGCCCCATTGCCCGTATCCCAATACACACCTGAAGAAATACAACACCTCCAACAGTTGGGAGCACAGAGAAAGGACAATTGGTACACACTCTCTGGTCGCTATGTCCTCCCCACTACACAAGCTGAGCAAATCCCTTTACATTTCCATAATTTAGTTCATACAGGCCATGAACTCCTACTAAGGCCTTCTTCAGCCCTTACATTACTCTCCCCACAAAAGGACACGCTATCTGCTAACTTTAGGAGATAACTTTTCACGTTGTTGCCGGCTTATCACTTCACTTAGGAAGATGCTAGAGCAGTCACGCATGCTCTCACCTCAGAAATCATCCCTCGATGTGGCCTACCTACCAGTCACTCACTCGACAACGGGCTGCCCCCAGCAAGCGCACAGGTCTCAGCCCTCTGGAACTCATGTGTGGCAGGCCATTCATTGTCACAACTGTCCCTTCCAGCTCATCGCCTTGAGGCCAGCATCTCCCTACTCTTTCGCTCATTAGGGATCATCTTTGAGAACAGGCCAAATTAATATTACCTCACCCCTTCTCCGCCATCCCTTCAGACTTTAAACTCAGCCCGGGGCAGCAAGTGTGCATTGAAACCCGAATCCTAAAGCCCCTCTCACCATGTGGGGTAGGGCCTTATGCAGTACTTCTCACCAACCCACGGCAGAAAAAGTACTTGCAAGCACAAAAGTCTCAGCCCTCTCGAACTTACGTATGGCAGGCCCTTCATTCTCACACCTCTCCCTTCCAGCTCATCGCCTTGAGGCCAGCATCTCCCTACTCTTTCGCTCATTAGGGATCTTCTTTGGGAACAGGCTAACTTAATATTACCTCATCCCTTCTTTGCCATCCCCTCAGACTTTAAAATCAGCCCGGGACAGCAAGGGTGCATTGAAACCCGAATCCCAAAGCCCCTCTCACCATGCTGGGTAGGGCCTTATACAGTGCTTCTCACCAACCGCACGGCAGTAAAAGTACTAGGAAAGGCCCCCTGGTATCACTTATCTTTGGTAAAACTACCACTTGAGACTTTATCCAAAGAATCTGTGAACACCCAGGCAGAGGTGCTCCTCTGAGCAACCTCCAATCCGAAATCTCCTCACACTTCGTCCATGTTAGGACTCACAAAACTGAAAATCTCCAGGAACTCCGCTCTTCCCCAAACCCCCCAAAAGATGATCTATTCCCTGGCGTTTATCCTCTCACTCTTTCAGGCCTGCTTTACGTCCTTTACACCACAGCTACTGTCATACTGTCTGTTCTAGTACTTGCTACAGGATTGGCCAGTGCTGCAGCAAAACACTGTAACGTTATAGGAAGATTTCTCCTGGCACTCCTTGACCTCTTATCAGTAGGATGCTTCTTAGCAATTTCATTGTGGCTAGTGCCCCTTAAGTTCTTCTGGCTCCCTAACCTTCGCACCTTTCCTGTGCTTTTCCTCCTATCTCAATGCTTCCCCTTATCTGGAACATGGTGGTTGCGGGTCCACAGGGACGATGCAGTCCTCAATGAATCAGAAGGGTCCCTGAGCGACTCATCTGTCTTCCACTTTGCGAGAAACTTTGTGGTCACCCACCGTCCCTGTCGATGCAGCCCACAATGTTTCCACAAATGTCTCTTCACTTTCCTCTAATCCCACCTCAGTGGGGACTGTCAGCATTATGCGGGGCCTGCCCACACTCTGCCGTACTAACACCAAACAATACCACTCACTTACCCCCTCCTCATCCATGCCCTAAAATCGGAATATGTTTCCTTTGTAAAACTACCTTATCCTGTTGCCTGCCCCAAAATGCGATTTCTTGCATATTCTTTTGGATCATCCCTGACATCACCCTCCAGACAGATATAGAGATGGAGATGGGACTTGGACTAACTTCCCACAAACACCCCCCCCCCAACGGCCCCTCCATCCATTGGGCACGAAGTGTACCTTCTTATTGTGGCAGGGATCCTTGCTGCTACTGGGACTGGCATAGTGGGCCTTGCTACTGCCTCTCAATTCTATCAAAAACTCACAGAAGAACTAAGCATAGATAGCATCTCCTCTCTCCAGCGACAGGTCACCTCACTCGGGACACTCACTTTACAGAACCGTCAGGCCCTTTATTTTACTTCGTTACAGCCGAGAAGGAAGGCACCTGCCTCTTCTTGGGGGAGGAATGCTGTTATTACGTAAATGAGTCCGGGGTGACCTGAAAAAACATAAACCATTTCACTGAACCCTGGGATACATTGGCTTATGTCCCTACTAGGACCCCTAACTGTGCCTCATCCTACTTTTGGGTCCCTGTCTCTTTTGGTGTTTCTCTAATTTCTTGCAGGAACATATACAGGCTTTCACCCACCCAAAACACTGGCTTATGTCCCTACCAAAACCCTAACTGAGCCTCATCCTACTTTTGGGTCCCTGTCTCTTTTGGTGTTTCTCTAATCTCTTGCAGGAACGTATACAGGCTTTCACAAGCCCAATGGTCGCCAAAATGTTCCTGCGAGGAGGATATCAGCCCCTCAGAATCAGCGACCCTTCCCCGGAGGAGTACAGCCTCCCCACACGAAAGCACTACCCCAACACCTAATTGTTTTGCCCACCAACATAAATCTTTTATTTTTTCATATCTTCGCCCATCTCCAGCAGGAAGTAGCTTCAGAAGAATGAGACCCTAGCCACGTTTCCCTTCTTCTTATACTGAAACGGCGGGAATGGTGGATTTTGGACATGGCCAGCTCCATTTTGCACACAATAAGCACCAGCACAAAATAGCTGCCGGCCTTGTCTTCCCCTCCAGCACCAAGCCCCTACCCCTACCCCCTTCTCTTTACGAGAAGCCTCCTAACTTAGAAACAGCTTCTGCATCGGCCCAGTTCTCCACCCACTTACATCAACCTAATTGTCCCTCCTCTCTTACATTTCACGCCCAAAAGCTAATGTAACCTCTCGCAAACCCATTGTTGCAGCTGTCCTCCATTTTCAGGGCAGTCCCGGGCTGCCTGCCACTTCCAGCACAGCTCAGGGGATTTCTCTCTTTATTAAAGCTTAAACAGTACCCGGCGTCTTGGCTCACTTTCTTTCACTATGGTGCTGAAACCAGGGAAGGGTCTGGGATGCACCGTCGGACGATCCCCTCTCTTGGGTTGAGTGGCTCCTGACCACCCTTCCCGGTCCTGCCGAACCAGGATGCCTCCGGGACTCTCTCCTTTGGCCGTTTCCGACCAACATACTTCTACACGTTCCCCAGACTACTCTCCAAGGCTCCGGTCTGTGCGAAGCCCAGGCGCCTGGCTGAGGGAACGCTTCTCGGGACCCCCATGATTGGAGGACGCTCCTCTAGCCAGTCGGTGGCTTTTCTCTTGAAAAGTAGCTGGGAACCAAAGGGAATGCCCTTTGCAGGCACCCTTCTTCTACCAGGGCTGACTGCCCTTTCTCACCCTCTACACGGGATCCTCATGACCCAAACCTCCACACTCTACAGCCGTGGGTGGTCTCCTGGCCGATTTCTTGACCTCCACGTGGACGTAAAACCTAAACTTCCCGTTTTCTACTGTACTCCGTGCTCTACGCCTCTGGGCCTTCCCCTGGCCAATTTCTCGGCCTCCGGGGAGACATTAAAACTCAAACACCTCAATGCAATGGATCCCAGTGGCCACACGCTGGCACTCAATTTGGACACTCACCAAAATGGCAAAAGCTGTAGACATTCCTTTTTCAGGCCTTCTCTTAACTGTGAACACGTTCTTCTCTCTGTCAAAAATGTTCCCTGACTCAAATTCTCCTAGCTCATGCCCGACCTCTCCTTCCAGACTCGGATCAATCTTCTGATCCGTCAGCCCTCCACATTTCTCTCTCTTCCCCACACCTGGCCCCCAGACACTCGTCCTCAGCCCAACTCCTCCCCTTCTCACCCTTCGTCAGGTAACAACGCCGCCTCAACTCTAGCTTTTTATGGCACTTCCGTGAAGTGGCTGGGACAGAAGAAATTGAGTCCATGTACAGGGAGGAGGTCGGGATGGAGGCCCAGTTTCACGCTCACAATAATAGGCAGAATGTGGGAGCCGTCGCTGTCCCTTGCACAGACACAAACTGGAGAACTACCAGGCTGGCAACGTATCCTGGAGATCTCCAAAATAATATGATCACTCACCTACTTCACAGCCTTGAAAAGGCTACTCACAAGTCAGTCAATTATGACAAGCATACAGAGATCACACAGAGATCCACTGAAAATCCCGTGTTCCTAACCCGCCTCTCTCATAATTGACTAACATGCCTCTCTGACACTTTACATGAATAAACACTTATAGACCCAAACACCCCTGCAGGCATGGCCCTCTTGCACTCTCATTGTATTACCCAATCAGACCATGATATTAAAAACAACAACAGCAACAACAACAAAAATATATATATATATAAAAGATATCAGGCCAATGACTGGCTCCTGGATAATGCCAGCCCTGGCTCACACACTCCAAAGCTGGCTGCCTTAAGAGGCAAGCCACCCGGGAACTGCTTCAAATGAGGTCAACTGGGCCACTCGCCATGGGCCTGTCATAATCTGTCCTCACTGTAAACGGCCAGGTCACTGGGGGTTTGACTGTGCCACTTGCCAGAGAGGGAGTGGCCCACTCCCCAACCTGCAGCCTCCGGCTTCATGGCCATCCTTACCGGAGCGATTCAGCTTTGCCCAAGAGGAGGACTGACGATGCGCAGGGCCCGAGGCCCCCACGGAGATCACCAGGCATGAGCCCATGGTAACTCCCCTCGTAGCAGGTAAGCCAATCTCTTTTGTCATCGATACAGGGACCAACCACCCCGTCCTCTATCACAATAGTAGGGGTCATGGGATAAGAATATTGCCAACGGACAACTCAAACCTTTGCTACACCCTACAACACACACAACTCACACACAAATTTTAAATAATTCCTTAATGCCCAGCCCCCTTACTGGGACTTTTCAAATTCAGAGCTACTCTCACCCTAAAACACTTTATCTCCAGCTCCAATACTCCTCTTACTGGCCGCACCCAGGCCTGGCCCCTGAGGCTTCCACCTTCCCCTCCCCCTCGTACAAGGTCAATCCCTAGTATGGGACGCTTCTTCTCCCTCCATTGCTACGCACCGTTCCCCTATTCTTGTTGAATTGTGGAACTCCTCCTTGCTCACTGATGTCCCACAGTACCCCATCGCTAGCAAACACCTAATAGGCTTAAAACCCATTGTACACAAACTCCTTCCTTCTCATCTCTCACGGCTTACACACTCGCCTTTCAATACACCCATCCGTCTGCTTATGAAGCCAAACGGCTCATGCCATTTAGTACAGGAGTAATCCTGACACACGTCGTTCATACCGTTTAGTATAGGAATAATCGTGACATGCGCCATTGCCAACACCTTACTTGGACAGTACTACCTCTGCGGTTGCGGGATAGCCCCCACTTTCTGGCCAGGCCTTTGCTCAAGACTTATGTAAACTTCCCCCGCAACGTCTAGCCTTTTAGTACAATAGGTGGTTGACCTCCTCCTTTGTAGCCCCTCCTATGAGGAGTCACAGGCCCACACTGTTGCTCTCCTTAATTTGCTGTCCTCCGGGGAATACATGTCCAGTGTCCCCAGCGAGCCCCAAATTTCGTCTCCTTCAGTCACCTACTTGGGGGTCCACATCACCCCGATACCAGAGAAATAATGGTGGATCACAAGAGTTTAATTTCTGAATTCCCTACTCCTATCACAAAGGGTGAAATCCTTTCTTTCTTGGGGCTTGCAGGGCATCTGCGCCTACGCATTCCTAACTTTGGCGAGCTAGCAACATCACTTTATGGGGCAGCCAAAGGGGATCCCGCCATTCCCTTAGATCCCACAAAGCCCATTCATTCTCCCGTCCAGCGATTAAAAGCCACTCCTTCGCAGCCCCAGCTCCATCTCTCCCAAACCTATCTCATCCTTTAATGCTACACGTCACCAAAGCCCAAGGACAGGGGGCTGGGGTTTTGGGACAAGAGGCAGGAGATATTTTCTCCCCGGTTACATACCTCTCTAAACAACTAGACACCACAGCTCGAGAATGGGCCCCTGATTACGGATCTTGGCGGCAGCCGCTCTCTTACCATAAGAAAGCTCTAAACTAACTTTGAAAACAACAAACAGTCAAGATCTTCTCAGCCATAAGGCCAAGTCAATTCTCTCCCTTTCCTGCCTACAACTTATTCACCTTACTTTCATTAAAAACTCCCAGTTCTCCTTTAAACCTTGCCCTCCCTTAAAATCCAGCCACGCTCATCCCAAAACACTCATGACCCTTTAAACATAACTGCACCGAGGCTTTAGACCTCTTTCTCAATCCCTCTCCACACAACTCTCTGCATCGCACTACCCGGTTCATAAATGGGAGTGTCACCTGACACAAGCTCTTGACGCTGCACAACTTCCAAAGGAGGTTGGGTTTATACACTGCAGAGGATGAAAAAACCTCCAACAACCCCATAGCCAAGGGAAACAAACTGGTGGATCTAACCACAAAACAGGCTGCTCAATCACCCGGCCCACCTCTTCCTCTCATGCTCAGGTGCTTCTCAGGGCCCCATTGCCCGTATCCCAATACACACCTGAAGAAATACAACACCTCCAACAGTTGGGAGCACAGAGAAAGGACAATTGGTACACACTCTCTGGTCGCTATGTCCTCCCCACTACACAAGCTGAGCAAATCCCTTTACATTTCCATAATTTAGTTCATACAGGCCATGAACTCCTACTAAGGTCTTCTTCAGCCCTTACATTACTCTCCCCACAAAAGGACACGCTATCTGCTAACTTTAGGAGATAACTTTTCACGTTGTTGCCGGCTTATCACTTCACTTAGGAAGATGCTAGAGCAGTCACGCATGCTCTCACCTCAGAAATCATCCCTCGATGTGGCCTACCTACCAGTCACTCACTCGACAACGGGCTGCCCCCAGCAAGCGCACAGGTCTCAGCCCTCTGGAACTCATGTGTGGCAGGCCATTCATTGTCACAACTGTCCCTTCCAGCTCATCGCCTTGAGGCCAGCATCTCCCTACTCTTTCGCTCATTAGGGATCATCTTTGAGAACAGGCCAAATTAATATTACCTCACCCCTTCTCCGCCATCCCTTCAGACTTTAAACTCAGCCCGGGGCAGCAAGTGTGCATTGAAACCCGAATCCTAAAGCCCCTCTCACCATGTGGGGTAGGGCCTTATGCAGTACTTCTCACCAACCCACGGCAGAAAAAGTACTTGCAAGCACAAAAGTCTCAGCCCTCTCGAACTTACGTATGGCAGGCCCTTCATTCTCACACCTCTCCCTTCCAGCTCATCGCCTTGAGGCCAGCATCTCCCTACTCTTTCGCTCATTAGGGATCTTCTTTGGGAACAGGCTAACTTAATATTACCTCATCCCTTCTTTGCCATCCCCTCAGACTTTAAAATCAGCCCGGGACAGCAAGGGTGCATTGAAACCCGAATCCCAAAGCCCCTCTCACCATGCTGGGTAGGGCCTTATACAGTGCTTCTCACCAACCGCACGGCAGTAAAAGTACTAGGAAAGGCCCCCTGGTATCACTTATCTTTGGTAAAACTACCACTTGAGACTTTATCCAAAGAATCTGTGAACACCCAGGCAGAGGTGCTCCTCTGAGCAACCTCCAATCCGAAATCTCCTCACACTTCGTCCATGTTAGGACTCACAAAACTGAAAATCTCCAGGAACTCCGCTCTTCCCCAAACCCCCCAAAAGATGATCTATTCCCTGGCGTTTATCCTCTCACTCTTTCAGGCCTGCTTTACGTCCTTTACACCACAGCTACTGTCATACTGTCTGTTCTAGTACTTGCTACAGGATTGGCCAGTGCTGCAGCAAAACACTGTAACGTTATAGGAAGATTTCTCCTGGCACTCCTTGACCTCTTATCAGTAGGATGCTTCTTAGCAATTTCATTGTGGCTAGTGCCCCTTAAGTTCTTCTGGCTCCCTAACCTTCGCACCTTTCCTGTGCTTTTCCTCCTATCTCAATGCTTCCCCTTATCTGGAACATGGTGGTTGCGGGTCCACAGGGACGATGCAGTCCTCAATGAATCAGAAGGGTCCCTGAGCGACTCATCTGTCTTCCACTTTGCGAGAAACTTTGTGGTCACCCACCGTCCCTGTCGATGCAGCCCACAATGTTTCCACAAATGTCTCTTCACTTTCCTCTAATCCCACCTCAGTGGGGACTGTCAGCATTATGCGGGGCCTGCCCACACTCTGCCGTACTAACACCAAACAATACCACTCACTTACCCCCTCCTCATCCATGCCCTAAAATCGGAATATGTTTCCTTTGTAAAACTACCTTATCCTGTTGCCTGCCCCAAAATGCGATTTCTTGCATATTCTTTTGGATCATCCCTGACATCACCCTCCAGACAGATATAGAGATGGAGATGGGACTTGGACTAACTTCCCACAAACACCCCCCCCCAACGGCCCCTCCATCCATTGGGCACGAAGTGTACCTTCTTATTGTGGCAGGGATCCTTGCTGCTACTGGGACTGGCATAGTGGGCCTTGCTACTGCCTCTCAATTCTATCAAAAACTCACAGAAGAACTAAGCATAGATAGCATCTCCTCTCTCCAGCGACAGGTCACCTCACTCGGGACACTCACTTTACAGAACCGTCAGGCCCTTTATTTTACTTCGTTACAGCCGAGAAGGAAGGCACCTGCCTCTTCTTGGGGGAGGAATGCTGTTATTACGTAAATGAGTCCGGGGTGACCTGAAAAAACATAAACCATTTCACTGAACCCTGGGATACATTGGCTTATGTCCCTACTAGGACCCCTAACTGTGCCTCATCCTACTTTTGGGTCCCTGTCTCTTTTGGTGTTTCTCTAATTTCTTGCAGGAACATATACAGGCTTTCACCCACCCAAAACACTGGCTTATGTCCCTACCAAAACCCTAACTGAGCCTCATCCTACTTTTGGGTCCCTGTCTCTTTTGGTGTTTCTCTAATCTCTTGCAGGAACGTATACAGGCTTTCACAAGCCCAATGGTCGCCAAAATGTTCCTGCGAGGAGGATATCAGCCCCTCAGAATCAGCGACCCTTCCCCGGAGGAGTACAGCCTCCCCACACGAAAGCACTACCCCAACACCTAATTGTTTTGCCCACCAACATAAATCTTTTATTTTTTCATATCTTCGCCCATCTCCAGCAGGAAGTAGCTTCAGAAGAATGAGACCCTAGCCACGTTTCCCTTCTTCTTATACTGAAACGGCGGGAATGGTGGATTTTGGACATGGCCAGCTCCATTTTGCACACAATAAGCACCAGCACAAAATAGCTGCCGGCCTTGTCTTCCCCTCCAGCACCAAGCCCCTACCCCTACCCCCTTCTCTTTAGGAGAAGCCTCCTAACTTAGAAACAGCTTCTGCATCGGCCCAGTTCTCCACCCACTTACATCAACCTAATTGTCCCTCCTCTCTTACATTTCACGCCCAAAAGCTAATGTAACCTCTCGCAAACCCATTGTTGCAGCTGTCCTCCATTTTCAGGGCAGTCCCGGGCTGCCTGCCACTTCCAGCACAGCTCAGGGGATTTCTCTCTTTATTAAAGCTTAAACAGTACCCGGCGTCTTGGCTCACTTTCTTTCACTATGGTGCTGAAACCAGGGAAGGGTCTGGGATGCACCGTCGGACGATCCCCTCTCTTGGGTTGAGTGGCTCCTGACCACCCTTCCCGGTCCTGCCGAACCAGGATGCCTCCGGGACTCTCTCCTTTGGCCGTTTCCGACCAACATACTTCTACACGTTCCCCAGACTACTCTCCAAGGCTCCGGTCTGTGCGAAGCCCAGGCGCCTGGCTGAGGGAACGCTTCTCGGGACCCCCATGATTGGAGGACGCTCCTCTAGCCAGTCGGTGGCTTTTCTCTTGAAAAGTAGCTGGGAACCAAAGGGAATGCCCTTTGCAGGCACCCTTCTTCTACCAGGGCTGACTGCCCTTTCTCACCCTCTACACGGGATCCTCATGACCCAAACCTCCACACTCTACAGCCGTGGGTGGTCTCCTGGCCGATTTCTTGACCTCCACGTGGACGTAAAACCTAAACTTCCCGTTTTCTACTGTACTCCGTGCTCTACGCCTCTGGGCCTTCCCCTGGCCAATTTCTCGGCCTCCGGGGAGACATTAAAACTCAAACACCTCAATGCAATGGATCCCAGTGGCCACACGCTGGCACTCAATTTGGACACTCACCAAAATGGCAAAAGCTGTAGACATTCCTTTTTCAGGCCTTCTCTTAACTGTGAACACGTTCTTCTCTCTGTCAAAAATGTTCCCTGACTCAAATTCTCCTAGCTCATGCCCGACCTCTCCTTCCAGACTCGGATCAATCTTCTGATCCGTCAGCCCTCCACATTTCTCTCTCTTCCCCACACCTGGCCCCCAGACACTCGTCCTCAGCCCAACTCCTCCCCTTCTCACCCTTCGTCAGGTAACAACGCCGCCTCAACTCTAGCTTTTTATGGCACTTCCGTGAAGTGGCTGGGACAGAAGAAATTGAGTCCATGTACAGGGAGGAGGTCGGGATGGAGGCCCAGTTTCACGCTCACAATAATAGGCAGAATGTGGGAGCCGTCGCTGTCCCTTGCACAGACACAAACTGGAGAACTACCAGGCTGGCAACGTATCCTGGAGATCTCCAAAATAATATGATCACTCACCTACTTCACAGCCTTGAAAAGGCTACTCACAAGTCAGTCAATTATGACAAGCATACAGAGATCACACAGAGATCCACTGAAAATCCCGTGTTCCTAACCCGCCTCTCTCATAATTGACTAACATGCCTCTCTGACACTTTACATGAATAAACACTTATAGACCCAAACACCCCTGCAGGCATGGCCCTCTTGCACTCTCATTGTATTACCCAATCAGACCATGATATTAAAAACAACAACAGCAACAACAACAAAAATATATATATATATAAAAGATATCAGGCCAATGACTGGCTCCTGGATAATGCCAGCCCTGGCTCACACACTCCAAAGCTGGCTGCCTTAAGAGGCAAGCCACCCGGGAACTGCTTCAAATGAGGTCAACTGGGCCACTCGCCATGGGCCTGTCATAATCTGTCCTCACTGTAAACGGCCAGGTCACTGGGGGTTTGACTGTGCCACTTGCCAGAGAGGGAGTGGCCCACTCCCCAACCTGCAGCCTCCGGCTTCATGGCCATCCTTACCGGAGCGATTCAGCTTTGCCCAAGAGGAGGACTGACGATGCGCAGGGCCCGAGGCCCCCACGGAGATCACCAGGCATGAGCCCATGGTAACTCCCCTCGTAGCAGGTAAGCCAATCTCTTTTGTCATCGATACAGGGACCAACCACCCCGTCCTCTATCACAATAGTAGGGGTCATGGGATAAGAATATTGCCAACGGACAACTCAAACCTTTGCTACACCCTACAACACACACAACTCACACACAAATTTTAAATAATTCCTTAATGCCCAGCCCCCTTACTGGGACTTTTCAAATTCAGAGCTACTCTCACCCTAAAACACTTTATCTCCAGCTCCAATACTCCTCTTACTGGCCGCACCCAGGCCTGGCCCCTGAGGCTTCCACCTTCCCCTCCCCCTCGTACAAGGTCAATCCCTAGTATGGGACGCTTCTTCTCCCTCCATTGCTACGCACCGTTCCCCTATTCTTGTTGAATTGTGGAACTCCTCCTTGCTCACTGATGTCCCACAGTACCCCATCGCTAGCAAACACCTAATAGGCTTAAAACCCATTGTACACAAACTCCTTCCTTCTCATCTCTCACGGCTTACACACTCGCCTTTCAATACACCCATCCTTCTGCTTATGAAGCCAAACGGCTCATGCCATTTAGTACAGGAGTAATCCTGACACACGTCGTTCATACCGTTTAGTATAGGAATAATCGTGACACGCGCCATTGCCAACACCTTACTTGGACAGTACTACCTCTGCGGTTGCGGGATAGCCCCCACTTTCTGGCCAGGCCTTTGCTCAAGACTTATGTAAACTTCCCCCGCAACGTCTAGCCTTTTAGTACAATAGGTGGTTGACCTCCTCCTTTGTAGCCCCTCCTATGAGGAGTCACAGGCCCACACTGTTGCTCTCCTTAATTTGCTGTCCTCCGGGGAATACATGTCCAGTGTCCCCAGCGAGCCCCAAATTTCGTCTCCTTCAGTCACCTACTTGGGGGTCCACATCACCCCGATACCAGAGAAATAATGGTGGATCACAAGAGTTTAATTTCTGAATTCCCTACTCCTATCACAAAGGGTGAAATCCTTTCTTTCTTGGGGCTTGCAGGGCATCTGTGCCTACGCATTCCTAACTTTGGCGAGCTAGCAACATCACTTTATGGGGCAGCCAAAGGGGATCCCGCCATTCCCTTAGATCCCACAAAGCCCATTCATTCTCCCGTCCAGCGATTAAAAGCCACTCCTTCGCAGCCCCAGCTCCATCTCTCCCAAACCTATCTCATCCTTTAATGCTACACGTCACCAAAGCCCAAGGACAGGGGGCTGGGGTTTTGGGACAAGAGGCAGGAGATATTTTCTCCCCGGTTACATACCTCTCTAAACAACTAGACACCACAGCTCGAGAATGGGCCCCTGATTACGGATCTTGGCGGCAGCCGCTCTCTTACCATAAGAAAGCTCTAAACTAACTTTGAAAACAACAAACAGTCAAGATCTTCTCAGCCATAAGGCCAAGTCAATTCTCTCCCTTTCCTGCCTACAACTTATTCACCTTACTTTCATTAAAAACTCCCAGTTCTCCTTTAAACCTTGCCCTCCCTTAAAATCCAGCCACGCTCATCCCAAAACACTCATGACCCTTTAAACATAACTGCACCGAGGCTTTAGACCTCTTTCTCAATCCCTCTCCACACAACTCTCTGCATCGCACTACCCGGTTCATAAATGGGAGTGTCACCTGACACAAGCTCTTGACGCTACACAACTTCCAAAGGAGGTTGGGTTTATACACTGCAGAGGATGAAAAAACCTCCAACAACCCCATAGCCAAGGGAAACAAACTGGTGGATCTAACCACAAAACAGGCTGCTCAATCACCCGGCCCACCTCTTCCTCTCATGCTCAGGTGCTTCTCAGGGCCCCATTGCCCGTATCCCAATACACACCTGAAGAAATACAACACCTCCAACAGTTGGGAGCACAGAGAAAGGACAATTGGTACACACTCTCTGGTCGCTATGTCCTCCCCACTACACAAGCTGAGCAAATCCCTTTACATTTCCATAATTTAGTTCATACAGGCCATGAACTCCTACTAAGGTCTTCTTCAGCCCTTACATTACTCTCCCCACAAAAGGACACGCTATCTGCTAACTTTAGGAGATAACTTTTCACGTTGTTGCCGGCTTATCACTTCACTTAGGAAGATGCTAGAGCAGTCACGCATGCTCTCACCTCAGAAATCATCCCTCGATGTGGCCTACCTACCAGTCACTCACTCGACAACGGGCTGCCCCCAGCAAGCGCACAGGTCTCAGCCCTCTGGAACTCATGTGTGGCAGGCCATTCATTGTCACAACTGTCCCTTCCAGCTCATCGCCTTGAGGCCAGCATCTCCCTACTCTTTCGCTCATTAGGGATCATCTTTGAGAACAGGCCAAATTAATATTACCTCACCCCTTCTCCGCCATCCCTTCAGACTTTAAACTCAGCCCGGGGCAGCAAGTGTGCATTGAAACCCGAATCCTAAAGCCCCTCTCACCATGTGGGGTAGGGCCTTATGCAGTACTTCTCACCAACCCACGGCAGAAAAAGTACTTGCAAGCACAAAAGTCTCAGCCCTCTCGAACTTACGTATGGCAGGCCCTTCATTCTCACACCTCTCCCTTCCAGCTCATCGCCTTGAGGCCAGCATCTCCCTACTCTTTCGCTCATTAGGGATCTTCTTTGGGAACAGGCTAACTTAATATTACCTCATCCCTTCTTTGCCATCCCCTCAGACTTTAAAATCAGCCCGGGACAGCAAGGGTGCATTGAAACCCGAATCCCAAAGCCCCTCTCACCATGCTGGGTAGGGCCTTATACAGTGCTTCTCACCAACCGCACGGCAGTAAAAGTACTAGGAAAGGCCCCCTGGTATCACTTATCTTTGGTAAAACTACCACTTGAGACTTTATCCAAAGAATCTGTGAACACCCAGGCAGAGGTGCTCCTCTGAGCAACCTCCAATCCGAAATCTCCTCACACTTCGTCCATGTTAGGACTCACAAAACTGAAAATCTCCAGGAACTCCGCTCTTCCCCAAACCCCCCAAAAGATGATCTATTCCCTGGCGTTTATCCTCTCACTCTTTCAGGCCTGCTTTACGTCCTTTACACCACAGCTACTGTCATACTGTCTGTTCTAGTACTTGCTACAGGATTGGCCAGTGCTGCAGCAAAACACTGTAACGTTATAGGAAGATTTCTCCTGGCACTCCTTGACCTCTTATCAGTAGGATGCTTCTTAGCAATTTCATTGTGGCTAGTGCCCCTTAAGTTCTTCTGGCTCCCTAACCTTCGCACCTTTCCTGTGCTTTTCCTCCTATCTCAATGCTTCCCCTTATCTGGAACATGGTGGTTGCGGGTCCACAGGGACGATGCAGTCCTCAATGAATCAGAAGGGTCCCTGAGCGACTCATCTGTCTTCCACTTTGCGAGAAACTTTGTGGTCACCCACCGTCCCTGTCGATGCAGCCCACAATGTTTCCACAAATGTCTCTTCACTTTCCTCTAATCCCACCTCAGTGGGGACTGTCAGCATTATGCGGGGCCTGCCCACACTCTGCCGTACTAACACCAAACAATACCACTCACTTACCCCCTCCTCATCCATGCCCTAAAATCGGAATATGTTTCCTTTGTAAAACTACCTTATCCTGTTGCCTGCCCCAAAATGCGATTTCTTGCATATTCTTTTGGATCATCCCTGACATCACCCTCCAGACAGATATAGAGATGGAGATGGGACTTGGACTAACTTCCCACAAACACCCCCCCCCAACGGCCCCTCCATCCATTGGGCACGAAGTGTACCTTCTTATTGTGGCAGGGATCCTTGCTGCTACTGGGACTGGCATAGTGGGCCTTGCTACTGCCTCTCAATTCTATCAAAAACTCACAGAAGAACTAAGCATAGATAGCATCTCCTCTCTCCAGCGACAGGTCACCTCACTCGGGACACTCACTTTACAGAACCGTCAGGCCCTTTATTTTACTTCGTTACAGCCGAGAAGGAAGGCACCTGCCTCTTCTTGGGGGAGGAATGCTGTTATTACGTAAATGAGTCCGGGGTGACCTGAAAAAACATAAACCATTTCACTGAACCCTGGGATACATTGGCTTATGTCCCTACTAGGACCCCTAACTGTGCCTCATCCTACTTTTGGGTCCCTGTCTCTTTTGGTGTTTCTCTAATTTCTTGCAGGAACATATACAGGCTTTCACCCACCCAAAACACTGGCTTATGTCCCTACCAAAACCCTAACTGAGCCTCATCCTACTTTTGGGTCCCTGTCTCTTTTGGTGTTTCTCTAATCTCTTGCAGGAACGTATACAGGCTTTCACAAGCCCAATGGTCGCCAAAATGTTCCTGCGAGGAGGATATCAGCCCCTCAGAATCAGCGACCCTTCCCCGGAGGAGTACAGCCTCCCCACACGAAAGCACTACCCCAACACCTAATTGTTTTGCCCACCAACATAAATCTTTTATTTTTTCATATCTTCGCCCATCTCCAGCAGGAAGTAGCTTCAGAAGAATGAGACCCTAGCCACGTTTCCCTTCTTCTTATACTGAAACGGCGGGAATGGTGGATTTTGGACATGGCCAGCTCCATTTTGCACACAATAAGCACCAGCACAAAATAGCTGCCGGCCTTGTCTTCCCCTCCAGCACCAAGCCCCTACCCCTACCCCCTTCTCTTTACGAGAAGCCTCCTAACTTAGAAACAGCTTCTGCATCGGCCCAGTTCTCCACCCACTTACATCAACCTAATTGTCCCTCCTCCCTTACATTTCACGCCCAAAAGCTAATGTAACCTCTCGCAAACCCATTGTTGCAGCTGTCCTCCATTTTCAGGGCAGTCCCGGGCTGCCTGCCACATCCAGCACAGCTCAGGGGATTTCTCTCTTTATTAAAGCTTAAACAGTACCCGGCGTCTTGGCTCACTTTCTTTCACTATGGTGCTGAAACCAGGGAAGGGTCTGGGATGCACCGTCGGACGATCCCCTCTCTTGGGTTGAGTGGCTCCTGACCACCCTTCCCGGTCCTGCCGAACCAGGATGCCTCCGGGACTCTCTCCTTTGGCCGTTTCCGACCAACATACTTCTACACGTTCCCCAGACTACTCTCCAAGGCTCCGGTCTGTGCGAAGCCCAGGCGCCTGGCTGAGGGAACGCTTCTCGGGACCCCCATGATTGGAGGACGCTCCTCTAGCCAGTCGGTGGCTTTTCTCTTGAAAAGTAGCTGGGAACCAAAGGGAATGCCCTTTGCAGGCACCCTTCTTCTACCAGGGCTGACTGCCCTTTCTCACCCTCTACACGGGATCCTCATGACCCAAACCTCCACACTCTACAGCCGTGGGTGGTCTCCTGGCCGATTTCTTGACCTCCACGTGGACGTAAAACCTAAACTTCCCGTTTTCTACTGTACTCCGTGCTCTACGCCTCTGGGCCTTCCCCTGGCCAATTTCTCGGCCTCCGGGGAGACATTAAAACTCAAACACCTCAATGCAATGGATCCCAGTGGCCACACGCTGGCACTCAATTTGGACACTCACCAAAATGGCAAAAGCTGTAGACATTCCTTTTTCAGGCCTTCTCTTAACTGTGAACACGTTCTTCTCTCTGTCAAAAATGTTCCCTGACTCAAATTCTCCTAGCTCATGCCCGACCTCTCCTTCCAGACTCGGATCAATCTTCTGATCCGTCAGCCCTCCACATTTCTCTCTCTTCCCCACACCTGGCCCCCAGACACTCGTCCTCAGCCCAACTCCTCCCCTTCTCACCCTTCGTCAGGTAACAACGCCGCCTCAACTCTAGCTTTTTATGGCACTTCCGTGAAGTGGCTGGGACAGAAGAAATTGAGTCCATGTACAGGGAGGAGGTCGGGATGGAGGCCCAGTTTCACGCTCACAATAATAGGCAGAATGTGGGAGCCGTCGCTGTCCCTTGCACAGACACAAACTGGAGAACTACCAGGCTGGCAACGTATCCTGGAGATCTCCAAAATAATATGATCACTCACCTACTTCACAGCCTTGAAAAGGCTACTCACAAGTCAGTCAATTATGACAAGCATACAGAGATCACACAGAGATCCACTGAAAATCCCGTGTTCCTAACCCGCCTCTCTCATAATTGACTAACATGCCTCTCTGACACTTTACATGAATAAACACTTATAGACCCAAACACCCCTGCAGGCATGGCCCTCTTGCACTCTCATTGTATTACCCAATCAGACCATGATATTAAAAACAACAACAGCAACAACAACAAAAATATATATATATATAAAAGATATCAGGCCAATGACTGGCTCCTGGATAATGCCAGCCCTGGCTCACACACTCCAAAGCTGGCTGCCTTAAGAGGCAAGCCACCCGGGAACTGCTTCAAATGAGGTCAACTGGGCCACTCGCCATGGGCCTGTCATAATCTGTCCTCACTGTAAACGGCCAGGTCACTGGGGGTTTGACTGTGCCACTTGCCAGAGAGGGAGTGGCCCACTCCCCAACCTGCAGCCTCCGGCTTCATGGCCATCCTTACCGGAGCGATTCAGCTTTGCCCAAGAGGAGGACTGACGATGCGCAGGGCCCGAGGCCCCCACGGAGATCACCAGGCATGAGCCCATGGTAACTCCCCTCGTAGCAGGTAAGCCAATCTCTTTTGTCATCGATACAGGGACCAACCACCCCGTCCTCTATCACAATAGTAGGGGTCATGGGATAAGAATATTGCCAACGGACAACTCAAACCTTTGCTACACCCTACAACACACACAACTCACACACAAATTTTAAATAATTCCTTAATGCCCAGCCCCCTTACTGGGACTTTTCAAATTCAGAGCTACTCTCACCCTAAAACACTTTATCTCCAGCTCCAATACTCCTCTTACTGGCCGCACCCAGGCCTGGCCCCTGAGGCTTCCACCTTCCCCTCCCCCTCGTACAAGGTCAATCCCTAGTATGGGACGCTTCTTCTCCCTCCATTGCTACGCACCGTTCCCCTATTCTTGTTGAATTGTGGAACTCCTCCTTGCTCACTGATGTCCCACAGTACCCCATCGCTAGCAAACACCTAATAGGCTTAAAACCCATTGTACACAAACTCCTTCCTTCTCATCTCTCACGGCTTACACACTCGCCTTTCAATACACCCATCCTTCTGCTTATGAAGCCAAACGGCTCATGCCATTTAGTACAGGAGTAATCCTGACACACGTCGTTCATACCGTTTAGTATAGGAATAATCGTGACACGCGCCATTGCCAACACCTTACTTGGACAGTACTACCTCTGCGGTTGCGGGATAGCCCCCACTTTCTGGCCAGGCCTTTGCTCAAGACTTATGTAAACTTCCCCCGCAACGTCTAGCCTTTTAGTACAATAGGTGGTTGACCTCCTCCTTTGTAGCCCCTCCTATGAGGAGTCACAGGCCCACACTGTTGCTCTCCTTAATTTGCTGTCCTCCGGGGAATACATGTCCAGTGTCCCCAGCGAGCCCCAAATTTCGTCTCCTTCAGTCACCTACTTGGGGGTCCACATCACCCCGATACCAGAGAAATAATGGTGGATCACAAGAGTTTAATTTCTGAATTCCCTACTCCTATCACAAAGGGTGAAATCCTTTCTTTCTTGGGGCTTGCAGGGCATCTGTGCCTACGCATTCCTAACTTTGGCGAGCTAGCAACATCACTTTATGGGGCAGCCAAAGGGGATCCCGCCATTCCCTTAGATCCCACAAAGCCCATTCATTCTCCCGTCCAGCGATTAAAAGCCACTCCTTCGCAGCCCCAGCTCCATCTCTCCCAAACCTATCTCATCCTTTAATGCTACACGTCACCAAAGCCCAAGGACAGGGGGCTGGGGTTTTGGGACAAGAGGCAGGAGATATTTTCTCCCCGGTTACATACCTCTCTAAACAACTAGACACCACAGCTCGAGAATGGGCCCCTGATTACGGATCTTGGCGGCAGCCGCTCTCTTACCATAAGAAAGCTCTAAACTAACTTTGAAAACAACAAACAGTCAAGATCTTCTCAGCCATAAGGCCAAGTCAATTCTCTCCCTTTCCTGCCTACAACTTATTCACCTTACTTTCATTAAAAACTCCCAGTTCTCCTTTAAACCTTGCCCTCCCTTAAAATCCAGCCACGCTCATCCCAAAACACTCATGACCCTTTAAACATAACTGCACCGAGGCTTTAGACCTCTTTCTCAATCCCTCTCCACACAACTCTCTGCATCGCACTACCCGGTTCATAAATGGGAGTGTCACCTGACACAAGCTCTTGACGCTACACAACTTCCAAAGGAGGTTGGGTTTATACACTGCAGAGGATGAAAAAACCTCCAACAACCCCATAGCCAAGGGAAACAAACTGGTGGATCTAACCACAAAACAGGCTGCTCAATCACCCGGCCCACCTCTTCCTCTCATGCTCAGGTGCTTCTCAGGGCCCCATTGCCCGTATCCCAATACACACCTGAAGAAATACAACACCTCCAACAGTTGGGAGCACAGAGAAAGGACAATTGGTACACACTCTCTGGTCGCTATGTCCTCCCCACTACACAAGCTGAGCAAATCCCTTTACATTTCCATAATTTAGTTCATACAGGCCATGAACTCCTACTAAGGTCTTCTTCAGCCCTTACATTACTCTCCCCACAAAAGGACACGCTATCTGCTAACTTTAGGAGATAACTTTTCACGTTGTTGCCGGCTTATCACTTCACTTAGGAAGATGCTAGAGCAGTCACGCATGCTCTCACCTCAGAAATCATCCCTCGATGTGGCCTACCTACCAGTCACTCACTCGACAACGGGCTGCCCCCAGCAAGCGCACAGGTCTCAGCCCTCTGGAACTCATGTGTGGCAGGCCATTCATTGTCACAACTGTCCCTTCCAGCTCATCGCCTTGAGGCCAGCATCTCCCTACTCTTTCGCTCATTAGGGATCATCTTTGAGAACAGGCCAAATTAATATTACCTCACCCCTTCTCCGCCATCCCTTCAGACTTTAAACTCAGCCCGGGGCAGCAAGTGTGCATTGAAACCCGAATCCTAAAGCCCCTCTCACCATGTGGGGTAGGGCCTTATGCAGTACTTCTCACCAACCCACGGCAGAAAAAGTACTTGCAAGCACAAAAGTCTCAGCCCTCTCGAACTTACGTATGGCAGGCCCTTCATTCTCACACCTCTCCCTTCCAGCTCATCGCCTTGAGGCCAGCATCTCCCTACTCTTTCGCTCATTAGGGATCTTCTTTGGGAACAGGCTAACTTAATATTACCTCATCCCTTCTTTGCCATCCCCTCAGACTTTAAAATCAGCCCGGGACAGCAAGGGTGCATTGAAACCCAAATCCCAAAGCCCCTCTCACCATGCTGGGTAGGGCCTTATACAGTGCTTCTCACCAACCGCACGGCAGTAAAAGTACTAGGAAAGGCCCCCTGGTATCACTTATCTTTGGTAAAACTACCACTTGAGACTTTATCCAAAGAATCTGTGAACACCCAGGCAGAGGTGCTCCTCTGAGCAACCTCCAATCCGAAATCTCCTCACACTTCGTCCATGTTAGGACTCACAAAACTGAAAATCTCCAGGAACTCCGCTCTTCCCCAAACCCCCCAAAAGATGATCTATTCCCTGGCGTTTATCCTCTCACTCTTTCAGGCCTGCTTTACGTCCTTTACACCACAGCTACTGTCATACTGTCTGTTCTAGTACTTGCTACAGGATTGGCCAGTGCTGCAGCAAAACACTGTAACGTTATAGGAAGATTTCTCCTGGCACTCCTTGACCTCTTATCAGTAGGATGCTTCTTAGCAATTTCATTGTGGCTAGTGCCCCTTAAGTTCTTCTGGCTCCCTAACCTTCGCACCTTTCCTGTGCTTTTCCTCCTATCTCAATGCTTCCCCTTATCTGGAACATGGTGGTTGCGGGTCCACAGGGACGATGCAGTCCTCAATGAATCAGAAGGGTCCCTGAGCGACTCATCTGTCTTCCACTTTGCGAGAAACTTTGTGGTCACCCACCGTCCCTGTCGATGCAGCCCACAATGTTTCCACAAATGTCTCTTCACTTTCCTCTAATCCCACCTCAGTGGGGACTGTCAGCATTATGCGGGGCCTGCCCACACTCTGCCGTACTAACACCAAACAATACCACTCACTTACCCCCTCCTCATCCATGCCCTAAAATCGGAATATGTTTCCTTTGTAAAACTACCTTATCCTGTTGCCTGCCCCAAAATGCGATTTCTTGCATATTCTTTTGGATCATCCCTGACATCACCCTCCAGACAGATATAGAGATGGAGATGGGACTTGGACTAACTTCCCACAAACACCCCCCCCCAACGGCCCCTCCATCCATTGGGCACGAAGTGTACCTTCTTATTGTGGCAGGGATCCTTGCTGCTACTGGGACTGGCATAGTGGGCCTTGCTACTGCCTCTCAATTCTATCAAAAACTCACAGAAGAACTAAGCATAGATAGCATCTCCTCTCTCCAGCGACAGGTCACCTCACTCGGGACACTCACTTTACAGAACCGTCAGGCCCTTTATTTTACTTCGTTACAGCCGAGAAGGAAGGCACCTGCCTCTTCTTGGGGGAGGAATGCTGTTATTACGTAAATGAGTCCGGGGTGACCTGAAAAAACATAAACCATTTCACTGAACCCTGGGATACATTGGCTTATGTCCCTACTAGGACCCCTAACTGTGCCTCATCCTACTTTTGGGTCCCTGTCTCTTTTGGTGTTTCTCTAATTTCTTGCAGGAACATATACAGGCTTTCACCCACCCAAAACACTGGCTTATGTCCCTACCAAAACCCTAACTGAGCCTCATCCTACTTTTGGGTCCCTGTCTCTTTTGGTGTTTCTCTAATCTCTTGCAGGAACGTATACAGGCTTTCACAAGCCCAATGGTCGCCAAAATGTTCCTGCGAGGAGGATATCAGCCCCTCAGAATCAGCGACCCTTCCCCGGAGGAGTACAGCCTCCCCACACGAAAGCACTACCCCAACACCTAATTGTTTTGCCCACCAACATAAATCTTTTATTTTTTCATATCTTCGCCCATCTCCAGCAGGAAGTAGCTTCAGAAGAATGAGACCCTAGCCACGTTTCCCTTCTTCTTATACTGAAACGGCGGGAATGGTGGATTTTGGACATGGCCAGCTCCATTTTGCACACAATAAGCACCAGCACAAAATAGCTGCCGGCCTTGTCTTCCCCTCCAGCACCAAGCCCCTACCCCTACCCCCTTCTCTTTACGAGAAGCCTCCTAACTTAGAAACAGCTTCTGCATCGGCCCAGTTCTCCACCCACTTACATCAACCTAATTGTCCCTCCTCCCTTACATTTCACGCCCAAAAGCTAATGTAACCTCTCGCAAACCCATTGTTGCAGCTGTCCTCCATTTTCAGGGCAGTCCCGGGCTGCCTGCCACATCCAGCACAGCTCAGGGGATTTCTCTCTTTATTAAAGCTTAAACAGTACCCGGCGTCTTGGCTCACTTTCTTTCACTATGGTGCTGAAACCAGGGAAGGGTCTGGGATGCACCGTCGGACGATCCCCTCTCTTGGGTTGAGTGGCTCCTGACCACCCTTCCCGGTCCTGCCGAACCAGGATGCCTCCGGGACTCTCTCCTTTGGCCGTTTCCGACCAACATACTTCTACACGTTCCCCAGACTACTCTCCAAGGCTCCGGTCTGTGCGAAGCCCAGGCGCCTGGCTGAGGGAACGCTTCTCGGGACCCCCATGATTGGAGGACGCTCCTCTAGCCAGTCGGTGGCTTTTCTCTTGAAAAGTAGCTGGGAACCAAAGGGAATGCCCTTTGCAGGCACCCTTCTTCTACCAGGGCTGACTGCCCTTTCTCACCCTCTACACGGGATCCTCATGACCCAAACCTCCACACTCTACAGCCGTGGGTGGTCTCCTGGCCGATTTCTTGACCTCCACGTGGACGTAAAACCTAAACTTCCCGTTTTCTACTGTACTCCGTGCTCTACGCCTCTGGGCCTTCCCCTGGCCAATTTCTCGGCCTCCGGGGAGACATTAAAACTCAAACACCTCAATGCAATGGATCCCAGTGGCCACACGCTGGCACTCAATTTGGACACTCACCAAAATGGCAAAAGCTGTAGACATTCCTTTTTCAGGCCTTCTCTTAACTGTGAACACGTTCTTCTCTCTGTCAAAAATGTTCCCTGACTCAAATTCTCCTAGCTCATGCCCGACCTCTCCTTCCAGACTCGGATCAATCTTCTGATCCGTCAGCCCTCCACATTTCTCTCTCTTCCCCACACCTGGCCCCCAGACACTCGTCCTCAGCCCAACTCCTCCCCTTCTCACCCTTCGTCAGGTAACAACGCCGCCTCAACTCTAGCTTTTTATGGCACTTCCGTGAAGTGGCTGGGACAGAAGAAATTGAGTCCATGTACAGGGAGGAGGTCGGGATGGAGGCCCAGTTTCACGCTCACAATAATAGGCAGAATGTGGGAGCCGTCGCTGTCCCTTGCACAGACACAAACTGGAGAACTACCAGGCTGGCAACGTATCCTGGAGATCTCCAAAATAATATGATCACTCACCTACTTCACAGCCTTGAAAAGGCTACTCACAAGTCAGTCAATTATGACAAGCATACAGAGATCACACAGAGATCCACTGAAAATCCCGTGTTCCTAACCCGCCTCTCTCATAATTGACTAACATGCCTCTCTGACACTTTACATGAATAAACACTTATAGACCCAAACACCCCTGCAGGCATGGCCCTCTTGCACTCTCATTGTATTACCCAATCAGACCATGATATTAAAAACAACAACAGCAACAACAACAAAAATATATATATATATAAAAGATATCAGGCCAATGACTGGCTCCTGGATAATGCCAGCCCTGGCTCACACACTCCAAAGCTGGCTGCCTTAAGAGGCAAGCCACCCGGGAACTGCTTCAAATGAGGTCAACTGGGCCACTCGCCATGGGCCTGTCATAATCTGTCCTCACTGTAAACGGCCAGGTCACTGGGGGTTTGACTGTGCCACTTGCCAGAGAGGGAGTGGCCCACTCCCCAACCTGCAGCCTCCGGCTTCATGGCCATCCTTACCGGAGCGATTCAGCTTTGCCCAAGAGGAGGACTGACGATGCGCAGGGCCCGAGGCCCCCACGGAGATCACCAGGCATGAGCCCATGGTAACTCCCCTCGTAGCAGGTAAGCCAATCTCTTTTGTCATCGATACAGGGACCAACCACCCCGTCCTCTATCACAATAGTAGGGGTCATGGGATAAGAATATTGCCAACGGACAACTCAAACCTTTGCTACACCCTACAACACACACAACTCACACACAAATTTTAAATAATTCCTTAATGCCCAGCCCCCTTACTGGGACTTTTCAAATTCAGAGCTACTCTCACCCTAAAACACTTTATCTCCAGCTCCAATACTCCTCTTACTGGCCGCACCCAGGCCTGGCCCCTGAGGCTTCCACCTTCCCCTCCCCCTCGTACAAGGTCAATCCCTAGTATGGGACGCTTCTTCTCCCTCCATTGCTACGCACCGTTCCCCTATTCTTGTTGAATTGTGGAACTCCTCCTTGCTCACTGATGTCCCACAGTACCCCATCGCTAGCAAACACCTAATAGGCTTAAAACCCATTGTACACAAACTCCTTCCTTCTCATCTCTCACGGCTTACACACTCGCCTTTCAATACACCCATCCTTCTGCTTATGAAGCCAAACGGCTCATGCCATTTAGTACAGGAGTAATCCTGACACACGTCGTTCATACCGTTTAGTATAGGAATAATCGTGACACGCGCCATTGCCAACACCTTACTTGGACAGTACTACCTCTGCGGTTGCGGGATAGCCCCCACTTTCTGGCCAGGCCTTTGCTCAAGACTTATGTAAACTTCCCCCGCAACGTCTAGCCTTTTAGTACAATAGGTGGTTGACCTCCTCCTTTGTAGCCCCTCCTATGAGGAGTCACAGGCCCACACTGTTGCTCTCCTTAATTTGCTGTCCTCCGGGGAATACATGTCCAGTGTCCCCAGCGAGCCCCAAATTTCGTCTCCTTCAGTCACCTACTTGGGGGTCCACATCACCCCGATACCAGAGAAATAATGGTGGATCACAAGAGTTTAATTTCTGAATTCCCTACTCCTATCACAAAGGGTGAAATCCTTTCTTTCTTGGGGCTTGCAGGGCATCTGTGCCTACGCATTCCTAACTTTGGCGAGCTAGCAACATCACTTTATGGGGCAGCCAAAGGGGATCCCGCCATTCCCTTAGATCCCACAAAGCCCATTCATTCTCCCGTCCAGCGATTAAAAGCCACTCCTTCGCAGCCCCAGCTCCATCTCTCCCAAACCTATCTCATCCTTTAATGCTACACGTCACCAAAGCCCAAGGACAGGGGGCTGGGGTTTTGGGACAAGAGGCAGGAGATATTTTCTCCCCGGTTACATACCTCTCTAAACAACTAGACACCACAGCTCGAGAATGGGCCCCTGATTACGGATCTTGGCGGCAGCCGCTCTCTTACCATAAGAAAGCTCTAAACTAACTTTGAAAACAACAAACAGTCAAGATCTTCTCAGCCATAAGGCCAAGTCAATTCTCTCCCTTTCCTGCCTACAACTTATTCACCTTACTTTCATTAAAAACTCCCAGTTCTCCTTTAAACCTTGCCCTCCCTTAAAATCCAGCCACGCTCATCCCAAAACACTCATGACCCTTTAAACATAACTGCACCGAGGCTTTAGACCTCTTTCTCAATCCCTCTCCACACAACTCTCTGCATCGCACTACCCGGTTCATAAATGGGAGTGTCACCTGACACAAGCTCTTGACGCTACACAACTTCCAAAGGAGGTTGGGTTTATACACTGCAGAGGATGAAAAAACCTCCAACAACCCCATAGCCAAGGGAAACAAACTGGTGGATCTAACCACAAAACAGGCTGCTCAATCACCCGGCCCACCTCTTCCTCTCATGCTCAGGTGCTTCTCAGGGCCCCATTGCCCGTATCCCAATACACACCTGAAGAAATACAACACCTCCAACAGTTGGGAGCACAGAGAAAGGACAATTGGTACACACTCTCTGGTCGCTATGTCCTCCCCACTACACAAGCTGAGCAAATCCCTTTACATTTCCATAATTTAGTTCATACAGGCCATGAACTCCTACTAAGGTCTTCTTCAGCCCTTACATTACTCTCCCCACAAAAGGACACGCTATCTGCTAACTTTAGGAGATAACTTTTCACGTTGTTGCCGGCTTATCACTTCACTTAGGAAGATGCTAGAGCAGTCACGCATGCTCTCACCTCAGAAATCATCCCTCGATGTGGCCTACCTACCAGTCACTCACTCGACAACGGGCTGCCCCCAGCAAGCGCACAGGTCTCAGCCCTCTGGAACTCATGTGTGGCAGGCCATTCATTGTCACAACTGTCCCTTCCAGCTCATCGCCTTGAGGCCAGCATCTCCCTACTCTTTCGCTCATTAGGGATCATCTTTGAGAACAGGCCAAATTAATATTACCTCACCCCTTCTCCGCCATCCCTTCAGACTTTAAACTCAGCCCGGGGCAGCAAGTGTGCATTGAAACCCGAATCCTAAAGCCCCTCTCACCATGTGGGGTAGGGCCTTATGCAGTACTTCTCACCAACCCACGGCAGAAAAAGTACTTGCAAGCACAAAAGTCTCAGCCCTCTCGAACTTACGTATGGCAGGCCCTTCATTCTCACACCTCTCCCTTCCAGCTCATCGCCTTGAGGCCAGCATCTCCCTACTCTTTCGCTCATTAGGGATCTTCTTTGGGAACAGGCTAACTTAATATTACCTCATCCCTTCTTTGCCATCCCCTCAGACTTTAAAATCAGCCCGGGACAGCAAGGGTGCATTGAAACCCAAATCCCAAAGCCCCTCTCACCATGCTGGGTAGGGCCTTATACAGTGCTTCTCACCAACCGCACGGCAGTAAAAGTACTAGGAAAGGCCCCCTGGTATCACTTATCTTTGGTAAAACTACCACTTGAGACTTTATCCAAAGAATCTGTGAACACCCAGGCAGAGGTGCTCCTCTGAGCAACCTCCAATCCGAAATCTCCTCACACTTCGTCCATGTTAGGACTCACAAAACTGAAAATCTCCAGGAACTCCGCTCTTCCCCAAACCCCCCAAAAGATGATCTATTCCCTGGCGTTTATCCTCTCACTCTTTCAGGCCTGCTTTACGTC